>NC_044554.1:77263552-77863552 GCF_007565055.1 Rhinopithecus roxellana
AAGTCTGGCTCACGGAAGCACACGATGAAAAGCAGCCGCTGTTACATTGATTCTCGCCATTACTGCCAGTCAGGAGGGAGAGCTCTGACATCATAGAGGCTGCTTGAGTTCTCTGTGACCTGCTGACTTGGGGCTATGGACAGTCAGGATTTTGTCCATAAGCTGACATGTCCATAAGCCCAATAAGAGGACTTGGTTGCTGAGAAAGCTCAGGAGTTCGTATTTCTGCCCTCTACCGTGGTGGGGCATCACAGGGCTGTGAGTCAAGAAACTGGGGTCTTATCCCAGCTCAGCCTGTGACTTCCCAGGTGACATATGCTAACTGACCCCTAATCTCCAAGTCTCCTCATTGGAAAATGACCAGTTCAAGTGACATGCTCCAGCTCATATTCTCCAATAGACCGTAAAACAGATACAGTGAAAAACAATCCAGAATGTCCACAAAAGAATGGAAGCAGCATGGAATTCCTGCAATGGACTATTACCCAGCACTGAAAAAGCACAAACCATTTCAACAATCTAAATAAATCGCACAGAGATGATGCTGAGCAAAAGAAGCCACACCCAATAGAATTCATGCTCAATGATTCTGTTTATATTATGTTCAAGAACAGGCAAAGCTATTCTATGGTGATGAAATCAGAACCATGGTTACCTCTAGGGGGCCTACCTGGGCACACCAGAGCCTTCTGGGTGCTGGAAATGTCCTCTCTCTGGGCCTGAATGGTGGTTTACATGAGCATACATATAAGTAGAGAGTCATCAGGCTGTATACTTAAGATTGTACACTTTAGACCAGGCACGGTGGCTCACGCCTGTAATCCCAACACCTTGGGGGGCCAAGCCAGAAAGGCCTGGAGTTCGAGACCAGCCTGGGCAACCTAGCAAGATACCTTGCCTCTACAAACAATAAAAAATTATCCAGGCATAGTGGTATGTGCCCGTAGTCCCAGCTATTCAGGAGGCTGAGGCAGGAGAATCACTTGAGCCCAGGAGGTTGAGGCTGCACTGAACTATGACCCCCCCCCCACTGCATATCAGCCTCAGTGACAGAGGGAGACCCTGTTTCAAAAAACAAAAGAAGGAAGAAGAGAGAGAAAAAAGAAAAAGAAAGGAAAGGAAAGGAATATGGAAGGAAGGAAAGAGAGAGAGAAAGAAAAAGGGAAGGAAGAAAGAACGACGAGAACAGAAAGAAAAGAGAGAGAATTGAGGAGGACGTATGGGGAGGAAGAGGGTCATGAAGATGCAGGAGGACGGCGAGGGAGGAGGAAGGGAGGGAGGGAGGGCGGGAGGGAGGGAGGGAGGAGAAAGCAATTCTAGGCCCTCTGTTCAATGAACATTTGTGAAGCCCTTTCTAAGCACCAGACCCTGAGACGCTCACTGGCCTGAGAGAGCTGAAAAGGAGACTTGCAATCTGATGAGAAGACATAGACAATGAGAAGAATCACAGAAACATGACACAGGTGACAAGAACAGGCAAGAACCTGCAGTGCACAGGAGCCCTGAGGAGGAGGTGCCTGGCTCTGCTGAGGAGGGATAGGGAGGTCAACTTCACCCATCGCACAGGGACTCTAGCCCCTCTCTTTGTCCCCAAAGCCTCACCCTTTGCCATACCTCCGTGTCCCATGCTTTGGCGCCTGTCTTCGCTCTTCATTCCCCCGCCTCTGCATCTTACAGCCCCGTCTACCCAGCAGCACCCCAATCCTGGGCTGCTGAAGAAGCACCCTGCAACCACATGATGTGGAGCCCACAGTTCTTCCACACATTCACCATCTGATTTCCACTGCTCTGGGGAGCTGCATCCTTCAGTCTCTGACATCAAACGCTGGTCCCCAAGCCTGGGATTCTGTCCTCCTCTAGGGTGTCACAGTCCTTTCTAAAGAGCATGGCCAGGCGTGGTAGCTCATGCCTGTAACCCCAGCACTTTGCGAGGCCAAGGTGGGCAGATCACCTGAGGTCAGGAGTTCAAGACCAGCCTGGCCAATGTGGTGAAATCCCATCTCTACTAAAAATACAAAAATTAGCTGGGCATGGTGGTGGGTGCCTGTAGTCCTAGCTACTAGGGAGGCTGAGGCATGAGAATCGTTTGAACCTGGGAGGCAGAGGTTGCAGTGAGCTGAGATCATGCCACTGTACTCCAGCCTGGGCAACAGAGCAAGACTCTATCTCAAGAAAGAAAGAAAGAAAGAGAGAGAGAGAGAGAGAGAAAGAGAGAGAGAGAAAGAGAGAGAGAGAGAGAAAGAGAAAGAGAGAAAGAAAAGAAAGAAAGAAAGAAAGAAAGAAAGAAAGAAAGAAAGAAAGAAAGAAAGAAAGAAAGAAAGCAAGAAAGCAAGAAAGAAAGCAAGCAAGCGTAACAGCTCTGGAATTGTCAGAGGAGCAGCTCTGTGGGGCTTGGAGTAGTCAGTCCAGGGGATGGGAAGTGAGGCTGAGGCTGGGCAGTAGGTTAGGAAGAGACAAAGGCCTTTAAGTGCCATGCTGTGGGATTCAAACCTTGGCCTGAGGCATGGGGAACCACTAGGAGTTTTATCAACGTTGTGTTGTGTTTTAAAGACAGGGTCTTGCTCTGTCATCCAGGCTGGAGTGCAGTGGTGCGATCTCAGCTCACTGCAGCCTCAACCTCCCGGGTTCAAGCAATTGTCCCCCCTCGCCCTCCCTAGTAGCTGGTACTATAGGCACTCACCACCACAGCTGGTTGATGTTGTTGTTGTTGTTGTTGTCATTTTGGTAGAAACAGGATCTCACTATGTTGCCCAGGCTGGTCTCGAACTCCTGGGCTCAAGCAATCCTCCCACTGCAGTCTCCCAAAATGCTGGGATTACAGGCGTGAGCCGCCATGCTGGGCCACCAGGAGTTTTCAAGCAAGGGCCGGATGTGAACAAAACCAAGTTCCAGAAGGTTTTCTCCCAGAGTGCCTAAGTGCACAAAGACCGCAAGGCTGAGACCCCCGACAACCCCAAGCTGCAGCCTTCGGAGATACCTGAGCTGCCCTCAGTTGGTCGCAGGCAATTCCTTGGCCCGCTTTGTTTTCAGTGGTGATTAAAGGCAGATGTCCCTCAGGTGGAAGCAGCCATCTTCCCCCCATTTTTCCCCCTCTCATCTGGCTGCTGTGCCCAAGTCCGGCAGGCACCAGGGGGCTGACCGCAAGAAAGTCACAAAATCACCGCAGAAGAATTGCAACTCTCCCCTGGCAACCAGAGGGAAAGACGCCGTTTCAAGTTCTCAATTCATTCCTGCAGAGCCATTTTCCCTCCAGCCCCGCTGATTAAAGAGCCTTTTTCCCAGGAACCCCTGCAGACGGCCAATTCCCACCTAGCCTCATCCGAAGAGTGGGGCTACCAGGGCGGAGGGCCTGCCTAAGGCACTTCTACTCATTTGTGGTTTCACCGTGGGATCAAAACAGAAAATTAAACCCATCGCAAGCTGCAGAATGCTCTGAAGTGGGCCACCCAAGGGTCACATATGAAAAAGCTGGAAACTCATGACTTGCAGTTTTCCTACGAGAAAGGTTTCTTTTAATCAATCCTGTGGTGGGTTCTCCAGGCCTTTGGTTAGAATTCCTCAGGATAAGGTTTTCACCCTTTCAGAAGAGATCTCACAACAGGGCATTTGCAGCCATATGACAGTGAGATCTAGAAACTGTTTTATGGGGCTGGGAGAGGTGGCTCACACCCGCAATCCCAGCACTTTGGGAGGGATCGTCTGAGGTCAGTAGTTTAAGACCAGCCTGGCCAACATGGAGAAACCCTGTCTCTACTAAAAACACAAAAATTAGCCAGGCATGGTGGCAGGCGCCTGTAATCGCAGCTACTCAAGGAGCTGGGGCACGAGAATCACTTGAACCTGGGAGGCAGAGGTTTCAGTGTGCCGAGATCACGCCACTGCACCCCAGCCTGGGCGACAGCACGGGACTCTGTCTCAAAAAAAAGAAACAGAAAAAGAAACCGCTTTATAGAAACAGAAATCTACAGCAACAGCCAAGGAGACCTGGAGGTCTCCTGCTTTCTCATCTTCAGAGACACAGAGTCAGGACAAGGGTACTAAGACCATTCTACAAATGAGAGAAAAGAGTGTGGTTGGCCGGGCACAGTGGCTCATTCCTGTAATCTCAGCACTTTGGGAGGTGGAGGCGGGAGGATTGCTTCAGCCCAGGAGTTCAAGACCAGCCTGAGCAATATAGCGAGACCCCATCTCTACAAAAAAAAAAAAAAAAGAAAGAAAGAAAGAAATAGCTAGGCATGGTGGTACGCACCTGTGGTCCCAGTTACTCAGGAGGCTGAGGCAGGAGGATTGCTTAAGGCCAAGAATTCGAGGTTGCAGTGAGCTATTATCGTACCAATGCCCTTTAGCCTGGGCAACACAGCAAGACCCTGTCTCTAAAAAACAAACAACAGGCCAGGCGCAGTGACTCAAGCCTGTAATCCCAGCACTTTGGGAGGCCGAGACGGGCGGATCACGAGGTCGGGAGATCGAGACCATCCTGGCTAACACAGTGAAACCCCGTCTCTACTAAAAAATACAAAAAACTAGCCAGGCGAGGTGGCGGGCACCTGTAGTCCCAGTTACTCGGGAGGCTGAGGCAGGAGAATGGCGTAAACCCGGGAGGCGGAGCTTGCAGTGAGCTGAGATCCGGCCACTGCACTCCAGCCCGGGCGACAGAGCGAGACTCCGTCTCAAAAAACAACAACAAAAACCACTTGTGCTCTAACAAATTACCACCGAGTGACTTAAAAGAACACACATTTATAACCTTATCATTCTGGAAATGAGACATCCAAGGTGACAGCAGGTGAGTTTCCTCCAGAGTCTCTGTGGGAGAATCTATTTCTTGCCTTTTCTGGCTTCTAGAGATCCCCCTGTCCCTTGGCTGGAGGCTTCTTTCTGACATCACTCCAACCTCTTGTTTCCATGGTAACATCTCCTACTGCTCACTCTGACCCTCCTGCTACCCTCTTACAAGGAACACTGGTCCTAGCTCTAAGCCTAGTACGTAGTAGGTGCTCAATAAGCATTGGTTCCCAGTCAGGCACAGTGGCTCATGCCTATAATCCCAGTGCTGTGGGAGGCTTAGGCAGGAGGGCTACTTGAGGCCAGAAGTTTGAGACCAGCCTGGGCAACATAGCAAGATCCCATTTTAAAAAAAAATTTAATCTAAAAAATAAAATATTTTTTAAAATTAGCCAGGTGTGGTGGCACACACCTGTAGTTTCAGCTACTCAGGAAGCTGAAGTGGGAGGATCCCTTGAGCCCAGACGTTCGAGGCTGTAGTGAGCTAGGATCCCACCACGGACGGCACTTCAGCCTGAGTGACAGAGTGAGATGCTGCCTCTAAAAAAAATTTAAAACTGGCCAGGCACGGTGGCTCACACCTGTAATCCCAGCACTTTGGGAGACTGAGGTGGGTGGATCATCTGAGGTCAGGAGTTCAAGACCAGCCCAGCCAACATGATGAAACCCTGTGTGACGGTTAATACTGAGCGTCAACTTGACTGGATTGAAGGATGCAAAGTATTGATCCTGGGTGTATCTGTGAAGGTGTTGTCAATTTGAGTCAGTGGGCTGGGAAAGGCAGACACACCCTAAATCTGGGTGGGCACCATCTCATCAGCTGCCAGTGCAGCTAGAACATAAAGCACGTAGAAAAACGTGAAAAGGCTAGACTGGCCTAGCCTCTCAGCCTACATCTTTCTCCCCTGCTGGATGCTTCCTGCCTTCAAGCATCCAACTCCAACTTCTTCAGCTTTGGGACCTCGACTGGCTTCCTTGCTCCTCAGCTTGCAGATGGCCTATTGTGAGACCTTATGATCATGTGGGTTAACACTTAATAAACTCTTATATATATATATGTTCTATTAGTTCTGTCCCTCTAGAAAACCCTAACATACCCTGTCTCTACTAAAATTACAAAAGAATTAGCTGGGCGTGGTGCCACACGTGTGTAATCTCAGCTACTTGGGAGGCTGAGGCAGGAGAATTGCTTGAACCCACAAGGTGGAGGTTGCAGTGAGCTGAGATTGTGCCACTGCACTCCAGCCTGGGCAATAGAGCGAGACTCTATCTCAAAAAAAAAAAAAGCATTTTTTTAAATTGAAAATGTAAAAATGTAAAAAAGATGCTTATTTTGTTTACATCTGAACAGTCCCTTTTACCACGTAAAGCAGCATATTCACAGGTTGCAGGGATTAGGACTTGCCCATCTTCGAGGGCCACTCTCCTGTGTCCCACCCATGGCAAGCCCAGAGCACACAGCCGGTAGGTGACCAAGCTGTGCCGGGAATCCAGGCCGTCTCCCTCCAGGCTTTACGCTCTTTCCTTACCTGCCTGGGTGGTGAGGCCAAGCGGTGGAGGGAGGCACATTTCAGACAACTAGGAATCGGACCATAAATATTTGTCACCCTTTCTGGGTTCCCAGTCATCACCAAAAAGCCTGGATTTTGGCCGGGTACAATGGCTCATCCCTGTAATCCTAGCACTTTGGGAGGCTGAGGCGGGCAGATCACTCGAGGTCAGGAGTTTGACACTAGCCTGGCCAATGTGGTGAAACCCCATCTTTACTAAAAATACAAAAGTTACCGGGCATGGTGGTGGGTACCTGTAATCCTAGCTACTCAGGAGGCTAAGGCAAGAGAATCACTTGAACCCAGGAGGCGGACGTTGCAGTGAGCTGAGACGGCACCACTGCAGCCTAGCCTGGGTGACAGAGTGAGACTCCATCTAAAAAAAAAAAGAGAAAGAAAGCCTGGTTTTTGGATACTTGTTCCCTGGCTGGTACAGAAGGCACCTGCTCATAACAACAGAAAAGGAACCTATAGCTGGGGGCAGGAGGTAGATGCACATTGCCCCAACGGGCCAGACTCATGGCCCTCATGTACCTTCACTCCTGCTGTTTCCAGCAACCTGGAGTAACCTCCTACCTCTGCACCTACCACCCTCGCGGCCCAGCCCTGTCACACCTCTGCAGTGAAATCTCTAGCAACTTCTCCCTCCTCTGCTAGAACGACATCTTTCCTTAGCCATTTGTATCCTCTGATGTCTCAGGTCCACACACTTCCCTGCCTCGATGAACCCACACTGCCCTGCTGGACCCTGAGAATGCACTTCCAGGCCAGGTATTGTGACTCATGCCTGTAATCTCAGCACTTTAGGAAGCTGAGGCGGGAGGATCCCTTGAGACCAGGAATTCAAGATCAGCCTGAGCAACATAGCAAGACCACATCTCTACAGAAAAAAAAAAACAGGCTGGGCATGGTGTAACCCCATGCCTATAACCTCATTCTTATAACCCCAGCACTTTGGGAGACCGAGGTGGGCAGATCATTTGAGGTCAGGAGTTTGAGACCATCCTGACTGACATGGTGATACCCCTTCTCTACTAAAAATAGAAAAATTAGCCAGGTGTAGTGGGGCGTACCTGTAGTCCCAGCTACTTGGGAGGCTGAGGCAGGAGAATCGCTTGAACCCGGGAGGTGGAGGTTGAAGTGAGCCGAGATCATGCCACTGTACTGTAGCCTGAGCGAAGAGCGAGACTCCGTCTCAAAAATAAATAAATATATAATAATAAAATAGGGTCCAAATGCAGAGATCAATGTCTCCTTCCAGAGAACCATAGAGAAGACCTACAAGGACTAAATGAGGAACATAAAGACTCTACTTTGCTTCTAAAATTTCCTGGCTCATCTAACAGGACCTTCTCTTGGTCCTAGGATATGGGCCTGGGAGTAGGTCACAGCACTTGCCCAAGATGAATTCACAGCTCAGATACAATCAGGCCCGTTTTAAAAAAAAACAAAAACAAAACAGAATCCGGCCAGGACCGGATGCTTCCAGCAAAAAGGGGGTGACGCGCACCCCCCTATATGCTCCCATGCACAGTCATGTGTGAATAAACTGAGACCAAAGAAACTCCTGCCTTGCCCCCAGAAGCGGACACCCCAGAGAGGCAAATAGGTAGTGTTTTTCTTTGCCATCTGCTCAGCTTCAAGGGTTGGGGCCCTCCCCATCCCCCTTTCCTTCCGCTGCTCTGTCCCCCTGAGGCTCCTGTTACCACAGCCAGGCAGCGGCCGACCTCAGAACAGAAGGCTTTGGTTAACAGGTCAGGCCAGAGGCAAAGGGCACAGGGCGAATAGTAGACCTAGACAGGGAAAGGATCTCTAAAGCCACAGTGGGAGGAGAGAGGAGCAAAGAATTCTGGGGTCCCCGGGAGGCCCACAGGCAAGACCCCCTCCCCACACAGCCTGGCCCGGTTGCACAACCCATTCAGCTTCTCAGCCTTGGAATCCCTGAGACCTCACCAGATATTTCCAAGAAATTTCTAGAAATGTCTCCCTTTTCCATCCACTTCCATGCCCTAAAGCTTGTGGCTTCTTTAAAAGTGGCTCCAGGCCAGGCATGGTGGCTCACACCTGTAATCTCAATGCTTTGAGAGGCTGAGGCTGGAGGATTACTTGAGGTCAAGAGTTTGAGACCAGCCAGGGCAATATAGCAAGATCCCATTTTTCAAAAAATTTAAAAAGTAGCCAGGCATGGTAGTGCGTGCCTGTAGTCCCAGCTACTCAGGAGGCAGAAGTGAGAGGATGGCTTAAGCCCAGGAGTTTGAAGCTGCAGTGAGCTATGATTGCACCACTGCCCTCTAGCCTGAACAACAGAGCAAGACCCTGTCTCACCAAAACAAAACTAAAGCCAGGCTCAGCGGCTCACACCTCTAAAATGTTGAGAGGCCAAGGCAGGCAGATCAATTGAGGTCAGGAGTTCAAGACCAGCCTGGCCAACATGGTGAAACCCCATCGCTACTAAAAATACAAAAATTACCCAGGTGTTGTGGCACACACCTGTAATTCCAGCTACTCAGGAGGCTGAGGCAGGAGAATCGCTTGAACCTAGGAGGCAGGTTGCAGTGAACTGAGATTGTACCACTGCACTGCAGCCTGGATGACAGAATGAGACTTTGTCTCAAAACAAAACAAAACAAAACAAAACAAAAAAATTCTTAACATAAGACCTAAAAGGTCTAAAACTCTTAAAAGAAAAGCTTCATGACATTGGATTGGCAATGATTTCTTGGCTATGACACCCAAGAAAAGCCCAGCCAACAGGAGAAAAAAAGAGATATTAATAAATTAAGTTACATCAAAAGTAAAAATTTCTGTGCATTGAAAGATCCAATCAACAGAGTGAAAAGGCAATTCACAGAATACAAGAAGAGGCAGGCAGATCTCCTGGGCTCTGGAGTTTGAGACCACCCTGGTCAACACAGTGAAACCCCATCTCTACTGAAATACAAAAAATTGCCAGACGCAGTGGCTCACGCCTATAATCCCAGCACTTTGGGAGGTCGACATGGGCGGATCACCTGAGTTGGGAGTTCGAGACCAGCCTGACCAACATGGAGAAACCTCGTCTCTACTGAAAGTACATAATTAGCCGGGTGTGGTGGCACATGCCTGTAACCAGCTACTCGGGAGGCTGAGACAAGAGACTCTCTTGAACCTGGGAGGTGGAGGTTGCCGTGAGCCGAGATCACGCCATTGCACTCCAGGCAAGGAGAGCAAAATTCTGTCCCAAAAAATAAAATAAAATAAAATACAAAAAAAAAAAATAGCTGGACATAGTCGCGGGTGCCTGTAGTCCCAGCTACTCAGGAGGCTGAGGCAGGAGAATTGCTTGAGCCCCAGAGGCACAGGTTGCAGTGAGCCAAGACTGAGCCACTGCACTCCAGCTTGGGCTTCAGAGTGAGACTCCATCTCAAAAAAAGAAAAAAAAAAAAAAATTGCAAATCATACATCTGATAAAGGGTTAACACCCAAATATATAAGGAACTCCAACCACTCAACAACAATATAGAAACAACCCAATTCAAAACAGGGCTAACAGCTTATTAATAATAGAAATCTCTCCAAGGAAGATACACAAGTGACCAGCAAGCATCTAAAAAGATGTTCAACGTGACTAATCATTAGAAAAACACAAATCAAAACCACAATGAGATACCGCTTCGTACCCATTGAGTCAGTTACTGTCAAACAAGCAAACAAAACAAAATTAAAAAAAAAAAAATAACCCGCTCTTTCCCATCTTGCAAGATGGTGAGTGAACATGTTAAGACCGATACTAAAGAAACCTGAAGCCAAGAAGGCTGATTCTGGTGACAAAGTGAAAAAGGGTCACCTCAAGGCTAAAAAGCCCAAGAAGGGGAAGCCCCATGGCGACCCAAATCCTGTCCTTGTCAGAGGAGTTGGTAGGTATTCCTGATCTGCTATGTGTTCCAGAAAGGCCATGTACAAGAGGAAGTACTCAGTCGCTAAGTCCAAGGTTGAAAAGAAAAAGAAGGGCTGGGCGCGGTGGCTCACGCCTGTAATCCCAACACTGTGGGAGGCCGAGGCGGGTGGATCACTTGAGGTCAGGAGTTTGAGACCAGCCCTGGCCAACATGGTGAAACCCTGTTTCTACTAAAAATACAAAAAAAAAATTAGCCAGGCACAGTGGCATGTGCCTCTAGTCCCAGCTACTCGGGAAGTTGAGGCAGGAGAATTGCTTGAACCTGAGAGGTGAAGGTTGCAGTGAGCTGAGATTGTGCCATTATACTCCAGCCTGGGCAACAGAGTGAGAAGACTCTGTCTCAAAAAAAAAAAAAAAAAAAAAAAAAGGAAAGAAAGAAAGAAAATAGGTGGTGATTGCCAGGGGCCAGGGGAAGACAGAAATGCAGTTAGCATTTCACAGGTACAGAGTTTCGGGTTTTTTTGTCTGTTTGTTTGTTTTTGAGATGGAGTTTTGTTCTTGTTGCCCAGGCTGAAGTGCAATGGCACGATCTTGGCTCACTGCCACCTCCGCCTCCTGGGTTCATGAGACTCTTCTGCCTCAGCTTCCCAAATAACTGGAATTACAGGCATCCACCATGACACCTGGCTAATTTTTTGTATTTTTAGTAGAGACAGGGTTTCACCACGTTGGCCAGGCTGGTCTTGAACTCCTGACCTCAGGTGATCCACCCGCCTCAGCCTCCCAAAGTGCTGGGATTACAGGCATGAGCCACCGCTCCCGGTCCAGAGTTTCAGTTTTGCAAGATGAAAAGAGTTCCGGAGATATGGATGGTGATGGTGATTGCATGACAATGTAAACATCTTTAATGCCACTTCGCTATACACTGGGAAATGGTTTAAGACGGTAAATTTTGGCAGGGCGCCGTGGCTCACACCTGTATTCCCAGCACTTTGGGAGGCTGAGGTGGGCAAATCACTTGAGGCTGGGAGTCCGAGACCTGGCCAACATGGTGAAATGCCCTCTTTAATAAAAATTCAAAAACTAGCCGAGTATGGCGGTACATGCCTATAGTCCCAGCTATTCGAGAGGCTGAGGCATGAGAATCGCTTGAACCTGGGAGATGGAGGGTGCAATGAGCCACAACTGCACCACTGCATTCCAGCCTACGTGATACAGCAAGACCCTGTCTTAAAAAAAAAAAAAAAAAAAAAAAAAGATATATATATATATAGAACACTTCACACTGCACTCCAGCCTGGGCGACAGAGTGAAACTCTGTTAAAAAAAAAAAAAAAGAAAAGAAAAGACAGTAAATCATCTGTTAGGTCTATTTTACCACAATACAAATAATACAAAGTTTAAAATTTTTGCAAAATACAATGATAAATGATTTATGTCTTTTCACTTTTCCAGATTTTCCAGGTTTTCTATAATAAATATAATCAAGGGGGAAAAAATAAACTTTTTTTTTTTTCCCAGTGTGTCGGGTTTCTTTCACCTAAACATCTGTGCTGGCCACAGGAGCCTGAACCCTGCGGCACCCGGCGCCTGCTGGGCCGTGGGCCTCCATCAGCTTTTTCTACCTGACACGAACATTTGGTTTCCATTCCCAGTTCTTCTCATAATTCTTGGAGATCATCTCGTGCGGGTTTCGGGTCCAGCGGAAAGAAAGCAGCTCTTGGGAGTGTCAGCTTGCATCCCGTGGGGGTGGATTTGGCTCAGCCAGCAGTGAGTTTGCCTTTCCCAGTGCCACCCCTGGCCGCCCCCAGAGCCCATCCATCCTGCAAGCTGCCCACCCGCTGTCAGCAAAGCAGGCGCGTTTCCTGGTGTGCCGTAACCCTACCCCGGCTCTGCTCCCCAGGGGCGTGGCCAGGCTTTGGGATTAATCTCAGGACAGATGCTCTGTCTGACGCTGAGACAACTGTCCTCGCGAGCAGCTGTCCCAGACCTAGGCCCAGCAGGCAGACAACTTGAAATGCTACCACCCCTCTTCCAGCACAGAATATTGAGCTTGCCTGCCAAAGTCCTTACTCAGGCAACAGCCTGGACCCTCACACTGGGTCTGGGTCCACCGTGCTCCCTGTTCACTCTTGGTTCACTCTGGGTCAGAATCCAACTCCAGCCTTGTGAGCTCCTACCTGAGTTGGACTTTGCAGCCCAAAAAGTCAACACAGCGGTGTCCCAACGGGTCCAGCTGCCGTTGAATCAATAAAGGATTGTTTTAATTCACATCCTGTGCTCAGTGCTGGATTACCTGTCATGGCAGACATAACCTTCTGGGACAAGGCTCCTGACCCCCAGGGGCCTGCCGTTCAGCTGCAGATGAAGTGCCTGAAACTAAAACAAAGCAAACCAGGGCCAGGTGCGGTGTACCGCTGCACTCCAGGCTGGGCAACAGAGCGAAACCCTGTCTCAAAAAGAATAAAAATTAAAATTAACTGGGTGGTGTACACCTGTAGTCTACCTACTCAGGAGGCTTGCTTGAGCCCAGGAGGTTGAGGCTGCAGTGAGCCATGATCGTGCCACTGCACTCAGCCTGGGCAACAGAGCCAGACGCTGTCTCAAAAAATAAATAAAATAAAATAAAAGCAACCTAGGACAGGACCAGAGGAGGCCTGCTCGGGGCGGACACTCGGCAGGAGTTGCACAATCAGAATGCAGTCTGGCCAACTACAGCATCATCCCCTCTCTAGAACCTTTCTGTCCCCTCAGAGCCTTCTACCTCGGACATTCTCTGCAAAAAACATGAAGCCCTACCCTTGATGAAACTCAACAAGGTTTGGGAGTTTTTATTCCCCTATTTCTTTGAGGTATAACCAACATATAAAAATTGTATGGGGCTGGGTGCGGTGACTCACGCCTGTAATCCCAGCACTTTGGGAGGCCGAGGTGGGGGAATCATTTGAAGTCAGGAGTTTGAGACCAGCCTGGCCAACATGGAGAAACCCCATCTCTACTAAAAATACAAAAATTAGCTGGGCATGGTGGCGGATGCCTGTAATCCCAGCTACTCAGGAGGCTGAGGCAGGAGAATCGCTTGAACCTGGGTGGCGGAGGTTGCAGTGAGCCAAGATTGTACCAATGCACTGCAGCCTGGGCAACAGAATGAGACCCCATCACAAATATATATATATATATATGTCAAGCTGATTGGATTGAAGGATGCAAAGTATTGTTTCTAGTTGTTTCTGGGTGTTGCCAGAGGAGATTAACATTTGAGTTAGTGGACTGGGAGAGGAAGACCTACCCTCAATGTAGGTGGTCCCCATTCAATCAGCTGCCAGCGTGGCTAGAAAAAGCAGGCAGAGAAGGTGAAAGGAGCTGACTTGCTGAGTCTTCCTGCCTTCATTGTTCTCCCGTGCTGGATGCTTCCTGCCCTCAAACATCAGACGCCAGGCTTTTCAGCTTTTGAACTCTTGAACTTACGCCAGTGGTTTGCCAGGGGCTTTCAGACCTTCAGCCACAGACTGAAGGCTGCACTGTTGGCTTCCTTACTTTGGAGGTTTTAGGACTAGGACTGAACCACTACTGGCTTCCTAGGTCCTGAGCTTGTAGACGGCTTATTGTGGGACTTCACCCTGTGATTGCGTGAGTCCATTCTCCTTAATCAACTCCCTTTCATATATACATATATACTATTAGTTATGTCCCTCTAGAGAGCCCTAACACACACAATGACCAACACACACACACACACACACACACACACACACACATATTGGAAGACTATAAGATTCTCCACTGGCCAGGTGCAGTGGCTCACGCCTGTAATCCCAACACCCTGGGAGGCCGAGGCTGGAGGATTGCTTAAGCCCAGGAGATCAAGACCAGCCCGAGGCCGGGCATGGTACCTCATGCCTGTAATCCCAGCACTTTGGGAGGCCAAGGTGGGTGGATCACCTGAGGTCAGAAGTTCAAGATCAGCCTGTCCAACATGGTGAAACCCCATCTCTACTAAAAACACAAAATTTAGCTGGCTGTGGTGGCAGAAGCCTGTAATCCCAGCTACTTGGGAGGCTGAGGCAGGAGAATGGCTTGAACCCAGGAGGCAGAGGTTGTAGTGAGCTGAGATCATGCTATTGAACTCCAGCCTGGGCAACAGAGTGAGACTCCGTCTCAAAAAACAAACAAACAAACAAAAAACAGCCTGAACAATATAGGGAGACCCCTATCCCTACAAATAATTTAAAAATTAGCCAAACATGGTGGCGCACGCCTGTGGTCTCAGCTACTCAGGAGGCTGGGATGGGAGGATCACGTGAGCCCAGGAGTTGGAAGCTGCAGTGAAGAGTGATTGTATCACGGCACTGCAGCCTTATCAATGGAGTGAGACCCTCTCTCAAATAAATAAATAAACAAACTTGCAAAAAATATTGCCTTCCTTAAAAAATAATTCTTGGCTGGGCACAGTGGCTCACGCCAGTAATCCCAGCACTTTGGGAGGCCGAGGTGGGCAGATCACCTGAGGTCAAGAGTTCGAGACCAGCCTGACCAACATAGAGAAACCCCATCTCTACTAAAAATAAAAAATTAGGCAGGGCACAGTGGCTCATGCCTGCAATCCCAGCACTTTGGGAGGCTGAGGCGGGTGGATCACCTGAGGTCAGGAGTTCAAGACTAGCCTGGCCAACATGGCAAAACCCTGACTCTACTAAAAATGCAAAAAGTAGCTGGGCGTGGTGGCACATGCCTGTAATCTCAGCTACTAGAGGGGTTGAGGCAGGAGGATCGCTTGAACCTGGGAGGCGGAGATTGCAGTGAGCCAAGATCATGCCACTGCACCCCAGCCTGGGCAACAGAGCAAGACTGTCTGATTAAAAAGAAAAAAAAAAAAAAAATTAGTCAGGCATGGTGGCACATGCCTGTATTCCCAGCTACTTGGGAGGCTGAGGCAGGATAATCGTTTGAACCCAGGAGGTGGAGGTTGTGGTGAGCCGAGATCACACCATTGCACTCCAGCCTGGGCAACAAGAGAGAAACTCCATCTCAAAAAAAAAAAAAAAAAAAAAAAAAAGATCTTCACCTCCAAAAACCCTAGAGAACTACCTAAAAAAACATTAAAATAATTTTTTGAAAATTCACAAAGGTAGCTAATACAAAATCTACATGCCTCAAATGAACAACTTTCCTACTTGCCAAACATAAACGTTTATAAATGGCAAGGAACAAAAAAGTCCTTTCATGATAGCAATAAAAATGATAAAATGCCTAAGAATAAGTCTAAGAAGCCCTGAGTCAATGGAGCAGCAGGCCTTGTTCCTAAAAAGCATACAATGTTATAAGCATGTAATTTTTTTTTTTTTGGCAGGATCTTGCTCCGTCACCCAGGCTGGAGTACAGTGACATGATCTCGGTTCACTGCAACCTCTGCCTCCAGGTCACAAGCAATTATCCTGCCTCCGCTTCCAGAGTAGCTGGGATTACAGACACACGTCACCACACCCAGTTAACTTTTGTATCTTTTTTTTTTTTTTTTTTTTTTTTTTTTTTTTTTTTTGAGACGGAGTCTCGCTCTGTCACCCAGGCTGGAGTGCTGTGGCCGGATCTCAGCTCACTGCAAGCTCCGCCTCCTGGGTTCACGCCATTCTCCTGTCTCAGCCTCCCGGGTAGCTGGGACTACAGGCGCCGCCACGTCGCCCGGCTAGTTTTTTGTAGTTTTTAGTAGAGACGGGGTTTCACCGTGTTAGCCAGGATGGTCTCGATCTCCTGACCTCGTGATCCGCCCGACTCGGCCTCCCAAAGTGCTGGGATTACAGGCTTGAGCCACCGCGCCCGGCCTAACTTTTGTATCTTTAGTAGAGATGGGATTTCTCCACGTTGGCCAGCCTGGTCTCGAACTCCTGGCCTCAAGCAGTCCACCCGCTTCAGCCTCCCAAAATGCTTGGATTACAGGTATAAGCCACCACGCTTGGTCATAAAGCTGTAATACTATGAATCCATTAATTCAACACAGCCTGATCAAAATCCCAACAGCATTTTTATAAACCTAGAAAAGATGATTTTAAAATTCACCCAAAATAAAAAGATGTATAAGAACAACTAAGAATATTTTGATAGGCTGGACATGGTGGCTCATGCCTGTAATCCCAGCACTTTGGGAGGCTGAGGCGGGTGGATCACAAGGTCAGGAGATCGAGACTATCCTGGCTAAGACAGTGAAATCCCGTCTCTACCAAAAAAGACAAAAAAATTAGCCAGGTGTGGTGGTGGGCGCCTGTAGTCCCAGCTACTTGGGAGGCTGAGGTAGGAGAATGTCGTGAACCCAGGAGGCGGAGCTTGCAGTGAGCCGAGATCATGCCACTGCGCTCCAGCCTGGGCAACAGAGCAAAACTCTGTCTCAAAAAAAAAAAAAAAAAAAGAATATTTTGATAAAGAGGAACAGTGAAGGAGAAATTGTTCTATTAGCTAACAAAATATATGATAAAGATATAATAATTAAAACACAGGACTGTGGTTTTGGCACCAGACCAGATAGAGTTCAGTAGAAAATAAGAGTTCGGAAAAAGGATCAGGCATATGGGGAAATTTAGCATATGATAAAAATGGCATTTCAAATTAGCAAGGAAGAATGGGTTAGTCAATAAAAGCGTGAAGGTGGTTTGGGTAAAAAACTATGTTAAATCCCTACCTCACAGCCTATGTAGAAACAGAGCCAGGTACAAAGGCTTACACCTGTAATCCCAGTGCTTTGGGAGGCCAACCCAGAATTGCTTGAGGCCAGGAGTTTGAGACCAGCCTGGACAACATAGCAAGACCTCTTCTTTACAAAAAATTTAAAAATTGGCCAGGTATGGTAGCATGCACCTGTAGTCCTAGCCAAAAAGGCTGAAGCAGGAGGATTGCTTGAGCCTAGGAGTACGAAGCTGCCAGTAAGCCAAAATTGCGCAACTGCACTCTAGCCTAAGAAACAGATCAAGACCCTGTCCCAAAATAGCAACAAAATATAAGTAAAAATTTTAATAAACAAATGGAAAAGCCACGCTCTAATGATCCTTAGCTCAAGGCTGAATCTTACCAGGCTTTTGATGCTCAAAGCCACTTTCAGTCTTAATTCTTTTGGGAGCTGAGGATCTGTGCAACCCTCCAAGGCCCCCCAATATCTGTCATATCTTTCCCTTTTCATCTCCATTTGTGTGTTCGGCCAAATAATATTTCCCCCAGGGATGTCCTCTTTCTAATCCCTGAAACTTGAGAAAATGTTATCTTATGCAGTGCTATGGTTTGAATGTGTCCCCCACAAAGCACACATTAGAAACTTAATCCCCAGTGCAACAGTGTTAGGAGGTGGGGCCTAATGGAAGATGTTTAGGTCGTGAAAGATCCACCCTCACGAATAGATTATACCAATTGTAAAAGGGCTTGAGGCTTAGAATTTAATCTCTTGCTCTCTTTCTCTCCCTCTCTTTGCCTTTCCACCATAAAATGACACAGCCTTTGCCAGATACCGGCCCCTGGCTCTTGGACTTCCCAGCCTCCAGAGCCATGAGCCAATAAATTTCCATACATTATAAATTATTCAGTCTGTGCTTTTCTGTTCCAGCAGCACAAAAGGAACTAAGACACATGGTTAGAGGGACTTGATGATTAAATTAAGGATACTGAAGTTGAGGGGGTGTCCAGGTGGGCCCAACCTAACCTAAGGGGTCCATACAAGAGAGGCAGGAAGATCAAAGTCAGAGAGAAAGGAGTATCAGAAAGAAAGGTTGGAGTAATGCCCTTTGAAGAGAGAGGAAGGAGCTACAAGTCAAGGAATGCTGGTAGCTTCTAGAAGCTGGAAAAGGCACAGAAATAGGTTCTTTCCTGGAGCCTCCAGAAAGACCAGCCCTGTAAATACCTTGATTTTAGCCCAGTGAGACCTATTTTGGACTTCTGATCTCAAGAACTATAAGATAATGAACTAGTATTATTTTAAGTCACTAAATTTGTGGTAATTTGTTACAGCAACAAAACGAATCTAATACAGCTTGCAAAGAGGTTGGTCATTTCCTGAGTACCCTCTGTAATCCAGACAAGGGTAACAGAGGACAACCTAGAACCTAGAGCTACAGAAGCAAACTAGACAGGACCACTGCCCTGGGAGAATTTGCCATCTCTGGGAAGATAACCACTCACGAATTATCAATTCATTAGTTATGGAATTTACTCACTGTGTCATAAGCCTCTAAGTTAGAAAGCTGGCTCTGAGGGCTTTTAACAAAAGAGCCTGATATTACCTTGAAGGGCAAGTAAAGGGCCTCTGAAGATGTGATGTTTAAGCTGATCTCTGAGGTCTGGGCAGGAGTTACCTAGGCCAAAAGTCACAAAGACTGAACAGGGTGTGGCCAGAAAGGGGTCCCGATCCAGACCCCAAGGGTTGGTTCTGAGATCTTGTGTAAGAAAGAATTTGGGACAAGTCCATAGAGTAAAGTGAAATCAAGTTTATTAAGAAGGTAAAGGAGGGAGGCTAAGGTGGGTGGATTGGCTGAGCTCAGCAGTCCAAGACCAACCTGGGCAACATGGTAAAACCCCGTCTCTATTAAAATACAAAAAATTAGCCAGGTGTGGTGGTGTGTGCCTATAGTCCCAGCTACTCAGGAGGCTGAGGCATGAGACTTGCTTGAAACTGGAAGGCGGAGGTTGCAATAAGCCAAGATAGCGCCACTGCACTCCAGTCTGGGCGACAGAGAGAGACTCTGTCTCAAGAAAGAAAAAGAAAGTAGCTGGGCACGGTGGCTTACATCTATAATCCCACCACTTTGGGAGGCTGAGGCAGGTGGATCACAAGGTCAGGAGTTCGAGACCAGCCTGGCCTATATGGTGAAACCCCATCTCTACTAAAAATACAAAAATTTGCCAGCTATGGTGGTGGGCACCTGTAGTCCCAGCTACTTGGGAGGCTGAGGCAGGAGAATTGCTTAGATCTGGGAGGCAAAGGTTGCAGTGAGCCGAGATCACACCACTGCACTCCTGCCTGGGCAACAGAGTGAGATTCCATCTCAAAAAGAAAAAAAAGAAAGAAACTAAAAGAGCCGGGCGCGGTGGCTCAAGCCTGTAATCCCAGCACTTTGGGAGGCTGAGACGGGCGGATCACGAGGTCAGGAGATCGGGACCATCCTGGCTAACACGGTGAAACCCCGTCTCTACTAAAAATACAAAAAACTAGCAGGGCAAGGTTGCGGACGCCTGTAGTCCCAGCTACTCGGGAGGCTGAGGCAGGAGAATGGTGTAAACCCGGGAGGCGGAGCTTGCAGTGAGCTGAGATCTGGCCACTGCACTCCAGCCTGGGAGACAGAGCCAGACTCCGTCTCAAAAAAAAAAAAAAAAGAAAGTAAAAGAGTAGAGAATGGCTACTCCATAGACAGAGCAGACCCAAGGGCTGCTGGTTGCCCAATTTTATGGTTATTTCTTGATCATATGCTAAACAAGGGGTGGATTATTCATGCCTCCCCCTTTTCAGACCATATAAGGTAACTTCATGACGTTGCCATGGCATTTGTAAACTGTCACGGCGCTGGTGGGAGTGTAGCGGTGAGGATAACCAGAGATCACTCTCATCGCCATCTTGGTTTTGGTGGGTTTTGGCCGGCTTCTTTACTGCAATCTGTTTCATCAGCAAGGTCTTTATGACCTTGTGCCAACCTCCTATCTCGCCCTGTGACTTAGAATGCCGTAACCATCTGAGAATGCAGCCCAGTAGGTCTCAGCCTCAACCCAACCCATATTCATGATGGAGTTGCTGTGGTTCACACGCCTCTGACAAAGGCAGGGGCAACAATCTGTGCAAAGGCCCTGAGGCAGGGAGGATCTGGAGGGTGAAAGGCAGGCAATGGTGAGCAGAGCACCAAGAGAGACCAGGAGCAGTCAGGCAGAGCCAGGACAGGACTCCCTCCTGATGCAGAGGCTCACCTGCCTGTTCCACTCCTCACCCGGAAGACACACATGTTCAGAGTCCTTGTGTGAAGCATTTCAGGGTCTAATTGTCATCAGTCGCACAACAAATGATGGGAAGAGGCTGGCAAATCCTGCAGCCAGCCAGGATCACATCACCGCAGAAATGGGTGCCCGGGGCAGGCCAAGACTTCTTGCAGTTCCAAGCATCAGCTGTGTGGCCAAGTCAATCACAGGAGGCCAGGAAGGGAGATAAACCCTCCCAGAAGAGCAAGAATGACAAAAATGTCAGAAGCCGGAGGCAACCGGCCGGGGCCGCAGACAGCCGGAGCCAAATCAGAAGGAAACTGCTACCTTCTCTCAAAGGCTTCGTAACCACGGGGCTGGGGAAGCCCAAGTGAGACTCCAGTGAGTTTTTGGCAGGCCTGGTCGCCTCCAGGGGCCGCAGAGCCGCAGACATCCTGCAACAAACCCTGATCCAGGGACAACTCCCTGGGGAAAAGAAAAGTCTGAGCCGATCATAAAGACTCCAAGCAGGGACTCCAAGCAGGCATCCTCCAAGGGACTGGGAACTGTCGGGGATTCTCGGACAACCTCCTCAGAGTCCTTGCATTTCCAGAACAAGAAAGGGGGTGGGAGATCAAATTCTTGCAAACAAAGACAGATAATACTTAGACTGCAAACCACCACTAAGTCATGAGTGCGAACAGCTTACACACATGCAGAGCAAATGTCTGTCTTCCCACCAGTCTTGGTGTCCCCAGCCCCTGAGTCTGGAGCATCAGTTGAAGCCAGGAGTTCGAGACCAACCTGGGCGACATAGGGAAACCCGTCTGTACAAAAAAAAATTTATTTTTATTTGGATGGAGTCTCACTCTGTCACCCAAACTGGAGGGCAACGGCATAATCTCAGCTTACTGCAACCTCTGTCCCCCAGGTTCAAGCAATTCTCCTGCCTCAGCCTCCCAAGTAGCTGGGATTACAGCCACGCACCACCACACCCAGCTAATTTTTGTATTTTTAGTAGAGACGGGGTTTCACCATGTTGACCAGGCTGCTCTCGAACTCCTGACCTCAGGTGATCCACTTGTCCCAGTCTCCCAAAGTGACGGAACTACAGGCGTGAACCACCATGCCCAGTCCCCCAAAAACTTTTTAAATAATAAATTAGCCGGGCATGGTGGGGCACACACCTGTAGTCCCAGCTACTCAGGAGGCCGAAGCGGGAGGATCACCTGAGTCCGAGAGGTGGAGGCTGCAGTGACCTGTGATTGTGCCACTGCTCTCTAGCCCTGGGTGACAGAGCAAGATCCTGTCTCTAAAATGTAAAAAAAAATAAAATTTAGGCAGGCGCAGTGGCTCAAGCCTGTAATCCCGGCACTTTGGGAGGCTGAGGCAGGCGGATCACGAGGTCAGGAGATCGAGACCACGGTGAAACCCTGTCTCTACTAAAAATACAAAATGTTGGCGGGGCGTGGTGGTGGGCGCCTGTAGTCCCAGCTACTCGGGAGGCTGAGGTAGGAGAATGGTGTGAACCCGGGAGGCGGAGCTTGCAGTGAGCCGAGATCATGCCACTGCACTCCAGCCTGGGCGACAGAGCGAGACTCCATCTCAAAATGAAAAAAAAAAGAAATTAAAATTAAAAAAAAGATAGAGGGGGCTCTCATTAAAATGAACAGCAATGATTAGTCAGCCTCTCTGCCAAACATATTCCTTTGTTTGATTCCAACCTATTTTAATTGTTTCGTTCACTGATGAGGGACTAAAGCAGTGAAGGGAAGTTGCTGGCTTAACTGTGGGTCCTTCAGAGGTAAGTCACCGCTAGGCATAGTAGCTCATACCTGTAATTCCAGCACTTTGGGAGGCTGAGGGAGGAGAATCGCTTGAGCCCAGGAGTTCAAGACCAGCCTGGGCAACGTTGCAAGACCCAGTCTCTATGAAAAATACCAAAATGATCCAGGCATGGTGGTGCACGCCTGTAGCTCCACCTACTCAAGAGGCTAAGGTGGAAGGATCACTTGAGTCCAGAAGGTCAAGGCTGCAGTGAGCTATGTGATCACACCACTGCTTTCCAGCCTGAGCAACAGAGCGAGACCCTGGCTCCAAAAAAAAAAAGTGAGTCACTGCAGGCTGGCTGCATGAGACAAGGCAGAAAAAGTCCTTCCCCACCCCGCTCACCCTGGGGCCTCCCCGAGTCTCTTCTGCTGTCACACTGTCTGGGACATGCAGCTCATCAGAAATCCTCAGCCGGGCACAGTGGCTCATGCCTGTAATCCCAGCACTTTGGGAGGCCAAGGTGGGAGGATCAGTTGAGACCAGGAGTTTGAGACTGACCTGCACAACATAGTGACACCCTCATCTCTATTTTAAAGAAAAGAAAAGAAGGCCAGGCACAGTGGCTCATGCCTGTAATCCCAGCACTTTGGGAGGCCGAGGCAGACGGATCACCTGAGGTCAGGAGTTTGAGACCAGCCTGGCAAACATGGTAAAACCCATCTCTACTAAACATGCAAAAATTAGCCAGGTGTGGTGGCAGGTACCTGTAGTCCCAGCTACTCGGGAGACTGAGGCAGGAGAATCACTTGAATCCGGGAGGCAGAGATTGCAGTGAACTGAGATCATGCCACTGCACTCTAGCCTGGGTGACAGAGCCAGACTCGGCTTCAAAAAATAAATTAATTAAATTAAATAAAGAAAATAAATCCTCAGCCTCAGTCCTCACCAGAGGCATCTGAGCACCCTCAGATCCCTCCCGTCTGCTCCTCAGTCACATCTGGGGGTGATCCTCTGCACTGACGCCCGAAGCGGCTGAGGTTCAGCTGGGAGTGCAAATAGGCCCGCACCCCTCACTCTGGTCTTGAAAACCTGAGCAGGGTCCTAAGAGACAAGGAAAAACCATCAGGATTGCAGCTTCTGTTTTCTCTGGCTCCCCGGCAGCAGCAAGGGTGGGCTCTACTTCAGGGGTAGGTCTGAAATGACCCCAGGGAGCAGGCTTCGGACCAGCTCTTGGAGAGCACCAGAAACCTATCAGGCCATTTTCCTCATTCTACGAGACCTGCCTTGAATGGGGACTCCTCTAGGAAGTCCTCAGCATTTAGCCCCCGTCCGCAACAGCATCTCACAGGGTGTGCAGTCTGAAAGACACCATCCTGGCAAAAGGCACCCTAGAAGAGGATTCTGTGGCCTCATATGCTTGTAGTTTTGTTGTGGGGAGGATTTTTTTGAGACTTTTTTTGAGACAGGGTCTGGCTCTGTCACCCATGCTGGAGTGCCGTGGCTCTATCATAGCCTCCACCTCCTGGGCTCAAGTGATCCTCCTGCCTCAGCCTCCCCTCCCAGGTAGCTGGAACTACAAGCATTCAATACCATGCCTGGCTAGTTTCTATTCTTTTTTTTTTTTTTTTTTTTTGTAAATACAGGATCTTACTATGTTGCCCAGGCTGGGTTCACACTTCTGGACTCAAGTGATCCTCCCACCTCAGCCTCCTCCCCAAGTACCTGGGACTACAAGCACACATCACTATGCCGGGCTAATTTTCTCTCTTTTTTCTTTCATTCATTCTTTCTTTCTTTTATAGATATGGAGTGTTGCTATGTTGCCCAGGCTGGTCTCACACTCCTGGGCTCAAGCAATCCTCCTGCCTCAGCCTCCCCTTCCCAAGTAGCTGAGAATACAAGCTTGCCATACCACACCTGGCTAATTTTTATTTTATTTTTTTGTAGATTGGGGATTTTGCTATGTTGCCCTGGCTGGTCTCGAACTCCTGGTCTCAAGTGATCCTCATGCCTTGGCCTCCCAAAGTGTGGGATTGTAGGTGTGAGCCACTGTGCCCAGCCATGCTGCCTATGTTTGTGAAATCCATCATCTTCCCAAGCTTTACAAGGCCCCATCAGCACACTACACCATCTGAGAAAAGCCTTTACCCTTTCACATGGCCTCCTACAGTGCATACTAGACATTGTTCTCAGCGCTTGATTAATATTAACTGGCATAAGCCCCAGAATGACATTATGAAGGAAATACTCTAATCATACCCATTTTATAGATGAGGTGACTGAGGCACAGAGAGGTCAGGCAACTTAGTCAGGGCCACACAGAACCTGGACTCAGACTCAGGCAGCCTAGCTCCAGATCCTACTCTTCACAGCCTTCCTCTTTTTTTTTTTTGAGATGGAGTCTCACTCTGTCACCCAGGCTGGAGTGCAATGGTATGATCTCAGCTCACTACAACCTCCCAGGTTCAAGCAATTCTCCTGCCTCAGCCTCCCGAGTAGCTGGAATTATAGGTGCCCATCACCATGCCTGGATAATTTATTTGTATTTTTATTGGAGGCGGGGTTTCACCATGTTGGCCCGGCTGGGCTCAAACTCCTGACCTCAGATGATCTGCGCCTTGGCTTCCCAAAGTGTTGAGATTACAGGCGTGAGCCACTGTGTCTGGCCTGTGCGCTTTATTTCTATTATTATTACATTGTAATATATAATGAAATAATCCTACTACTCACCATCATATAGAATCAGTGGGAGCTCTGAGCTTGTTTTCCTGCAACTAGACGGTCCCATCTGGGGGTGATGGGAGACAGTGACATCATCAGACATTAGATTCTCATAAAAGTACACAACCTAGACCCCTCGCCTGTGCAGTTTACAACAGGGCTGGAGCTCCTACGAGAATCTACTGCTGTTGGTGGTCTGACAGGAGGCGGAGCTAATGCGGTAATGCTAGTGAGGGCAGCAGCTGTAGAGATGAAGGTTCAGGCTTTTTCGCCTGTCACTCACCTCCTACTGCGCGGCCCGGTTCCTTGAACTGGTCTTGAACCGGTACCTGTCTGTGACCTGGGGGTTGGGGACCCCTGCTTTACAAGATTACTCTGGAGGCAGCTAGGGGTGGGGCAGACAGGGAGACACAGGAGGCCGGAGTGCACACCACTCTCCTATTATTTCAGAATTAACCTGGACTCAGTCCAGCTTGTTTCAAGGTAGTCTGTTACAGGACTCCGAAGGGAAGCTCTAGACCCTGGTTTCTGGGAGGCAGGCAGAGAGAAGGCCAGGCTGGGAAGGTCAGGGACCCCGACGACTTGGAGGGCAGAACAGCATGGCGTATGTTTCCGTAGGATCATCTGCAGAATTCCCGGAGCACTTTGTGCTAACATTCCCGAAAATCCTCTAACAGTTAGTTATTTTTGCTCTTTTCCCCTGCCCCAGGCTGAATTGATCCGGGTCCAGCTCACACACTCTCAAAGTGGCAATGAAGTGTCACATGAGTTCGAGCCAAGGGAAGCCTGGAGGAGTGCTATTATTGCCATAGGAATTGTTTCTCTGGGAATGGATTTTAAAATAACAGACAAGCTGGGGGAAGAGGGGAGCGAGATGAAGAGAGGGAAGATTCAGAAAATCCTGGAGCTTGAGGACAAGGTCTCCCCAGATATTTACATCAAAGCCATTCTGTGTGATTCTCAGGAAAAGTCTCCCTTCCCTACGCGCTCGCACTTCAAAGGGAGAAGCAGGATCTGTAAAGCTGGGGTCTCCATGGTTCCTCTAAAAGCGGCTTCAGGAGCTGGCCTCATGTGAACAAAGTGCAGAGAAAGGGACCTCGCTCCAGAACAGCAAACGTGCACTGAGGCAGAGGCACTGCCTCAGTGTCCCAAAGGAGAAAGGTCAAGGTATTTGTTCATTCATTCATTCATATGTTCATTTATTCACTCAAAAAACTTCCCTTGAGTACCTGATCCGTGCAAGTCCAGAAGATGCTGAAATTTGGGGTTGAAAACTCCATGCAGGAAAAATAACAGTATTTCACAAAAATGCAAGATGTGTGAAGTCTGCTTTGCTGCCGTTGCAAACCTAGAAAATGCTGCAAAAACTTTGCAATGTTCTGAGAAGCAAAGCAGCAGGCTCCTTGTTGTCCCCCAGGCACTGGAGACAGCCAGGAGCTCAGGCCTGAAGCCTGCCTCTGCCTATCCGTGATCCACCAAGGGACCAGGTCCTGCTAGCTCCGAGCACTCCTTTCTCCCCTGCTCCATCCATCAGCTACCTCCTAACTGGCCTCCCTCCTTCCACTCTCCTTCCTCTGCCAGCCTCTTCCCCAACCAGCAAAGTTGGCACAAGCCTGACTGTGACCAAGCCCAGATTATAAAGGCAAGCTCCTTAAGGTGGCAGGAAGGAGACTTCACATTCAGACTCCAAAAGCTCAGCACCTATCCTCTGCCTGCCCAAGCCCATGGTCTGCTCTTGCTCTGTCACCCTGATTGGAGTGCAGTGGCACGATCATAGCTCACTGCAGTCTCAAACTCCTGGGCTCAAGCAATCCTCCCACCTCAGTCTCCTGAGTAGCTGAGACTACCGGCGTGTTCCACCACACCTGGCTAATTTTTTATATTTGGTAGAGACAGGGTCTTGCTATGTTGCCCAGGCTGGTCTTGAACTCCTGAGCTCAAGCAATCCTCCCACCTTGGCCTCCCAAAGTGCTGGGATTACAGATATGAGCCACCACATCCCACCAGTCCAGCCACTCTGAAATCAATCCCACTGACTATATGTCAGGCAATAGCTGATGACACTTCCAAACCCTTATACAGCAGTCTGTCTGCCCAGAATGCCCCAGTCACTGCCTCAAGCTCTCCTGTTCATCCTACAAAACCCTCCTATGTTGACTCTTCTGAGAAGTCCTCAACATTTAGTCTCTATCCACTAGAACATTTCCCTAAGTATGTGGTCAGGAACACAGTCCTAACAAAATGCTCCCCAGAAGGCTGGGTGTGGTGGCTCACACCTGCAATCCCAGCACTTTGGGAGGCCAAGGCAGGTGGACCACTTGAGGTCAAAGTTCAAGACCAGCCTGGCAAATGTGGAGAAACCCCAATTCTACTAAAAATACAAAAATTAGCCGGGCATGTTGGTGGGTGCCTGTAATCCCAGCTACTTGGGAGGCTGAGGCAGGAGAATTGCTTGAACCTGGGAGGCGGAGGTTGCAGTGAGCCAGGATCATGCCACTGCACTCCAGCCTGGGCAACAGAGTGAGACTCCATCTCAAAAAAACAAAATGCTCCCCAGAAAAAGATTCCAATATATTTGTATTCATATATTTGTGGAATCCCCCCATGCTTGCAACCTTTGCAAAGCATGTGAACACAGTCCACTGTCACATGCCTGAGCAGAGCATTTACTATTCTTTTTCCTAAGAACATTATTAATATTAACCCATTTAAGCCCCAGAACAACTTAATGAAGTAAGTACTGAGATCATTCCCATTTTACAGATGAGAAAACTGAGGCACAAAGACTCCCAGCCTCCCACATACCCTAGCTCCCCTAGCTCACTTTGTACACATTTGTATCACACCAAATTCCACTCTTACTCATGGATCTGTTTTCCTCAACCAGTCTCTGAGCTCATCAAGGGCAGAGGCTGGGTCTGAATCATCTCACTGCCCCAGAGACAGGGTCTCACTCTGTCACCCAGGCTGGAGTGCAATGGTGTAATCATAGCTCACTGCAGCTTCAACTTCCTGGGTTCAAGCCATCTTCCCACCTCAGCCTCCCAAGTACCTGGGACTACAGGTGTGTACCACCACACTCAGCTAATTTTTTAGTCTTTTTGCAAAGACAGGGTCTGACTATGTTTCCCAGGCTGGTCTCAAACTCCTGGGCTCAGTTGATCCTCCCACCTCAGCCTCCACCAGGACTACAGGTGTGCACCACCACGCTCAGCTAATTTTTTAAATTTTTTTCACAGAGACAGGGTCTGGCTATATTGTCCCAGCTGGTCTCAAACTCCTGGGCTAAAGTGATCCTCTCAACGTGGTCTCCCACAAAGTGCTGGGATGAAAGGCATGAGCCCCCACAGCTGACCACAGTCGCCCCTTCTTGAATGTAGGGAACCGGAGAGCAAAGGCAGGGGCCCAACACTGCAGAAGCATGCAATGCAGTCAGAGGGACAAGGCCCTATGGATGTGATCATCCACTTCCCCAGAGTCTGCTGAGCTCTTCCTCCATGCAGGCCACCAGGCCGAGCCCCCTGCCTTCATGTTTGAGTCCTCAGCCTCTCCCCTACCTGCATGTGGGCTCAGTGAATGCAAGGTGATTAAATGCCTGACCTGGAGTGGCTCATATTTCCAAGAGGCAGTGGTAGGTCGTGGGCAGGGCTGAGCCCTGGCTCATGCACACTTGTCCAAGGCAGACTGCTCAGAGTCACTCCTGTAGGGAGTAAATGAGGAAGGAGAAATGATTCCATCTGCAAGAAGGAAAACTGGGGAAGTGAGTTCTCAAAACAAAACCACAATCACAGATGCAACGGGTACAGGGCCTACCCACAGATGAGATGAACAGAAAGCTAGGAGGTAAATCCAGAGAGACTTCCTGGAGGAAGGGTGCTTGTGGTTCTACCAAAAGAGAGGGGAGTCAAGGTAAGAGGGAGGCATTTTGAGTGAGAGGGGACACACCAAGCACTTTGGCTTAGACAAAACCACAAGAAAGTGACTTCAGAGACAGAAGGAGCTTGAAGCAGCAGGTATAGATGAAGGAAAGGTGGGTGGGTCGCGGAGGCTCATGCCTGTAATCCCAGCACTTTGGGAGGCTGAGGTGGGCAGACAACCTGAGGTCAAGAGTTCGAGAGCAGCCTGGCCAACATGGCAAAACCCCATCTCTACTAAAAATACAAAAAAATTAGCTGGGTGTGGTGGCGCATGCCTGTAATACCAGCTACTCAGAAGGCTGAGGCAGCAGAATCGCTTCAACCTGGGAAGCGGAGGTTGCAGTGAGCTGAGATTGTGCCACTGCACTCCAGCCTGGGCAACAGAGCCAGACTCCGTCTCAAAACCCAAAAACAAACCAAACGAACAACAACAGCAACAACAACAACAACAACAACAAAACTGCATGTCAGCTTGATTTATAACTTTTTTTATTTTTTATCTTTTTTTGAGATGGAGTCTCACTCTGTCACCCAGGCTGGAGTGCAGTGGTGTGTGATCTAGACTCACTGCAAGCTCCTGCCTCAGCCTCCCCAGTAGCTGGGACTACAGGCGTCCACCACCACGCCTGGCTCATTTTTTGTATGTTTTGTAGAGACAGGGTTTCACTGTGTTAGCCAGGATGGTCTTGATCTCCTGACCTCAGGATCCACCCGCCTCAGCCTCCCAAAGTGTTGGGATTACAGGAGTGAGCCACCGCACCCGGCCGATTTATAACTTTTAAATATGTAGCCATATGGTGAATGGTCTTCATCTTTAGTCTTGCCCCAAGCCCCAGAAATGTTAGGAGTGGCCAGGGCTTGCAGGTGGTCTAAGATCAGGGAAGCCTATTCTTACCCCTGAAAGGCCATATCGACCCAGCATCATTTAAAATGGCCTCCTCAGGCCGGGTGCGTTGGCTCATGCCGTAATCCCAGCACTTTGGGAGGCCGAGGCGGGCAGATCACCTGAGGTTGGGAGTTCGAGACCAGCCTGACCAACATGCAGAAACTAAAAATACAAAATTAGCTGGGCATGGTAGCGCATGCCTGTAATCCCAGCTACTAGGGAGGCTGAGGCTTGAACCCGGGAGGCAGAGGTTGTGGTAAGATGAGACCATGCCATTGCACTCCAGCCTGGGCAACAAGAGCATAACTCCATCCCAATAAATAAATAAATAAATAAAATGGCCTATTCAAAATGTACCCCAAGAAGAAACTGCTGATGGGAATGTAAAACGCCGTAACCCCAATGGAGGGAAACTTGACGCTATCTAGCAGAATTAAACATGTGTTTGTCACTTAACAACACAAGTGTCTATCAGTAGAGGACTAGTTGAATAAATATAGTCACTCACACTGTACACAATCACAGGCCCATAAAAATGGATGTAAAACTCTACTAAAAAAACACAAAAAATTAGCCGGGTGAGGTGGCAGGCACCTGTAGTCCCAGCTACTCGGGAGGCTGAGGCAGGAGAATGGCGTGAACCCGGAAGGTGGAGCTTGCAGTGAGCCAAGATCATGCCACTGCACTCCAGCCTGGGCGACAGAGTGAGATTCCATCTCAAAAAAAAAAATAAAAATAAAAATAAAAAGGATGCAGAAGATTATCTTTGCTTTATTTATTTATTTATTCGAGATAGAGTCTCACTCTGTCACCCAGTCTGGAGTGTAGTGACGTGATCTCGGCTCACTGCAACCTCCACCTCCTATGTTCAAGCAACTATCCTGCCTCAGCCTCCTGAGTAGCTGGGATTACAGGCATGTGCCACCATGCCCAGCTAAATTTTGTATTCTTAGTAGAGAAGGGGTTTCACCATGTTGGCCAGGCTGGTCTCGAACTCCTGACCTCAAGTGATCCACCCGCCTTGGCCTTCCAAAGTTCTGGGATGACAGGCGTGAGTCACCATGCCCGGCCTATCTTTGCTTTTTGATAGAGCCATCTCCACAACACGTTATGATGGGAAAAGGCCAAGTGCAAAACAGAATAACTAACACATTACCTCTGTGTAAGAAAAGGAGGAGGATGCAGACACAAACACACACATACTCATACACACTCTAACACTCACACACACACAAATTGCTTACATTTACAAAAAGAAACAATGAAAAGAGAAACCAAAAACTAACTCAAAATCTGGCTACCTACAAATAGTAAATAAGGGGGAAATCATGTGTACAAGTATTCTAGAAATTACAAATTTTAAAAAGAGTCAAAATTATAGTACCACTTTGAAGTAGGAGCTGGGACTTGACTCTGGAGGTTAGGCTTGACACCGGACCAAATTGAGGACTACCTAAAACAGGTTAGGACAAAGCACATCCCCATAAGACTCACTCACCACAGTGCCATGTGAGTTACCATTTACCAGGGCAACACCCGGAAGTTACCACCCCTTTCCATAGCAACAACCCAACAACCTGGAAGTTACCACCTTCATCCTAGAAATTCCTGCATAAACTGCCCCTTCATTTGCATATAGTTAAAAGTGGATATAAATAGTGCTGAACTGCCTCTGAGCTGCTAGTCTGGGCACACTGCCTATGGGGTATCTCTGCTGCTGCTGTGCACTGCTGCATCAATAAAAGTTGCTGTCTGACACCACCCACTCACCCTTGAATTCTTTCCTGGGTGAAACCAAAAACCCTCCCGGCCAAGCCCCAATTTGGGGGCCTGCCTGTCCTGCATCCACTTTGCAATCCTTAATGAAATAATGACATAGGCAATGATCACCAACACCTTAAGCATCACAAGAGAAAAAGAGAGACCACCAGATATTGTGTAATTGCCAATGAAAAAACACTGCACTACCCAAGAGGTAATTCTGCCAAAATAATGATGATCATAATAAGGAGAAAACGAAGGAGGAGGAAGAACTAGATCCAATCAAACTCTTGATCCAATTTCCCATTATCTGGAAATACAGAGGACAGATGAACATGCTCAAGGCACCATGAGCATAAAACCAACAAAATCCTGAACACGGAACATTCTAGAAGGCTGAGTTTCTGCAACAAATAAATTGCAACAAAAAGAAGGGAAAAAGTGGAAGAGACTTGTAGATAGTGGTGTTCTGCTGAATATTTAACACCCAGCTTTCCAGAATAAAGCCATGTCCTTCTGTTAGTCAGTTCAGGGCTGCCATAACAGAATACCATAGACTGAGTGGCTTAAGCAGCAGACATTTATTTCTCACAGCCTTGGAGGCTGGGAAGTCCAAGATCAAGGTGCTGGCAGATTCAGTTCCTGGTGAGGGCTCTCTGTCTGGTTTGCAGACAGCCGCCTTCTTGCTGTGCTGTGTCCTCACATGGCAAAGAGAGATAGCTCTGATTTCTCTTCCTCTTCTTTTTTTTTTTTTTTTTTTGAGACAGAGTCTCACTCTGTTGCCCAGGCTGGAGTGCAGTGGCATGGTCTCAGCTCATTGTACCCTCCGTCCCCCAGGCTTAAGTGATTCTAGTGCCTCAGCCTCCCAAGTAGCTGAGACGACAGGTGTGCACCACCACACCTGGTTAATTTTATTATTTATTTATTTATTTATTTATTTTTATTTTTTTGAGATGGAGTCTCCCTCTGTCATCCAGGCTGGAGTACAGTGGTGCAATCTAGGCTCACTGCAAGCTCCACCTCTCAAGTTCATGCCATTCCCCTGCCTCAGCCTCCCGAGTAGCTGGGACTACAGGCACTCGCCACCACACCCGGCTAATTTTTTTGTCTTTTTAGTAGAGACAGTATTTCACCATATTAGCTAGGATGGTCTTGATCTCCTGACCTTGTGATCCGCCCACCTTGGCCTCCCAAAGTGCTGGAATTACAGGCTTGAGCCGCCACACCCGGCCTCTCTTCCTGTTCTTACAACATCACTAATCAAATCATGGGGCACTGCCCTCACAACTTCGTCTAAATCTAGTTACCTCCAAAGGTCCCACCTCCAAATACCAGCACATTGGAGGTGAGGGCTTCAACGTATGAATTCGGTGGGGACACACAGATCACTCCAGAGCATCTCCTGATATAATATGGTAGACTAGACCACTTATGAAGCATTTCTGTCTCTCCCAACACCCCCCAATAGAGACCATAAATCTAATCAAACCTTCCAGCCTAACTTCCAAAATAGAAGAGATACAGGGGACAGAGGATCCAATTAATTACACCACTGGGAAGCAAGTAGCTAAATCTAGCATGTGGACATTTAAGAAAACAACTGGTCTTCAACAACTTGACAGCATGGAGGAAAAATTACTCTTTCAATGGGGGAGGACTTTCCTACACTAAAAGGGACAGAAGAGACAGAATAACCAATAAGCAGACTTATTTAGATGCAGATTTGAACAAGCTAACAATTAAAAACTGCTTTTTGGCTAGGCACAGTGGCTCACACCTGTAATCCCAACACTTTGAGAGGCCAAAGCTGAAGGACTACTTGAGGCCAGGAGTTCAAGACCAGCCTGGGCAACATAGCATGACCCCATCTCTATGAAAAAGTTAAAAATTAGCCAGCCATGGTGGCCCATGCCTGTGATCCCAACTACTTAGGAGGCTGAGGTGGGAGGATTGCTTGGACCCAGGAAGTTGAGGCTGCAGTGAGCTATGATTGCGCCACTGTGTTCCTGCCTGGGTGACAGAGAGAGACCCTGTCTTTAAAAAAAAAAAAATCAGACTTTAACAAGGAGCAGTAACAATTAAATTAAAGCAGACTCTTTGTCAACAAACAGCCCTGTCATCATCGCCCATCAACTGAGACCAAGCCCCGGTAAACACACTACTGCAGGCCAAGGCTGCAGGGACCACTGTGCCAACTGCTGTCCCCCAAGCCCTCAACTTCTGGAGATCATGAATCTCAAGGACAAGGGACACTTGTGAAAGATAGCTCATGAAGCACAGAAACATGTGACGCCCAGGCCAGCTCCAGCCTATAACTCACCCAGGCAACAACCAAGTGCCTGCAATGCCCATGCTGGGCTTTCTGGGCAAAGAGACTCAGTCACGTTCGGGAATATCAACTTGCCCCAAGCCTCCCCAACACCTCCTGGTATCCTTTTCCGGAATCCACTTCCCACAAATTCACCCACATCCTCCCTAAACCTAATTATATCCTCTCCCCATTCCTATCCTGGTGGAAAGAGTTCTGGAAGATTGCCACGCTTGTTTGAGCCTCTTTTTGTTTGTGCTAAAATGATCCCTTCCAAGTTTCTTCAGAGGTCCCCAAGTTCCAGCCCACCAAATGTCAGAATGAGGTCTCCATTAGCCCCCAAACTTCATGGACCTCACCTCCTGCTTTTCTGCAGGCGTATTTCAGGCTGCAAAGACCTTTTTTTTTTTTTTTATTCGCACACTTTTAAACTACAAAAGCATTACATGAATATATGCTCTTTGCAAACCATCCATTCAATCCCCGTACCGGCCAGTAGGTTCTCTTTGGGGCCAAGCACAGTGGCTCATGCCTGTAATCCCAGCACTTTGGGAGGCTGAGGCAGGCAGATCATTTGAGGCCAGGAGTTTGAGACCCGCCTGGCCAAAATAACAGCATTTTTTATTGGCCAACAATACAAAAATTAGCCAGGTGCAGTTGTGGGTGCCTGTAATCCCAGCTACTTGGGAGGCTGAGGCAGGAGAATCACTTGAACCCGGGAGGCAGAGGTTGCAGTGAGCCAAGACTGCACCATTGCACTCCAGCCTGAGCGAGACTGTCTCAAAAAAAACACAGAAACCAGAAAAACATTCAGACAAGCCACAAACAGACAGAGGGAAAATGGGACAGTCCCCTGGCCCAGCCCTAGACTTCTTCATAACATTAACTGCTGAAATGGTTTCCTAGAAACTTTTTTGAGGCATTTATCTACCTAGATGTAGACCTGATTTTCCTTTTCATAAACGAAATCATGCTGTATATATTATTCTGCAACTTGAAAAGCTTGTTTTTTAGACAATCCTCACATGGAACTGTGTAGAGGCCACACTAGTGTGGGTGTTTGGAGAATACTCCTCATAGAAGCCCCGGGTAAGTATTTCCAAACAAAACGAGAGAAATAAGATTGCATGCAAACTTTTCCAGAGGCACTTCTATGCTTTTCTGGGTCCTGCCCTATCCAGCCATGAGTGTATATTTCCTCCCAGCATGAAACATCCCTGTCTCCTTGTTATTAAGGCATTAGCCAGAAATCATCTTGGAGTCCTCTGATTTGGTAAATATCAAAGAGATAAAAAGAACTGGAACCTGTCTTTTAGCTTTGATAAGTAGAGCAGTATGCTAGAAAACACCAGATCTTGGCCTGGCGTGGTGGCTCACGCCTGTAATCCCAGCACTTTGGGAGGCCGAGGCAGGAGGATCTCTTGAAGCCAGAAGTTAGAGACCAGCATGTGCAACATAGTGAGATCCCACCTCTACAAAAAATTTAAAAATTAGCCAGTCATGGTGGTGTGAGCCTATGATCTCAGCTACACAGGAGGCCAAGGTTGGGGGATCACTTGAGTCTGGGAGATCAGGTCTGCAGTGAGCTATGATCGCACCACTGCACTCCAGCCTGGGAAACAAGCAAGACACTATCTAAGAAAAAAAAAAAAAGGCACAAGAGGTCAGTCCTGAGTGGCTACTGGGCCTAGCAAATCCTGAGCCTCTGTTTCTTCAGCTCAAGGAAAGATACTACTCTAATGTTTTAACCCTAGGGTTGTTAAGGATCAAAAGAAATGGAGATTGGGAGGGGCCAAGGCAGTAGGATCTCCTTGAGCCCAAGAGTTTGCGTCAAGCCTGGGCAACAGAGTTGAGATTCTGTCTCTGCAAAAAATAAATTAAAATGTAAAAAAGAGATGGAGGGAACAGACACAGGTAGTGCATTCCAGAGCGCTGTCATAGCTGTGTGGGTTGTAGTTATTACTAAATGAGGAAAAGCTAAATTCAAGCGAGTTATGCAAACGAGGCGTTTGGCAACTTCTACTTGCATGCTTACGGTTTTCTGGGGAAATCCAAATGCGGGCTCCGGAGCCTCAGCCCTGAGCGTCCCAGAGGTGGCCATGGCGCCACCTGCCGGCCAAGAGAGAGGAGACGCCTGGCGGGTCCCGGCGCCCGGGCCCGGTGACCCTGCGCCCTCTCCAACCCCGCCACGCAGCCACCCGATCCCAGCCGGTTCTACGTCCCGGGGTGGCTGGGGAGTCGCAGCCGAGGATCCTCCGCGGCCTCAGCCCCAAAGACTGGGCGGGAATGACCCCTCCGGTGTCCTGGGGCCGCTGATAGGAGAGGGGCTGCCCGGGACGCGAGGCCTTGACCACCCGGGAACCTGCTCCTCGACACAAAGCCGCAGCCGCGCAGGTGAGCGGCGGAGCCATGTGAGCGGCCGAACGCCCGGGGCAGTGCCCCAGCCCGGGCCACCGCGGTCGGAGCCACTTCCACTCCGAGCCCGGAACGAGGGGCGAAGGTTGGGGAAGCAAAGAAAGGAAGGGATAGGGTGGGCGCGGCCAGAGACCACCGCAGCCCCGGACCCGGACCCGAACCCTCAGCCCCCGCGGCCCCGCCACCCCAACCCTCAGCCCCCTCCATCGGTCGTTCCAGCTGCCCCCTCTCTGCAGCACCCAGCCCCCGCCGCCCCGCGTCCCTAGCCGCCAGTCGCCCTGCACCCCAGGCCCTTCGGTCTCTCCCCCCGTGACCCCAACCCCCAGCCCCCGCCGTTTCGTCCCAGCTGCCCCGAGTCCCCAGCCCCTGGCCTCCGCCACTCCACGCCCCCAGACCCACACCCCAACCCCCTCCAGCTCTCGTTCCAGCTGCCGGGTGTCTGCAGCCCCCAGTCCCCGCTGCCCCACACCCCCAAGCCCCGGATCGCCCCGCGCTCCAGCCCCCGAGTCTCTCGCTCCAGCCACCCAGTGCCCAGGTCCCCCGCCGCCCGCGGCCCCCCAGGCCCCGCCACCCCGCGCTACTCACCGGCGGCTCGTGTAGCCGCTGCCAGGGGAGCCGGCGCCGGGCTCGGGGTAGCCGTGCTGCTGCAGGGCTGCGGCCGAGAAAGGGTAGAGGAAGCCGGTGGCCAGCGCCGACCCGCAGAGGCAGCAACACGCCCAGGGCAGGAGCAGGGCCAGCTTCATCGTGCGCGGCAGACCGCGGGGACCTGGAGTCCCGGGCACGAGGACCGGCAGGAGCGCACCGGCGCCCGGACCGAACCAGCGGTCCCGGCCGGGAGCAGAGCGAGAGGAGCCGGGCGAGCGATCGGAACCCGGGTGCGAGCTGGAAGTGTGTGGGGGGCGCCCACGCCTCTCCGGGGCCGCCTTTTCAAATTCGGCGAGGTGGGCTCTAAGCCGTCAAAGGGGGCGTGGGGCTTTCTTGTTAACCCTCGGTGGTCCGAGGCCGAGGAGGCGGCAGAGCTAGGGTGCTAGCTCCGCTGGGGGTCCCTGGAGCCTAGCACCCCGAAAGCCAAACCTCGCGCCCGGGCCCCCACTACACACTTCAGAAGCTTTGCAACCAAACCTTCTTCGGGTCCGCAAACGCTTTCGGAGCGCCCACTCTGTGCCTGCCAATTTCACCTGGACTGCCCTCAGTGGTCCCATTCAGAAGTGGAAACTGAGGCTGACAAGTTAAGCCAGACAAATGAGCGTCTTCCGCTCCTTGTGCAGGGCTCTTTGGATCAAAGCACTGCGTGCCAGTGAGAAACCGTCCAGAGCTTCCCAAGAATCTTCTCCTTCCCCTTTTACCTCCAGCCCCCACCTGCCTCGCTGACTCTTCCAGGTAAGAAACTTTGGGAAGGGCGGAAGGGTCAGTTGGGGTGAGAAGTTGTAGCTATATTGGGAGGCCGAGGCGGGCGGATCACCTGAGGTCTGGAGTTCGAGACCAGCCTGGCCAACACAGTGAAACCTCATCTCTGCTAAAAATACAAAACTTAGCCTAATGTGGTGGCAGGCGCCTGTAATCTCAACTACAGGCTGGGCTGAGGCAGGCGAATCACTTGAACTCAGGAAGCAGAGGTTTCAGTGAGAAAAGATTGGGCTACTGCCCTCCTGGATGACAAAGTGAGGCTCTGTCTCAAAAAATGAAAACAGTTCTAGCTAGAATCACAGATTCATGAGACATCCTGAAGGGCTTCAGGAAGATGTAAGACAATAGACAATCCCACATTTTATAAATAGAAAAGCACAGTCCCAGATCCCACGCTGGGCCCAAGGCCAGCCTGGCCCCAAGTTGGTCTTTTCTGTGTTGCTGAGTTCCCTTAGGGCCTGGACCCCGCTCCAGGCACAGGTGGGGCCAGACCAGAAACCAGCCCGTATTCTACTTGCTCCGGTTGGGAGCACTTTTTTCTTTTTTTCTTGTCTTTTCTTTTTTTTTCTTTCTTTTTTTTTTTTTGAGATGGAGTCTCGCTCTGTCACCCAGGCTAGAGTACACTAGTGCGATCTCAGCTCACTGCAACCTCTGTCTTCCGAGTTCAAGCGATTCTTCTGCCTCAGCCTCCCGAGTAGCTGGGATTACAGGCAAGCAATACCATTCCGGGCTAATTTTTGTATTTTTAGTAGAGATGGGGTTTCGCCATGTTGGCCAGGCTGGTTTTGAACGCCTGACCTCAGGTGATCCGCCCACCTCCACCTCCCAAAGTGCTGGGATTACAAGCATGAGCCACCAGCCCAGCCTGGGAGCTTCTTCCCTGATTCTCCCAAAAGCATCCTAAGGGTGCAGATTCCCTGAGACTTGCTCTGCCCCTGCGACCACTTGAGAACTGCTGTCTGTAAAATGCCTACAGGTTGGAGAAAAACCATCAAATATGGAAGTGCTTGCTGGACTGCAGCACATTTTGCAAAAGGATTGTAGAGGCCGGTGGCAATGGCTCACTTCAGTAATCTTAATGCTTTGGAAGCTGGGCACAGTGGCTCACGCCTGTAATCCCAGCACTTTGGGAGGTCAAGGCTGGCAGATTACTTGAGGTCAGGAGTTCAAGACCAGCCTGGCTAACATGGTGAAACCCTGTTTCTACTAAAACATAGAAAAAATTAGCTGGGCGTAGTGGCACGCGCTTGTAATCCCAGTTACTCAGGAGGCTGAGGCAGGGGAATGGCTTGAACCCAGGGTTGCAGTGAGCCGAGATCATGCACTCCGGCCTGGGGGACAGAGCGAGACTTCATCTTGAAAAACAAAACAAAAAAGACTTAATGCTTTGGGAGGCTGAAGCGGGAGAATTGCTTGAGGCCAGGAGTTTGAGGCCAGCTTGGACAACATAGTGAGACACCTGCCTCTACAAAAAAAAAAAAAAAATAGCTTGGAGGTGTGTGCCCGTAGTCCCAGCTACTCGGGAGACTGAGGCAGGAGGATTGCTTGAGCCTAAGAATTCAAGGCTGCAGTGAACCATGATGGTGCCATGACACTTCAGCCTGGGTTACATAGTAAGCCTGTCCTCCTCCCCTCAAAGAAAGATCGTAGGATTGTTGTTAGAAGAAGACAGGTAGATGGCTGGGCACGGTGGCTCACGCCTGTAATCCCAGCACTTTGGGAGGCCAAGGCGGGCAGATCACTTGGGCTCAGGAGCTCAAGACCAGCCTGCCCAACTTGGTGAAACCCTGTCTCTACTAAAAATACAGAAATTGGCTGGGCGTGGTGGCGGGCGCCTGTAATCCCAGCTACTCAGGAGGTTGAGGCAGGAGAGTCACTTGGACCTGGGAGGTTGCAGTGAGCCGAGATTGCGCCACTGCACTCCAGAGCAAGACTCTGGCTCAATAAATAAATAAATAAATGGAATGTCCACACTTCCCAAGTCCCGAGTCTGTCTCAAACTCAGAGTTGGTCGTCTAGGAGTAAACAGCCTCCTAATTGAATCGCTTCATTCCTCTCGCCCTCCTTCCCTCCCTTGAGGCCTAAAAGATTTGGAGAATTTGGGTTATCAGGGGATTTTCAGTGCCTCCCCCAAAAGGAATCTGAACTGTGCTCCTTGGGCAGTTGGCCAACACCTAATAAATGATGAGGTCATCCCCCCCAGGAATTTGTAAGCGTTCTGTCTTCCACCTTCCCCTGCCTTCTACGCATAATGAGATCTTAAAGAGTAGAGAAAGGCCATGTTGCTGTGAACTGGACTTTATGCTGCTGGTCATCATGGTAAGGGAACAGGAATGTTGTTTATTATCTTCAACTCATTTTTCCAGTGCCAGGGTCTGCACCCAAGCTAGGGTGACCATGGAGAAACGGGGAGACAAAGGAATAACATTACTCCATATAGTGCTAGAGTATCTTAGGACAAAAGCCTCTTTTTTTTTTTTTTTTTGAGACTGGGTCTCACTCTATCGCCCAGGCTGGAGGGCAGTGGTGCAATCTTGGCTCACCGCAACCTCCGCCTCCCCGGTTGAAGTGATTCTCCTGCCTCAGCCTCCCTACCTGGGAGACTGCAGGCATCTGCCACCACACTCAGCTAATTATTTTTTTATTTTTAGTAGAGAAAGGGTTTCACCATGTTTGCCAGGCGGGTCTCGAACTCCTGACCTTAGGTGATCTGCCCGCCTCACCCTCCCAAAGTGCTGGGATTACAGGCATGAGCCACTGTGCCCGGCCTAGGATGAAAGTCTGTAGGACAAGCACGAATACATCCCAGAAACTGCAGGAATAAAATGGTCATCTGAGTTTCGTCCTTTCTTTTCTTTTCTTTTCTTTTTCTGAGACCGTGCCTCTGTCTCCCAGGCCGGAGTGCAGTGGTGCGATCTCAGCTCACTGCACCTCGACCTCCTGAGCATCAATCCTCCCACCTCAGCCTCCCAAGTAGCTGGGACTACAGGCACGCATCACCAAGCATGGCTGATTTTTATATTTTTTATAGAGACACGCTTTTGCCATGTTGCCCAGGCTGACCTCAAACTCCTGGGCTCAAGGAATCCACCCACTTCAGCCTTTTAAAGTGCTGGGATTACAGGTGTGAGCCACCATACCTGGTCCTCTTCTTCATGTCCGGGACAATAGGTTCATTCTGGCCTGTGAGCATGTAACAGGCAACTTCTATGTGCCCATCTCTGTGCTGGGTGCAGCAAAGGGATATTGAAAATGCAAATAGCCTGGTACTCACCCTCAAAGTGCTTACACTATTATTTGAGAAGGCATTAAAAAGATAGCTGGCGACCAGGCGTGGTGGCTCACACCTGTAATCCCAGCACTTTGGGAGGCCAAGGAGGGTGGATCATTTGAGGTCAGGAGTTTGAGACCAGCCAGACCAACAGAGTGAAATCCAGTCTCTACTAAAACTACAAAAATATTAGCTGGGCGCCGGGCGCGGTGGCTCAAGCCTGTAATCCCAGCACTTTGGGAGGCCGAGACGGGCGGATCACGAGGTCAGGAGATCGAGACCATCCTGGCTAATACGGTGAAACCCCGTCTCTACTAAAAAATACAAAAAACTAGCCGGGCGACGAGGCGGGCGCCTGTAGTCCCAGCTACTCGGGAGGCTGAGACAGGAGAATGGCGTGAACCCAGGAGGCGGAGCTTGCAGTGAGCTGAGAGCCGGCCACTGCACTCCAGCCTGGGCGGCAGAGCAAGACTCTGTCTCAAAAAAAAAAAAAAAAAAAAAAAAAAAAAAAATTAGCTGGGCATGGTGGCGCATGCCTGTAGTCCCAGCTACTGGGAAGGCTGAGTCAGGAGAATCTCATGAACCCAGGAGGCGGAGATTGCAGTAGCTGAGATCTCACCACTGCACTCCAGCCTGGGCAACAGAGAAAAACCCCGTCAAAAAAAAAAAAAAAAAAAAAAAAGATAGCTGGCAGAGTGGACAGATGCATACAAGATGAAGTTCCCGTTATTTATTTATTTTTTCATTTCATTTTATTTTTTATTTTTTTTATTTTTTTTGAGACGGAGTCTCGCTCTGTCGCCCGGGCTGGAGTGCAGTGGCCGGATCTCAGCTCACTGCAAGCTCCGCCTCCCGGGTTCACGCCATTCTCCTGCCTCAGCCTCCCGAGTAGCTGGGACTACAGGCGCCCGCCACCTCGCCCGGCTAGTTTTTTGTATTTTTTAGTAGAGACGGGGTTTCACCGTGTTAGCCAGGATGGTCTCAATCTCCCGACCTTGTGATCCGCTCGTCTCGGCCTCCCAAAGTGCTGGGATTACAGGCTTGAGCCACCACGCCTGGCCTCATTTTATATTTTTTTTTTTTATATTTTTTAGACGGAGTCTGGCTTTGAAGCCCTGGCTGTAGTGTAGTGGTCTAATCTCGGCTCACTGCAACCTCTGCCTCCCAGGTTCAAGCGATTCTCCTGCCTTAGCATCCCAAGTAACTTAGATTCAAGCGATTCTCCTGCCTCAGCCTCCCGAGTAGCTGAGAATATAGGCACCTGCCCCCATGCCCAGGTAATTTTTGTATTTTTAGTAGAGACGGGATTTCACCATGTTGGACAGGTTGGTCTCAAACTGCTGATCTCAAATGATCCACCCACCTTGGTCTCCCAAAGTGCTGGGATTACAGGCGTGAGCCACCGTGCCTGGCCAATTTTGTTTGTTTTTAGACAGAGTCTTGCTCTATTGCTCAGGCTGTAGTGCAGTGGCACAATCATGGCTCACTATACCCTCGACCTCCCAGGCTCAAGCAATCCTCCCACCTCAGCCTCCCGAATAGCTGGGACTATAGGCATGCGCCACCACGCCTGGCTAATTTGTTATTTTTGTTTTTCGTAGAGACAGAGTCTGACCATGTTGCCTAGGCAGGTTTCCAATTCCTTGCCTTAGCCTCTCAAGGAATTTGCATTGTTTTGAAAGAAAAAACACACATGTGGTGAACAGTAAAAGTGGGAGAATTGAACAGCCCTAGAATCGAGTAGTCCACAGAGCCCTCCAAAGGGCCCAGTTTTCTACATTAGAATGTTAGCTGCAGGCCAGGCGCGGTGGCTCACGCCTGTAATCCCAGCACTTTGGGAGGCTGAGGCGGGCGGATCCCTGAGCTCTGGAGTTCAAGACCAGCCTGGCCAACATGGTGAAATCCCATCTCTACAAAAAATACAAAAATGAGCTGGGTGTGGTGGCTCATGCCTGTAATCCCAGCTATTTGGGAGGCTGAGGCAGGAGAATTGCTTAAGCCCAGGAGACAGAGGTTGCAGTGAGCCGAGATCACGCCACTGCACTCCAACCTGGGTGACTCTGTCTCAAAAAAAAAAAAAAGAATGTTAGCTGCTGTTATCACGACAGCTGCCACCTCTACTCCCTCAGAGTCCCAATGTTCCACACAAGTACTTGTCTCTGTATTTCAAAACTGTACCCTTGCCATTGTCTAAATCCATGCAAAACTTCTGGAAAGGCAGAAGCCATTATTCCCAAGAACCAGAGATATCTAGCATTAAAGGCTTGAATTTGGGTGGGGCACGGTGGCTCATGCCTGTAATCCCAACACTTTGGGAGGCTAAGGCAGGAGCTCAGGAGTTCAAGGCGAGCCTGGGCAACATAGTGAGATCTTATCCCTACAAAAAAAAACTTAAAAAAAAAAAGCTGAGTACTTGCTAATTAATCCCAGTTTCTTGGGAGGCTGAGGTGGGAGGATCGCTTGAGGCCAGGAGTTGGCAGCTGCAGTGAGCTGTGATCGCTCACTGCACTCCAGCCTGGACAACAGAGTGAGACCCTGTCTCAAAAAAGGTTTTGGGCTATGCATGGTGACTCACGCCTGTAATCCCAGCACTTTGGGAGCCCGAGGTGGGTGGATCACCTGAGGTTGGGAGTTTGAGAGCAGCCTGACCAACATGGCGAAACCCTGTCTCTACTAAAGATATTTAAAAATTAGCAAGGCGGCCGGGCGCGGTGGCTCAAGCCTGTAATCCCAGCACTTTGGGAGGCCGAGACGGGCGGATCACGAGGTCAGGAGATCGAGACCATCCTGGCTAACACGGTGAAACCCCGTCTCTACTAAAAACTACAAAAAACTAGCCGGGCGAGGTGGCGGCGCCTGTAGTCCCAGCTACCCGGGAGGCTGAGGCAGGAGAATGGCGTGAACCCGGGAGGCGGAGCTTGCACTGAGCTGAGATCCGGCCACTGCACTCCAGCCTGGGTGACAGAGCAAGACTCCGTCTCAAAAAAAAAAAAAAAAAAATTAGCAAGGCATGGTGGCAGGCGCCTGTAATCCCAGTTACTTGGGAGGCTGAGGCAGGAGAATCGCTTGAACCCGGGAGGCGGAGATTGCAGTGAGCCAAGATCACGCCACTGCATTCCAGCCTGGACAATAAAGCAGATTCCGTCTCAAAAAAAAAAAAAAAAAAGGTTTTGGAGTTGCAACCCAGATTCAGTGCTCCTTCCTCCTCCTTTCGGTTACCACATAACCACCCTCCATATTCCCACTAAATGGAAGCTCGACAAACATGGCTGTCTGTTCACAAAGTCCTTTCTTGGCCCTTGTGTCCTCAACTGCTCACACAGATGCTCTGAAATGGACAAGGTAGTGATTGTCATTATCCCTACTCTACCTCCTGAGTTCAAGCGATTCTCCTGCCTCAGCCTCCCGAGTAGCTGGGATTACAGGCATGCGCCACCATGCCCAGTTAATTTTGTATTTTTAGTAGAGATGGGGTTTCTCCATATTGGTCAGGATGGTCTCAAACTCCCGACCTCAGGTGATCCGCCCGCCTCAGCCTCCCAAAGTGCTGGGATTACAGGTGTGAGCCACCGTGCTTGGCCCATATTCCCGTTTTACAGATGGGAAGACAGAGAGGAAGTGACTTATCAAGGATTTTGTGTTCCTCCCATGCTATAAGTGCACGAAAGCCTTAGGAACAGGGTTGTTTGTACAAAGAGAGTTCAGATTTCTGTTTTTCTTTTCTTCTTTTTTTTTTTTTTTTTGAAAATGCGTCTCGCTCTGTTGCCCAGGCTGGAGTGCTGTGGCACAATCTCTGCTCACTGCAACCTCTATCTCCCAGGTTTGAGCGATTCTCCTGCCTCTGCCTCCCGAGTAGCTGGGACTACAGGTGTGCACCACCATGCCTGGCTAATTTTTTTTTTTTTAGTAGAGACGGGTTTTCACCATGTTGGCCAGGCTGGTCTTGAACTCCTGACCTCAAATGATCTGCCCACCTTGGCCTTCCAAAATGCTGGGATTACAAGCGTGAGCCACCACATTTGGCCCCTCATTTTCCAAATAGGTCGATACTTTTTTTTTTTGTTATAACTTAAAAAAGAATTCAAAAACTGACTTTCTTTGACAGTTCCTCAAAAAATTAAACCTCATGTTACCCTGTGGCCCAGCAATTCCACTCCTAGGTATATATCCCAAAGTAGGAAAACACATACTCACAAAAACTTGTACATGAATGTTTATAGCCACATGACTGAAAATTGCCAAAAAATAGAAGCAATCCAGATGAATTTATTTAAAAAAAGAAGGCGCTATACGTGTACAATGGAATATTATTCCTCCATGAAAAGGAATACAGTACTTGATACATGATGGATGAACCTTGGAAGCATTATGCTGAGTGAAAGAAAGAAGACATGAATGTCACATGAGTCCATTTATGTGAAGTGTCCAGAATACGCAAATCTACAGAGATAGAAAGTAGACAGGAGATTAGTCATAGAGATATTAACAGAAAGTAGATTTCTTGGCCGGGTGCGGTGGCTCACGCCTGTAATCCCAGCACTTTGGGAGGCCGAGGCGGGTGGATCACGAGGTCAGGAGGTCGAGACCATCCTAGCTAACATGGTGAAACCCCGTCTGTACTAAAAATACAAAAAATTAGCCGGGCGGTGTGACGTGCCTGTGGTCCCAGCTACTCGGGAGGCTGAGGCAGGAGAATGGCGTGAACCCGGGAGGCAGAGGTTGCAGTGAGCTGAGATGGTGCCACTGCACTCCAACCTTGGGGACAGAGCGTGAGACTCTGTTTCCGAGGCTGGAGTAGATTTCTTTCTTTCTTTTTTTTTTTTTTTTGAGACCAAATCTCACTCTGTCACCTAGGCTAGAGTGCAGTGGTATAATCTCTCCTCACTGCAACCTCTGCCTCCTGAGTTCAAGCAATTCTCCTGCCTCTGCTTCCCAAGTAGCTGGGATTACAGGCACATGCCACCACACGTAGCCAATTTTTTTTTTTTTTAGTAGAGACGGGGTTTCACCATGTTGGTCAGGCTGGTCTTGAACTAATAACCTCAGGTGACCCGCCCGCCTTGGCCTTCCAAAGTGCTGAGATGACAGGCGTGAGTCACCGTGCCTGGCCAGATCAGATTTCTTGATGGAAGAAACAAGCTTCACCAAGGAAGTGGGCTCCGTGACAGCTTTGTTTCCAGACCTTTCTGATAAGAACGTAATGGGTCAGCATCCTCTTCAGCAGACAAAAAGCAGATCTTTGCTTCTGCTGGAGTCAGCAGGGAACAAAGAAGTAAATATTCATGAAGCTGAAGCCAACATAAATATTGACTTCTTGGCATGATAAATCCTCCTGTTAATCTAAAACAGAGATCCGCCCCACCACACCCATTGCCCTATAGAACATGGATTCTGCAATTCTCTCAGAAGTTCAGGAAGGCGATGGTAGGAACTGAATTGTTTTCATCCTGATTTCTCCAGCAGTCTGTGCTCCCAGTTGTTCTGGATCCCAAACCAATGCAGGAACGGCTGGAGTTAACTCAAGGGAGCAGGGGAGTCAAAACAAAGACTTATTTGCTTTGCTGCAAGCGTTCCCTACTTGGCCAGGGCAAGATGCAAGCAGAACAGATATTATAGAAGATCCCCACTTTGAATTTTTTTTTTTTTTTTTTGAGACATAGTCTCACTCTGTCGCCCAGGCAGGAGGACAGTGGATCGATCATGGCTCACTGCAGCCTCGACCTCCTGGGCTCGGGCAATCCTTCTGCCTCAGCCTCCCAAGTAGCTAGGACCACAGGCACACACCACCACGCCCAGCTAATTTTTTGTAGAGACTAGGGTCTCACTGTATTGCCCAGGCTGGTCTCAAGCTCCTGGACTCAAGCAATTCCTCCACTTCAGCCTCCCAAAGTGCTGGGATTACAGGCGTGAGCCACCTCGACCAGCCTGAATTTTCTTCTTTACCTGGACACCTCCAAAATTCCACCCAGGCCCTGTGAAAGTGAATACTTCTTTGCTCTGCCTACCAACAGGTAGAAGCTTGCCTGTTTCTCAAACATCAGCAGTGAACTACATATTCAGAAGACAGCAAATTAAATGGCTATTCCAACAGTCCATTTTGTTTTTGGTTTTGGTTTTTTTTTGGACGATGGAGTCTTGCTGTGTCACCCAGGCTGGAGTGCAGTGGCGGATCTCCACTCACTGCAACCTCTGCCTCCTGAGTTCAAGCTATTCCCCCTCCTCAACCTCCCAAGTAGCTGGGACTACAGGCACAAGCCACCATGCCTGGCTAATTTTTTTTTTTTTTTTTTTTTTTTTTAGGCAGAATTTTGCTCCTGTTGCCCAGGCTGGAGTGCAATGGTGTGATCTCGGCTCACTGCAACCTCTACCTCCCAGGTTCAAGCAATTCTCCTGACTCAGCCTCCCGAGTAGCTGGGATTACAGGTGTCCACCACCACGCCCGACTAATTCTGTATTTTTAGTAGACACAGAGTTTCTCCATGTGGGTCAGGCTGGTCTTGCACTCCCCACCTCAGGTGATCCGCCTGCCTCAGCCTCCCAAAGTGCTGGGATCACAGGCATGAACCACTGCACCCAGTTGCCTGGCTAATTTTTTTTTTTTTTCTGAGATGGAGTCTTGCACTGTCACCCAGACTGGAGTCCAGTGGCGTGATCTCAGCTCACTGCAACCTCCGTCTCCCCGGTTCAAGAGACTCTCCTGCCTCAGCCTCCCGAGTAGCTGGGACTACAGGCGCATGCCACCACACATGGCTAATTTTTGTATTTTTAGTATAGGCCAGATTTCACAATGTTGGCAGACTGGTCTCAAACTCCTGACTTCATGATCCGCCCACCTCGGCCTCCCAAAGTGCTGGGATTACAGGCATCCGCCACCACGCCTGGCCAATTCTTTGTATTTTTAGTAGAGACAGATTTCACCATGTTGGTCAGGTTTGTCTCAAACTCCTGACCTCAGGTGATCTGCCCTCCTCCGCCTCCCAAAGTGCTGGGATGAGCCACCCACCTAGACTCAAAGAGATCTTCTTGATGCCTGTCCATCTGCACTGTTGGGGGGGCCTAGTCACAGTCCTGTCCTTCAGTTGCCCACCTGTGTCCTTCCTTCTCGCCAATCCAACCCTAATCCATGGCAAACCACACCAAGCCCGCTGGTGCCCACCATCTGAGACATCATGTCTCCCTCAGTTTGCTTTACAGGATCCTTCAGAAGAATGCAAATAAAAAGACATTGTCCCCGGCCAGACGTGGTGGCTCACGCCTGTAATCCCAGCACTTTGGGAAGCTGAGGTGGGTGGATCCCCTGAGGTCAGGAGTTTGAGACCAGCCTGGCCAACATGGTGAAACCCCGTCTCTACTAAAAATACAAAAAAATTAGTCATGCATAGTGGCAGGCACCTGTAATCCCAACTATTCGGGGGGCTGAGGCAGAAGAATCGCTTGAACCCGGAAGGCAGAGGTTGCAGTGAGCCAAGATCGCGCCATTGCACTCCAGCCTGGGCGACAGAGTGATACTCTGTCTCCAAAAAAAAAAAGAAAAAAAAAGAGAGACATTGTCCCTGACGCCACATGATTCAAAGTTAGCAGGTCAGAGGAGTGAGTGGAGGCAGAGGGTCTGCCTCTGAGACCCTCCAGGGTCTCAACCCATGTGGTGTTGAGAGAGGATTGGAAGGTAGCAGAAGGATTCAGACAAAGCTGAGAGGTAGGGAGGGTGCCTTGAGGCAGAGGTGGGCAGAGGGGCAAAGGTGACAGTGTGTGCGGGGCTGAGAGGGCTGAGACATGAAGGGACTGGGTTTGAACCAAAGGTGCACGCCCAGCTAAACACACCTGTGCTCTTGGCAGGGGCTCACACCTGTGCACACGGCAGGGGCTCACACCTGTGCAGACACACCGAGCTGGAGCGAGGACATCTCCCAGAGGCAGCTGACCAATAAGCCAGAGCTCTGCCTTGAGTTACAATCAACTCTCAAATCCCGTCCTCACCTCCAGCCCCACCCAGGAAGCCCAGAGCTCATGAAAAAAACCATGAGGAGGAGGCATCTGTGGGGCTTTGGAGACCAGCCTTAGGCTATAGGTTGCAAGAGGAAGCCATGGGCTTCTGAAGAGCAAGTCCAGGGCAGTTGTGGTGGCTCACACCTATCATCCCAACTGTTCTGGAGGCCAAGGTGGGAGGATCACCTGAGCCCAGGAGTTTGAGAGCAGTCTGGGTGATAAAGTGAGACCCTGTCTCTACAAAAATAAAAAAAATTAGCCAGGCATGCTAGCGTGCACCTGTGGTCCCAGCTACATGGAAGGCTAAAACAGGAGGATCACCTGAGCCCGGGAGATCAAGGCTGCAGTGAGCCATGTTTGTGCCACTGCACGCCAGCCTAGGTGACAAAGCAAGACACTGTCTCAAAAAATAAAGAAAATCCATACATAAATATAAAAAGGAGAGCAGGTGCACAGCTGGAGGGCTGGGTGGCAACAGGAAATGAAAATCCGAGGGGCAAATCCCAAAAAGTGTGCAAAAGCCAGGCACGGCAGAGAGCAAGTCCTGGCCCCGGAGATCGCTGAGAGGGTGGCGCTGCCCCGTCCACCCCCAGACATCGGCATCCTCACCTCCCATAGGCCCTCAGGCTCAGCAGGTTAAAAACTGGATCCGGGCTGGGCACGGTGGCTCACACCTATAATCCTAGCACTTTGGGAGGCCGAGGTGGGCCAGATCACATGAGGCCAGGAGTTCGAGACCAGCCTGGTCAACATGGTAAAACCCTGTCTCTACTAAAAATACAAAAATTAGCTGGGCGTGGTGGCACACGTCTGTAATCCCACCTACTCGGGAGGCTGAGGTACAAGAATCACTTGAACCCAGTGGGTGGAGGTTGCAGTGAGCCACTGTGCTCCAGCCTGGGTGACAGAGGGAGACTCTGTCTCCAAAAAGCAAAAAAAAAAAAAAAAACAAAAAACAAAACTGAACCCAGTCAGGCGCTATGACTCATTCCTATAATCCCAACACTTTTGGAGGTTGAGATGGGAGGATCACTTGAGTGCAGGATGAGGCTGCAGTGCACTGTGATCGTGCCACTACACTCCAAACAAGATCCTATCTCAAAAAACAAAATACCATCCTGGCTAACACTGTGAAACCCCGTCTCTACTAAAAAATACAAAAAACTAGCCGGGCGAGGTGGCGGGCGCCTATAGTCCCAAGCTACTCCGGAGGCTGAGGCAGGAGAATGGCGTGAACCCGGGAGGCGGAGCTTGCAGTGAGCTGAGATCCCGCCACTGCACTCCAGCCCAGGCGACAGAGCGAGACTCCGTCTCAAAAAATAAATAAATAGCCGGGCGCGGTGGCTCAAGCCTGTAATCCCAGCACTTTGGGAGGCCGAGACGGGCGGATCACAAGGTCAGGAGATCGAGACCATCCTGGCTAACACGGTGAAACCCCATCTCTACTAAAAATACAAAAAAAAAAAACTAGCCGGGCGAGGTGGCGGCGCCTGTAGTCCCAGCTACTCGGGAGGCTGAGGCAGGAGAACGGCGTGAACCCGGGAGGCGGAGCTTGCAGTGAGCTGAGATCCGGCCACTGCACTCCAGCCTGGGTGACAGAGCGAGACTCCGTCTCAAAAATAAATAAATAAATAAATAAATAAATAACAATAAATAAAATAAAATTTATCATGCACATCCTCTGTGCCCCCAAAGATCTTTTCACAGCCTTATGACTGCATTCACCTCCCCTCGGGTTTTTTTCTTTTTTTTTTTTTTGGAGATGGAGTCTCCCTCTGCTGCCCAGGCTGGAGTGTAGTGGCACGATCTCAGCTCACTGCAACCTCCGTCTCCCTGGTTCAAGCGATTCTCCCACCTCAGCTTCCTGAGTAAGTGGAGTGGGATTACAGGCATCTGCCACTATGCCTGGCTAAGTTTTTGATTTTTAGCAAAGATGGGGTTTCAAATGTTGGCCAGGCTGGTCTCAAACTCCTGACCTCAAGTGATCCTGCCAGCTCGGCCTCCCAAATACAGGGATTACAGGTGTGAGCCACGGTGCCCGGCCACTTTTTTTTTTTTCTAAGAGATAGGGTCTCACTCTGTTGTTCAGGCTGCAGTGATGCAATCATGGTTCTCTGCAGCCTCAACTTCCTGGGCTCAAGCGATCCTTCCACCTCAGCCTCCCAAGTAGCTGAGACTGCAGGTCTCTGCACCACCCCGCCCAGGTAACTTTTTTTTTTTTTTTTTTTTGGTAGAGATGGGATCTTGCTTTGTTGCCCAGGCTGGCCTTAAATTCCTGGCCTCAGGTGATCCTCCTGCCTTGGCCTCTCAAAGTGCTGGGATTACAGGCATGAGCCACTGCGCCTGGCCTCATGCTTTCTTCCTAACACATCTGCCATGTTAACACAGTGCACAACACAGTGAACACTCCGAGAACAGGATGACTTCCCATTCATGTCTGTGTCCCCAGGCCTGACAGCCTCACGCTCATCACAGCTTTTTTTCTGAGACGGAGTCTTGCTCTGTCACCCAGGCTGGAGTGCGGTAACATGATCTCAGGTCACTGCAACTTCTGCCTCCCAGGTTCAAGCGATTCTCCTGCCTCAGCCTCCTGAGTAGTTGGGATTACAGGTGCCTACCACCATGTCGCCTAATTTTTGTATTTTTAGTAGAGATGGGGGTATCACCATGTTGGTCAGGCTGGTCTCAAACTCGTGACTTCAGGTGATCCGCCCACCTCGGCCTCCCAAAGTGTTGGGATTGCAGGCATGAGCCACCATGCCCAGCCATACTGATCACACCTTAATAAGTATTAGCTGGATGTCTGAGTGGATCAACAAACCATGAGTTCAGTCTCATAAGCCCCCAGAGAAAGGAGAGCTGCAGGCCACGCTGCCGTTTGGGAGGCGGCCCCAAAACACAGCTCCTGTTCTTAGTACTTAAGCTGGCAGCTTAGTGGGCAGACGCTGCAGGTGAGGTCAACTCCAGCCAGGGCTTCACATTTAACATCTTATTAAGTTGCTGGAGGCATCTGGAGGGCATTCATTAAAGTTTCTCCAACCTTGAGCAACACAACTGTTTACTGTGTGTTCTTATTTATTTATTTATTTATTTATTTATTTATTTTTTTTTTTTTGAGATGGAGTCTCGCTCTGTCACCCAAGCTGGAGTGCAGTGGCCGGATCTCAGCTCACTGCAAGCTCCTCCTCCCGGGTTCACTCCATTCTCCCGCCTCAGCCTCCCGAGTAGCTGGGACTACAGACGCCCGCCACCTCGCCCGGCTAGTTTTTTGTATTTTTTAGTAGAGACGGGGTTTCACCGTGTTAGCCAGGATGTTCTCGATCTCCTGACCTCGTGATCCGCCCGTCTCGGCCTCCCAAAGTGCTGGGATTACAGGCTTGAGCCACCGCGCCCGGCCTAATTATTTTATTTTATTTTTGAGACGGAGTCTCGCTTTTTTGCCCAGGCTGGAGTGCAGCGGCACGGTCTTGGCTCACTGCAACCTCCACCTACTGGGTTCAAGCAATTCTCTGCCTCAGCCTCCCAAGTATCTGGGATTACAGGCACCTGCCACCATGCTTGTGTAATTTTTTTTGTATTTTTAGTAGAGACGGGATTTCACCATCTTGGCCAGGCTGGTCTTGAACTCCTGACCTCATGATCCACCCACCTCGGCCTCCCAAAGTGCTGGGATTACAGGTGTGAGCCACTGTGCCAGGCCTATCTGTCCTCATTTATTTTTATACAGCAAAACCAAGGCCGGGCACGGTGGCTCATGCCTGTAATCCCAGTACTTTGGGAGGCTGAGGCAGGCAGATCACTTGAGGTCAGGAGTTCAAGACCAGCCTGGCCAACATGGTGAAACCCCATCTCTATAAAAAATATGAAAATTAGTTGGGCATGGTGGCACACATCTGTAATTCCAGCTACTCAGGAGGCTGAAGCAGGAGAATTGCTTGAACCCGGGAAGTGGAGGCTGCAGTGAGCCAAGATCACACCACTGCACTCCAGCCTGGGTGACAGAATGAGACTCTGTCTCAGAAAAAAAAAAAAAAAAAAAAATCAAAGACAAAAACAAAGAGAACATTGCAAATAAAAATGTCAGGTGGGTCCTGTCATTTAACCAGCCCAAGAGAAGGAATTCACCATTCATTCCAATAAAGACCAGGACTTGCCTTCACACATCTCTATCCAAAATTATTGAGTTGAATACTTAAGAAAGCATCGTCCAGTGCTATCTTCAAATCAAAAGTCTCCAGATAGTCTTGGAAATATCAGCCCTACATCATCTTGTGCTGATTACTTACAGGGGATCTGTGATGTACATGATCAAAGTACCTACCCTGTGCTTCTCAGAAGCTAATTTTTGCTCAGTGGCTGAAGCCTGTCATCCCAGCCCTTTGGGAGACTGAGGTGGGAGGATCACTTGAGGCCAGGAGTTTGAGACCAGCCTGGGCAATATAGTGAGACCATCCCATCTCCAATTAATTAATTAATTAATTAATTAAAAAATAAATTGGGCTGGGCACAGTGGCTCTCATCTGTAATTCCAGCACTTTGGGAGGCCGAGGTGGGCGGATCACTTGAGGTCAGGAGTTTGAGACCAGATTGGCCAACATGGCAAAACCTCGTCTCTACTAAAACTACAAAAATTAGCTGGGCATGGTTTAGCTGTAATCCCAGCCATTCGGGAGAATCGCTTGAACCTGGGAGGCGAAGGTTGCCATGAGCCATGATCATGCCAGTGCACTCCAGCCTGAGTAACAGAGCGAGACTCTGTCTCAAAAATAATAATAATAATAATAAAGTAATAAAAAATAAATTAGCCAGAGGTGGCGGCATGAGCCTATAGTCTCAGCTACCTAGGAGGCAAGAGGAGAGCTTGAGCCCAGGAGTTCGAGATCAGCCTGGGAAATATAACAAGACCCTATCTCTACAAAAAGTTTGTTAAAAATTGGCCGGGCGCGGTGGCTCAAGCCTGTAATCCCAGCACTGTGGGAGGCCGAGACGGGCGGATCACAAGGTCAGGAGATCGAGACCATCCTGGCTAACCCGGTGAAACCCCGTCTCTACTAAAAAATATAAAAAACTAGCCGGGCGAGGTGGCGGGCGCTTGTAGTCCCAGCTACTCGGGAGGCTGAGGCAGGAGAATGGCGTAAACCCGGGAGGCGGAGCTTGCAGTGAGCTGAGATCCGGCCACTGCACTCCAGCCTGGGCGACAGAGCGAGACTCCGCCTCAAAAAAAAAAAAAAAAAAAAAAAAAAAAAAAAAAAATTTTGGGCCGGGCGCGGTGGCTCAAGCCTGTAATCCCAGCACTTTGGGAGGCCGAGACGGGCGGATCATGAGGTCAGGAGATCGAGACCATCCTGGCTAATACGGTGAAACCCCGTCTCTACTAAAAAATACAAAAAAAAACTAGCCGGGCGACGAGGCGGGCGCCTGTAGTCCCAGCTACTCGGGAGGCTGAGACGGGAGAATGGCGTGAACCCGGGAGGCGGAGCTTGCAGTGAGCTGAGAGCCGGCCACAGCACTCCAGCCTGGGCGGCAGAGCAAGACTCCGTCTCAAAAAAAAAAAAAAAAAAAAAAAAAAAAAAAAAAAAAAAAAAAAATTAGCCGAGTGTGGTGCCGTCCACCTTTAGTCCCAGCTGCTTGGGAGGCTGAAGCAGGAGGATCACTTGAGCTCAAGAGTTGAAAGCTGCAGTGAGCTATGATCATGCCACTGCACTGCAGCCTGAGTGATACAGCAAAACCCTGTATCTAAATTTTAAAAATTTTTAAAGGGTATGACGGCTGACCACGGTGGTTCACACCTGTAATCCCATCACTTTGGGAGGCTGAGACAGGTGGATCACCTGAGGTCAGGAGTTCAAGACCAGCCTGGCCAACATGGTGAAACCCCATCTCTACTAAAAATACAAAAATTAGCTGGACATGGTGGCAGGCCCCTGTAATTCCAGCTACTCGGGAGGCTGAGGCATGAGAATCGCTTGAACCCAGGAGGTGGAGGTTGCAGTTAGCCGAGATCACGCCACTGCACTCCAGCCTGGGCAACAGAACAAGACTCTATTAAAACAAAAAACAAACAAACAAAAAAGGAGGATATATGTTTTGCTAACAACCAGAGAGGAAGAAGGGAAGGCAGGTCATGTTTCCTAAGAGTGGCTTTTCATTAATACCGAGACCCGGTAGAAAGAGCATGAAAATATTATTTCACTTGATAAAACCTTATTGCAATTTACTGTTATGAAGTGTCTGTTTGAAGTTGAAACAAGTTCTAGATAAGCCCTTTGTTGAGCAACCAGAAAATAGACAGAGAGAAAGCAGTTCGACTGGAATGCTGATTAGAGTCGTTAATTAGGCCTGTGAAAGGCCCGCAGAGTTACCTTCCTTTGGAAATCCTAGATGACTGTGGAATTAAAGGCTTTGGGGGGAGGGGGGGGGGAATCCTTTCATGCTAAAGACAGCCAAAGATTATTTCAAGGATTTTTAAATTAAGGCATTATTAAAGCCAAGGCTTTAGTCGTGACCAGAAGACCCTGACAATTTAATGAAAATCTTATGGGGAGGAGGGGACTAAGGAAGGAACCCGTTTGGTTTCCAAGTCCCATGCGGCTGTTTGGTCCCACTCCAACATGCCTTCAGGCTGGTCAGCGTGGCCTCCCAGAGCCACCCAGAGTGACATTGCCATAGGGAGGCAGCCCTCCAGCTCAGTGTGTGCCTCTTGGAGCCACCCAGAGGCTGCTACCTGCCTGGTACAGGTGGGAGCGCCAGCCTTATCCCACCCTAATCTCTTTTTAATAGAGACAGGGTCTTGATATGTTGCCCAGGGCTGGTCTTGAACTTCTGGACTCAAGCAGTCCTCCTGCCTTGGCCTCCCAAAGTGCTGGGATTATAGACCGAGGCTACTGCACCTGGCCATCAAATCTCTCTCTGACTTCCCTGCTGTCTCCTCCAGTCCCTCCAGGGTTTTCTAACAGGACTCCAACTCAGACACTGACGACAGGGTGCTCTGGGAAACTTTTTTTTTTTTTTTGAGACAGGGTCTCACTGTGTTGCCCAGGCTGGAGTGCAGAGGCACAATCTCGGCTCATTGCAACTTCTGCCTCCCGGGTTCAAGCAATTCTTGTGTTTCGGCCTCCCAAATAGCTGGGACTATGGGCATGAGCCACCTCACCTGGCTAATTTTTGTATTTTTAGTAGAGATGGGGTTTCACCATGTTGACCAGGCTGGTCTTGAACTCCTGACCTCAGGGGATCTACCCACCTCAGCCTCCCAAAGTGCTGGGATTACAGGTGTGAGCCACTGCACCTGGCCTGGGCAACTATCTTAACCTTTCTGAATTTCAGTTTCCCTCTCTGTAAAGTGGAAAGAATACTTTCACCTTAGGGCCACTGGCAAAATTCATACCTTGAATGAAAACAGGGCTGGGCACAGTGGCTCATGTCTGTAATCCCAGCACTTTGGGAGGCCAAGGCAGGAGGATTGCTTGAGGCCAGGAGCTCAAGACCAGCCTGGGCAATATAACAAGGCCCTGCCTCTATAAAAAATTTTAAAATCAACCATGTATTGTGGTGCCCCTGTGGTCCCAGCTACTCAGGAGGTTGAGGTAGGAGGATGGCTTGAGCCCAGGAGTTTGAGGCTGCAGTGAGCCGTGATTGCACCACAGCATATGTTGCCCAGGCTGGTCTTGAACTTCTGGACTCAAGCAGTCCTCCTGCCTCCAGCATAGGTGACAGAGTGAGACCCCACCTTGAAAGAAAGAAAGAACGTTTCACAACACGTGGAAAAGGGCAATAAAGAAAAATAAAGAAGGGGAAACAAAGATAGAGAAGGAAAGAGAGATAGAGAGAAAAGAGAAAAGAAAAGTATAAAGAGGCTGGGCGTAGTGGCTCACCCCTGTACTTCCAGCTCTTTGGGAGGCCAAAGTTTGCAGATCACTTGAGGCCAGGAGTTCAAGACCAGCCTGGCCAATATGGCAAAACTCCTCTACAAAAAAAAAAAATACACACGCACCAGTACTCCCAGCTACTTGGGAGGCTGAGGCATGAGAATCTCTTGAATCCAGGCGGCAGAGGTTGCAGTGAGCCGAGATTGTACCACTGTACTCCAGCCTGGGCAACAGAGCAAGATTCCATCTCAATTAAGAACAACAAGAAAAAATGGCCGGGCGAGGTGGCTCACGCCTATCCTAGCACTTTGGGAGGCCAAGGCGGCTGGATCACTTGAGGTCAAGAGTTCAAGACCAGCATGGTCAACATGGTCAAAACCCATCTCTACTAAAAATATAAAAATTAGGGCCGGGCGCGGTGGCTCAAGCCTGTAATCCCAGCACTTTGGGAGGCCGAGACGGGCGGATCACGAGGTCAGGAGATCGAGACCATCCTGGCTAACACCGTGAAACCCCGTCTCTACTAAAAAATACAAAAAACTAGCCGGGCGAGGTGGCGGGCGCCTGTAGTCCCAGCTACTCGGGAGGCTGAGGCAGGAGAATGGCCGGAACCCGGGAGGCGGAGCTTGCAGTGAGCTGAGATTGTGCCACTGCACTCCAGCCTGGGCGACAGAGCGAGACTCCGTCTCAGAAAAAAAAAAAAAAAAAAAATACAAAAATTAGCTGGACATGGTGACATGCACCTGTAATTTCGGCACCTCGGGAGGTTGAGGCAGGAGAATCTGGGAGGCAGAGGCTGCAGTGAGCTGAGATTACATGCCACTGCACTCCATCCTGAGCAACAGAGTGAAAAAATAAAAATACAAAAATCAGCCAAGTGTGGTGCTGCATACCTATAATTCCTGCTACTCAGGAGGCTGAGGTGGGAGATCACTTGAGCCCAGGAACTCAATGCTGTAGTGAGCCATGACCACGCCACTGTACTGCCTGGGCAACAGAATGAGACTCTGCCTCAAAAAAATAAAAGAAAAAGAAAAGAAAGAGACAGAGAGAGAGAGAGAGAAAGGGAGAAAAAGAAAGAGACAGAAGGAAGGAAAGAAGGAAGGAGGGAAGGAAGGGAGGGAGGGAGGGAGGGAGGGAGGGGAGAGAGAGAAAACAAAGGGCTTGATATTTGCAACTATGAATGAAATGAAAGAATGAGCTGTAAGGATTTGCCATCTCTGCTCACTGCAACCTCTGCCTCTGGAGCTCAAGCGATTCTCGTGCCTCAGCGTCCCGAGTAGCTGGGATTACAAGTGCTCGCCACCATGCCAGGCTAATTTTTTTGTATTTTTAGTAGAGACGGGGTTTCACCATGTTGGTCAGGCTGCTCACGAACTCCTGACCTCAAATGATCTATCTGCTTTGGCCTCCAAAAGTGCTGGGATTACAGGCACGAGCCACTGAGCCCGGAACATAAAGATTCTTAGATCTAATTTCCAACTCCCGATCTCCTGATTCCCCGAGGTAACGCCTTTCCTCTGTTGGACGTGGTCCCCTGCTCCAGAGCCACTGCCTGCCCTTCTCTGCCCTGCTCTGAGCCGTGGGAGGCTGAGCCCAGTGGATGACATCGCCTGGCTGCCTTACTCATTGCACTCTACGGTGGACTCAGCCAGTGGGAGGGATCAAGAGAAAAGATCAGGAGGAGAGTGAGCTTCAGATTAGGGTCTTCTTCCTCCAGCTTCGGATGTTCAAGTCTCCAGCTCTAACTGGGCCCCAACTAGTCTCCAACTCTAACTGGGCACCATGCCATTCCTCCTTTACTTCCTTAGCTCTGTCCACACAACTGTAAGGGTTTTTTGTTTGTTTGTTTGTTTTGAGATGGAGTCTCACTCTGTCACCCAGGCTGGAGTGCAGCGGCGCGATCTCAGCTCCCTGCAGCCTCTGCCTCCTGGTGTCAAGCAATTAGCCTACCTCAGCCTCCCAAGTAGCTGGGATTACAGGCGCCCGCCACCACGCCCAGCTAATTTTTATATTTTTAGTAGAAAGAGGGTTTCATCCTGTTGCCCAGGCTGGTCTCGAACTCCTGATCTCAGGTGATCCACCTGCCTCAGCATCCCAAAGTGCTGGGATTACAGGCGTGAGCTACCGCGCCCAGCCAGGGCTTCTGTATTGAAGCTTCTTCATTTGAACCATCCAGGTTCCATTCTTTCCTGCCAGGACCCTGCTTGGTTCAGCCAGTTTAAAGAAATGAAACTGGAAGGCGGACAGATCGCTTTGAGCTCAGAAGTTCAAGACCAGCCTGGGCAACATGGTAAGACCCTGTCTCTACAAAAAAATACAAAAATTAGCTGGACATTGGTGGCTTGTGCCTGTGTTCCCAGCTACTCAAGAGGCTGAGGCTGGAGAATCGCTTGAGCCTGGGAAGCAGAGGCTGTAGTGAGCCATGATTGCACCACTGCATCCAGTGTGGGCAACAGAGTAAGACCCTGTCTCAAAAAAAAAAAGAAAAAAAATGAAAGAAAGAAAACTGGGCTGGGGGTCGGGCACAGTGGCTCACACCTGTAATCACAGTACTTTGGGAGGCAAAGGTGGGTGGATCACCTGAGGTCAGGTGTTCAAAACCAGCCTGGCCAACATGGCGAAACCCCATCTCTACTAAAAATACAAAAAATTAGCTGGACGTGGTGGCGGGCGCCTGTAATTCCAGCTACTCCGGAGGCTGAGGCAGGAGAATGGCTTGAACCCAGGAGGCAGAGGTTGCAGTAACCCAAGATCGAGCCATTGCACTCCAGCCTGGGCAACAAGAGTGAAAATCTGTCTCAAAAAAATAAAAAGGAAAAGAAAAGAACAACAACATAAAGAAAACTGGCTGGGCTGGGCACAGTGGCTCATGCCTGTAATCCCAGAACTTTGGGAGGCCAAGGCAAGAGGATCCCTTGAGGCTAGGAGTTCAAGACCAGCCTGGGCAACACAGGAAGACCCTGTCTATACAAAAAACAAAAATCAGTCAGGCGTAGTAGAGCACACTTGTGGTCCCAGCTACTCAGGAGGCTGACTTCAGCCCAAGAGGTTGAGACTGTAGTGAGCTATGATCACGTCTACACTCCATCCAGCCTGGGCAACAGACTGAGACCTTGTCACCAAAAAAATTAAATAAATAAATAAATAAATGAAACTGGATTGCTCGAAGCAGGAGTTCGAGGGCAGCATTGACAACATAGCGAGACCCCCATCTCTACAAAAATACAAAAGTTAACCATGCGTGGTGGCACATCCCTGCAGGCACAGCTACTCTAGAGGCTGAGATGGGAGGATTGCTTGAGCCTAGGAGATTGAGGCTGCAGTGAGCTATGATTGTACCATTGTACTCCAGCCAAGAGTGAAACCCTATGTCCCAGAAACAAACAAACAAACAAAACCTGGGACCTGCAGAATGTTGTATAAGATCCCAGAGTGGTTACATACCCTTGTTCAGGTTGTAGACTGAACAACTCCAAGGACTGCCATGCACTTTGCAATCTGTGGGAATGGTACACTGTGGATTTATACAGCACACATTCTGTGTAGCTGAGCCTTAATGGCCCTGAATTTGCCTAAGGTCAACCAGCTACTTGGAGCTACTTGGAACTTACAGCAGGGTGTTGACCCACACCTCGTGGCTATTACACCACCCGAAGATGGCTCTCCACTTTGCCATATCACCCCTGAGAGTGAGTTGAGCAGAGCTGCAAAGTACTATGTTGGTGCAAAACTAATTGTGCTTTTGGCCCTTCTTTTCTTTTCTTTTTTTTTTTTCAGATGGAGTCTCGCTCTGTCGCACAGGCTGGAGTGCAGTGGTACAATCTCGGCTCACTGCAACCTCTGCCTTTTGGGTTCAAGCGATTATCCAGCCTTGGCCTCCCAAGTAGCAGGGACTACAGGCGCGCACAACCACGCTCAGCTAATTTTTGCTTTTTTTTTTTTTTTTTTTTTTTTTGAGACGGAGTCTCGCTCTGTCACCCAGGCTGGAGTGCAGTGGCGGGATCTCAGCTCACTACAAGCTCCGCCTCATGGGTTAACGCCATTCTCCTGCCTCAGCCTCCCGAGTAGCTGGGACTACAGGCGCCTGCCACCTCGCCCGGCTAGTTTTTTGTATTTTTTAGTAGAGACGGGGTTTCACCGGGTTAGCCAGGATGGTCTCGATCTCCTGACCTCGTGATCCGCCCGTCTCGGCCTCCCAAAGTGCTGGGATTACAGGCTTGAGCCACCGCACCCGGCCAATTTTTGCATTTTTTAGTATAGACGGGGTTTCGCCATGTTGGCCAGGCTGGTCTCAAACTCCTGACCCCAGGTGATCTGCCCACCTCAGCCTTCCAAAGTGCTGGATTACAGGCTTCATCCGTCACACTTGGCCCTTTTATTTATTTATTTATTTATTTATTTATTTATTTATTTATTTTTTATTTTTTATTTTTTATTTTTTTTAAGACAGAGTCTTGCTCTGTCACCCAAGCTGGAGTGCAGGGGCGTGATCTCAGCTCATGCAACCTCCACCTCCCAGGTTCAAGCAGTTCTTCAGCCTCAGCTGGAAGTACATGCGCATGCCACCATGCTCAGCTAATTTTTGCATTTTTTAGTAGAGACAGAGTTTTACCATGTTAGGCAGGCTGGTCTCAAACTCCTGGTCTCAAGTGATCCTCCTACTTCAGATCCCAAATGCTGGAATTACAGGCATGAGCCATCACACACAGCCTATTGGGTTTGTTGTTGTTGTTGTTATTGTTGTTATTGGTTTTAAGAGATGGGATATCACTCTGTGGCCTATGCTGGAGTGCAGTGATGCAATTATAGCTCACTGCAGCCTCAAACTCCTGGGCTCAAGTGATCCTCTCACCTTAGCCTCCAGAGTAGCTGGGGCTACAGGCATGCATCACCATGCCCAGCTAATTTTTTAAATTTTTTGTAGAGATAGGATCTCACTATGTTGCCCAGGCTGATCTCAAACTCCTTGCCTCAAGCAATCCTCCTGCCTCAATGTTCCAAGGTCCTGGAATTACAGAAGTGAGCCATCATGCTCAGCCTTCTGACCACTACTAATGAGAAAAAACTGTGAATATGTTTATTTTAAGGACTGAATGACTAGCATCAATAGTTTGCTCCAGCAAGATTTGATTAGGAAAACTTCTTAACCAGGCATCTGAAAATAAAAAGAAAGAAAGAAAGAAAGAAACTGTGTAATCTACAAACAGTAATCCAAAGAGATAAAACTGGCTGGGCATGGTGGCTCACGCCTGTAATCCCAGCACTTTGGGAGGCCAAGGTGGGTGGATCACTTGAGGTCAAGAGTTCAAGGCCACCCTGACCAACATGGTGAAACCCCGTCTCTACTAAAAATACAAAAATTAGCTGGGCATGGTGGTGCACACCTGTAATCCCAGCTACTTGGGAGGCTGAGGCAGCAGAATCGCTTGAACCTGGGAGGTGAGGTTGCAGTGAGCTGAGATCGCAGCACTACACTCCAGTCTGGGCAACAGAGCAAGACTGTCAAAAAAAAAAAAAAAAAAAAAAAAAGGCTGGGCACAGTGGCTCACACCTGCAATTCCAACACTTTGGGAGGCCGAGGTGGGTGGGTCACTTGAGGTCGGGAGTTTGAGACCAGCCTGGCCAACATGGTGAAACCCTGTCTCCACGAAAAATAAAAAAAAATTAGCCGGGTGTGGTGTCGCATGCCTGTAGTCTCAGCTACTTGGGAGACTGAGGGAGGCAGGAGAATTGCTTGAACCTGGGTGGTAGAGGTCACAGTAAGCTGAGATCACACCGCTGCACTCCAGCCTGGGCGACAGAGTGAGATCCTGTCTCAAAACAAATAAATAAATAAATAATTTAAAAATAAAAAAAAGAAAACAAACTGGAAGTGGGATCTCCAGACATTAGGAGGCTTTTAATGCAATCCAATAGGAAAAAAACAGCACCATCCACAAAGAATTTTGTCAAAAAAAAAAAAAGCCCAGGCATGGTAGCTCACACCTGTAATTCCAGCACTTTGGGAGGCCAAGGCAGGTAGATCACTTGAGCCCAGGAATGTGAGCCCAGCCTGGGAGATGTGGTGAAACTCTGTCTCTACAAAAAAATACAAAAATTAGCTGGGCATGGTGGCATGCGCCTGTAGTCCCAGCTACTTGGGAGGCTAAGGTGGGATGATTGCTTGAGCCCAGGAGGCGGAGGTTGCAGTGAGCTACGATCATGCCATTGTACTCCAGCCTGGGCAACAGAGTGAAACCCTGTCTCAAAAAATAAGAAGAATATGGCCAGGCACAGTGGCTTACACTTGTAATCCCAGCACTTTGGGAGGCCAAGGTGGGTGGATCACTTGAGGTCAGGAGGTAGAGACCAGCCTGGCCAACATGGTGAAACCCTGTCTCTACAAAAAATATAAAAATTAGCCAGGCATGGTGGCATGTGCCTGTAATCCCAGCTACACAGGAGGCTGAGGCAAGAGAATCGCTTTAACCCAGGAGGCGGAGTTTGCAGTGAGCCAAGATCGCGCCACTGCACTCCAGCGCAGGCAACAGAGCGAGACTTCGTCTCAAAAAATAATACGAAGAAGAATAAATTATATATAAAACCTCAATCTAATCTAGCCTCCACCTCTAATCATCAATTTGTGGGAAATATAGGGGGCAGAAAAGCAAGTTAAAAAACGACGTAAGAAAGCAATTAGCCAACTCTGGATATAGGACATTCTATGGACCACATGACCTGGTTTCTCCAAACATCAAGGTCACGAAGGAAAAAACAGAGGTAGACTGATAGATTAAAAGGGACTTACTAAATGCAGCGTGAATTGGATCGTGGAATGGAAAAAGGACATTGCTGGAAAAACTGATGAAATTGAATAAATTCTGAAGCTTAGTTAAACGGTAATGTTCCAATGTTAATTTCTGAGTTCTGACAGATGTACCATGGTTGTGTAAGATTTAACATTAGAGAAAACTGGATGAAAGGTATACAAGAACGCTCTGTACTAGCTTTTCTGTAATTTAAAATTATTCCAAAATGAAATGTTTATTTAAAAGAGAAAGACGGACTTCAAAAGTGTAACAGGCAAAAATGCAGTGGGTGGTTCCTGGTTGGATCATGGTTTGAACAAATCAATTGTGAAAATATATTTAAGACAATCAGGGAAGTTTGAACATGAACTGGATATTGGATGACAGCGAGGCATCACTGTTTATTTTATTAGGTGTGATAACAGCATGGTGGTTATGGGTTTTTAAAATGTCTATCTGGTAAACACATGTATTCACTGGTGAAATGATGTGATGTCTGGGATTTGCTTTAAAATACTCCAGAGGAGGTGGGGCGTGTTGGCTCGTGCCTCTAATCCCAGCACTTTAGGAGGCTGAGACGGGTGGATCACCTGAGGTCAGGAGTTCAAGACCAGCCTGGCCAACACGGTGAAACCTTGACTCTACTAAAAATACAAAATTTAGCCAGGTATGGTGTCAGGCGCCTGTAATCCCAGCTACTTGGGAGGCTGAAGCAGGAGAATCACTTGAACCTGGTAGGCAGAGATTGCAGTGAGCTGAGATAGCACCCCTGTACTCCAGCCACCGCACCCGGCCCGTTTCTATTTTTAAAAAGAGAGAATTTGGCCAGGCACGGTGGCTTACGCCTGTAATCCCAAGCACTTTGGGAGGCCGAGGCGGGCAGATCGCCTGAGTTCAGGAGTTTGAGACCAACCTGGCCAATATGGTGAAACCCTGTCCCTACCAAAAATGCAAAAATTAGCCGGGCATGGTGGTGGGCACCTGTAATCCTAGCTACTCGGGAAGCTGAGGCACGAGAATAGCTCAAACGTGGGAGGCAGAGGTTGCAGTGAGCCGAGGTCACGCCACTGCACTCCAGACTGGGCAACAGAGGGAGACTCCATCTCAGTAAGTAAATAAATAAATAGAATGTGAAATGAGATGTGCAAAGTGCTTACAGTTGGGCATGGAACAGGGTAGGGACTTGAGTGTCAGTTGATATCATTATTGCTGATGCAGGTAGCTTTCTCCCACCTACCGCCTCCTCTTCCCACGTCACAACAGCTTGATGACCTGAGTGTTAGTCTCTTTCCTCCCAGCCTGTCCTTGGATCCCTAACATGTCCCACATGAATGGAAGAATCACCTGTGGTTGGGTCAAAGGGATCTCTTTTCATATAAGAATTTTTTTTTTTTTTTTTTTTTTTTTTGAGATGGAGTTTTGCTCTTGTTGCCCAGGCTGGAGTGCAGTGGTGTGATCTCTGCTCACTACAACCACCACCTCCCGGGTTCAAGCAATTCTCCTGCCTCAGCCTCCCAAGTAGCTGGGATTACAGGCACACACCACCATGCCCGGCAAATTTTTGTATTTTTAGTAGAGACAGGGTTTCACCATGTTGGCCAGGCTGCTCTTGAACTCCTAACCTCAGGTGACTCGCCCCCCTTGGCCTCTCAGAGTGTTGGGATTACTGGCATGAGCCACCAGGCCTGGCCTCAAATAAGAATTTGCCAAACCTCTCTGTCTTTCCTTATAACTGGCTGGTGACAGACGTGAGGTGATGTTAAGCCTCAGTACCTAATTTTCTCTGGGGACACAGGACTGTCTGTTTGTCCTGTGGGACTGGGTGCACTGTCCTGGTGGCCATGTAAGACAGCGCACACTGCTGATTTACTATCTGTTCCATGGATCTGATGCAGGACAGGCAAGCCCTCAAATGGAGCTTAGCCCACAAGTCTTCTTGGCTTTGCCCAGAAAAGACTTTTCAAGGACAAGCCACAGATGGAAGAAAACAGCTTTATTGAAGAGGCAGGGCTACCCCTTAGGCAGAGAATAGCAGCTCAGGGCAATTCTGCAGTCATGTTTATACCCACTTTTTTTTTTTTTTTTGAAACTGAGTCTAGCTCTGTTGCCCAGGCTGAAGTGTACTGGGAAACCCTGTCTCTACTGAAAATATAAAATTTCGCCGGGCATGGTGGCAGGGACCTGTAGTCCCAGCTACTTGGGAGGCTGAATCAGGAGAACCACTTGAACCGGGGAGGCGGAGGTTGCAGTGAGCTGAGATTGTACCACTGCATTCCAGCCTGGCCACAGAGTAAGAGCCTGTCTCAAAAAAAAAAAAAAAAAAAAAGGTGAGTATTGCCAGGCACAGTGGCTCACACCTATAATCCCAGTGCTTTGGGAGGCCTAGGCAGGGAGATCACCTAAGGTTAGGAGTTTGAGACCAGCCTGACCAACATGGCGAAATCCCGTCTCAACTAAAAAAACACAAAATTACCAGGGTGTGGTGGTGCAGGCCTATAATCCCAGCTACTCGGGAGGCTGAGGCAGGAGAATCGCTCGAACCCGGGAGATGGAGATTGCAGTGAGCTGAGATTGCACCATTGCACTCCAGCCTGAGCAATAACAGCAAAACTCCATTTAAAAAAAAAAAAAAAAGGCCGGGCGCGGTGGCTCAAGCCTGTAATCCCAGCACTTTGGGAGGCCGAGACGGGCGGATCATGAGGTCAGGAGATCAAGACCATCCTGGCGAACACGGGGAAACCCCGTCTCTACTAAAAAATACAAAAAACTAGCCGGGCGAGATGGCGGGTGCCTGTAGTCCCAGCCACTCGGGAGGCTGAGGCAGGAGAATGGCGTAAACCCGGGAGGCGGAGCTTGCAGTGAGCTGAGATCTGGCCACTGCACTCCAGCCTGGGCGACAGAGCGAGACTCCGTCTCAAAAAAAAAAAAAAAAAAAAAAAGATTTAAAGGAATTCTCCCCAAACAAATTAATCCTCATATGCGCACACTACCTATTTGCAGGGCAGGTATTTCGCTTGTCAGTTTGCCTTTAATTGTACTGCACAACTCAATCAAGCCACTTCCTGGCTCTCCCGTGGTTCTAATTTGTAGTGCTCTTAAATGCCTTTCTTTGCAAGTTTGCATGCCTGCGGAGAAAGACTGGTTCATGAAACAGCATGCTATGCTGGAGTGCAGCCAGGTTTTCACAGTCATAAAAATCTAACATTGATGGGCCCCTTTCGACGTGCCAAGAGCTGAGCTGAGCACCTTGGATGAGTTAACACATGTATCCTCCAAATAATTCCACAGGACGGGTGGGGTGGCTCACTCCTGTAATCCCAGCACTTTGGGAGGCCGACGCGGGAGGATCACCTGAGGTCAGGGGTTCAAGACCAGCCTGGCCAACATGGTGAAACTCCATCTCTACTAAAAATACAAAAATGAGCTGGGCGTGTTGGGGGTTGCCTGTAATCCCAGCTAGCTAGTTGGGAGGCTGAGGCACAACAATCGCTTGAACCTGGGAGGCGGAGGTTGCAGTGAGCTGAGATTGCGCCATTGAACTCCAGCCTGGGCGACAGAGTGAAAGACCATCTCAGAAAAAAAAAAAAAAAAAAGAAAAAGAAAAAAAGGAATTCCACTAAGCAGGTGTTTATTTATTTATTTATTTTTGGTTTGTTTTTGGTTTTGGGGTTTTTGTTTGTTTGTTTGTTTGTTTTGTTTTGAGACAGAGTCTGCCTCTATTGCCCAGGCTGGAGTGCAGTGGCGCCTCGCAGGTTCAAGCGGTCCTCCTGCCTCAGCCTCCGGAGTAACTGGGATTACAGGCATGTGCTACCACACCTGGCTAATTTTTTTTATATTTTTAGTAGAGATGGGGCTTCACTGTGTTGGCCAGGCTGGTCCCAAACACCTGGCCTCAAGCGATCCGCCTGCCTCAGCCTGTCAAAGCGCTGAGATTACAAGCGTGAGCCACTGTGCCTGGCAAGGGTGTTGTTATTATGACCATTTTACAGGCAGAAAAACTGAGGCCAGAGCACTTAAGTAACCAGTCCGGCGTCACCCATCTGGGAAGTGGTGGAGCCAAGCTTTGAATTCAGGCCATCTGGCTGCATAGATCCAAACCCCATGTACCTTCATCACTGCTTCTCACAGCAACCCATCCAAAGACAGCTGAAACAGCCACGCTCCAGCCTGAATTGTGAAGCTTTTCTGATAGCACTGAACTGATTGAATCAAGCCATTTTGTTATTGTTGCTGCTGCTGCTGTGTGGCTTATTTGTTTGGGGTTTTCAGTTTTGTTTTGTTTTGTTTGTTTTTGAGACAGAGTCTCATTCTGTCACCCAGGCTGGAGTGCAGCAGCACAATCTCAGCTCACGGCAACCTCTGCCTCTCAGGTTCAAGCGATTCTCATGCCTCGGCCTCCCAAAGTGCTGGGGTAACAGGCGTGAGCCACTGTGTTTGGTTGGTTTGATTGGTTGGTTCATTGGGTGGTTGGTTGTTTTGCCTGAGTGAATTAATGTCTGGCTACCATGTGCCAAGCATCTTCACATGGTCTCACATGATCTCATTTTATCTTCCTAATAATCCCATGACATATGGACGACTATTCCTATTTTACAGAGGTTCAGACAAGACTTACATTCATAGGCTGGGCTCAGTGGCTCACACCTGTAATCACAGCACTTTGAGGGGCCAAGGCAGGAGGATCACTTGAACCCAGGGGTTCAAGACCAGGCTGGGTGACACAGCAAGATTCAGTCTCTATTTTTATTTTTTTTTATTTATTTTGAGACAGAATCTCACTCTGTTGCCTAGGCTGGAGTGCATTGGCGCAATCTCGGCTCACTGCAACCTCCGCTTCCCAGGCTCAAGTGATTCTCCCACCTCCATCTTCTAAGTAGCTGGAACTACAGGGATTCGTTACCATGCCTGGCTAATTTTTGCATTTTTTTGTAGAGATAGGGTTTTGCCACGTTGCCTAGGCTGGTCTCAAACTTGTGAGCTCAAGCGATCCTTCCGCCTCCCAAAGTGCTATGATGACAGGCGTGAGCCGCCTAGCCCAGGCCCATCTCTGTTTTTTTTTTTTTTTTTTCTTTTTTGAGACAGAGTTTCTCTTTTGTTGCCCAGGCTGGAGTGCAATGGCACGATCTTGGCTCACCACAACCTCTGCCTCCCAGGTTCAAGCAATTCTCCTGCCTCAGCTTCCCAAGTAGCTGGGATTACAGGCACATGCCACCCTGCCCGGCTAATTTTGTATTTTCAGTAGAGACAAAGTTTCTCCATGTTGGTCAGGCTGGTCTCGAACTCTCAACCACAGGTGATCTGCCCACCTCGGCCTCCCAAAGTGTTGAGATTACAGGTGTGAGCCACTGCCCCCAGGCAAATCCCAGCTATTCAGGAGGCTGAGGCAGGAGAATTGCTTGAACCCGGGAGGCGGAGGTTGCAGTGAGCCGAGATTTTGCCATTGCACTCCAGCCTGAGCAACAAGAGCGAAAATTCCATCTCAAAAAATAAAAATAAAATATCAGGCCGGGCACGGTGGCTCAAGCCTGTAATCCCAGCACTTTGGGAGGCCAAGACGGGCGGATCATGAGGTCAGGAGATCGAGACCATCCTGGCTAACACGGTGAAACCCCGTCTCTACTAAAAATACAAAAAACTAGCCGGGCGAGGTGGCGGGCGCCTGTAGTCCCAGCTACTCCGGAGGCTGAGGCAGGAGAATGGCGTAAACCCGGGAGGCGGAGCTTGCAGTGAGCTGAGATCTGGCCACTGCACTCCAGCCTGGGCGACAGAGCGAGACTCCGTCTCAAAAAAAAAAAAAAAAAAATCAGAAGACTTATAGTTACCCTAAGTCATACTGGTAGTGTTTAGACTGAACGAAACCCCTTCATTGGCAATGGGTACAGATGAGGCCTTTCAGCTCATAGACTAGGGAATGTGACTTCCAGCCCCCTTTCCACCAAGAGATTTGAAGGGAACAGGCGGAGTCCATGACAGAGCGGGGCACTCTCCCAGGGGCAGCCGATGAGGGGTAAGTCACAGGAAACAGCCTCCTGCTCCTGGTCGCATTGTCTTGTGCTGTCCTGACTTGCAGGCACCATGACTTGAGGAAAACCATCTTCCCTTCCAAAACCCGCTCTGGAGATGGATTAGATAACCGTGGCAAAGTGCTTTGAAGACAAGGGATGTAGGAAATGTTCTGTGCGGGTGGATTCCCAGGGCACTTCAGACCAGATTAAGCCCACGAATGTGTCTGCTCAGTTGGCTGGGATGCTTTGTGTACAAAAGGAGTCTTTCCCAAAACATTGCTCCTACAGGGGCTGCCAAAATCCACCCAGCTCTGCTCCACACCCGAGTGTGTCTTCCTTCAGCATGGCTGTCACATGACGAAAAGGAAATTTCTACACTCAGTTCAATCGTGGACTGGTCCATGTAATGTTGACATGCACTTAGATATCAAAGTGTGTCTTTGATGAGAAACAACTACTGAATGTTTTATTTTTGGGTGCCTGTTTTTTTAAAAGTATTTTATTTGTATAAAAAAATAAATAGAGATTAGGTGTGGTGGCTCAACCTGTAATCCCAGCACTTTGGGAGGCCGAGGCGGGCTGATCATGATGTCAGGAGTTTGAGACCAGCCTGGCCAATAAGGTGAAACCCCATCTCTACTAAAAATACATAAATTAGTCAGCATAGTGGTGCACACGTGTAGTCAGTCCCAGCTACTCGGAAGGCTAAGGCAGAAGAATCGCTTGAACCCAGGGGACAGAGGTTGCAGTGAGCTAAGATCATGCCACTGCACTCCAGCCTGGGAGACAGAGGGAGACTCTGTCTCAAAAAGAAAAAAAATTAGTCGGGCATGGTGGTATATGCCTGTAATCCCAGTTACTTGGAAGGCTGAGGCAGGAGAATCACTTGTACCCAGGAGACGGAGGTTGCAGTGAGCCAAGACAGTGCCACTTCCCTCCAACCTGAGCAACAAAGTGAGACTCCGTCTCAAAAATAAATAAATAAATAAATAAATAAATAAAATAAAAACAGAGATCAGGTGTAGTGGCTCACGCCTGTAATCCCAGCACTTTGGGAGGCCGAGGCATGCAGATTACCCAAGGTCAGGAGTTCCAGACCAGCCTGGTCAACATGGTGAAAACCCGTCTCTACTAAAATTACAAAAATTAACCAGCGTGAGGGTGCATAACTATAGTCCCAGCTACTCGGGAGACTGAGGCAGGAGAATCGCTTGAACCTGGGAGGCAGAGCTTGCAGTGAGCCGAGGTCACGCCATTGCACTCCAGCCTAGGCAACAGAGTGAGACTCCATCTCAAAAATAAAAAATAAAAATAAAATAAAACAGCTTTATATGAAGGCCGCAATTTTATTCAGGGGAAAAAAAAAAGACTCTAGGATTATCCTGGTTAAATATAAGATTAAAGCCTGACTCAAGAAGGAGTAATGCAACCAATTTGAAATGGCATTAGGAAAGCAAGTGTTACTGGATATGGTGGCTCATGTCTATAACCCCAGCACTTTGGGAGGCCGAGGCAGGAGGATCATTTGAGCTCAGGAGTTCAAGAACAGTCTGACCAACATGGTGAATTCCTGTCTCTACTAAAAATACAAAAATTAGGCCAGACACAGAGGCTGACACCTGTAATTCCAGCACTTTGGGAGCCTGAGGCGGATGGATCACCTGAGGTCGGGAGTTTAAGACCAACCTGACCAACATGGAGAAACCCCATCTCTACTAAAAATACAAAATCATCCGGGCGTGGTGGCACATGCCTGTAATTCCGGCTACTCGGGAGGCTGAGGCAGGAGAATTGCTTGAACCCAGGAGGCGGAGGTTGCAGTGAGCCGAGATCGTGCCATTGCACTCCAGCCTGGGCAACAAGAGAGAAACTCCATCTCAAAAAAAAAAAAGAAAAAAAGTAATACAAAAATTAGTCGGGTGTGGTGGTGGGCACCTGTAGTCCCAGCTACTCAGGAGGCTGAGGCAGGAGAATGGTGTGAACCGGGTGGCAGATCTTGCAGTGAGCTGAGATTGAGCCCACTGCACTCCGGCCTAGGGGACAGAGCGAGTCTCCATCTCAAAAAAAAAAAAAAAAGAAAAATTAGCTGGGCATGGTGGCATGCACCTGTGGGAGGCTGAGGTGGGAGGACTGCTTGAACCCGGGAGGTGGAGGCTGCAGTGAGCTGAGATCACACCACTGTACTCCAGTCTGGGTGGCAGAGACAGACCCCGTCTCAAAAAAAAAAAAGTATGCAATGGGAAAATTCTGTGGGTGTGGAGATGTTGGTCAAAAACATCATGAGGCCGGGCATGGTGGTTCAAGCCTGTAATCCCAGCACTTTGGGAGGCCAAGGTGGGCAGATGACCTGGGGTCGGGAGTTTAAGACCAGCCTGACCAACATGAAGAAACCCTAAGTCTACTAAAAATGCAAAATTAGCCAGGAGTGGTGGCGCATGCCTGTAATCCCAGCTACTCGGGAGGTTGAGGCAGGAGAATCACTGAAACCCAGGAGACGGAGGTTGCAGTGAGCTGAGATCGTGCCATTGTACTCCAGCCTGGGCAACAAGAGTGAAACTCCATCTCAAAAAAAAAAAAAAAAAAAAAAAAAAGCATCACAAAAATATTCTAAAGGCCTGTGAGTGCTGTAAGTGATCATAGCTATCAGATATCAGCCATCTGTCATGTGCCGGGAATTAGACTAAATAACTTGCATGCCTCATCACATTCAATCCTCCTAGCCACCCTTAGGATTTGTTTTAGGATCTTCATTTTATTTTGTTTTGTTTTATTTTATTTTTGGGACAGACTCACTCTATTGCCCAGGCTGGAGTGCAGTGGCACGCCATCCACTCGATCTTGGCTCACTGCAACCTCTGCCTCCTGGGTTCAAGCAATTCTAGGATCCCCATTTTAGTGACAGAAAAACTGAAGCTCTATTAATTATCTATTGCTGCATAACAAATTCTCCCAAAACATAGCAACCTAAAGGAACAATAAACAGTTATTATCTCATGCAGTTTCTATGGGTCAGGAATTTGGGAGTAGCTTAGCTGGGCAGTTATGGCTCAGGATTGCTCATGAAGCTGTAGTCAAGATATTGGCTGGGGCTGGGAGCAGTGACTTCTGCCTGTAATCCTAGCACTTTGGGAGGTTGAGGCAGGAGGATAGCTTGAGCCGATGAGTTTGAGCCCAGCCTGGGCAACATAGTGAGACTCTGTCTCTACAACAAATTAAAAAATCTACCTGGGCCGGGCACGGTGGCTCACACCTATAATCCCAGCACTTTGGGAGGCTGACGCGGGCAGATCACGAGGTCAGGAGATTGAGACCATCCTGGCTAACACGATGAAACCCCGTCTCTACTAAAAATACAAAAAACAATTAGCTGGGCGTAGTGGCAGGCGCCTGTATTCCCAGCTACTCAGAAGGCTGAGGCAGGAAAATGGCATGAAGCCGGGATGTGGAGCTTGCTATGAGCTGAGATTGCACCACTACACTCTAGCCTGGGCGACAGAGCAAGATTCCGTCTAAAAAAAAAAAAAAAAAAAAAAAATCTAGCTGGGCATAGTGGTGTGTGTGCCTGTAATCCTAGGCACTCAGAGGCTGAGGTGGGAGGATAACTTAAGCTTGGGAGGTTGAGGCTGCAGCAAGCTGATTGCGCCACTGCACTCCAGCCTGGATGACAGAGGAAGACCCCAATCTCTCTCTCTCTTTTTTTTTTTTTTTGAAACAGAGTCTCACTCTGTCGCCCAGGCTGGAGTGCAGTGGCATGATCTTGGCTCACTGCAACCTCCACCTCCCAGGTTCAAGTCGTTCACCTGCCTCAGCCTCCCAGGTAGCTGGGATTTATAGGCACACACCACCATGCCCGGTTAATTTTTGTAATTTTAGTAGAGACAGGGTTTCACCATGTTGGCCAGGCTGGTCTCGAACTCCTGGCCTCAGGCAATCCACCTGCCTCGGCCTCCCAAAGTCTGGGATTATAGGCATGAGCCACCACACCCAGCTCCCAATCTCAAAAAGAAAAAAGATATTGACCAGGGCCGCTGTCATCTGAAGGCTTGACCAGGGCTGGAGGACTCACTTTCAAGGTGGTTCACTCATTTGGTTGGTATATGGATGCCAGCTGTAGGCAGGAGGCCTCAGTTTCTCACCACATGGAGCTCTCTACAGGGTTGCTTGTGTCCTCAAGATGTGGCAGCTGGTTTGGACCAGAGAGAATAATCCAAGAGAATAGATGGTGGATGGAAGGCGTGATGCCTGTTGATAACCCATCCTCAGATGTCACACATCCCTCAGTATCTAATTGGTTACACAGGTGTAACTATTCTCACACTGCTATAAAGACATACCTGAAGGCCAGGCTCAGTGGCTTACACCTGTAATCCCAGCACTTTGGGAGGCCGAGGAAGGTGGATCACCTGAGCTCAGGAGTTCCAGACCAGCCTGGTCAACATGGTGACACCTTGTCTCTACTAAAATACAAAAAATAGCCAGGCGTGGTGGTGGACGCCTGTAATCCCAGCTACTGGGGAGGCTGAGGCAGGAGGATGGCTTGAACCTCAGAGGCGGAGGTTGCAGCGAGCCAAGATCATGCCATTGCACTTCAGTCTGGGTGACAAGAGCGAAACTCTGTCTCAAAAAAAAAATAGAGAGAAGAAAAGTGTTTAGACAAGGCATGGTGGCTCACATCTGTAATTCCAGCAATTTGGAGGCTGAGGTGGGCAGATAGCTTGAGGCCAGGAGTGTGAGATCAGCCTGAGCAACATGGCAAAATCTTGTCTCTACAAAAAAAAAAAAAAAAAAAAATTAGCCAAATGTGCTGATGGCGCTCCTGGGGTCCCAGACACTTGGGAGGCTGAGGGAGGAGAATCACTTGAGCTCCAGGAGGTCAAGGTTGCAGTTAGTCGTGATTGCGCCATTGCACTCCAGCCTGGAAAACAGAGCAAGACCCTGTCTCAAATTGAAAAAAGAAAGAAATCTCTTAAACTCTTGGGCTTAGTGGAAACCAGCATCCAAGATGGCTCCAGTAATTCTCACCCCCTGATATTCATGCTCTTTTGTCATCCCTTCCTGCATGGAATAGGGTTGACCTGTCGATATGGTTTGGGTATGTGTGCCCACCCAAATCTCATAAAGAACTGTAATCCCCAGTGCTGGAGGAGTGGCCTGGTGGGAAGTGATTAGATCATGGTGGGTGGTGGGTGATTTCTAACAGTTTAGCACCATCCCCCTGGTGCTGTCTCGTGATAGAATTCTTATGAGATCTGGCTGTTTAAAACTGTGTGGCACGTCCCCCTCGCCCACTCTCTTCTACCTGCTTCTGCCGTGTAAGATGTGCTTGCTTCTTCTTCACCTTCCACGATGATTATAAGTTTCCTGAGGCCTTCCCCGAAGCAGAAGCCTATACAGCCTGTAGAACTGTCAGCCAATTAAACCTCTTTTCTTTTCTTTTCTTTTTTTTCAGACAGCTCTGTCACCCAGGCTGGAGAGCAGTGGTGCAATCTCGGCCCACTGCAACCTCCACCTCCCCGCATTCAAGAAATTCTCCTGCCTCAGCCTCCCGAGTAGTTGGGATTAACAGATGTGCACGACCATGCCCAGCTAATTTTTGTATTTTTAGTAGAGACAGGATTTCACCATTTTGGACAGGCTGGTCTTGAACTCCTGACCTCGTGATCTGCCCACCAGCCTTGGCCTCCCAAAGTGCTAGGATTACAGGCGTGAGCCACTGTGCCCTGTCTAAACCTCTTTTCTTTATAAATTACCCAGTCTCAGGTATGGTTTGTTTTTGCTTGTTTTGGTGTTTTTGTTTGTTTGTTTGTTTGTTTGTTTTTGAGACAGGGTCTCACTCTTGTCGCCCAGGCTGGCTGGAGTGCAATGGTGTGATCTCGGTTCACTGCAACCTCCACCTTCTGGGTTCAAGTGATTCTCCCGCCTCAGCCTCCTGAGTAGCTGTGATTACAGGCATCTGCCACCACACTTGGCTAACTTTTGCATTTTTAGTAGAGACAGGGTTTCACCATGTTTGCCAGGATGGTCTTTTTTTTTTTTTTTTTTTTTTTTTTGAGACAGAGTCTCCCTCTCACCCAGGCTGGAGTGCAGTGGTGTGATCTCGGCTCACTGCAACTCCGCCTCCTGGGTTCACGCCATTCTCCTGCCCCAGCCTCCCGAGTAGCTGGGACCACAGGCACCCGCCACCACGCTTGGCTAATTTTTTGTATTTTTAGTAGAGACAGGGTTTCACTGTGTTAGCCAGGATGGTCTCTATCTCCTGACCTCGTGATCCGCCCACCTCAGCCTCCCAAAGTGCTGGGATTACAGGCGTGAGCTACCATGCCTGGCAACCAGGCTGGTCTTGAACTCTTGGCCTCAAGCCATCTGCCTGCCTTGGCCTCCCAAATTGCTAGAATTACAGGTGTGAGCCACCACGCCCGGCCTCACTCACCTAATTTCAAATTGTCTTACTCCAAAATTGGTACTCTTTCCATGACACAACACTGTCTCCCAAAATCCCTTCTACAGGACACGGCCAAATGCAGGCTACAGGCTGCTGGTCCGGCCATATCCCTGTTTCACTGCTTTGCCAAGCTTTATCTTCAGTTGGCTAGGAAATATATATATATATATATATATTTTTTTTTTTTTTTTTTTTTTTTTTGAGACGGAGTCTTGCTCTGTCGCCCAGGCTGGAGTGCAGTGGCCGGATCTCAGCTCACTGCAAGCTCCGCCTCCCGGGTTCACGCCATTCTCTCGCCTCAGCCTCCTGAGTAGCTGGGACCACAGGCGCCCGCCACCTCGCCTGGCTAATTTTTTGTATTTTTAGTAGAGACGGGGTTTCGCCGTGTTAGCCAGGATGGTCTCGATCTCCTGACCTCGTGATCCGCCCGTCTCGGCCTCCCAAAGTGCTGGGATTACAGGCTTGAGCCACCGCGCCCGGCCTTGGAAATATTTTTTATATTGAAAGAATAGCTCAGGCTTTCTAATGGGAATTGATGAAAAGTAATTTTTACGTCGATTTGTCCTAAACCAAACTTGCTGGACATCATCTCTGGCGAGAGCTTTATTCCTTTTTTAAAATTAAAAAAAAAAAAAGATGACAGCATTCATAGGGGACAAAATATTTCCAGGTTACAAACCATTTTGTGAAATTCCCGTCTTCAAGAGTTGAACGGAAAAGGTTCAAATCCTCGCGTTGCGGAAGGTGATTGAAGGGCATTTGATTCCCTTGAGTCACAGGAAACCCACAATTTACTCTTTAGTAATAAAAACTGCATGTGTAATCATTGAGACCATGGAGGGTCAACTCAAATTAAAGATTTTATGACTGGGGGTTATATTAAATCTTTTCAACAATTTATAGAAGGGATTTGAAATATGTCAAACTTATTTCTTTAGGTTTTATGGAAGAGAAAGATTTTATTGCATTGAAACACAGAAGGAGGAGAAAAATGACTCTGAGTTCACCCAGTTCTCACCCCCGCTAATGATCTATTGCTCACTTTACAATCAAAGGCTGGGTATTAAGCTGTCTGAAGTCAACCTCTTCTAATTAAAATGAAAGTCATAAAGCAAAAGCATTTCAATAATTTACAATAATCATCCCAAATGTATACAGCACATATATTGAAGAAATGTAAAGCATTTCATATTTTTTATTTCTCTCACCTGGACCAAAAACGAAAGGCTCTTGGGAGGATTAAGGGAACATTCATTAACTTAAATATTTATAGAGTAAATGAGTATGTATGTGTTTCTATGTGCGTGTTATGAAGGGGAAGATGAAACTTACACGTCTTTTATCTTTTTTTTTTTTTTTTTGAGATGGAGTCTCACTCTGTTGTCCAGGCGGGAGGGCAGTGGCACTATCACAGCTCACTGCAACCTCTGCCTCCCAGGTTCAAGCGATTCTCCTGCCTCAGCCTCCTGAGTAGCTGGGACTACAGGTGTGCACCACCACATCTGACTAACTTTGTATTTTTAGTAGAGATGGGGTTTCACCATGTTGCACCAGGCTGGTCTCGAACTCCTGACCTCAGAGACAGAATCTCGCTTTGTCACCCAGGCTGCAGTGCAGTGGCATGATCTCCACTCACTGCAACCTCCATCCGCCCCCTGAGTTCAAGCAAATGTCCTGCCTAGCCTCCCAAGTAGCTGGGATTACAGGTGCCCACCACCACGCCCAGCTAATTTTTGTATTTTTAGTAGAGACAGGGGTTTCACAATATTGGCCAGGCTGGTCTTGAACTCCTGACCTCAGGTGATCCACCCACCTCAGCCTCCTAAAATCACATCTGTATTACAGATGTGAGCCACCGCTTCCGGATGAATCTTATTTTTTTGAGTCAGGGTCTCCTTCTGTCACTGAGGCTACAGTGCAATGGCATGATCGTGGCTCACTGCAGCCTCAAGCTTCTGGACTCAAGCGATCCTCTCACCTCAGCCTCCCCAGTAGCTGGGACTACAGGCATTCCACCATACCTGGCTGATTTTGTATGTGTGTGTGTGTGTGTGTGTGTGTGTGTGTGTGTGTGTTATAGAGACAGGGTCTTGCTTATTGCCCAGGCTGGTTTCAAACGCCTGGTGTCAAGTGATCCTCCCACCTCAGTCTCCCAAAGTGCTGGGATTGCATGTGTGAGCCACTGCACTGGTCCAGAACCAACACTATTGAGCATCTAGGGTGTACCAGACTTAGAGTTGTGATCAGTGGACCCAAACACCAATGATACCCTTCAGTGAAGGCATGTGTTGTTAAGAAATGTAGCACACAAACTTCCACCCAGTGCAATGAAGTAAACACCAAGGTGAGGAAGCCTGGACTCTGGACCTGGCAAGAGGCAAAACCATTACTGTGCACAGAGGGGAAACAGCATCTTTATAAATAGAAAGGAGAACTGGGCCAGGCGCAACGGCTCACGCCTGTGATCCCTGCACTTTGGGAGGCCGAGGCGGGCAGATTCCATGAGGTCAGCAGTTTGACCCCAGCCTGGCCAACGTGGTGAAGCCCTGTTGTTACTAAAAATACAAAAATTAGCCGGACATGATGATACATGCCTGTAATTCCAGCTACTCAAGAGGTTGAGGCAGGATAATCACTTGAACCGAGGAGGTGGAGGTTGCAGTGAACCGAGATCTCGCCGCTGCCCTCCAGCCTGGGTGACAGTGCAAGACTCCATCTCAAAAAAAAAAAAAAAAAAAGAAAGAAAAAGAAAAGAAAATGAAGAAAATAAAAGAAAAGAGAACTGAAGCTGCTGAAAACCGATGGTTCCTGCCTCCTCCCTGACATCAATTTAGGATACTCATACTTTGCCTTACTGTAATAGCTCCATTTGCAAATGAAAATTAAACTGTACATGGGGCTGGGCTCAGTGGCTCAGGCCTGTAATCCCAGCACTTTGGGAGGCCGAGGCTGGTGGATCGCTTGAGGTCAGGAGTTCGAGACCAGCCTGGCCAACATGGTGAAAACTGTCTCTACTAAAAATCCAAAAATTAGTGGCGTGTGGTGGCACACACCTGTAATCCCAGCTACTCAGGAAACTGAGGCAGGAGAATCACTTGAACCTGGGAGGCAGAGGTTACAGTGAGCCAAGATCATGCCACTGCATTCCAGCCTGGGCGACAGAGTGAGACTCCATCTCAAAAAAAAAGCCTGTGCATGGGAAAACACTTGACAAGCTGCACTCCACAGGTTGGTCTCTCCATCTGGCCTAGAAGCTACTAGGACAAAGGGACTGTGCAGAGCCACCTCCAGAACCCAGCACCTACCCCTGTGCCTGGCACCAGTTCTCCCAAAGCCAGGTCCAGAGACCTAAGAGTGTATGCCTCATGCCAAAAATAGGAGGAGCAAAATTTTCCCCAATTTTCCCAGGTGTGAAAAGGAACAACTTTTTTTTCGTTTCCTTGAACTTTTGAATCTTTAAATTTTTTTTAATACATAGAAAAGAATGTATATGGTGATTATAAAGAAATAGTAATAAAATAAACCCCTGGGAACATGTACGGGTGCCAAAAAAGAAAGGAATGGCTCACAGAAAGACATTCAAAAAGATGCAGAAACCAGCTCAAAGACATTCCCGGTGGCCATATGAACGGCAATTTGAGCATCAAAGTGAATTCAGATTGTAAACCAGTGTATAAAACAGGAAAGCAGAGCCAGGCGTCGTGGCTCACACCTGTAATTCCAGCACTTTGGGAGGCTGAGATGGGAGGATCGCTTGAGGTCAGGAGTTTAAGACCAGCCTGGGCAACATGACAAGACCCCATCTCTACATAAAATTTAAAAAAATAACCGGATGTAGGGCACGTGCCTATAGTCCCAGCTACTTGGGAGGCTGAGGTGGGAGGATCTCTTGAGGCCAGGAGGTCAAGGCTGCAGTGAGCTATGATCGCACCACTGCACTCCAGCCTGGACAATAGAGCAAGACCCTGTCTCAAAAAAAAAAAAAAAAAAAAGGCCGGGCGCGGTGGCTCAAGCCTGTAATCCCAGCGCTTTGGGAGGCCGAGACGGGCGGATCACGAGGTCAGAAGATCGAGACCATCCTGGCTAACATGGTGAAACCCCGTCTCTACTAAAAAATACAAAAAACTAGCCGGGTGAGGTGGCGGGCGCCTGTAGTCCCAGCTACTCGGGAGGCTGAGGCAGGAGAATGGCGTAAACCCGGGAGGCGGAGCTTGCAGTGAGCTGAGATCCGGCCACTGCACTCCAGCCCGGGCGACAGAGCGAGACTCCGTCTCAAAAAAAAAAAAAAAAAAAAAAAAAGGATACCTTTTAAAATGAGGACTGGCTGGGCACAGTGGCTCATGTCTGTAATCCCAGCACTTTGGGAAGCCGAGGCAAGCGGATCATGAGGTCAGTAGTTTGAGACCAGCCTGGCCAACATGGCAAAACCCCGCCTCTACTAAAAATACAAAAATTAGCCAGGCGTGGTAGCGTGCACCTGTAATCTCAGCTACTCGGGAGGCTGAGGCAGGAGAAACACTTGAAACCAGAAGGCAGAGGTTGCAGTGAACCGAGATCACGCCACTGCATTCCAGCCTGGGCAACAGAGCAAGACCCTGTCTCAAAAAAAAAAAAGAAAAGAAAAGAAGAAAGATATTAATTTAATCAATCAACGACATGTTGAAATTGAGAACTCTTCCTTAATGTTCACTCAGCAGTTATGTATTTTTATTTATTTATTTTGAGACAGAGTCTTGCTCTGTCACTCAAGCTGGAGTACAGTGATGCCATCTTGGCTCACTGTAACCTCTGCCTCCCTGATTCAAGGGATTCTCCTGCCTCAGCCTCCTGAGTAGCTGGCATTACAGGTGCATGCCACCACACCCGGCTAATTTTTGTATTTTTAGTAGAGACAGTTTTCACCATGTTGGCCAGGCTGGTCTCGAACTCCTGACCTCAAGCGATCCACCAGCCTCGGCCTCCCAAAGTGCTGGGATTACAGGCCTGGGCCACGGAGGCAGGCCAAGCAGTTCTTTTCAATACAAAGACTAGGTAACTATGTTACTGAAGGTTAAAGATTTGATAGTGGGTTGGCAAGGAATTTTTGTCACGTCAGCCCTTTGTGGGCCAGAATATTTTGCACCGGCACTCTCGGCACATAGACATTTAATATCATGGCCTTATCCGAAATTCTGACTTGACTCCATTTTCAGACCTAATTGAATTTAGCAGCAATGTTTCTAGACACCTGCACTGACTAAAGGATTCCAGCCATCATCTCTGGTTTCTCCTAGGTCAGACGAATGATAGTGAGTGGTGAATCCTTTTACAGAAACCAAACTTTCACCTTATCTTTTTAAAGCTGGGTCACAGCTATGATAAATCGGCTCCCAAGTGGACGGCCACAGTGATATCATGCCACAGTGATAAAGGAGTCAAGGCCTAGTTCCAAGGCCAGCTTGGCTCTTGTATGTCCTGTCTGAGCTCTCGAGATTATTGGGAGAAATAAAAATTTGGAAACGGCCATTCCGCCCCCTCCTGGAGTCTTGCTTTCCGCGTCTCTACCGAGACGGATGGAACGGGCCTGCAGTCCCAGAATTTTGGGAAGGTGGAGGTGGGAGGATCGTTTCAGCCCAGGAGTTCGAAAACAGCCTGGGCAAAATAGCAAAACCCGGTCTTACAAATACAAAAATTTTAAAAATTAGTCGGACGTGATGGCGTGTGCCTGTAGCGCCAGCTACTCGGGAGGCTGAGGCAGAAGGATCGTTTGAGCCCAGAAGTTGGAGGCTACAGTGAGCCGAGATCGCGCCACTGCCCTCCAGCCTGAGCGACAGAGTGAAACCCTATCTCAAAAAAGAGGCCAACCCTGCAGAACCGCGTCTGCAACCCTGCGCTTTGTGACTTCTCTCCGACCCCCACCCAGTCACAGACGCGCCCACTTTCCGCCCCGCGCGCCGGAAGTGGCCGAGTCCCGTCGGCCCCTGCGGGTCGCTCGCCGTCGCCATGGAAACGAAAGCGACCAGGGAGCCTCACTGCTCTAACGCGCCGGCTCCGGTGGGCTCGGGCCTGCTATGCCGCGGCGGACCACGATGCTGAAGGCCAAGATCCTCTTCGTGGGGCCTTGCGAGGTGAGTCCCGGCCCGGCGCGGCAGAGGGAGCGGGGAGCGGGCCTCGGGGCCTGAGCGAGCGCAGGTCCCCACCCGTCTGGTCTGCAGCTTGCTCCAGGAGGCGGGAACCCGGGCCCACCGCGCCCATCCCGGCTGGCGCCCCTGCCCTTTCCGCGAACTCCGTGCTTTCAGACCTTGATTCCAACCACTACCCGGAGGAGGTAGTGGAGGCGAGCCCGGTGTTAATGAGCCCCGAAGGCCCAAGGTACTGAGTGGCATCACTGAAACCACAGCCTAGATTTCGTGACTCTTTCTCTTGCCTCCGGGATCCCCCTAATGAATGCGTCTGTGGGTCTGGACTTTTGTTTGAGACAGATTCTCGCCCTGTCGTCCAGGCTGGAGTGCAGTGGTGTGATCATAGCTCACTGCAACCTCGACTTCCCTGGGCTCAAGCAGTCTTCCTGCCTCAGCTTCCTGAGTACCTGGGACTACAGGCGTGCACCACCACGCCCGACTAGTCTCTCCCTGTCACCCAGGCTGGAGTGCAGTGGCATGATTTTGGCTCACTGCAAACTCCGCCTCCCCGGTTCAAGCGATTCTCCTGCCTCAGCCTCCTGAGTAGCTGAGATTACAGGCCCACACCATCACCCCTGGCTAATTTTTGTATTTTTTGTAGAGATGGGTTTTCACCTTGTTGGCCAGGCTGGTCTCTAACTCCTGACCTCAAGTGATCCGCCCGCCTCGGCCTCCCAAAGTGCTGGGATTAAAGGGATGAGCAGGCCGGGCGCGGTGGCTCAAGCCTGTAATCCCAGCACTTTGGGAGGCCGAGGCGGGCAAATTACAAGGTCAGGAGATCGAGACCATCCTGGCTAACACGGTGAAACCCCGTCTCTACTAAAAGGTACAAAAAAACGAGCCGGGCAAGGTGGCGGGCGCCTGTAGTCCCAGCTACTCGGGAGGCTGAGGCAGGAGAATGGCGTGAACCCGGGAGGCGGAGCTTGCAGTGAGCTGAGATCCGGCCACTGCACTCCAGCTTGGGCGACAGAGCGAGACTCCGTCTCAAAAAAAAAAAAAAAAAAAGGGATGAGCCACCACGCCTGGCCTTAATTTGTTAATTATTTGTAGAGACAAGATCTTACTATGTTGCTTAGCACCTAGGCTAGTCTCCAACTCTTGGGCTCAAAAGGCGTCCTGCCTCAGCCTCTCAAAGTTCTGGGATTACAAGTGTGAGTCATTGCTCGAGGCCTGGGCGTTTTACTATATGGTCCTGGAACCATTGGCTATTAATGTGTGTGTTGGGGGCGTGGTAGTGGGGATCACATCTACATGTAAACTTCACATCATCCACAGAAATAAAGCTGAGATGGACTAAAGCTAAATGCGTTAAAAAGAAAAAAAAAGGCCGGGCGCGGTGGCTCAAGCCTGTAATCCCAGCACTTTGGGAGGCCGAGACGGGCGGATCACAGGGTCAGGAAATCGAGACCATCCTGGCTAACACGGTGAAACCCCGTCTCCACTAAAAAAAAAATACAAAAAACTAACCGGGCGAGGTGGCGGGCGTCTGTAGTCCCAGCTACTTGGGAGGCTGAGGCAGGAGAATGACGTAAACCTAGGAGGCGGAGCTTGCAGTGAGCTGAGATCCCGCCAATGCACTCCAGCCTGGGCGACACAGCAAGACTCCGTCTCAAAAAAACAAAAAAACAAAACAAAAAAACTGGCCAGGAACGGTGGCTCACGCCTGTAATCCCAGCACTTTGGGAGGCCAAAGCAGTTGGATCACGTGAGGTCAGGAGTTCGAGACCAGCCTGACTAACATGGTGAAACCCCATCTGTACTAAAAATACAAAAATTAGCTGGGCATGGTGGCGCATGCCTGTAATCCCAGCTACTCGGGAGTCTGAGGCAGGAGAATCACTTGAATCCGGAGGCAGGGTTTGCAGTAAGCCAAGATCGCGCCATTGCACTCCAGCCTGGGCAACAAGAGCGAAACTACATCTAAAAAGATAAATAAAACCGGTAGAAGTCTTAGGCCAGGCACAGTGGCTAACACCTGCCAGCACTTTGGGAGGCTGAGGTGGGGAGATCACTTGAGCCCAGGCATTCCAGACCAGCCTGGGCAACATAGGGAAACCCCATCTCTACAAACAATACAAAAATTAGCCAGGCATGGTGGTACACATCTGTAGTCCCAGCTACTCAGGAGGCTGAGGCGAGAGGATCACTGGAGCCCTACAGATCAAGGCTGCAGTGAGCTGTGATCATGTCGCTGCACTCCAGCCTGAGCAACAGAGCAAGACCTTGTCTCAAAAAAAAAAAAGCAATGTGTATTACTCATATAATCCGGATGGACAAACTGCTCCATGTGAGATTATAAGACAGCTAGCCACGAGTCCCCAGGCTCACTTTGATCTTCTCTGTGACGTAAAAGAACTCCTTGGCCGGGCGCAGTTTCTCATCCCTGTAAACCCAGCACTCTGGGAGGCCCAGGCAGATGGATCACCTGAGGTCAGGAGTTCGAGACCAGCCCAACTAACATGGTGAAACCTGGATCTGTTCTACAAATACAAAAGTTAGCTGGGCGTGGTGGTGGGCGCCTATAATCCCAAATATTTGGGAGGCTGAGGCAGGAGAATCATTTGAACCCGGGGGTTTCAGTGAGCCTAGATCACAGCCTGGGCAACAAGAGTGAAACTCTGTCTCGAAAAAAAAAAGAACTTAATCCCATGCTCCTTGGGCCCCAGACCAGGCTGTGCCCACTGCACTAGAGCAAGACAGTGCGGTCATAACCACCCCAGTGATCTCAGGGTGCCGATGACCTATACTGCACTGCACCAGCTTCCAGGCCACCTCTTGGGGTGATTTTTTCGGTTTCCTTTTCTGCCTTTAAACAAAGACCTTTATTTGCACTCATTTTCACAGAGTGGAAAAACTGTTTTGGCCAACTTTCTGACAGAATCTTCTGACATCACTGAATACAGCCCAACCCAAGGAGTGAGGTGAGCCCTGACAAATCTGTGTCCCCAAGAGTGCCCAACTGGCTGGGCAGGGAGGCTCATGCCTCTAATCCCAACGCTCTCAGAGGTCAAAGTGGGAGGATTGCCTGAGCCCTGGGCAATATAGGGAGACCCCATCTCAACTAAAAATAGAACATTAGCCAGGTAAGTTGGCATGTGTCTGTAGTCTCAGCTACACGGTAGGCTGAAGCAGCAGGATTGCTTGAGGCCAGGAGTTGGAGGCTGCAGTGAGCTATGATTGTACCACTGCACTCCAGCCTGGGTGACAGAGTGAGACCCTGTCTCAAAAAAAAATTTTTTTTTTTTTTTTTTTTTTTGAGACAGAGTGTCGCTCTGTCGCCCAGGCTGGAGTGCAGTGGCCGGATCTCAGCTCACTGCAAGCTCCGCCTCCCGGGTTTACGCCATTCTCCTGCCTCAGCCTCCTGAGTAGCTGGGACTACAGGTGCCCGCCACCTCGCCCAGCTAGCTTTTTGTATTTTTTAGTAGAGACGGGGTTTCACCGTGTTAGCCAGGATGGTCTCGAACTCCTGACCTCGTGATTCGCCCGTCTCGGCCTCCCAAAGTGCTGGGATTACAGGCTTGAGCCACCGCGCCCGGCCTAAAAAATTTAATAGTAAAACAATTTAAAAAGACTGCCCAGCCATCACCCACCTCCTACTTTTGTTGCTGTTGGCCTTCCAAAAGTGTAATGCAGCCTCATTATTGATGCTGCTGTTGCTCTTCTTCCTCGTCTTGTCTCCCAGGCTGGAGTGCAGTGGCACGATCTCGGCTCACTGCAACCTCCACCTCCCAGGTTCAAGCGATTCTCCTGCCTCAACCTCCCCAGTAGCTGGGATTACAGGTGCCCACCATCATGCCTGGCTAATTCTTTTATTTTTAGCATAACGAGGGTTTCACCATGTTGTCCAATCTGGTCTTGAACTCATAACCTCAAGTGATCTGCCCGCCTCGGCCTCTCAGAGTGCTGAGATTACAGGCATGAGCCACCGCACCCAGCCTACTGCTCTTCTTTTTCCTTTTAGGATCCTGGAATTTGAGAACCCACACGTTACCAGCAACAACAAAGGCACGGGCTGTGAATTCGAGCTATGGGACTGTGGTGGCGATGCTAAGTATGTTTCCTTTAAAGAAAGTCACTTCATCAAATGGTTTAAAAATCAGCTGCCCAGGTCAGGGGCAGTGGCTCACACCTGTAATTCCAGCACTTTGGGAGGCCAAGGCAGGTGGATCACCTGAGGAGAAGTAAAAATACGAAAAATTAGCCCGGTGTGGTGGTGGCCACATGTAATCCCAGCTACTTGGGAGGCTGAGGCAGGAGAACTGCTTGAACCCGGAGGCGGAGGTTGCAGTGAGCTGAGATCGCACCATTGTACTCCAGCCTGGGTGACACAGCTGGACTCTGTCTCAAAAAACAAAACAAAACAAAAAAATCAGCTGCCCATCAGGCACCAAGAAGTTGAGCCTAGCATGTTTCCTGGCATGTATGAGGAGCTTGATACATTTTTTGCTGACATGCATTGCTTTATACACTTTAGTGATTAGGTTATGATGCAGTTAGAAGTCATCAACCTTGGCCAGGCGCAGTGGCTGATGCCTGTAATCCCAGTACTTTGGGAGGCCGAGGCAGGCAGATCACCTAAGGTCAGGAGTTCAAGACCAGCCTGCCCAACTTGATGAAATCTCATCTTAAAAAAAAAAAAAATAGGGGCCAGGCACCGTGGCTTACACCTGTAATCCACTGCTTTGGGAGGCCGAGGCAGGCAGATCACCAGAGCTCAGGAGTTTGAGACCAGCCTGGCCAACATAGCAAAACTCCGTCTCTACTAAAAATACAAAACTTAGCCCGGTATGGTGGTGTGCACCAATAATCCCAGCCACATCAGGAGACTGAGGCAGGAGAATCACTTGAACCTGGGAGGTGGACGTTGCTACTGCACTCCAGCCTGGGCGACAGAGCCAGACTCTTATCTCAAAAACTAATAGCAATTTTTTTAAATGAAGAAATCAACCTTTAAAAAAACTAAAATTGGCCTGATGTGGTGCACACCTGTAGTCCTAGCTACGCAGGAGGCTGAGGCGGAAGGATTGCTCAGGCCCACATTGGAGGCTGCAGTGAGCTATGATCCCACAACTGCACCTTCAGCCTGGGAGACAGAGCAAGACCCTGTCTCTTTAAAAAAAAAAAAAAAAAAAAGGAAGTCATCGACCAACTGTTTTTTTGTTGTTGTTGTTGTTTTTTGAGATGGAGTCTCGCTGTGTCACCCAGGCTGGAGTGCAGTGGTGCAAACTCAGCTTGCTGCAAGCTCCGCCTCCCGGGTTCACGCCATTCTCCTGCCTCAGCCTCCCGAGTAGCTGGGACTACAGGAGCCCACCACCACGCTCGGCTAATTTTTTTGTATTTTTAGTAGAGATGGAGTTTCACCGTGTTAGCCAGGATGGTCTCGATCTCCTGACATCGTGACCCACCTGCCTCGGCCTCCCAAAGTGCTGGGCTTACAGGAGTGAGCCACCACGCCCGGGCGGTTATAGACCAACTTTTAATACTAAGATATTCTTTTTAAAGTCCACAGTTAGAAACCAGAATGACCTAACTTTCCCTCTTGTTCCTTTTCTTCCTCCTAGGTTCGAGTCCTGCTGGCCGGCCCTGATGAAGGATGCTCATGGAGTGGTGATCGTCTTCAATGCTGACATCCCAAGCCACCGGAAGGAAATTGAGATGTGGTATTCCTGCTTTGTCCAACAGCAGTCCTTACAGGACACACAGTGTATGCTAATTGCACACCACAAACCAGGCTCTGGAGATGATAAAGGAAGCCTGTCTTTGTGTAAGGAAACTGGAATTTCTCTTCCTCTTTTGTCTCGAATGTTTTGGACACCTACATATTGCCCCACGTCCTACAAACCAGCAGCTCTGTCCAGTTACTGAGCACCTTCTGTACCCTAGGCAATTGTTGCCCACTCCATGTGAGTCCACCCTGTCTCTACTAAAAATACAAAAATTAGCCAGGCATGATGGCAGGCGCCTGTAGTCCCAGCTACTCAGGGGCTAAGGCAGGAGAATTCCTTGAGCCTGGGAGGCAGAGGTTGCAGTGATCTCACCGCTGCACTCCAGCTTGGGTGACAGGATAAGACACCATCTCAAAAAATAAATAAATAAATAAAAGGCCGGGCGCAGTGGCTCATGCCTATAATCCCAACACTTGGGGAGGCCGAGGCGGGTGGGATCTCTTGAGGTCAGGAGTTCTAGACCAGCCTGGCCAACAAGGTGAAAACCCATCTCTGCTAAAAATACAAAAAAATTAGCCGGGGGTGGTGGTGCACGCCTGTAATCCCAGCTACTCAGGAGACTGAGGCAGGAGAATCACTTGTACCTGGGAGGTGGAGGTTGCAGTGAGCTGAGATTGTGCCATTGCACCCCGCTCCACTCTGGACAACAAGAGTGAAACTCTGTCTCAAAAAAAAAAAAAACAAACAGAATACAGAGTGGGAAAATCCTGCTTGTCGCTATTCTTGGGTGTGACTGGGGTGGCACTCTTTCTGAAAGAACTTTTCTGGAGAAAAACCTCCAATTCACATAACACACATCCCAAAGGTGACACAGTAATCCTGAAAAAGAAGTCAGAAAATACTCAGAAACAAAAAGAGAATAATAGAGAATCTATTCCTTTCTGGTTTAAGAACAGAAGACCTGGAAAGTGGTTTGTAAGGTTTTCATCCTGTTGCCAGGTGGCAGTATAGCAAACCCTTTCTCTGTTCTCTGGTGTCAAGGAAGACAACTTGATTTGTGAACTTCAGAAAGTTAAATTTCTTCTAGAAGTTTCATTGGGAGCTAGAAAGGGCCCCTCATTGAAACTCCTTGCCTAATTAACCTTATCTTCATTTTCAAGCGCCACCCTTGAACAAGCTGAAGCTGGTGCACTCGAACCTGGAAGATGACCCTGAGGAGATCCGGATGGAATTCATAAAGTATTTAAAAAGCATAATCAACTCCATGTCTGAGAGCAGAGACAGGGAGGAGATGTCAATTATGACCTAGCCAGCCTTCACCTGGGACTGCCACCTCCCCAGTGAAATCAGCATGTTTCTTGGGGCAGATCTGAAATCACATCCAGCTCCTGATGTTTTCTTCTCCCTGTGACTGCAGAGGAAGTGTTCCTACCTGCAGGAAGGCACCTGTCACGCAGGGCATTCACTCAGACCATCTATGCTCTGTCCTGAATTCAGTTTAGAAAATCCTATCATCGAATTCAGATTTCCTGGCCCCAGAACTTCCCAAAGACCTATAAAATGGAGGGATTTACCACCTTCACATATGTCCAGTTATATAGTTTGTGGAATTGTAACCGTTGCAGCCCAATGATACATGAGTAGTTTAATCACGTGTGTTGGCTTGAATGTAATTTTCATTCCTTGATTTACCCAACAAACACCGATGGGTTGAGCACCTGCTGTGTGTGCACCGCTGTCCTAGCTGCTGACTGCAGACAGCATGCATGAAAAAGACACAAATCCCCACCCTCGCGGAACTCATTCCATTTTCGTAAATATTAGCTTGGTGCAAAACTAATCGTGGTTTTTGCCATTTTTAATTTTTAATGGCAGAAGCCACAATTACTTTTGCGCCAACCTAATAGTAAGGCCAGTTCAGAAACTTGAGTGCAATGTCTTGGATATGCAAAAAAGAAAATCAAAACGCATTCTTCATTCTCTGTAAGAGTTCTAGGTGGGGCTCAGTGGCTCCCACTTGTAATCTCAGCACTTTGGGAGGCCAAGGCAGGCGGATCACTTGAAGCCAGGAGTTCAAGACCAGCCTGGCCAACATGGCAAAACCCCATCTCTACTAAAAATACAAAAATTCACAGGGTGTGTGGGCACACGCCTGTAATACCAACTACTCGGGTGGCTGAGGCATATGAATTGCTTGAGCCTGGGAGGCAGAGGTTGCACTGAGCTAAGATCACACCACTATACTCCAGCCTGGGTGACAGACACCATGTCTCAAATAGATTAAATTACATTAAATGTTTAAAAAGAGGTCTAAATAAGTTTTATATGCTGCCCTCCCTCAATGAGGGAACCTGGGGTACTTAACATGCCAAATGAAGGTATACTTGATCGTTATTCATAGATTTTGTATTTGATAATTTGCTTACTAAAATATGTTTGTAACCCCCAAATCAATATTGTGGCACTTTCTCAGTTATTTGCAGACATACAGAGTGACATAAAATGTGAAGTGCCTGGCTGGGCGTGGTGGCTCACGCCTGTAATCCCAGCACTTTGGGAGGCCGAGGCAGGCAGATCACAAGGTCAAGAGATAGAGACCATCCTGGCCAACATGGTGAAACCCCATCTCTACTAAAAATACAAAAATTAGCTGGGCGTGGTGGGGCGTGCCTGTAGTCCCAGCTACTCAGGAGGTGGAGGCAGGAGAATTGCTTGAACCTGGGAGGCGGCGATTGCAGTGAGCTGAGATTGCACCACTGCACTCCAGCCCAGTGACAGAGCAAGACTCCATCTCAAAGAAGAGAGAGAGAAAAAAAAAATTGAAGTGCCTGGCCAGTTGCAGCGGGTCACGGCTGTAATCCCAACACTTTGAGAGGCCGAGATGGGAGAACTGCTAGAAACCAGGAGTTCGAGACCAGCCTGGCCAACATGGCGAAACCCCATCTCTACTAAAAGTACAAAAATGTGCCAGGTGTGTTGGCACACACCTGTAATACCAGCTGCTTAGGTGGCTGAGGCATAAGAATTGCTTGAGCCTGGGAGGCAGAGGTTGTAGTCAGCCAAGATTGTGCCACTGTACTCCAGCCTGGGCAACAGAGTGAGACTGTCTCAAACAAAAAAAGAAAAAAAGGCCAAGTGCATTGGCTCACACCTGTAATCCCAGCACTTTGAGAGGCAGAGGCGGGTGTATTACTTTAGGTCAGGAGCTCCAGATCAGCCTGGCCAACATGGTGAAACCCTGTCTCTACTAAAAGTACAAAAATTAGCCGGGCACGGTGGCAGGTGCCTGTAATCCCAGCTACTCAGGAGGCCGAGGCCAGAGAATTGCTTGAACCCAGGAGGATGGAGGTTGCAGTGAGCTGAGATTGCGCCACTGCACTCCAGCCTGGGCAGCAGAGCAAGACTCTGTCTCAAAAAAAAAAAGAAAAAAGAAAAAACATGATTGGGAAATCAAGACTGTGGCAGACTAGAAAAAGAATGTGGTTAGTTTATTTTCAACTAAAAATAGTTTAAAAACTATTTTTAAAGTAGTTACAATAAGAAATGCATTGCTATTTTCATTATAAGCCTAAAAGATTTACCTGGTCACTGGGGATGTTTTCAAGTTTTGTTACTCTGTTTTTAGCGACCCTGTTTCGTTATCCTGTTACATAACTATCTATAAACTATACATAACAAAGTTTACCATTCTAGCCATTTGGAAGTATATGGTTCAGTAGCATTCAATACACTCACATTGTTGTACAGCCATCACCACCATCCATCCCCAGAACCCTCTATTATCCCTAACTCAAACTGTACCCACTTAACAACTCCCCATTCCTCCTTACCCAGCCCTTGACAACCACCATTCTGCTTTCTGTCTCGATGACTTTGCCTCCTCTAAGTCCCTTATATAAGTGGAATCCTACACTATTTTTTGTCTTTTTGTGACTGGCTTATTTCCCAGAGCCTAATGATCTCAGGGCTCACCTGCCTTGTAGCATGTATCAGAATCTCCTTCCTTTTTAAGGTGGTATAATATTCTCTCCACATTTTATCCATTCATTTGTTGATGGACATTTTGGTTTTTTCACCTTCTGGCTCTAGCGTATACACTGCTAGCAGCATGGGTGTACAGTTCACCCAGGATACTTTGGAAGGTTAAAAGCATTTAATTTCTCCAAAAGGCCGGATGTGGTGGCTCACACCTGTAATCCCAACACTTTGGGAATCTGAGACGGATGGAAATTCTGAGGTCAGGAGTTCAAGACCAGCCTGTTCAACATGGTGAAACACCGTCTCTACTAAAAATACAAAATTTAGCTGGGAGTGATAGTGTGCCTGTAATCCCAGCTACCTGGGAGGCTAGGGCAGGAGAATCACTTGAACCCGGGAGGCGGAGGTTGCAGTAAGCCGAGATTGTGACATTGCACTCCAGCCTGGGCAACAAGAGCAGAACTCCATCTCAAAAAAAAAGAAAGTGCCAAGCACAGTGGCTCATGCCTGTAATCCCAGCACTTTGGGAGGCCAAGGCAGGTGAATCACAAGGTCTGGAGTTCGAGACCAGCCTGGCCAACATAGTGAAACCCCGACTCTACTAAAAATACAAAAAATTAGGCGTGTCGGCGAGCACCTGTAATCCCAGCTACTCAGGAAGCTGAGGCAGGAGAATCGCTTCAACCTAGGAGGCAGATGTTTCAGTGAGCCAAGATCGCACCATTGCACTCCAGCCCCAGCAACAGTGCAAGACTCTGTCTAAAAAAAAAAAAAAAAAAAAAAAAAAAAAAAACCCTGCAAAACATTATATTTATTTAGATGACCTTGATTATGGACACTATATCCAGTTGAAAAGTGGAGTACAGACATAATTTTTTTTTTTTTTTTTTTTTGAGACACGGTGTCACTCTGTCATCCCAGCTGGAGTGCAGTGGCATGACCACAGCTCACAGCAGCCTCAACCTCCTGGGCTCCACTGATCTTGCCACCTCAGTCTCCGAGTAATTGGGACTAGAGATACACACACCAGTAATGGGCCATCCCACTAATTAGTGCATGCCTGACTAATTTTTGTATTTTTTGTAGAGATGGGGTTTTGCCATGTTGCCCCGGCTGATGTCAAACTCCTAACCTTGAGTGGTCTGCCCATCTCGGCCTCCCAAAGTGGTGGGATTACAGAAAAATTTTTCTTAACACGAAATTGGTAAACATGTTCTAAAGATTTAATGTACAGAATCACTGTATATGGTGAGTTTATAGTTTATTGTAGAAGTAAGTTTGTTTTAATCATCTTAAGAGTTTTTTTTTTGTTTTTGTTTTTTTTTTTTTGAAACTAAGTCTCACTGCAAGCTCTACCCTCCAGGTTCAAGCAATTCTCCTCCCTCAGCCTCACCTTCCGAGCAGCTGAGATTACAGGCACCTACCACTGCGCCCAACTAATTTTTTTTTTTTTTTTTTTTTTTTTTTTTTTGAGATGGAGTCTCGCTCTGTCGCCCAGGCTGGAGTGCAGGGGCTGGATCTCAGCTCACTGCAAGCTCCGCCTCCCGGGTTCACGCTATTCTCCTGCCTCAGCCTCCGGAGTAGCTGGGACTACAGGCGCCCACCACCTCCCCCGGCTAGTTTTTTTGTATTTTTTTAGTAGAGACGGGGTTTCACCGTGTTAGCCAGGATGGTCTCGATCTCCTGACCTCGTGATCCGCCCATCTCGGCCTCCCAAAGTGCTGGGATTACAGGCTTGAGCCACCGCGCCCGGCCTAATTTTTGTATTTTTAATAGAGACAAGGTTTCACCATCTTGGCCAGGCTGGTCTTGAACTCCTGACCTTGTGATCCACCCGCCTCAGCCTCCCAAAGTGCTGGGATTACAGGCGTGAGCCACCGTGCCTGGCCATGGAGTTATTTTTTATTCATAATTGCTATGTTTGTAATTTTTTAACATAGTCAACAAGAAAATACACTAAGTAGATCAAATGTTAGATATAGCACTTTACAGCTGAGAGTGGGAGAAAAAGTTGAGGCACCTAAGGGAGAAGAATAAAAATGCTAGGGTGTCTGTCACTTTCACAGTGAGGAGGGCTGACATGTAGCTGTGTGAGCAGTCTATTGGAGAGAGTGGCTTTTCTAGACCAAGACAATTCCCTGGCAATTTAGTTTGAACCACATTCACCTGTTGGATTACCAAGAGTACTATTAATGTCAACTGAACGAAATCATCTTTCCATGACTGCTGCCTAACAAGAACCCGTCTTGCAAAATTGACCACCTCAAAAAGAAATTATTTTCATTTCACCTTTAATGATTATCCAAGACCCCAGTATAACAATTAACCCAGCAGATTTTGTTCACATGAATGGCCAGAGTACAACCCTTTAAATCTTTGAATTGAGAAAAAGGCTTCAGATTTTAAGTTTTGAGAGTATTTTTCCTGCTTGATCTAGTCTACCATTGAAGCTTTCGAGTGTACTTTGTATTTCATCCAGTGATTTCTTCAGTTCTGCATTTGCCTCGTGCTCTGGTAAACTCTGTAACTGGTTGGTAAATACCTCAAGCATATCCAGAATTGCTACTGACATTTCCCTACTTTCTTTTTCAGAAGTCTCTTGAATCCCCCTAATCTTGGTTAAAATCAGTTTCCACAATTCTCTATATGGCATTTCTTGAATTTCTTTTGGATGGGGATCTGTTGCTGGAGAATTACTGGATTCCTCTGGAGGCGTCCCACTTCCTTGCTTTTTCATGTTTTCTGTGTCCTTCTGTTGAAATCTGCGCATCCTGTGTAAATTGCTTCTTCCAAGTTTGTGAACTCACTTTGTTGGGGAGGACTTCTTCCTGAAAATGTAGATAGGGTGTTGGTTAGGTGGGGCACTTTGGCTTTGATTTGGGGTAGTATTGTAGGCTCTGTATGATTTCTTGGGAGGTTTAGGGTGTGGTTATTAGGGTGTGGTTGCTGGGGACTAGGAGGCTAAGGTGGGCCAGTCTTTGAGCCCCAGTGGTGGGGCTGAGCTTGCCTCTTCTTAAACCCAGGAGCGGTGTAGGCTGGCTGTGGCGTTAATGGGTTCAGGGGAGCAATTTGGGGTCCTCTAGGTGCCCTGCTCGAATCCTGGTAGTGGCAGCCCCAGCTAAGCTCGTAGTTGATCCCAGGCCCCAGACCAGGGGGTGTGATGTGGGTGAGGGCAGTTGGGGGGCAACCCACCAGAACCCAGGCCGTCTCTGCTGGTGTTGGAGATGGTTGCCATGGGTTGGGCGGGCAGGTGACTCCCCTGGCCGGCAGGTGGCCTGTGGTGGTATCCCACAGGCTGGGCCCCAGACCCCAGACCCCACACCCCAGACCCCAGACCTCGGGGAGGAGTGGTCAGGCCCCACCGCTGGCGGAAGGGGCAGAACAGCCACCAATCCTCAGGCCCCTGGCCCATGTGCTCAAGATCCTCAGGGGACGGAGCCGCCAGCGGACTGTCCTCAGGTCCCCGGGGTTTGGGCTCTGGCTGTGACAGGGAAGGACTGGTTTCCGCCCGGCTGCCGGCGGAAAGCTCAGGTGAGGCAGGGCGGGCGCGCAGTTGGTTCGCGTCTGGGTCCCGCAGGCAGCAGAGGGTTATTTATCCTTTGGGACTCCTGAGAGCGCCCGGCCTCCCTCTCCCTCCCTGGCCCTCAGCTGGCTGCGGCGGTTACCGCAGGCAAGGCAGGAGCTGCCCTCGGGGCTGGACTCCGGGTGGCGGGGGCTGCAGCTAAAGCTGCAGCTGCTCAGGGCAGGGAAGCCCATGGGCTCCACGTGGGCCCCTGCAACGCCGCTGGGGAATCTCTCCGCCGCTGCCCCCTATTCTGGAGGCCCGCGAGGGTCAGGTGGCTGCGGAAGTCCGTGTGGGGACTACGGAACCCCGTGGTCTCTCACTCACCCTTTCCCGGCGCGCGGGAGCTACGAGCCGTCCCCGCCTATCCGACTTCTCTGCAAAGGCTGCCTGGGTGCCTCTGCTCCGCTCCTCGAGCTCCCCGTGGCTTCTTGACTGAATCCCGCGTTCTCTCAGCTGATCTGCTGCAAGTGTGAAAACCTGCCGGCTCCTTGGGTTCCTTTCGGAGGAGAGGCGCGTGGCGGATGCATCTAGCTGGCCATCTTGAGCCTGTGGTCCTAGGCGGGAACCGGTCCCAAGTGCGCGAGTTACGCAAGGGCGTTCCCTGGAGGGTCCGGGTCGCCCCGCCCCCTCATTCCTGGGAAGGCCCCGCCCTCCCGTTCCAGACTGGACCGAAAGCTCCGTGTGCACACAGGTGTGTTAGCTAATAGAAATGGGAGCAGACTGTTTACACTTTTCCACAAAAGTGTTCATTTTTCACTTTTTTTTTTTTTTAAAACGGAGTGCAGTGGCGCGATCTCGGCTCACTGCAACCCGGGTCCAGGGTCAAGCAATTCTCCTGCCTCAGCCTCCCGAATAGCTGGGATTATAGGCAAGCGTCACCATGCCCAGCTAATTTTTCTATTTTTAGTAGAGACGGGGTTTCACCATGTTGGACAGGCTGGTCTTGAACTCCTGACCTCGTGATCTGCCAGCCTCAGCCTCCCAAAGTGCTGGGATTATAGGCGTGAGCCACCGCGCCCAGCCATTTTTCACTTTTTATACTAGGGATTTGTGTCAGTACTCGCAGAGCCACCTTATTCTTTTTTTTTTTTTTTTTTTTTTTTTGAGATGGAGTCTGGCTCTTGTTGGCCAGGCTGGAGTGCAATGGTGCGATCTCGGCTCACCACAACCTCCGCCTCCCGGGTTCAAGCGATTCTCCTGCCTCAGCCTCCTGAGTAGCTGGGATTACAGGCGCGTGCCACCACACCCTCCTAATTTTGTGTTTTTAGTAGATACGGGTTTCACCATGTTGGCCAGGCTGGTCTCAAACTCTTGACCTCAGGTGATCTGCTCACCTTGACCTCCAAAAGTGCTGGGATTACAGACGTGGGCCACCTTGCCCGGCCTGCCTTATTCTTTTTTACAGCTAAATAATATCAACATAATCATCTATATTGGAATGTCACATATTGTTAGATATTTGAAAAATCATTTATGTTGAAATATGCATTTTTATAGATGGCCTTTTGAACAGTACTGAAAAACATGATTTGGGGGTATAAATATGTTTAAATGTGAAATTTCAGAGAAATGATTTCTTTTTTTTTTTTTTGAGAGGGAGTTTCGCTCTTGTTGCCTAGGCTGGAGTGCAATGGCACAATCTTGGCTCACTGCAACCTCCACTTCCCAGCTTCAAGCGATTCTCCTGCCTCAGCCTCCGAGTAGCTGGGATTACAGGCGCACACCACCACGCCCAGCTAATTTTCTATTTTTAGTAGAGACGGGGTTTCACCCTGTTGGTCAAGCTGGTCTTGAACTCCCGACCTCAGTTGATCCACCCGCCTCGGCCTCCCAAAGTGCTAGGATTACAGGCGTGAGCCACCGCACCCGGCCCAGAGGGATGATTTCAACAATCATTCCTTTCAAAGGTAAAGATTGGGCTGAGCACAGTGGCTCACACCTGTAATCCCAGCACTTTGGGAGGCCAAGGTGGGCAGATCACTTGAGGTTGGGAGTTCGAGACCAGCTTGACCAACATGGTGAAATCCCATCTCTACTAAAAACACAAAATTAGCCGGGCATGGTGGTGCATGCCTGTAATCCCAGCTACTTGGGAGACTGAGGCAGGAGAATCACTGGAACCCTGGAGGTGGAGGTTGCGGTAAGCCAATATGGCAAAGTGCACTCTAGCCCTGGCAACAAGAGTGAGACTCCATCTCAAAAAAAAAGGAAATGAAAAAATAAAAGTAAAAAATAAAAAAAAATAAAAAAAGGAAATGTTTTGTTTTTGTATTATAAACCTAAAAATTTTAATCACTCAGGATTTTTTCAAATTTAACAATCTTGTGACAAACTATCCATAACATAAAATTTGCCAATCTAACCCTTTTTTTTTTTTTTTTTTTTTTTTTTTGAGAAGGAGTCTCACTCTGTTGCCAGTCTGGAGTTCAGTGGAGTGATCTCTGCTCACTGCAACCTCCAACTCCTGGGTTCAAGCCATTCTCCTGCCTCAGCCTCCCAAGTAGCTGAGACTACAAGCGCATGCCACCTTGCCCAGCTAATTTTTGTATTTTTAGTAGAGATGGGGTTTCACCATGTTGGCCAGGATGATCTCAATGTCTTGACTTTGTGATCCGCCCACCTCAGCCTCCTAAAGTGCTGGGATTATAGGCATGAGCCACCACGCCCAACCTGCCTCTTTAGCCTAGGCTGGAGTGGAGTGGTGCCATCTGGGCTCACTTCAATCTCCACCTCCTTGGCTCAAGCCATCCTCCCACCTTAGCCTCCCGAGTAGCTGAGACTATAGGATCGCACCACCACGACCAGCCAGATTTTTACTGTAGAGACGGGGTTTCACTATGTTCCCCAGACTGGTCTCAAACTTGGGAGCTGAATCCATCCACCCACCTCTGCCTTCCAAAGTACTCGGATTACAGGCGCTAGCCACCGGAACCAGCCCATTCTAACCATTTGGAAGTATACGGTTCAGTAGCAGTAAATACACTCACATTGTTGTGCAACTATCACCACCATCCATCTCCAGAACTTTCTATGATCCCTAACTGAAACTCTGTAACCATTGAACAACTCCTCTTTTCTTCGTCCCCCAGCCCCTGGCAACCACCGTTCTATTCTACTTTTTGTCTCTGATTTTGCCTCCTCTAAGTCCCTTATACAAGGGGAATCATACAGTATTTGTTTTTTTGTTACTAGTTTATTCCAGGTAACCTAATATCTCAAGGTTCATCTGTGTTGCAGCATGTGTCAGAATTTCCTTCCTTTTTAAGGTGGAATACATCTCAGCACGGTGGCTCACGCCTGTAATCCCAGCACTTTGGGAGGCCAAGGCAAATGGATCACCTGAGGTCAGGAGTTCAAAACCAGCCTGGCCAACATGGCAAAACCCTGTCTCTACTAAAAATACAAAATTAGGGCCATGCCTGGTGGCTCATGCCTGTAATCCCAGCATTTGGGAGGCCAAGGCAGGCAGATCATGAGGTCAGGAGTTCGAGAGCAGTCTGACCAACATGGTGAAACCCCCGTCTCTACTAAAAATACAAAAAGTATATAGCCGGGCGTGGTGGTGTGCACCTGTAATCCCAGCTACTCAGGAGGCTGAGGCAGGAGAATTGCTTGAACCCAGGAGGTGGAGGTTGTAGTGAGCCGAAATCGCGCCACTGCACTCCAGCCTGAGCAACAGAGCAAGACTCTGTCTCCAAAACAAACAACAAAAAAAATACAAAATTAGCCAGGCATGGTGGTGCATGCCTGTAATCCCAGCTACTCTAGGGAGGCTGAGGCAGGAGAATCGCTTGAACCCAGGAGGCGGAGGTTGCAGTGAGCCGAGATCACACCATTGCACTCCACCCTGGGCAACAAGAATGAAACCCCGTCTCAAATAAATAAATAAATAAATAAATAATAAATAAGCAAGCCGGGCATGATGGGGCACACCTGTAATCCCAGCTACTTGGGAGGGGGAGGCACAAGAATCACATGAACCTGGGAGGTGGAGGTTGCAGTGAGCTGACATCTCACTGCTGCACTCCAGCCTGGGTGACAGAGAGAGACTCTGTCTGGGGAAAAAAAAAAAAAAAAAAAAAAACTTCCTTCCTTAAGAAGATAGAATAATATTCCATCATATGGCCAGACCACATTTTGCTTATCCATTCATCTGTTGGCTATTTGGGTGTTTCCAACTTTTGGCTTAGTGAGTGCACTGCTAGCAACATGGGTATACAGCTCACCCAGGATATTTTAGAAGATTGTTAGCATTTATCTCCAAAAGTTTATATTTGTTTAGATGACCTTGATATGGACAACATATTTAGCTGGAAGGTAGAATACATACACAGCTTCTAAATTTTTTTTTTTTTTTTTTTTTAACACAAAGTCTTATTGCCCAGGCTGGAATGCAGTGAGTTGATCTCAGCTCACTGCAACCTTCGCCTCCCAGATTCAAGCAATTCTCCTGCCTCAGTCTCCCAAGTAGGTGTGTGCCACCACACCTGGCTCATTTTTGTATTTTCAGTAGAGACAGGTTTTCAACATGTTGGCCAGGCTGGTCTCGAACTCCCGACACGAAGTGATCTGTCCGCCTCAGCCTCCCAAAGTCCTGGGATTACAGGTGGCAGCCACTGTGCCCGGCCTAAAAAATTTCATAACATCAAATTGGTAAAAATGTTCAAAACTTAATGCTCAGAATAACCAGACATGGTGAGTTTATGGTTTATTGTACAAGCGTTGTTTTTGTTTTTTGAGATGGAGCCTCACTGTGTCACCCAGGCTGGAGTGCAGTGGCACGATATCGGCTCACTGCAACCTCCACCTTCTGGGTTCAAGCGATTCTCCTGCCTCAGTCTCCCGAGTAGCTGGGATTACTAACCCCCACCACCACACCAGGCTTTTTTTTTTTTTTTTTGTATACTTAGCAGAGAAGGGGGTTCACCATTTGGGCCAGGCTAATCTTGAAGTCCTGACCTTGTGATCCACCCAGCCTTGGCCTCCCAAAGTGCTGGGATTACAGGCGTGAGCCACCACGCCTGGCCAGAGGTATTTGTTTTAATCATCTTAGGAGTTTTCTGTCATTCAGGCTTACTACAGCCCCAACCTCCCAGGCTCAAGCAATCTTCCCACCTGTGTCTGGATAGCTAGGACTAGAGGCTGACACCCACCATACTTGCCTAATTTTTATCCTATTTTTGATACAGTTAGAGTCTCTCACTTTGTTGCTGAGGCTGGTCTTGAACTCCTGGCCTTAAGCAACCCTCCTGCCTCAGCCTCCCAAAGTGTTGGGATTATAGGCATCAGCCGCTGTGCCTGCAGTTTTGTTTTGTTTTTTGTTTGTTTGTTTTTGAGACAGTCTTCTCTGTCACCCAGGCTGGAGTACAATGGCATGATCTCGGCTCACTGACATCTCCGCCTCCTGTGTTCAAGCAATTCTCCTGCCTCAGCCCCCTGAATAGCTGGGACTACAGGCATGTGCCACCACACACAGCTAATTTTTGTATTTTTAGTAGAGATGGGGTTTCACCATGTTGACCAGGCTGGTCTCGAACTCCTGACTTTGTGATCTGCCCACCTTGGCCTCCCAAAGTGCTGGGATTACAGGCATGAGCCACCGCACCTGCCCTACAATTTTTACATCTGTAATTTTTCAACATAGCAAATGGGAAAATACACTAAGTAGATCAAATGGTAGATATAGCCCTTTTCAGCTGTGAGTGGGAGAAAAAGTTAAGGCACCTAAGGGAGATGAATAAAAATGCTAGGGTGTCTGTCACTTTCACCGTGAGGAGGGCTGACATGTAGCTGTGTGAGCAGTCTGTTGGAGAGAGTGGCTTTTCTTTTTTTTTTTTTTTTGGTGAGACAGAGTCTCGCTGTCTCACCTAGGCTGGAGTGCCGTGGCGCAATCTTGGCTTACTGCAACCTCTGCCGGCTGGGTTCAAATGGTTCCCCTGCCTCAGCCTCTTGAGTAGTTGGGACTATAGGCATGCATCACCACACCCGGCTAATTTTTTTTGTATTTTTAGTAGAGATGGGGTTTCAGCATGTTGGCCAGGCTGGTCTTGAACTCTTGACCTCAGGTGATCCACCCTCCCCAGCCTCCCAAAGTGCAGGGAGCCATCTCGCCTGGTAGAGAGTGTCTTTTCTAGACCATGACAATTCCCTCGTAATTTAGTTTCAATTACACTCACCTGTTAGGATTACCGTGCACACTGTTAACGTCAACTGAATCAAATCCTCTTTTCCATGACTGCTGCCTAACAAGAATCCATCTCAGCTGGCCTGGTGGCACACGCCTGTAATCGCAGCCCTTTGGGAGGCCAAGGCAGGTGGATCACCTGAGGTCAGGAGTTTGAGACCAGCCTGGCTAACACGGTGAAACCCTATCTCTGCTAAAAATACAAAAATAAGGCAGGTGTGGTGGTACACGCCTATAGTCCCAGCTATTCTGGAGGCTGAGGCAGGAGAATCTCTTGAACCTGGGAGACAGAGGTTGCAGTGAGCCGAAATTGTGCCACTGCACTCCAGCCTGGGCGACAGAGCAAAACTCAGTCTCATTAAAAAAAAAAAAAAAAAAAAAAAAAAAAAAAAAAAAAATCGATCTCGCAAAATTGATCATCTCGAAAAGAAATTATTCTCATTTTACTTTAATGATTATCCAAGACCCCAGTATAAGAATTAACCCAGAAGATTTTGTTCACATGAATGATCAGAGTATAACCCTTTAAATCTTTAAGAAACATGCTTCAGATTTCAAGTTTTGAGAGTTTTTCTTCTACTTGTTCTAGTCTATCATTGAAGCTTTTGAGTTTGCTTTGTATTTCATCCAGTGATTTCTTCAGTTTCAGAAGTGTCCTTAGGTTGCTTTTAGGAATATCACTGAATTTGATAATTTTTTCCTGTAGAAGGGTAACAACTTCCATCTTTTTTCTCTGTTCTTTTCCAAATGATGCTTGCATTATGCCCATCAACTGTATAATCTCTATGTTCAATTCTCTCTCCAAAATATCTTCTGTTTCTTTTGGATGGGGATCTGCTGCTGGAGAATTACTGGGTTCCTTTGGAGGCGTCCCATTTCCTTGCTTTTTCATGTTTTCTGTGTCCTTCCGTTGAGATCTGTGCATCCTGTGCAAGTGGCTTCTTCCAAGTTTGTGAACTCGCTTTGTAGGGGAGGACTTCTTCCTGAAAATGTAGATAGGGTGTTGGTTAGGTGGGGCACTTTCGCTTTGATTTGGGGTAGTACTGTACGCTCTGTATGATTTCTTGGGTGGCTTAGGGTGTGGTTATTAGTAGAGGCTGTGGTTGCTGGGGATTAGGAGGCCAGGTGGGCCAGCCTTTGGGCCCCAGTGGTGTCCTGATCTTACCTATTCTTTAGCCCCAGTGTATGCTGGCTCTGTCATTAGCGGGTTATGGGGAGTGATTCGTGTGCCTCTAGGTGTCCTGCTCTAACGCTGGTAGTGGCAGCCACTGGCTGGGGGTGTGGCTAATCCCAGGCGCCAGGGCAGTGGGTATGATGTGGGAAGTGTAGCTGCAGTTGGTGGCGGGGGTGGGGAGGGGGGACGGAAGGCAACCCTCCGGGACCCAGGCGGTCCCTGCTGGTGTTGGAGGTGGCTGCCCAGGTTGGGCGGGCAGGCGAGTCCCCTGGCCTGCGGTGTTATCCGCAGGCTGGGCCCCTGACCTCAACAACCGGCGAGGAGTGGGAGGAGTGTTCAGCCGCCAACGGTGGCGGAGGAGGCCGAATAGTAACCAATCCCCAGGACCCTGGCCCCCGAGCTCAAGTCCTCAGGAGGCGAAACTGCCAGCGGATTGTACTGAGGGCCCCAGGGTTCCGTGGCTAGCTAGGACGGACAGAGAAGGACTGGTCCCCAGGAAAGCTCAGGCGGGGCAGAGAAGGCAAGCTGTTGGCTTGCGTCTGGGTCCCGCGGCGGCGGTGGGGTTGTTTGTCCTTTCGGACGTATGAAAGCGTCCGGCCTCCCCGCTCCCTCCCTGGCCCTCCCCTGGCGGGGGCTGCAGCTGCAGCTACTCAGGGCAGGGAAGCCCGTGGGCTCCTGCAACGCCGCTGGGGAATCTCTCGGCCGCTGCCCTCTATTCTGGAGGTCCGCGAGGGTCAGGGGGCTGTGGAACTCCGTGGGGGGACTGCGGAGCCTCGGGGTCTCTCACTGACCCTTTTCCCGCGCGCAGGAGCTACAGGCCGTCCCCGCTGATCCGATTTCTCCGCGCAGGCTGCCTAGGTGCCTCTGCTGCGCTCCTCGGGCTCCCTGTGGCTTCTTGGCTGAACCCCGCGTTCTCTCAGCCGACCTGCTGCAAGTGTGAAAATCTACCGTCTCCTTCGGTTCCCGCCGGAGAGGAGCGTGCCGGGTGCATCTACCAGGCCATCTTGAGTCTGTGGGAACAGGTCCCAAGGGCGCCAGTTACTCAAGGGCGTTCCCTGAAGGGTCCGGGTCAGCCCCACCCCCTTCACTCTCGGGAAGGCCCCGCCCTCCCCTTCCAGACTGGTCTGCAAGCTCAGTGTGCACACAGGTGTGTTTGCTAATAGAAATAGGACTAGTCGGCCGGGCGCTTGAACCCGGGAGGCGGACGTTGTAGTGAGCCGAGATCGTACGACTGCATTCCTACCTGGGCGACAAGAGCGAGACTCCATCTCCCAAAAAAAAAAAAAAAAAAAAAAAGCATTTACGTTGACGTATGCGTTTTTATGGATGCTTTTTTATTTTATTATTATTATTATTATTATTATTATTATTATTATTTTGAGATGGAGCTAACTCTGTCACCCAGTCTGGAGTGCAGTGGCGAGATCTCGGCTCCTGCAAAGCAAAAACTCCGTCTCCAAATAAAAGAAAGATGAATTAACATGCTAGGGGGTGCTTGGCACAGTGTGGTTCACCCCTGCAATCCCAGAACTTTGGGAGGCTGAGGCAGGCAGATCACTTTGAGTTCAGGAGTTCAAGACCAGACTAGGCAACATGGTGAAACCCCGTTTCTACAAAAAAGTACAAAAATTAGCCAGGAGGCCGGGCACGGTGGCTCAGCCCCTGTAATCCCAGCACTCTGGGAGGCCCAGGTGGGCAGATCACCTGAGGCCAGAAGTTCAAGACCAGCCTGACCAACACTGGGAAAACCCATGTCCACTAAAAATACAAAAATTAGCCAGGCGTGGTGGCGGGTGCCTGTAATCCCAGCTAATCGGGAGGCTGAGGCACGAACCTGGGAGTCAGAGGTTGCAGTGAGCCGTGATTGCACCATTGCACTCCAGCCTGGGCAACAAGAGCAAAACTCCGACCAAAAAAAAAAAAAAATTAGCCAGGGCTCATGGCTCATGCCTGTAGTCCCAGCTACTTGGGAGACTGAGACTGGATAATGGCATAAGCTCGGACAACGGAGACTTCAGTGAGATTGCACTACTGCACTCCAGCCTGGGATACAGAAAGACCATGTCTCTAAATAAATAAATAATAAATAAATAAACAATAAAATGCTACCACGTTTGTCAGGTTTACAGTGAGGAGCGCTGACATGTAGCTGTGTGGGCAATCTGTTAGAGACAGAGTGGCTTTTCTTATTTTTTTTTTTTTTTGAGACGGAGTCTGGCTCTGTCGCTCAGGCTGGAGTGCAGTGGACGGATCTCAGCTCACTGCAAGCTCCGCCTCCCGGGTTTACGCCATTCTCCTGCCTCAGCCTCCCGAGTAGCTGGGACTACAGGCGCCCACCACCTCACCCAGCTAGTTTTTTGTATTTTTTAGTGGAGACGGGGTTTCACCATGTTAGCCAGGATGGTCTCGATCTCCTGACCTCGTGATCTGCCCGTCTGGGCCTCCCAAAGTGCTGGGATTACAGGTTTGAGCCACCACGCCCAGCCCAGAGTGGCTTTTCTTGACCATGACAATGTACTTCAGCTACATTCACCTGTTACGATTACTGTGCCTACTGAATTCGGTACTGATCCGATTCAGTAACTGAATCAGATCATCTTTACACAACTGCTGCATGATAACTAATCTTGCAAAATCGACCATCTCTAAAGGAAATTACTTTTATTTTGCTCTAACGATTACCCAAGACCCCAGAATAAGAATTAACCCAGCAGGTTTCGTTCACATTAATGGCCAATGTACAACCCATTTTCTTTAAAGTGAGAAAAATGCTTCAGATTTTGTGTCCTGAGAGTTTTTCTTCTATTTGTTCTAGTCTATCATTGAAGCTTTTGACTGTACTTTGTATTTCATCCAATGATTTCTTCAGTTCCAGAAATACTCTTCTGTTGAATTTTAAAACCTCTTTCTGGCAGGTAATCATCTCATATGTCTCCCCAACTCTTTTCCTCATTTCTTTGTGTTCTCGTTCAAAAGACTCTTCCATGTTGATGACCTTCTTTACAATCAGTCGGGTCAATTCTCTGCTCAATTTTCTGTTTGCGCTTTCCTGAATTTCTTTTGGATGGGGATCTGTTGCTGGAGAATTACTGGGTTCTTCTGTAGGCATCACATTTCCTTGCTTTTTCATGCTTCCGGGGTCCTTCCGTTGAGATCTGGGCATCTCGTGGAATAGTCACTTCTTCGAAGTTTGTGAATTCACTTTGTAGGGGAGGACTTCTTCCTGAAGATGTAGATATGATGTGGTTAAGTAGGGGACCTTGGCTTTGGTTTGGGGTAGAAGTGTAGGCTCTGTACATTACTTGAGTGACTTAGGGCGCGGTTATTAGTGGAAGCTGTGCTTGCCTGTTCTTGAGCCCCAGAGCAGAGTATGCTGGCCCTGGCCTTAGTGGGTTCAGGGGAGCGATTCGTGGGCCTTTTCCTGGGCCTCTAGGTGCCCTGCTCGAATGCTAGTAGTGACAGTCCCTGGCTGGGCGTGTGGCTGATCTCAGGCCCTGGGGCAGCAGGAGTGATGGGCGGGAGGGGCAAGCGAGTCCCCTGGCCTGCATGGTGGTATCGGCAGGCTGTGTCCCAGACCCCGGGGAGGAGTGTTCAGCAGCCAGCGGTGACGGACAAAGCCCGCAGCCACCAGTCCCCAGGCCCCTGGCCCGTGTGCTCCAGTCCTCAGGGGACGGAAATGCCAGCGAACTGTCTTCAGGCCCCCAGGGTTTGGGCTCTGGCTGTGACAGACAGGGAAGGGCTGGTCCCCAGGCTGCGGGCGGAAAGCTCAGGCGGGGGAGGGCGGGCGCGCAGTTGGCTCGCGTCTGGGTCCCGCGTCAGCGGCGGGGTTATTTGTCTTTTGGGACTCCTGAGAGCACCCAGCCTCCCCTCTCCCTCCCTGGTCCTCAGCTGGCGGCGGCAGTTACCGCAGGCAAGGCAGAAGCTGCCCTCGGTGCTGGACTCTCGGGGTGGCGGGGGCTACAGCTAAAGCTGCTCAGGGTAGGGAAGCCCGTGGGCTCCACGTGGGCTCCTGCAACGCCGCTGGGGAATCTCTCGGCCGCTGCCCCCTATTCTGGAGGCCCGCGAGGGTCGGGGGCTGTGGAAGTCCATAGGCGGACTGCGGAGCCCCGGGGTCTCTCACTCACCCTTTCCCTGCTCGCGGGGGCTGCATACAGGCCGTCTCCGCCTATCCGATTTCTCCGCGCAGGCTACCTAGGTGCCTCTGCTCTGCTCCTCGGGCTCCCCGTGGCTTCTTGGCTGAATCCCGCGTTCTCTCAGCCGACCTGCTGCAAGTGTGAAAAACTGCCAGCTCCTTCGGTTCCCTTCGGAGGAGAGGCGCGTGCCGGGTGCATCTACCCGGCAATCTTGAGCCCGTGGTCCTAGGTGGGAACGGGTCCCAAGTGCCCGGGTTACTCAAGGGCGTTCCCTGGAGGGTCCGGGTCTGCCTCGCCCCTTTCACTCCCGGGAAGGCCCCGCCCTCCCCTTCCAGACTGGACGGAAAGCTCCGTGTGCACACAGGTGTGTTAGCTAATAGAAATGGGAGCAGACTATTTACACTTTTCCACAAAAGTGTGCATTTTTCACTTTTTATGCTGGGGATTTGTGTCAGTACTCGCAGAGCCGCGTTGTTCTTTTCTTTTTTTCTTTTCCTTTCTTTTTTTTTTTTTTTTTTGAGACAGAGTCTAGCCCTGTCCTCCCAGACTGGAGAGCAGTCCTGTGATCTCGGCTCACCACAACCTCCGCCTCCTGGGTTCAAGCGATTCTCCTGCCTCAGCCTCCCGAATGGCTGGGAATACAGGCGCACACCACCACGCCTGGCTAATTTTTTTGTACAATATTTTTAGTAGAGATGGGGTTTCACCATGTTGGCCAGGCTGGTCTTGAACTCCTGATCTCAAGTGAACCGCCCGCCTTGGCCTCCCAAAGTGCTGGGATTACAGGCATGAGCCACTGTGCAGCAGCAGAACCATTTTCTATTCCATGCTGAACAAACCAGTTCTTGCCACACATGTGTTGAGATGAAACAACTTTGTTTCTATGAGAGATGTCACAGGAGCTCATGAAACAGCCCAATCACAGGAACTCTGTAGTTCAGCCCAATCACAGGAACTCTGTAGTATATGTGAGAGGGACTGTGAATATAGGAGGGTGAATGTGTGCATGTATGTTTGTATATTTGAGCATGAGGGAGAAGATAAGGGACCAGATGGTGAAGGGCACCTCAGGCTAGGCAAGGAGTTTGGCATATCTTACAGGCATTAATGTGCCACTGATAGATTTTTTCACTGAAAATTAATGTGGCCAGATTTTTATTTTATTTTATTATTTTATTTTGTTTTAGAGTTTCACTCTTATTGCCCAGGCTGGAGTGCCATGGAGCGATCTTGGCTCACCACAACCTCTGCCTCCTGGGTTCAAGGGATTCTCCTGCCTCAGCCTCCCAAGTAGCTGGGATTACAGGCATGTGCCACCACGCCCAGCTAACTTTGTATTTTTAGTAGAGATAGGTTTTCTCCACGTTGGTCAGGTTGGTCTCGAATTCCCAACCTTAGGTGATCTGCCTGCCTGGGCCTCCCAAAGTGCTGGGATTACAGACATGAGCCACCACCCCCAGACTTATATTATTTTATTTTTTGAGACAGAGTCTTGCTCTATTGCCCAGGCTACCATGCAATGGCATGATCTCGGCTCATTGCAACTTCCACCCCATGGGCTCTCAAGCAGTTATCATCCCTCAGCCTCTTGAGTAGCTGGGATTACATGTGCCTGCCATGTGCACGCCTGGCTAATTTTTGTATTTTTGGGGGTTTCGCCATGTTGGTCAGGCTGGTCTCGAACTCCTGACTTCAGATGATCCATGAGCCTCAGCCTCCCAAAGTGCTAGGATTACAGGAGTGAGCCACCACACCCAGCTCCCACATTGCCTTCTCTAGGTGTCTGTCTCAGATCTCCCTCACTCTCTCTTATACTGACACTTCTAATTGCATCTTCTAGAGCCCACTTGGATAATCCAGGATTATCTTCCCATCTAAAGATACTTAATCGGGCCAAGCTCAGTGGCTCACGCCTGCAATCCCTACACTTTGGGAGTCTGAGGCAGGCGGATCACCTGAGGTCAGGAGTTCGAGACCAGCCCGGCCAACATCGCAAAACCCTGTCTCCACTAAAAATACTAAAATTAACCTGGTGTGGTGGCGCATACGCATACCTGTAATTCCAGCTACTCAGGAGACTGAGGCAGGAGAATGACTTGAACTCAGGAAGCGGAGGTTGCAGTGAGCTGAGATGGTACCACTGCACTCTAGCCCGGGCAACAGAACGAGACATCATCTCAAAAAAAAAAAAAAAAAAAAAAAAAAAAAAAAAAAAATCCTTAATTACATATGCAGAGACAGTTTTTTTCCAAATAAAGTAACACTTACAGGTTCTGGGGATCAGGACCTGATATCTTTGGGGGCTATTATTTAGCCTTCCTCAGATGCACACACTTAGGCCTTGATGGAGCAGGAAGAGCAGATTTGGGGAGAAGATAAAAAATGACTAGTCTAGGGTTACCCTGCAAGTTAGAGGAAGGGACAGACCTGGACCCTATGCCACAGCTCTTTCCACTGTTTTACAGTAGCTGAGCCTAAGGGAGGAGACCACCCCTCATATCATCTTATGCCCAGTTTCTGCCTCCAAAGAAAGAAGAAGTAAAAACTAAAAGGGAGAAATGAAATCCACAGGTAGCCAGCCGGGCGCCACACCCTGGGCCTGGTAGTTAAAGATCGACCCCTGATCTAATCGGTTGTGTTATCTATAGATTACAGACATTGTATAGGAATGCACTGTGAAAATCCCTATCTTGTTGGCGCGGTGGCTCACGCCTGTAATCCCAGCACTTTGGGAGGCCGAGGTGGGCGGATCACAAGGTCAGGAGATCAAGACCACGGTGAAACCCCGTCTCTACTAAAAATACAAAAAATTAGCCGGGTGCAGTAGTGGGCGCCTGTAGTCCCAGCTACTCAGGAGGCTGAGGCAGGAGAATGGTGTGAACCTGGGAGGCGAAGCTCGCAGTGAGCCGAGATCGCACCAGCGCCATTGTACTCCAGCCTGGGGGACACAGCGAGACTCCGTCTCAAAAAAAAAAAAAAAAAAAAATCCCTATCTTGTTTTGTTCCAATCTACTTACCAGTGCATGCAGCCCCCAGTCACATACCTCTTGCTTGCTCAATCAATCACGACCCTCTCACACGCATGCCCTTAGAGTTGTGAGCCCTTAAAAGGGACAGGAATTGCTCACTCGGGGGGCTTGGCTCTTGAGACAGAAGTCTTGCCGATGTCCCCAACCGAATAAACCCCTTCCTTTTTTTTTGAGACGGAGTCTCGCTCTGTCCCCTGGGCTGGAGTGCAGTGGCCGGATCTCAGCTCACTGCAAGCTCCGCCTCCCGGGTTTTCACCATGCTCCTGCCTCAGCCTCCCGAGTAGCTGGGACTACAGGCGCCCGCCACCTCGCCCGGCTAGTTTTTTTTTTTTGTATTTTTTAGGAGAGACAAATGAACATGGCTAAGAGTGTCACCCTCTGAGATGGAAACTGATGAGGCCATAGCAACCACAGCAACAACAGCCCGGCCAGTAAAGGAAGTGTTACCCATTTTAGAAGTGGAGCCACCCAGGAGATGCTGGGCAAGTATGTTGCAGACAGAACACACCTCAAAGATCTTTGGACCAGGTGACCAAGTAGAATACTGAAGCCCTGTGCATTGGAAAGAAAAGTATGACTCATTCACTTACATCGCAACTTGAATGTCCATGTCTCAGAACTGTTCAGGTAAAGCCCTTGGACAACATTATACTCTGTGGAACACCGGAAGACCCTTCTATCTGTAAGGCAGGCTACTCTGCTATAACAAAAGGCTTTGCTGGTAACTAAGGACATACAGGAGCTAATAAAAAGACAGTACTCTTGGCCGGGCATGGTGGCTCACGCCTATAATCCCAGCACTTTGGGAGGCCAAGGCGGGCGGATCACGAGGTCAAGAGATTGAGACCATCCTGGCCAACATGGTGAAACCCCGTCTCCACTAAAAATACAAAACGTAGCTGGGCGTGGTGGCATGCGCCTGTAATCCCACCTACTCAGGAGGCTGAGGCAGGATAATCACTTGAACCCGGGAGGAGGAGGTTGCAATGAGCCGAGATCATGCCACTGCACTCCAGTCTGGCAACAGAGCGAGACTCCATCTCAAAAAAAAAAAAAAGAAAGGAAATTACTCAAGTATGCTGGGTGCAGTGGCTCACGTCTGTAATCCCAGCACTTTGGGAGGCTGAGGCAGGTAGATTGCCTGAGGTCAGGAGTTCAAGACCAGCCTGACCAACATGGTGAAACCCCATCTCTACCACAATTACAAAAATTAGTCGGACGTGGTGGTGAGCGCCTGTAATCTCAGCTACTCAGGAGGCTGAGGCAGGAGAATCACTTAAACCCAGGAGGCGGAGCTTGCACTGAGCCGAGATTGTGCCACTGTACTCCAGCCTGGGCGACAGAGTAAGACTGTCTCAAAAAAATAAAGCAAAACAAAACAAAGATAAAATGAAATATCAAATATGGAATTATTTTGTAAACTCTAAACTGTCACATATATTAGAGATTGTTTCAGCTACCTTCTTCATCAATTTATTGAGTACTGCATTTTAAATCAGAGCTTCTTAGACTGGGCACAATGGCTCATGCCTGTAATCCCAGCACTTTGGGAGGCCAGGATGGGCAGATCACTTGAGGTCGGGTGGATCATTTGATGTCAGGAGTTCAAGAGCAGCCTGGCCAGCCTGGTTTTGAACCATGCACTCCAGCCTGGGCGATAGAGTGTGACTCCGTCTCAATCAATCAATCAATCAATCAATCAGTCAATCAGAGCTTCTCAAAGTTCAGTGTGCACACAAATGACCTGACATCTCGTTAAAAATGCGGACTCCAGACCAGGCACAGTGGCTCAGGCCTGTAGTTCCAGCACTTTGAGAGGCCGAGGTGGGCGGATTCTTGAGCTCAGAGTTTCTAGACCAGCCTGGGCAACACAGCAAGACTGTCTGTACTAAAAATACAAAAAATAAAAATAAAAAAAAATAGCCAGCTGTAGTGGCATGCACCTGTGGTCCCAGCTACTTGGGACTCTGGATGCTGAGGTGGGAGGATCCCTTGAGTTTGGGGAGTGGAGGTTGCAGAGTGAGCCAAGATCAGGCCAGGCCACTGCACTCCAGCCTGGGTGACAAGGCAAGACCCTGTCTCAAAAATCAAAGGAAAAAAATCAATGTTTTAAAGAAAAGGTGTTATGACAGAGTTAAAGGCCTACATTGGCCAGGTACGATGGCTCACGCCTGTAATCCCAGCACTTTGGGAGACTAAGGCAGGTGGATCACGAGGTCAGGAGTTCAAGACCAGCCTGGCCAAGATGGTGAAACCCCGTCTCTACTAAAAATACAAAAATTAACTGGGCGTGGTGGCGGGCACCTGTAATGCCAGCTACTCGGGAGGCTGAGGCAGAGAACTGCTTGAACCCAGGAGGCGGAGGTTGCAGTGAGCCAAGATCGCGCCACTGCACTCTAACCTGGGGGACAGAGAGAGACTCCGACTTCAAAAAAAAAAAGAAAGGCCTAAGTCATGTGACTGCACCTGTGTCCCTGTATTTAGGGGACTTCGGAGAAGCAGTACCCATGCCTGAAACTCAAGGACATGTAGGAAATGAGAGTTGTTTTTGTGTCCCCATCCGTGTCCTTCCTAGGGCACCCCAGCCTTGAAGAAAGTGGAGCCGCAGGTGAGGATAAGTGGGGGCGAGGCTCGTTGTGCTTAGGGTAGTCAGAGGCCAGCCCTCACAAGACCATGTCTAAAGGGGGGCAGTCCTCTGTCCTGGTCTCCAACCACCCACCCCAAAAACAGAGGCCTCACTCTAGCCTGAAAGACCCTTCTCTGACACCCGACCTTCCCTTTCCAGAACCCTGGTGGGAGAACAGTGAAACCACCTTTGCAAAATTATGACTAAGGAGATTGTAACAGTGAAACATCAGACCTAACCAGTCCATCTTGCTTCTAACATCTCAACTGTCCTTATCCATTCCCGGGTGTAGGCAGAACCAGCCTTGGGGAGGAATTTAGTTTGTAGTTTAAACTAAATATAAGAGCCCTTCCCCAAAGCTAAACTCTTCTTGTAAAATTAAAGAAAAGCCACCAGCCATCAAGTTAGAATAAGAAGAGCTGGAATTCTAAGTATTACCAGCCATTATTCTGGAGGAAATAAGATTTGCAACTTCCCCAATCACTCTTGAAGGTGACATCACTATTGTGAACCTAAGATCAGCCTTTTGAGATGGTTTTTCAGGCTTTTGCATTTCTAACAACCGGATGGCCCCACCTGGACTTGTCAACCAGATCTGTGGCCCCCACCCAGGGTCTGACTCAGCAGAAGAAAACAGCTTCCACTCCCTGTGATTTCAACCCCCAGTCAACCAGCCAGCACTCCCGATTTCCTGGCCCCCTACCCACCAAATTATCCTTTAAAACTCTGTAAAAGCTCATGCCTATAATCCCAGCACTTTGGGAAGCTGAGGTGGGTGGATCATTTGAGGTCAGGAGTTCAAGACCAGCCTGGCCAACGTGATGAAATCCTTTCTCTACTAAAAATACAAAAATTAGCTGGGCGTGGTGGTGGGCGTCTGTAGCCCCAGCTACTAGGGAGACTGAGGTAGGAGAATCACTTGAACCTGGGAGGCGGAAGTTTCAGTGAGCAGAGATCGCGCCACCGCACTCCAGCCCTGCCAACAAAGCAAGACTCCGTCTCAAAACAAGAAGAAGAAGAAAAAAAAACACTCTGATCCCCGACTTGGGAGACTGATTTGAGTAATAATAAAACTCCAGTCTCCGGCACAGCTGGCTCTGGGTGAATTACTTTCACTATTGCACTTCCCCTGTCTTGATAAATTGGCTCTGTCTAGGCAGCAGGCAAGGTGAACCCCTTGGGGAGTTACAATAGGAGGAAGGATGTTCCGAGGCAGGCAGGTCTATGCAAACCTATCCCCAAAGTCCAAGGAAGCTGAGGGGCCCAAGGAAGAGTGGAACCGCCCAATGGTTTCACCTTGCCCGCTGCCTAGACAGAGCCGATTTATCAAGACAGGGGAAGTGCAATAGAGAAAGAGTAATTCATGCAGAGCCAGCTGTGCTGGAGACCGGAGTTTTATTTTGACTCAAATCAGCTTCCCCGAGCATTCAGGGATCAGGGTTTTTAAGTATAATTTGGTGTATGGGGGAAGGCCATTGAGTCAAGAGTATTGATTGGTTGGGTTGGAGATGATATCCCAGCGAGTTGAAGCTGTCCTCTTGCGCTGAGTCAGTTCCTGGGTGGTGGGGCCACAAGGTGGTTAAGCCAGTTTATCCATCTGGGTGGAGCCAGCTGATCATCAGGTGCAGGGTCTGCAAAATATCTCAAGCACTAGGCTGGCCGGGGTGACTCACACCTGTAATCCCAGTAGTTTGGCTGAGGCAGGTGGATCACCTGAGGAGAAACCCTCTCTCTACTAAAAATACAAAAAATTAGCTGGGCGTGGTGGAGGGCGCCTATAATCCCAGCTACTCAGGAGTCTGAGGCAGGAGAATGGCTTGAACCCGGGAGGCAGAGGTTGCAGTGAGCCGAGATCACACCATTGCACTCCAGCCTGGGCGACAAGAGCAAAACTCTGTCTCAAAAAAAAAAAAAAATCTCAAGCACTGATTTAGGAGTGGGTTAGGGAGGGTCAGAATCTTGTAGCCTCCAGCTGCATGACTCCTAAACCATAATTTCTAATCTTGTGGCCAATCTGTTAGTCATACAAAGGCAGTCTAGGGCAGGCACGGTAGCTAACTCCTGTATTCCCAGCACTTTGGGAGGCCGAGGCAGGAGGATCACCTGAGGTCCAGGAGTTCAAGACCAGCCTGGCCAACATGGCGAAACCCTTCTCTACTAAAAATACAAAAATTAGCCGAGTGTAGTGATGGACACCTGTAATCCCAGCTACTCAGGAGGTTGAGGCAGGAGAATCGCTTGAACCCGGGAGGCAGAGGTTGCAGTGACCTGCTAACGGGCCACTGTACTCCAGTGAGACTCTATCTCAAAAAAAATAAAATAAAATCTTAGAGACCTTCCCAAAACTAGGGTTAATGATAAGTCAACATGGCAGATCAGCATCCAAGATGGAGTTGCCTTCACCTCCACAAAGGGATTGAGGAATCTGCCCAGCCTCCTCCAGTCCCAGAAGCTGCCACTTAGCCGCTGCTCCCACCACAGTCCTGGGGGCAGCACAGGACTGCTCTTTAACCCAATCTCTGGAGTCTTTGGCTGCAGAGGCTGCAAAGCTGTGATTCCAGTCACTTTATTTTTCTACTAGTCTGGGCACCTGCTGTTTCCTCACTGGATCTCACTGCAGGTGAATCTACTTTTTACTGCATTTGAGGTGAAAGCCAGTATAGCCAACCAGAGTGAGGCCACTGTGGCTGTGCTGTGCCCTGTCCTGCGGCAGCCACCTCCAACCCCACCAAAAGCCCCTCACCTGCTTCCTCTGTGTTGGCTCTGCCTCAAAAGCACAGGCTCTAGGACTCAGCCCAAACATGGACCTCCAGGCCGGGTGCGGTGGCTCACACCTGTAATCCCAGCATTTTGGGAGTCCGAGTTGGCCAGATCCTTGAGGTCAGAAGTTGGAGACCAGCCGGGTTAACATGGCGAAACCCCATCTCTACTAAAAATACAAAAATTAGCCAGGCATGGCGTCAGACACCTGTAATCCCAGCTATTCAGGAGGCTGAAGCAGGAGAATCGCTTGAACCCGGGAGGCAGAGGTTGCAGTGAGCTGAGATTGTGCCATTACATTCCAGCCTGGGCAACAGAGCAAGACTCCCCCTCAAAAAAAGAAACAAAACAAAACAAAAAAAAGACAGAGTCTCACTTTGTCACCCATGCTGCAATGCAGTGGCACCATCATAACTGGGTTCCAGTGATCCTTCTGCCTCAGCCTCCTGTGTAACAGCAACTACAGGCACACGTCACCATGCCTGGCTAATTTTTGTTTTTTTGGTGGCGTGGGGTCTTGCTGTGATGCCTGACTGATGTAGAATCCCTGGCCTCAAGAGATCCTCCCACCTCGGCTTCTCAAAGCACTAGGATTACAGGTGTGAGCCACTGAGCGTGACCCGAGCTCTCCTTTTAAATTAAACTAACCCATTTTGTGACTTTTTTTTTTTGAGATGGAGTCACGCTCTATCACCAGGCTGGATCGCCACTGTCACCAGTGGCGCGATCTCGGCTAACTGCCACCTCCGCCTCCCAAGTTCAAACGATTCTCCTGCCTCAGCTTCCGGAGTAGCTGAGATTACAAGCACGCGCCACCACACCCAGCTAATTTTTGTATTTTTAGTAGAGACAGTGTTTCACCATATTGGCCAGGCTAGTCTCGAACTCCTGACCTTGTGATCTGCCCACCTCGGCTTCCCAAAGTGTTGGGATTACAGGCTTAAGCCACCGCGCCCGGCTTTGTGACTTTTTTTTTAAGTCAACACCTTCAATGGGCACTTCATTCCAATCTACCACAACAGACACCTTAGCCAACTGTTGAAGTTATCACTGCACACCAGGTCTGCCAGAATCCTCCAAGACCCCTGTGTTTTCACTGCTCAGCCCCAGTCTGGCCCCGTAACCAACCTCAACTTCCCAGCCCTCCCTTTCCCTGCGCAACTATTGCCTGGGCACAATCCTTGTACCAATCTCTGCATCCACCAGGAGCATTCGTTACTAGAAACGTAATCCAGTTCTGACCTTAAGCAGAAAATAAACGTATTTATTGGTTAGCTCTCAGAATCCACAGAAAGGATGGAGAACCTAGGCTCAGAATTCCAGAGGAGCGAACAGTCAAAATCACACCAGCAACCAGCCCGGTAAACACACAGAAGCTGCCAGCAGGGGGCAGCAGAGGCCACAACACGGGATCAACAGCGTCCCCAGGGGCTGGAACTCCGACGCCCCCGCAACTACTGCAGCCCCACTGCCCCCGGGAGCTGGCAGTTGCAGCCCCTGCCAAGACCACCAGAAAGCATTGTCCACTGTGCCCCCCTCTTTGTTTTCCTAACACTTGACCCGATATCCGGGATTTATGCTTGCTGAGCATAAACCCGGTGCACACCTGCTCGTTCTATTGCCAGGGAGGCTGCAAAAAGAGGATGCGACTATTTCTCCTTTGATCACGGAAGGCTGGGGTTCCACAGGCACCGAAAGGAAGAAAGGAGAGATGGGAATGAGAATGTCCTCCAGACAGCTCTGGCAGGATCGGGTGTGGGAGAGTGAGGGTCCCGCCCCAGCTGGGGTCTACCCAGGTCCACGTCCTGGACATGTTGAGGCTTTTTCCAGAAGGTAGGGATGAAGTCTGGTTTGACAACACTCAAGTGACCCCAGACGGTGTCATAATAGACTGGAAGGCACCTGCCACCCATCACACACACCTCCCACCCACTGGCATCCTTCTGCCCCAGGCACACACAAAGCCTCCGTCCAGAGATCAACCGTCTCAGCTCTGAATTTGTATAACCTGTATGTAGACTCACTGATCACAATCTCTGCCCAGCCTGTCTTGTGCATACTTCTTTCTCACTGTCAGGCGAGGAGCCCGTCCTGGCACTCCCATTGGCCTGTAGATTCACCTCTCCTGGGCAGGGCCCCAGGACCCAGGATAATACCTGTGCCTCCTGCCCAGAACCCTCCAAGCAGACACAATGGTAAGAATGGTGCCTGTCCTGCTGTCTCTGCTGCTGCTTCTGGGTCCTGTTGTCCCCCAGGAGACCCAGGATGGTGAGTGTGGAAAGTAAGGGATGGGTGCTGGAGAGGACTGGAAGGAGGTGAGAAACAGGACATGTGGCTGGGAGAAGGGCTGGATGCGCTGGGATTCCCTGGCATACAGCAGGAATGGGTGCCCAAGGCTGTCAACTCACTCAGCTCACACACACCCAGGAGCATTCAGGGAGCCTCTGCGCTCGCCCAAAATAAGACCTTCAGGAATCTGAATCTAAAACCCCTAGTTTACGGTGAAAAAAAGACTCCAAAGACCAAGCGACTTGTTTGGGGTCAGCCAGGACAGAGCAGGAACCATAGGCCTGGAGCTGCTTCTGCTCCTGTTCCTTCCCTTCTTCCGGTGGCTGGGTACACCTGCCTGACGCTGAGGGAAAGAGAGAGCAGCCCCAAGGGGAAAGTGGGAAGACAGGTGGGCTGGAGGCATGGTGCTAGAAGGAAACCTGTGCCCTCACCCCACACTCAGACACCACTGCAGTGGGTCTGGAAGGCGAATGGCCCGAAGAGAAGACAGTGGCAACTTGGTGGGAGATCAAGGGTCACTTCTAAGACAGAGGAAGGAGGCTGTTTGTGGCATGAGAATGTGCAGGATAAAGACATGGAAGCGAATGGCTTCTCAGTTGTGTGAGTTTAAAATTCATGACATTTATACATTCTCAGAATAGATGTTTCATGTTAGTTTTATAATAATCACATTTACGGCTGGGCGCGGTGGCTCACGTCTGTAATCCCAGCACTTTGGGAGGCCGAGGCGGGTGGGTCAAGAGATCAGGAGATCGAGACCATCCCGGCTAATATGGTGAAACCCCATCTCTACTAAAAATACGAAAAATTAGCCGGACGCGGTGGCGGGCGCCTGTAGGCCCAGCTACTTGGGAGGCTGAGGCAGGAGAAGGGCATGAACCTGGGAGGCAGAGCTTACAGTGAGCTGAGATCGTGCCACTGCACTCCAGCCTGGGTGACAGAGTGAGACTCCATCTCAAAAAAAAAAAAAAAAATCACATTTAGAATGTTAATCCCATTCTGCGTCCAAATCTTAATTATTCAGGGTTCTCCAGGGAAACAAAACTAATATACATTGTATACACACGCCCATATGTATATATGAATATACACTGTATATATACACTAAATATATATGTGTGTGTATATATATACACGAGTGTGTGTGTGTATATACAAAAGAGAGAAAGAGAGGAGTTTTATTTAATATTTCTTGTGGCTCACACAATTCTGAGGGCTAAAAGTCCTAAATCAGCAAAGCAAGCCAGCAGGCTGGAGACCCAGGAAAAGAGTTGGTATTGCTGTCCTAAGTCCAAGGGTAGTCTCTGGAGGCAGAATTCTTTCTTCTCTGGGGTGCCTCAGCCTTTTCTCTTGATGCCTTCCACTGATTGGATGAGGCCCACCCACATTGTAGAGGGTAATCTATTTTTTTTTTTTTTTTTTTTTTATTGAGACGGAGTCTCGCTCTGTCACCCAGGCTGGAGTGCAGTGGCCGGATCTCAGCTCACTGCAAGCTCCGCCTCCCGGGTTTACGCCATTTTCCTGCCTCAGCCTCCCGAGTAGCTGGGACTACAGGCGCCCGCCACCTCGCCCGGCTAGTTTTTTGTATTTTTAGTAGAGACCGGGTTTCACCATATTAGCCAGGATGGTCTCGATCTCCTGACCTCATGATCCGCCCGTCTCGGCCTCCCAAAGTGCTGGAATTACAGGCTTGAGCCTCCGAGCCCAGCTAGGGTAATCTATTTTACGCAAGGTCTGATTTAAAGGCTAATCACATTCAGAAACTCATGAGCAAGAATGATTTCAGTACTTAAATTAGAAATCTGCCATATGACCTCCAACATTACTAACAATCACGTAAATTATATTCTAAATTGACTATGGAACTAATTGTGGAAATGTCCCACTCTCTCAGCTTCCATCTTGTACCAAACTGCAAGGTACAATGCCAGGAATTCTGAGAGGTATCCTAACCTTACCCTATGCTGATCCATTCTGGGTCACTTCTTGAGTTTTCTAGTAAATTCACCTTCCTACACTTTCTAACTATATGTATTTGTCCAGTTGGACTAGAAATGTTTATTTCTCATGTCAAGTTCAATGCAGATTGGGCAAGGTTCCTCTCCTCCACAGGGTGACTCAGGGATCCAGGCTGTTTGCATCTTGGAATTCTTCTGTTTCATCCTGTGGCCTCCATAGTCATCAACTAAAGGGATAAGAGACAGTAGGGGCAAGCCAGGTGGTAGGGTCTTGGACCAGAAGAAAGACACCAGTCACTTCCACTCACATTCATGTTTGACAAAACTCAGTCACATGGTTCCAATCTATCTGTAAGGAGGCTGAGAAATGTTATCTTCTTCTGTGCCAAGCAGATTCAATTCTGTAGTGAAGGCACAGAATGGTCTCCGAAATATCATCCCCAGCATGAAAGCAGAGCCTGTTTCCCTGAGTGAGGCTCTGATGGTGTGAAGCTGATAGCAGAGGAGAGAGCTGGGGAGGAAGAGGCCAGTGGCCAGGCCTCCCCTCCTGGCCCTCTGCAGCCCCACAGTGAGACACCCTTGCATGGACCCCAGCCCTCAGAGTCTTTTCTTTTGCAGGTCATTACTCTCTGACCTATCTCTACACTGGGCTGTCCAGGCCTAGCAAAGGCACCCACAGGCTATAGGGCACTGTCTTCCTCAATGACCGTGCATTCTTCCACTACAACAGTGAAGGTGGGAAGGCTGAGCCCTGGGATCATGGAGACACGTGGAATGAGTAGAAGACTGGGAGAAGCAGAACCAACTTCAGAAGGTCAGGGAGGACATCTTTATGGAGACCCTGAATAACATCATGGAGTATTACAACAACAGTAGTGGTCAGTGAACAACAGACCGCGGGGGTGGAAGGTCTAACCCAAGAGGCAGCCCCCCAAGTGTGAGTGGCAAGGGGTCAGCAGGATGGAAATAGTCCCAATCCCAGCAGAGGAACAGAAGACACAGCAGAAATGCAGACATGTCCGCATCCTGCCCACCCCACGGCACAGGTGCTCCCCACTTCCCCATCGATTGCCCCATCCTCATTCCAGGCCTCAGCTCACACAGGAAGTGATGGCAGAGTCACTTCCTATCCAGGCACCTCTGACCTCTCACCTCCACACCCCACCCGTTAGAGGCTGATCTCCCGGTGAGAAGGCATCAGACTCACCCCTGTTCAGAGAGGTTGCCTGGAGAGTGAGCCACTCTCAAAGTCACTCAGAACTGGGCTCACCTGGTGGCTCTGCCAGTCCCAGCTGTAGACAGTGAAACATTCCCAAAATATCTGGTCGAAATCTGCAAACACTGGAGCACTGAGACCTACCTGCAAACAGTTTTGTAATATTTAACTATGTCTATTCTATGAAGGATATCACAGTCTGTCCTAATCTCCCTTGCAGCTCCATCGCCTCGGACAGGGTCCGGCCAGTATTGGCTCAATTGAAATTTGTGGAATGAACAGAGAAAAGCACCCAGCACACACTGTAGCTCATGCTGGGGGCTCAGGAAGTGCTGGATTCAAAACCACAGGCTGTTAGAGTTCCCTGCAGCCCTAAAGTTCCTTCTGTCCATAAGATGCAGACCGAGGAAGGGCCACCTGCACTGTGGTCGGAGGAGCTGGTGGCAGAGCCCGCGCAGAGATGGTTGCTGTGCCCCCGGCCCAGCGCTCTTTCTGCTAAACCACACTGCCGGCCCCAAGGCAGCCAGCCCCAGGCCTGGTGAACTGCTGGTGTTAAATTATCATAGAGTGGATGGCAAAAGATAGGCTTCTAAGTACAAAAATGCCCAAGATGCTACATTGGATCTGCAGGTTTCCAAAAGGAGGCAAGAAAGAGATAGGAAGACGTTTGAAGGATGAGGGATGGGAGGTCTTGGTAAGGAAAATGGCCCGGGCTGTGTGTCAGCCATAGGAGAGAAGGGGGCACAGGTGATCAGGAAAGACACTGGGAGAAGCTTTGATGGACAAGAATAGAAATGGCAAAGTGGATAATTACGAGGAAGGAGGATGAAGAGATGAACACAGGGTATCAGGAAATAAGAGTAACTGACATTTACTGAGCACTTACTTTGTGCCAGGCCCATCTATGAGCATATTTAATGCTCCAGAATAGCCCCCTGAAACCGTGCTCTTGGCATTGCTGTTTCGGAGGTGAGGAAATAGAGGCCCAGGGAGGTGACTGGCTCCAGCTTATGCAACATGCCCGGTGGGGGCAGGGAGAGACCAGGGATGTGAGCCCAGACAGCTTGAGAGCTATCAGTGTCTGTGCCAACAGCACCAAGCAGTGCTGGGCAAACACCTGCTTTTATAATCAGAATGAAGAGGCTGTGTCCCCTGCCCTATGAGGTCCATTTCTGAGAGTTGTGGCTAATGGGCAAGAAGTTTGGGACTTTAAAGATATCAAACACCAGAAAGCAAGAAATAAGTGATTGGGTCGGGCGCAGTGGCTCACACCTGTAATTCCAGCACTTTGGGAGGCCAAGGGAGTTGGATCACCTGAGGTCAGGAGTTCGAGACCAGCCTGGCCAACATGTTGGAACCCTATCTTTACTAAAAATACAAAAATGAGCCGGGCATGGTGGCACACACCTGTAATCCCAGCTACTTGGGAGGTTGAGGCAGGAGAATCACTTGATCCCGGGAAGCGGAAGTTGCTCCAACCTGGGCAATAGAGCAAGACTGTCTCTCACACACACATACACACAAAAATAGACCTCTAGATCGCCCAGAACCGGAGGTCAGGCCCACCCGTGTAACCAGGTCAGAGGGCTTTGACTTTGAGGGGAAGGGGAACACGTGAGAAAAAGGCCTAAGGGCAGGGACTGCCAAGGTCATGGCCGAGAGAGGCCACATATTTGTGAGCTGGAGGGACACAAAGGATGTGTCTGGAGAGGTGCACAGGGAGGGCGTCCTTTGGGAAGCCTGGCGTGGTGTTGTCACCCCCGGGTTTGGAAGAGTGCAGGAGCTGGCCAGGCAGCGGCTCCTCACCAGGACCTGCCTCCACCTTATTCCCCTTCGGGCCACTTGTCTGTCACTTCTGCTCTTTTTTCATTTTCTTTCTTTTTCTTCTTCTTCTTCTTCTTCTTTTTTTTTTTTTGAGACGCAGATCTGACTATGTTGTCCATGCTGGTATCAAACTCCTGGCCTCACAACATCTTCCCCACTCGGCCTCCCAAAGTGCTGAGACTACAAGCATGAGCCACCATGCCTGGTCTCTTTTCTTTCTTTCCTTTTTTGGGGGGGTGGAGTTTCGCTCTTGTTGCCCAGGCTGAAGTGCAATGGGCAATCTCGGCTCACCGCAACCTCCACCTTCTGGATTCAAGTGATTCTCTTACCTCAGCCTCCCGATAGCTGGGATTACAGGCATGCACCACCATGCCCAGCTAATTTTGTATTTTTAGTAGAGACGGGGTTGCTCCATGTTGGTTAGGCTGGTCCCGAACTCCCGATCTCAGGTGATCCGCCTGCCTCGGCCTCCCAAAGTGCTGGGATTACAGGCGTGAGCCACCGCGCCCAGCCATTTTTTTTTTTTTTTTTTTTTGGGCGGTGTCTTGCTCTGTTGCTCAGGCTGGAGTGCAATGGCACGATCTCAGCTCACTGCAACCTCCACCTCCCGGGCTCAAGCAATTCTTCTGCTTCAGCCTCCCAAGTAGCGGGGATTATAGGCGTGCGCCACCAAGCCTGACTAATTTTTGTATTTTTAGTAGAGATGGGATTTCACCATGTTGGTCAGGCTGGTCTCAAACTCCTGACCTCGTGATCCACCTGCCTCGGCCTCCCGAGGTTCTGGGATTACAGGCGTGAGTCACTGCGCCCGGCCTCTTTTGTTTTTTTCCTTTTTCTGATTTTTTTTTGAGATGGAGTCTCACTCTGTCGCCCAGGCTGGAGTGCAGTGGCGCCATCTCGGCTCACTGCAAGCTCTGCCTCATGGGTTCACGCCATTTTCCTGCCTCAGCCTCCCGAGTAGCTGGGACTACAGGCGCCCACCACCACACCCAGCTAATTTTTTTTTTTTTTTTTGTATTTTTAGTGGAGACGGGTTTCACCGTGTTAGCCAACATGGTCTCCATCGCCTGAACTTGTCATCTGCCCACCTCGGCCTCCCAAAGTGCTGGGATTATGGGCGTGAGTCACCGCGCCTGGCCTTTTTTTTTTTTTTTAAATTATGATACATTTTTTGTCTTTTTTTTTTTTTTTTTTTTTTTGAGACGGAGTCTCGCTCTATCGCCCAGGCTGGAGTGCAGTGGCCGGATCTCAGCTCACTGCAAGCTCCGCCTCCTGGGTTCACGCCATTCTCCTGCCTCAGCCTCCCGAGTAGCTGGGACTACAGGCTCCAGCCACCTCGCCCGGCTAGCTTTTGTGTTTTTTTAGTAGAGACGGGGTTTCACCATGTTAGCCAGGATGGTCTCGATCTCCTGACCTCGTGATCCGCCCGTCTCGGCCTCCCAAAGTGCTGGGATTACAGGCTTGAGCCACCGCGCCCGGCCTCATTTTTTGTCTTATCAACAAAAGTCAGGCATGAAATAGAACATTTTGAAATACACATAAAAAAAGTGAAAAAAATTAGTCACATATTCTTGAAAGAATTACCGGTAACATTTCAGTGTCTTTCTAGTATTTTTTTCTACGTATACATATAGCTTTTACCCATTAATCAGATTTTTCTTTTTCTCTTTCTTTCTTTCTTTCTTTCTTTCTTGTTTGTTTGTTTGTTTTTGTTTTGTTTTGTTTTTGAGACGGAGTCTTGCTCTGTTTTCCAGGCTGGAATGCACGGAGCGATCTCAGGTCATTGCAACCTCTGCCTCCCGGGTTCGAGCAATTCTCCTGCCTCAGCCTCCCGAGTAGCTGGGATTATAGGCGCCGGCCACCACACCAGCTAATTTTTGTATTTTTAGTAGAGGGGGGTTTCACCATGTTGGCCAGGCTGGTCTCCAACTCTTGACATCAAATGATCCACCCGCCTTGGACTCCCAAAGTGCTGGGATTACAGGCGTGAGCCACTGCCCCCGGCCTTAATCAGATTTTTCTTAAAAAGAAGTGGGAAATCTCCTGGGGTTCACAAGGTAGATGCGGTCCCTGGCCTATACCTTGGGGATTTCAGGATGAGAGCCTGGAGGAAGTCCCCAGCCTTTCTATTCAGTGGCAATACCGCTCTTCACCACAAGAGGGGGATGTGTGCTCAGGAACGTCGACCCCAAAGCTGGAAACCGCAGCCCTGGCACCTGGTGCTGGCAGCTCCCACTCAAGATCACCCTTAGTCACTCCTAGCTTTACTGCTCACTGCTCAGTGCGCCTTGGTTCATGAGGGAAAAAAGACAGAACTCACGTGCTCACTCTTGCACCCTTGTGCCCGAATTTGGCAAATCTTTGGACAGCTCTGCCCTCGTGTTGCAGCCTCGGGCTTTGTAGGTCATCGCCCCCAGCCTCACACCCTTCATCAATATGCCATCATTGCCCAGGACCCATAAGGCCTGTCGGGCCCAGGATGCCCTCGTCCAGCTTCCCGTCTCTTTCCCTGCCGCCTGCTACCCTACACACTTTGTTTTTGGACAGCAGTGGGCTTATGTCAGCTGCAATTGCAATCATTCATCTCTGCCACCCGCAGACCTTCCTGCATACTGCTTTTTTTTTTTTTTTTTTTGAGATGGAGTCTTGCTCTGTTGCCCAGGCTGAAGTGCAATGGTGCAATCTCGCCTCACTGCAACCTCTGTCTCCTGGGTTGAAGCGATTCTCCCGAGTAGCTAGGGCTACAGGCACCCGCCACCATAACTGGCTAATTTTTGTATTTTTAGTAGAGACAGGGTTTCACCATATTGGCCACGCTGGTCTTGAACTCCTGACCTCAGGTGATCCACCAACCTCCACCTCCCAAAGTGCTGGGATTACAGGCGTGAGCCACCGCGCCTGGCCAGAATTTGGCGAACCTTTGGACAGCTCTCCCTTTGTGTTGCAGCCTTGGGCTTCACAGGTCATCGCCCCCAGCTTCACATCCTTCACTGGTTTCCCATCATGGCCCAGGACCCAGTCTGAACTCATTATAAGGCCTGTTGGGCCCCGGATGCCCTGATCTCACTTCTGGCCTTTTTCCCTGCCACCTGCCTCCCCACATACTATTACCGGACAGCCCTGGGCTCACGTAAGCTGCGATTGCAGCTCTGCCACCAGCAGACCCTCCTGCATGCACCTTTCCAGAAGGCTCTTCCCAGCTCTCCTCTCCTCTCCTCTCCTTTCCTTTCTTAAATGGAGTCTCGCTCTGTGGCCCAGGCTGGAGTGCAGTGGCGCGATCTCGGCTCACTGCAACCTCCGCCTCCCAGGTTCCAGCGATTCTACTGCCTCAGCCTCCCAAGTAGCTGGGACTACAGGTGCCCACCACCACACCCAGCTAATTTTTGCATTTTTAGTAGAGACAGGGTTTCACCATGTTGGCCAGGATGCTCTCAATCTCTTGACCTCGTGATCTATCTGCCTCGGCCTCCCAAAGTGCTGGGATTACAGGTGTGAGCCACCATGCCTGGCCTTCCCAGCATTTCATAAGCAGTTACCTCTTCCCAGGAGTCTCCCTTCACCCTGTGAGTCTGTGTTACGTCATTCCCTGAGCTTCCATGGGGCCCAATGAGCCCCCGTCACACCACTTAGCACGCTGGAGTGTCTGCCTGCCTTCTCAGCTGGAAGCCCCATGAGGGTGAGCATGTGTCAGCCTCACGCACGCATATCTCCAGCACCTCGACACCATGCTTGGCACTCCATAGCTCTCAGTAAGGAATTTACTAAATATCACCAGGTACAGTGGCTCACACTTGTAATCTCAGCACTTTGGGAGGCCAAGGTGGGAGGATCACTTGAGGCCAGAAGTTTGAGACCAGCCTGGGCAATATAGTGAGACTCCATCTCTTCGAAATATTAAAAATCAAGTGTGGTGGCATGGCCTGTAGTCCCAGCTACTCAGGAGGCCGAGGTGGGACAGTCGCTTGAACCCAGGAGCTCAAGGGTGCAGTGAGCTATGATTGTGCCACTGCACTCCAGCCAGGCTGACAGAACAAGATCCTGTCTCTAAAAAAAACTGACTAAATGTGTGAATGAAGGAATGAATGAGTGTGTTCTTCCCTGTTCCCTGAGGAGAGTCTGCAAAAGCCAGTGTGCTTCCCTCCATCCCCCTTCCTCCCTGTTCACTGGGTGCCTCTCATTGTCTCCCACGCCTCTGCAGACACATCCCAAGGAACACTGCTGCTGAAGGACCAGTTCTGTTCCTTGTGATAGTGGAAAGAAACAGGATTTGGGCCGGGCGCGGTGGCCTACGCCTGTAATCCCAGCACTTTGGGAGGCCGAGGCGGGAGGATTGCTTGAGGCCAGGAGTTTGAGGCCAGCCTGGGAAACATAGTAAGACCTCCATCTCTACAGAAAACAAAGATTAGCCAGGTGTGGTGGTGCATGCTTGTAATCCCAGCTGCTTGGGAGGCTGAGGCAGGAGGATATCTTGAGCCCAGAAAGTTGAGGCTGCAGTGAGCCATGATCACACCAGTGCACTCCAGCCTCGGTGACAGAGTGAGACCCTGTGTCTAAAAAATTTTTTTAAAAAAGAGGCCGGACACAGTGGCTCAAGCCTGTAATCCCAGCACTTTGGGAGGCCGAGTCAGGTGGATCATGAGGGTCAGAAGTTCAAGACCAGCCTGGCCAATGTGGTGAAACCCCATCTCCACTAAAAATACAAAAATTAGCCAGGCAGCCGGGCGCGGTGGCTCAAGCCTGTAATCCCAGCACTTTGGGAGGCCGAGACGGGCGGATCACGAGGTCAGGAGATCGAGACCATCCTGGCTAAGAGTGAAACCCCATCTCTACTGAAAAATACAAAAAAACGAGCCGGGCGAGGTGGCGGGCGCCTGTTGTCCCAGCTACTCGGGAGGCTGAGGCAGGAGAATGGCGTAAACCCGGGAGGCGGAGCTTGCAGTGAGCTGAGATCCGGCCACTGCACTCCGGCCCAGGCGACAGAGCGAGACTCCGTCTCAAAAAATAAAAAAAAAAATAAAAAAAAATAAAAAAATTAGCCAGGCTTGGTGGCAGGCACCTGTAATCCAAGCTACTTGGGAGGCTGAGGCAGGAGAATCACTTGAACCTGGGAGGCGGAGGTTGCAGTGAGCCAAGATCATGCCTCTGCACTCCAGCCTGGGTGACAGAGCAAGACTCCGTCTCAGAAAAAAATAAAAATTAAAAAAATAAGGAAAAGAAATGGGATTTGGAGTGAGGCCAATCCAGCCTCAGTACTGGCTCTACCACTTACCAGCTGTGCATGTAACTTATTTTCTCCATTTGCAAAGTGAGAAAAACAGGACCAAGCTTGCAGGGTTGCTGTGAGACAGCGCCTGCCAGCCTGACACGTGGTAGGCAGTCATTAGATCAGGGTCTTCCTCCCTCTTTCCCAGAGCCCCCACCTAAGCTCCCTACCCTCTGGAACCTTGGGACACACACACCCCTGTAATCTGAAGTAGTAGCCACTATTTCCCTGACCCATCTCTGTCTGTCCTCCCCAAGGTTGCCCTGTCGTCTATCCCCCAACAAAGAGTGGTGCCAGGCACAGAATAGATGCTCCAAAGATATGAAAAGAATGAAGGAATGAACAAACCAGCCACTGCAGTACTGCAGTATCCCTTGGGCCACGTTCCCCAGTAGCCAACAGGCTCTTTTTTTTTGTTTTTTGTTTTTGACAGATTCTCACTCTTTCACCCAGGCTGGAGTGCAGTGGTGTGATCTCAGCTCACAGCAACCTCCACCTCCGCCTCCTAGGTTCAAGTGATTCTCCTGCTTCAGCCTCCCAAGTAGCTGGGACTACAAGCACACACCACCACGCATGGCTAATTTTTGTATTTTTAGTAGAGACGAGGTTTCACCATGTTGGCCAGGCTGGTCTGGAACTCCTGGCCTCAGGTGATCTGCCTGCCTCGGCCTCCCAAAGTGCTGGATTACAGGTGTGAGCCACCGCGCCTGGCCTGGGCCTGGATTCTTGTGGATGGCATTAGGGCACCCCTGTGTGTTACCCCAAGGATCACACGTGCACAGCTGTGTCATCTGAGCAAACTCCCCCAAAGGGCATCTGCATTCTCCACAGCCATTGCTGGTGCTAAGAGGACAAGTTCCAAAAAAGAAAAGCTTTTTAAAATGTTTTATTGATTTATGCTTTATTTTTGGTAGAGATGGGGTCTTGCTGTGTTGCCCAGGCTTGTCTTGAACTCCTGGCCTCAAGTGATTCCCCTCCCCCGCCCCACCTCAGCCTCCCAAAGTGCTGGGATTACAGGTGCAAGCCACGGTGCCCGGCCCGAAATCACTTTCTAAATTTGCCCCATTCATCCTGTTTTCCTCTTGTAAACGTTTTATGTCACGTATACCCTGAGGCCCCCCTGACAGCCCTCCTCGGGCCCAATCTGCAGCCTCTTGTGTTATATCTGATCGGAGCACCCCCAGAGCTTCGTCATCGGTGACGAGCCCTCACCCTCTCTCCAGTTGGAACCATCAGCTGATGAATAAGGGCTGATTTCTTCTCAAATGATCACCACCCCCAATTCATTACATTGCAAAGACTGAGCTCAGAATGGCTTATCTGATGCTTGGTGCAGTTGTGCTTTTTTGGAACACCGTTCATTGAGGATGCAAGTCCTCTCCCGTGTGATGATCTCGGGCGCAAGCTGTGACGTGGGTTCCACGCTCTTCTGTGCTACGTCCTCCCCTGTGATTTTCGCATCTCTGATAACTGCTCGCCTCTGTCTGAGGATTTTCCTCCTCTGGTACCATTCATTGGGAGTCTCTCTAGTATGCATTATGAGATGAATGGAAAATTTCCCTCATTCATAATATTCATAGCTTTCCTCTGCCCTGTGAATTCTTTGATATTCTCCCAGAATCCTGACCAAATGTTTTGCCATGTGTATCGGGCCAGTAGAGTTTAGGCTTAGAGTCTGCAATTTCCCCAAAGTGGTAACTTTTTTTTTTTTTTTTTTTTTTTGAGACAGAGTCTCACTCTGTCGCCCGGGCTGGAGTGCAGTGGCCGGATCTCAGCTCACTGCAAGCTCCGCCTCCCGGGTTTATGCCATTCTCCTGCCTCAGCTTCCCGAGTAGCTGGGACTACAGGCGCCCAACACCTCGCCCGGCTAGATTTTTGTATTTTTTAGTAGAGACGGGGTTTCACCGTGTTAGCCAGGATGGTCTCGATCTCTTGACCTCGTGATCCGCCCGTCTCGGCCTCCCAAAGTGCTGGGATTACAGGCTTGAGCCACCGCGCCCGGCCTTTTTTTTTTTTTTTTTAAAGAGATGGGGTCTTGCTCTGTTGCCCGGGCTGGAATGCAGTGGCATGATTATAGCTCACTGCAGCCTTGACCTCCTGGGCTCAAGTGATCCTCCCACCTCAGCTTTCTGAGTAGTTGGGACTACAGGCACACACCACCATACGTGGCTAATTTTTTTTTTCTTTTTGAGACAGAGTCTTGCTTTGTCACCCAGGCTGGAGTGCAGTGGCATGGACTCGGCTCACTACAACCTTCGCCTCCCGGGTTCAAGCAATTCTCCTCCTGCCTCAGCCTCCCAAGTAGCTGGGACTACAGGTGCATACCACCATGCCCGGCTAAATTTTTGTAGTTTTAGTAGTGATGGGGTTTCACCGTGTTCGCCAGGATGGTCTCGATCTCCTGACCTCGTGATCCACCCACCTTGGCCTCCCAAAGTGCTGGGATTACAGGTGTGAGCCACCTCGCCCGGCCCCATTGAGGAATTTTTAAATTCCATTTGACGGAAGAACCAGCCCGTTTTCTGTCTGTCACATGGCCATCTTGAAATAGTGCTGCCTCGAATCGCTTGAACCTGGGAGGTGGAGGTTGCAGTGAGCTGAGATCGTGCCACTGCACTCCAGCCTGGGTGATAGAGCGAGACTCCATCTCAAAAAAAAAAAAAGAAAGAAATAGTCCTGCCTCCACAGTGCCTTCTTCAGCCTGTCAAAGCCAAAAACTTTCCCAAGATCCTAAGTCTAGTAGGCAAGAAACCCTTCCAATCCCTATTAAAGCCCTGTTCATGAGGGAACCCAAGCTTTCTACCCGCAGCCACTGGAATTTCTGCTGTGGGAATTGGGGGACATTCTTGAGCCATGGAAGTCTTGAGGCCGCTGGGACTGAATAATCTGTCATGATGCCCTCAGTTCCGTGAGTCTCCTATTCCGGTTTATCCCTGCTCCACTATATCTGAGGCCTCCTCTCCTTGTAGCAGCTATTGGGGCTGAAATGTCCAAAGTGGCTTTTGCAGTCACGTGACTGGTGCCTCACGTTCTTCCACGCGGTCTCTCTTCCTGACAGAGCAGTCTTGTCGTCTAGTACATTTGTTGGCCTCTGAGAACCCTCTATGGATGCTCTAGGCCATTGCGCCATCACCTCTATGGCAACCCTCTATGGATGCTCTAGGCCATGGCGCCATCACCTCTATGGCAACCCTCTATGGATGCTGTAGGCCATGGCACCATCACCTCTATGGCAACCCTCTATGGATGCTGTAGGCCATGGCGCCATCACCTCTATGGCAACCCTCTATGGATGCTGTAGGCCATGGCGCCATCACCTCTATGGCAACCCTCTATGGATGCTGTAGGCCATGGCGCCATCACCTCTATGGCAACCCTCTATGGATGCTATAGGCCATGGCGCCATCACCTCTATGGCAACCCTCTATGGATGCTGTAGGCCATGGCACCATCACCTCTATGGCAACCCTCTATGGATGCTATAGGCCATGGCGCCATCACCTCTATGGCAACCCTCTATGGATGCTGTAGGCCATGCATGGCGCCATCACTTGTGCTACCCCTGGCCCCTCCATGGAAACCACTGCCCAGGCACCTGTGTCACACCATATGACCCTGCCTCTCTTCCACCCCTCAAGCCCCCAAATATGCAGTTCACTGCACCAGGATCCCATATAGGCTGGCCAACGATTTTTGAAGTAATCTGTCTCAAAAATGTAGGGAAAGGCAGCCAGGCCAGTCAGATGGACCCTTTTGGAAACTGGAGCGGGAAAAGCAGACGGTGGAATCAGTGAGCAACAAGATGTCCTGAGGGCAAGTAGGGCCTGGTCAGACCAGTGTGCTGGCCAAAATTACACTGGAGAAGAAACTTGGCCATTGAAGCAAAACCAAAATCAGCTATGCCATGAAGAAAATCCCCTCATTGTGGAGGGAAAATGAGCTTGGTTTTGGCAAGAGGATAAAGGAGAGGGTGAAAACAGAGATGGGACTCCACAAAGGGCTGAGAGAAACCAGCCCAGGGCTACCTCTTGCCTGTGGCTGTCACTGCAGCCAGTTTGCTGCTCATTCCCTTTGCTGTCAGTTGGCTTAAAAGTGGGCAGATGACTGAGCTGTGCTGGTAAAACGTATGGGGATTTCCGGCGCATGCAGCCCACCATCCTGTTTGCCAGACAAGGTGGCTCACCCCTGCAATTCCAGCACTTTGGGAGGCCAAGGCAGGCGGATCACCTGAGATCGGGAGTTCGAGATCAGCCTGGCTAACATGGTGAAACCCTGTCTCTACTAAATATACAAAATTAGCTGGGCATGGTGGCACACGACTGTAATCCCAGCTACTCAGGAGGATGAGGCAGGAGAATCACCTGAACCTGGGAGGCGGAGGTTGCAGTGAGCCGGGATGGTGCCACTGCACTCCAGCCTGAGTGACAGAGTAAGATTCCGTCTTCAAAAAACAAACAAACAAACAAAAACAACAAAACTTAGCCTGGCGCAGTGGCAGGCACCTGTAGTCCCAGCTACTTGGGAGACTGAGGCAGGAGAATCACTTGAACTTGGGAGGCAGAGGTTGCAGTAAGCCGAGATCACACCACTACACCCCAGCCTGGGCAATAGAGTGAGACTCTGTCTCAACAACAACAACAACAACAACAACAACAACAAAAGTATGGGGAGATGGCTGGGATCTGGACCATCTTGAGACCATGAGGCAACAAGACCAAGGGGAAAAGCCCACATACTGAGGATGGCAGAGCCTATGTCCTCTATGACAGCATTGAGCTGCCATACCTATCCTGGAACCCCCACTTCCAGTCTCATTGATCTGTAAGTCTCGTGTCTTTATTTTCTAGGCAGATTTCTGCTACTTGCAGCCTAAAGCATTCCTTACCCCTTCTCAGAAACCCGTGGCTCTTGCTATAACTCCCAGTGGAAAATCAACCTAAGTTTAGACACTAGAAATCAAATTATTGCTTATATGGAGGGAATAAGAATCAGGATTGGTCCTAGCCTACAGAGGAATCCCAGCTCTGAGTCCTAACCCCAAGGCCTAGGGGACACAGACAAAGAAAGAAAGAGATATTTGTGGTACGATCTTGGCTCACTGCAACATCCGCCTCCTGGGTTCAATCGATTCTCCTGCCTCAGCCTCCTGAGCAGCTGGGATTGCAGGCATGCACCATCATGCCCGGCTTATTTTTGTATTTTTAGTAGAGACAGAGTTTCACCATGTTAGTCATGCTGGTCTCGAACTCCTAACCTCGTGATCCACCCGCCTCAGCCTCCCAAAGTGCTGGGATTACAGGCGTCAGCCACTGTGCCCAGCCTCTTTCTGGCTTCTCAAAGCAGAGCTAGCAGCCAGAAATCTACAAAACCTAACTCACTCCTATTAAGAACCCAATGGGAGAGTTGCTGTAGGGAGAGGCAAGAATGTATTTTGGAAGACTTAGCCGGTCCAAGGACACGAACAAGGCTGGTAGGAGAGAAGCTATCAGTTGATGAGGACTAGAGAAAGCTTTCTTCTGGTCTGACTTTCACCAAACAACATGGTTGTGTGTGTGTGTGTGTGTGTGTGTGTGTGTGTGTGTGTGTGTGTGTGTGTGTGTTGCTTCAACACAAGACATATGCCTGATTCTTCCCTTATGAAATGCGAAGCTGAATGCAAGAGCTCTAGCCCGTCCTCTTTAAATCTCTGTTTTTGAAAACATAAAACAAAGAGAAGCTGGCATCCTCCTAATGTATCTTCAAAATACACATTACTTCATTTTACTCAGACCTGGAGAAAAAGCACCCCCAGCCCCATTTTCCTATCTCCAAATAATCTTCAGCATTTGTAGAGATGTGGCCCCTGGAAGTTCATCAGATATACGGGACCCACCCATGGTGTGTTGTCATGATATTAGAATTTGCAACTGCCAGATTCTGGCACCAAACCCAGCACCTCTCAATGCTGTCCTTCTGCACCCCACATATTGTATTTTTGGGGTTTTTTTTTTTGAGATGGAGTCTCACTCTGTTGCCCAGGCTGGAGTGCAGTGGCACGATCTCGGCTCACCACAACCTCCACCTCCCAGGTTCAAGCGATTCTCCTGCCTCAGCCTCCTGAGTAGCTGACCCTACAGGCAAGCACCACCACGCCCAGCTAATTTTTTTATTTTTAGTAGAGACGGGGTTTCACTATGTTGGCCAGGCCGGTCTCGAACTTCTGACCTCATGATCCGCCCACTTCAGCCTCCCAAAGTGCTGGGATTACAGGCATGAGCCACCACACCTGGCTTGTGTGATGTTTTGAAGGGCAAAGTCAGTGCACCATTGATGTTTGCCTGTTGCTTTATTCACTCAACAGAGATATAAGGAATGAAAGATTTGATTGCAGTGAAAGAAGCAAAAAAGTTTAAACCGTACTTTAATGGGATGAATGCTTTAATGTGAATCTTAGTAAACCCTGAATTCCTCCAGCAAGTTTCGCTGTGTATCACTGAGGATTCTCTGAAATCCAATAAGGAAAAAAACTGGAAGACTTTTTCCCCTTCTTCGTCATCAAGGTTTTTCTTGGGGATGAATTGGCCTGATTAGTGCCTGAAAGTTCTCCCACGTTCTGTCCAAGCTCATTGCTTTTTTTGTGTGAGTTCTCCAATGATGAGAAAGCTAAGCTTGTCCCCAAGTGATTTTCCACACTAATTATACTCCGGAGGCTTCTCTCCAGTGTGAATGATCTCACATTCTGTTTTCTCCACGCTTCCCCGAGTTTTCCGTCTTCAGTACGTATGACCATTTTAAGTCCCAACCGAATTAGCTGATATTGTCTAAGAATGGAACTCTGATTGAAGGTTCTTCCTCATCCATTATACTCATAAGGCCCCTCTCTGCTACAAAATCCCAGATGTCTGATTAGCTCTGGGCACCATCTCAAAGCATTTTTACATCCATTACGTACATACGATTTTCCTCCATTGTGAATTCTCTGATGTTGAATGAGCTGTACTTTCCCGAAAGCTCTTGCTCGTTTCTGCATTGATAGAGTCTTTGTTGCATGTGAATTAGCTGATGCTGCATTGGAATGTTGACGATGCCTCCCCCATCCCCAGGGATTCTCTCCAAAATCAACATTACAGTGTTCAATGGCATGGGAGCTCCAAGGAAAATTGCCTATATAAACGACAAAGATGTTCTCTGTGATACAAACACTGTAATATTGAATAAATTCTAAATTCTGTTGCACAACTTGGCCATATCTTATTTGGAGTTTCTCTCACTTCTAAAACATGTAAACGGGATCACAGATTTTTTCTGTATTCATGGCACTCAATGGGATGGGGTCCCTAAAATGGTTCTCCACAACGTCCCCGTATTTGTAATGGCTCGAGGGGTTCTTCCTGACCGCCACACAAACAAAATCCACTCAAGACCGTGGCATTAAAGAGTTTCACTGATGCAAAGCCAGCTATGCCACGTGGGAGATGGAGATATTACTCAAATCAATCTTGCCAATGGCTTGGAGATTAGGGATTTTTCCAAGATAGTTTGGTGGGCAGGGGCCAGGGTAGGGGGCCTGCTGATTCTTTGGGTGGAGGAGATGAAATCATAGGGAATTAAAGCTGTCCTCTTGGGCTGAGTCAGATCCTGGGTGGGGGCCACAGGACTGGTTGGCAGGTGGGGACATCCAGCTGTCAGAAATGCAAAAATTTGAAAAGCAATTTTTTCTTTTTCTTTGAGATGGAGTTTCGCTCTTGTTGCCCAGGCTGGAGTGCAATGGCGTGATCTCGGCTCACCACAGCGTCCGCCTCCCGGGTTCAAGCAATTCTTCCTCAGCCTTCCCAAGTAGTTGGGATTACAGGCATGCACCACCACACCTGATTAATTTTGTATTTTTAATAGAGACGGGGTTTCTCCATGTTGGTCAGGTTGGTCTCGAACTCCTGGTCTCAGGTAATCCACCCGCCTCAGCCTCCCAAAGTGCTGGGATTACAGGCATGAGCCACCGCACCCAGCCCTGAAAAGCATTTTTTTCTACGTATACATATAGATTTTCCCTATTAATCAGATTTTTATTTTATTTTATTTATTTTTTTAATTTTGAGACAGTCTTGCTCTGTCGCCCAGGCTGGAGTACAATGGCATGATGTCAACTCACTGCTAACTCCGCCTCCCGGGTTGTTCAAGCGATTCTCCTGCCTCAGCCTCCTGAGTAGCTGGGATCATAGGCACCCGCCACCATGCCCGGCTAATTTTTGTGTTTTCAGTAAAGACGGGGTTTCACCATGTTGGCTAGGCAGGTCCCGAACTCTTGACCTCAGCAGATCTGCCCACCTCGGCCCCCTAAAGTGCTGGAATTACAGGCGTAAGCCACTGCGCCCGGCCTACGCTGATTTTTCAAAATGCTGTGGTAAAAACAAGATTGTTGTTATATATTATATATTGGAGTCAGTAGTCACTTAGAGATTGAAAAATGTCTTCAAGAGGGGTTAAGTGTTGTCAGTTGTGTCTGCATGGCCAAGAACTTAGATACAATGAAAAAGGATGAAAGGAAAATCATGTAACATAATCACACAAGGTTGTGTTCACAATGGTGTCAGGGATCTCACCAAGGTTCCTTAATATAGAAAACATTTTAACAGTAGACCTATTTTAAGCAGTCATCTTTTTTTCTCTACAATGTATTCCTGGAACTGCTTTGTTAAAAAGTCATATTTTCTCTTAATAATTACTCATATCCTGCAGTAGCATCGAACAAATTCTAATTATAATAAATACATCATAAAAGCAAAAACATGGCCAGGAGCAGTGGCTCACACCCAGCACTTTAGGAGGTCGAAGCGGGCTGATCACCTGAGGTCAGAAGTTGAAGACTAGCCTGACCAATATGGTGAAACTCCGTCTCTACTAAAAATCCAAAAATCAGCCGGGCGCGGTGGCTCAAGCCTGTAATCCCAGCACTTTGGGAGGCCGAGACGGGCGGATCACGAGGTCAGGAGATCGAGACCATCCTGGCTAATACGGTGAAACCCTGTCTCTACTTAAAAATACAAAAAACTAGCCGGGCGACGAGGCGGGCGCCTGTAGTCCCAGCTACTCGGGAGGCTGAGGCAGGAGAATGGCGTAAACCCGGGAGGCGGAGTTTGCAGTGAGCTGAGATCCGGCCACTGCACTCCAGCCTGGGTGGCAGAGCAAGACTCCGTCTCAAAAAAAAAAAAAAAAAAAAAAAAAAAAAAAAAAAATCCAAAAATCAGCCAGGAGTGGTGCCACGTGCTTGTAATCCCAGCTACTCATGAGGCCGAGGCAGGAGAATCGCTTGAAACCAGAAGGCAGAGGTTGCAGTGAGCCGAGATCATGCCACTGCACTCCAGCCTGGACAACAAAAGCGAAACTCCATCTCAAAAAAAAAAAAAAAAAAAAAGCCAAAAACATAACAATAGGACAGTCTTTAGAAATATACAAGGGTTATACTATGCTTGGAGTCGTATGACTTCGGATATAGATGTCTAACAAGATTGGTCATTTTACAGGCTTCAGTGTACTCTGAAGTCCACACAAAACACAAACTATTCTGCTATTTTGTCCAGTCTAAAAATAGCCCTGTTAAAAAAATATAACATTAACAATGTGCTTCCCTTTTTAGAATTCTAGAGACTCATGAGGAAATTATGTATAAGATCTAGGGCTCTTTTTAAAATAAGCTTTTCAGAGAAAACTGAAATAATCCTTTCTCTTTCTTCGGATAAATTTCCCTGAAAGAAACAGAAATACGCCAAGTAATCCCATTGATCTTTTTTTTTTTCTGAGATGCATTCTTGTTCTGTCATTTCATCTGGAGTGCAGTGGCATGATCTCCACTCACTGCAACCTCCGCCTCCCAGGTTCAAGCAATTCTTCTGCCTCAGCTTCCCGAGTAGCTGGAATACAGGCACTCACCACCAACCCTGGCTAATTTTGCATTTTTAGTGGAGACGGGGTTTCACCATGTTGGCCAGGCTGGTCTCAACCTCCTGACCTCAGGTGATCCACCCACCTCTGCCTTCTAAAGTTCTGGGATTACAGACGTGAGCCACTGTGCCCAGCCTCAGTTTCGGTTCTTTTTTTCTTTTTGCTCTTGTTGCCTAGGCTGGAGTGCAACGGCACAATCTCGGCTCACCACAACCTCCACGTCCCAGGTTGAAGCAATTCTCCTGCCTCAGGCTCCTGAGTAGCTGGGATTACAAGCGCGCACCACGCCCAGCTAATTTTGCATTTTTACTAGAGACGGGGTTTCTCCATGTTGGCCAGGCTGGTCTCGAACTCCTGACCTCAAGTGATCCACCCACCTCAACCTCCCAAAGTGCTGGGATTGCAGGCGTGAGCCACAGTGACCGGCCAGTTTAAGTGCTTTCTATCAATCCACCTTTGTCTGCTGACTCTTCCTTACCTTCATATTGTTACTGAGTCCATCTAGTGAGTTTTAAACTGTTGTTACTGTATTTTTGTTTTAAAATTTCCATTTGAGGGTAGGTGCTGTGGCTCATGCCTGTAATCCCGGCACTCTGGGAGGCTGAGGTGGTCGAATCACTTCAATTCAGGAGTTTGCAACCAGCCTCGGTGACATGGCAAGACCCTGTCTCTACAAAAAATCAAAAATTGTGCTCGTTTCAGCCGCACATATACTAAAATTGGAATGATACAGAGATTAGCATGTCCCCTGCGCAAAGATGATATGCAAGGTCGTGTTCCATATTCTTGCTATAGTCCGCTACCCGTTACCTCACTTTGCTTCCCTTCCCCATATCCTGCCATAACGTCACAAGGCCCGTGACGTCATAGCCTTCCCATGTCTGTCTCCCGTTGCACCACTGAGGTTGGCGATTGGAGTAACAATGTGGTCATCCGCACTCAGGCGTGGCACCTTGCCACCTACTGCTGTAGGCCTCATGCAACAATAAATAAATAAAAATACAAAAATTAGCCAGGCATAGTGGTACATGCCTTTAGTCCCAGCTACTAGGGAGGCTGGAGGTGGGAGGATCACTTGAATCCGGGAGGCAGAGGCTGCAGTGAGCTGAGATCATGTCACTCCACACCAGCCTGGGCAACAGAGTGAGACTCTGTCTTTAAAAAAAGAGGGCCAGGTGCAGTGGCTAATGCCTGTAATCCCAGCTACTCGGGAGGCTGAGGCAGGAGAATCGCTTGAACCTGGGAGGCAGAGGTTGCAGTGAGCTGAGATCTTGCCACGGCACTCTAGCTTGGGCAACAAGAGTGAAACTCCGTCTCAAAACCTCAAAACAAAACAAAATAAAGAAACAAGGCCAGGTGCCGCGGCTCACGCCTGTAATCCCAGCACTTTGGGAGGCTGAGGTGGGTGGATCACCTGAGGTCAGGAGTTCAAGACAAGCCTGCGCAATATGGTGAAACGCTGTCTCTACTAAAAATACAAAAATTAGCCTGGTGTGGTGGCTCACGCCTGTAATCCCAGCTAATCCCAGCCTCAAGGCACTAGAATCGCTTCAGGAAGGCGGAGGTTGCAGTGAGCTAAGATTGCGCCATTGTACTCCAGCCTGGGTGACAGAGCGAGACTCTGTCTCAAAACAAAAACTAAAACTAAAACAAAAAACCAAAAAAACTAATAAAAGAATAGTAAGGGGGTACCAAGCAACTCTTCCCATATCAATCCAACAAGTTGGATGAAATGACCAATTCCTTGAAAACTACAAAATACCAAAAAACACTCAATATGGAACACCATTTTTAAAATCTTATAACAATTTTAAAAATGGAATTCATGGTTTTTTATTTTGTTTTATTTTTTATTTTTTTTATTTTTTGAGATGGAGTCTGGCTCTGTCGCCCAGGCTGGAGTGCGATGGCCCGATCTCAGCTCACTGCAAGCTCCGCCTCCCGGGTTTACGCCATTCTCCTGCCTCAGCCTCCCGAGTAGCTGGGACTACAGGCGCCCGCCACAAAGCCCAGCTAGTTTTTTTGTATTTTTTTAGTAGAGACGGGGTTTCACCGTGTTAGCCAGGATGGTCTCGATCTCCTGACCTCGTGATCCACCCGTCTCGGCCTCCCAAAGTGCTGGGATTACAGGCTTGAGCCACCACGCCCGGCTATTTTGTTTTATTTCATTTCATTTTGAGACTACGTCTCACTTTGTCACCCACACTGGAGTGCAGTGGCACGATCACGGCTCTCCACAGCCTTGACTTCCTGGGCTTGGGTGATCCTCCCACCTCAGCCTCCTGAGTAGCTGGGACTACAGGCGCCCACCACCATACTCAGCTAATTTTTAAATTTTTTGTAGAGATGGGGTATTGCCAAGTTGCCCAGGCTGCTCTCCAATTCCTGGGGTCAAGCAATCCACTTGCCTCGCCTCCCAAAGTGTTAAGATTACAGGTGTGAGCCACCACGCCCAGCTAAATTCCCTATTTTTTTTTTTTTTTTTTGAGATGGTGACTCACTCCGTCACCCAAGCTGGAGTGCAGTGGCGCGATCTTGGCTCACTGCAACCTCTGCCTTCCAGGTTCAAGCGATTCTCCCACCTCAGTCTCCTGAGTAGCTGGGTTTACAGGAGTCCACCACCACGCCTCGCTAATTTTTTGCATTTTTAATAGAGACGGGGTTTCACCATGTTGACCAGGCTGGTCTCAAACTCCTGACCTCAGGTGATCCACCCACCTCGGCCTTCCTAAGTGTTAGGATTATAGGCATGAACCACTGCACCTGGCCTTGAATTCACAGTTTTAATAAAACAATTTTTTGTCTTCGTGGTCACATACAACTAGTTTGGTGATTTCCTGGAAGGACCCACGTGACTGCAGATCAAGTTCTACTCTAGGTGAAGATTTATTACAGTGGAGAACACAATACAAGAACAGCAGGAAAAAGGGTATTAATAGATGAAGGCTGGAGAGGTCAAATGCACACTTTTTAATCCTCTCTCTGCAGGGATGCACAGACTCATCTTTTCCAGGAGCAAACTGCAAGGACTTGTGTGAGATGTCCTTGTCCAGGAAATCCCACTTGAGTTCTGGTGTCAAAATTTGTGTGGTTAGGCCAGGTGCAGTGGCTCACCTCTGTAATCCCAGCACCTTGGGAGGCTGAGGTGGGAGGATTGCTTGAGTCGGGAGTTTTAGACTAGCCTAGGCAACATGATGAGACCTCGTCTTTATTTAAAAAAAAAAGAAAAAGAAAAAATTAGGCCAGGCGTGGTAGCTCACGCCTGTAATCCCAGCACTTTGGGAGGCCAAGGCAGGCAGATCACCTGAGGTCAGGAGTTCCAGACCAGCCTGGCCAACATGGTGAAACCCTGTCTCTACTAAAAATCCACAAATATTAGCCAGGCATGGTGGCAGATGCCTGTAATCCCAGCTACTTGGGAGGCTGAGACAGGAGAATCGCATGAACCTGGGAGGCAGAGGTTGCAGTGAGCCAAGGTCGCACCACTGTGCTCCAGCCTAGGCGACAACAGCGAGACTCCGTCTGGAAAAAAATGAAATAAAATAAAAAATTTGTGGGCCGGGCATGATGGCTCGTGCCTGTAATCCTAGCACTTTGGGAGACTAAGGAGGGCAGATCACTTGAGGTCACAAGGTCGAGAGCAGCCTGGTCAACGTGGTGAAACCCCGTTTCTACTAAAAATATAAAAAACTTAGCCGGGTGTGGTGGCACACGTCTGCAAACCCAGCTACTCAGGAGACTGAGGCAGGAGGATCGCTTGTACCCAGGAGGCGGAGGTTGCAGTGAGCTGAGATCGCGCCATTGCACTCCAGCCTGGGTGACATTCTTGCCATGTGACCAATCACAGCCCTAAACCGCAGGTTGGGCATCATGAATCTTTTTTTCTTTTTTTTTCAGAAATGGGATCTCACTATGTCACCCAGGCTGGAGTGCAGTGGCATGATCACAGCTTACTGTAGTTTCTTCTTTTTTTTTTTTTGAGACAGAGTCTCGCTCTGTCACCCAAGCTGGAGTGGCGTGGTGTGATCTTAGCTCACTTCGACCTCTGTCTCCCAGGTTCAAGTGATCCTCCTGCCCCAGCCTCCCAAGTAGCTGAGATTACAGGTGCTCGCCACTACGTCCAGCTACTTTTTTGTATTTTCAGTAGAGACAGGTTTTTCCCATGCCGGCCAGGCTGGTCTTGAACTCCTGACCTCAAGCGATCCGGCCCGCCTCGGCCTCCCAAAATTCTGGGATTACAGACCTGAGCCACTGCGCCTGGCCAAGTATCATGAATCTTTATGTTTACTTTAAACCTGCTGACAGCCTGGTTCACCTGGGCTCACTGTTTTGGGTGTGGAGAATAACATCTGGCCCAGTAGCTATGTGAATATTCCAGAAGTTTGGTTTTCAGAGTTTGATCAACGGCCATCACCTTGGCTGCAGAGACAAGTGAGAAAGGAGTGAAACAAACCTGTTGTGTAACTCTTTTCTCCCATTCTTGAAAAAGGTATCTCCAAACCCAGATAGTTTCACTGGAGAAGTCTACTCATAGTTAAAGAAATATCAACACCGGGCCGGGCGTGGTGGCTCAAGCCTGTAATCCCAGCACTTTGGGAGGCCGAGACGGGCGGATCACGAGGTCAGGAGATCGAGACCATCCTGGCTAACACAGTGAAACCCCGTCTCTACTAAAAATACAAAAAACTAGCCAGGCGAGGTGGCGGCGCCTGTAGTCCCAGCTACTCGGGAGGCTGAGGCAGGAGAATGGCGTGAACCCGGGAGGCGGAGCTTGCAGTGAGCTGAGGTCTGGCCACTGCACTCCAGCCTGGGTGACAGAGCGAGACTCCGTCTCAAAAAAAAAAAAAAAAAAAAAAAAAAAAAAAAAGAAATATCAACACCAATTAGGTGTAATCTCCAGAAAACAGAAGAAGGAGCACTTCCTGGCTGACGAGGCCAGTACAATTGAGCCTTATAGATGCAGTTTCCCTGGCCAGGCGCGGTGGCTCACGCCTGTAATCCCAACACTTCAGGAGGCCGAGATGGGCAGATCACGAGATCAGGAGATCAAGACCATCCTGGCTAACACGGTGAAACCCCGTCTTACTAAAAATACAAAAAACTAGCCGGCCATGGTGGCGGGTGCCTGTAGTCCCAGCTACTCGGGAGGCTGAGGCAGGAGAATGGCGTGAACCCGGGAGGCGGAGCTTGCAGTGAACCGAGATCACGCCACTGCACTCCAGCCTGGGCGACAGAGCGAGACTCTATCTCAAAAACATAAATAAATAAAAATTAAAAAATAAAAATAGATGCAGGTTCCCCATCCATGGATTCAGCCAACCACAGATCAAAAATATTCCAAAATATGGACGCCAGGCATGGTGGCTCACGCCTGTAATCCCGAAAATCATTTGAACCCAGGAGGTGGAGGTTGCAGTGAGCCAAGATTGCACCACTCTACCACTGCACTCCAGCCTGGGTGACAAGAGTGAAACTCCATCTCAAAAAAAAAACAAAAAAGAATATCACCCTAAGTGGCCATGGTGGCTCACACCTCTAATCTCAACATTGGGGGAGGCCGATGAGAAAGGATTGCTTGAGCCCAGGAGGTTGAGACCAGCCTGGGTGACATAGCAAGACCCTGTCTCTACAAAAAAAATTTAAAAACTTAGCTGGGCATGGTGGTGCACCTGTAGTCCCAGCTACTTGGGAGGCTGAGATGGGAGGATCACATGAGTCCAGGAGCTTCAGGGTGCAGTGAGCTATGATTGCAACACTGTCCTCCAGCCTGGGGGAACACAGCCAGATCCTGTCTCAAAAACAAACAAACAAAAAACGGAAAAAAACTCAGTTCTGCCATTACCTCTTCAAAACTTTTTCTTAACTTGCAGTCTAGAGTTCAAGACCCCTGGAGACTAAGCTCTGGTGAGAGGCTAACTGAATAAGAACACTTTGACCGTCATATTATAATAATTGCTTTATTTATTTATTTATTTATTTATTTATTTATTTTTGAGACGGAGTCTCGCTCTGTCGCCTGGGGTGGAGTGCAGTGGCCAGATCTCAGCTCACTGCAAGCTCCGCCTCCCGGGTTCACGCCATTCTCCTGCCTCAGCCTCCCGAGCAGCTGGGACTACAGGCACCAGCCACCTCGCCTGGCTAGCTTTTTGTATTTTTTAGTAGAGACGGGGTTTCACCGTGTTAGCCAGGATGGTCTCAAACTCCTGACCTCGTGATCCGCCCGTCTCGGCCTCCCAAAGTGCTGGGATTACAGGCTTGAGCCACCACGCCCGGCCGTGTTTTTTTTTTTTTTGAGATGGAGTCTCGCTCTGTCACCCAGGCTGGAGTTCAGTGGTGTGATCTCGGCTCACTGCAAGCTCCGCCTCCCGGGCCCACACCATTCTCCTGCCTCAGCCTCCGGAGTAGCTGGACCACAGGCTCCCGCCACTGCGCCCGGCTAAGTTTTTGTATTTTTTAGTAGAGACGGGGTTTAGCCCAGATGTTAGCCAGGATGGTCTCGATCTCCTGACCTTGTGATCCGCCTGCCTTGGCCTCCCAAAGTGCTGGGATTACAGGCGTGAGCCACCACGCCCGGCCTAATTTTATGTATTTTTTATAAAGACGGGCATCGGTCAGGCACGGTGTCTTAAGCCTGTAATCCCAGCACTATGGGAGGCCAAGGCGGGTAGATCACCTGAGGTCAGGAGTTCCAGACCAGCCTGGTCAACACGGTGAAACGCCATTTCTACTAAAAGTATAAAAATTAGCTGTACATGGTGCCATGTGCCTGTAATCCCAGCTACTTGGGAGGCTGATGCAGGAGAATCGCTTGAACCCGGCAGGCAGAGGTTGCAGTGAGCCGAGATCGAGCCATTGCACTCCAGCCTGGGTGACGAGCAAAATTCCATCTCAAAATAATAATAATAATAAATAAATAAATGAATAATCAAATAAAATAAAGAGGGGCGTCTCGTCATGTTGCCCAGACTAGTCTCGTATTCCTGGGCTCAAGCAATCCACCCACCTCATCCTCCCAAAGCGCTGGGATTACAGGCGTGCGAGCCATTGTGCCCGACCAGAGCTGGGCTACATATCTGTGTTAAACTTCTCTTTTTTTTTTTTTCTGAGATGGAATTTCACTTTTGTTGCCCCAGCTGGAGTGCAATGGCGTGATCTCAGCTCACCACAACCTCCACCTACTGGTTTCAAGTGATTCTCCTGCCTCAGTCTCTGAGTAGCTGGGACTACAGGCATGTGCCACCACGCCTGGCTAATTTTTGTATTTTTAGTAGAGACGGCATTTCACCATGTTGGTCAGGCTGGTCTTGAACTCCTGATCTCAGGTGATCCACCCAGCTTGGCCTCCCAAAGTGCTGGGATTACAGGCATGAGCCACCATGCCCGGCTCTATTAAACTTTTCATCAGGGTCAACTGGACCCTGGCTCCTGCCCTGCTAGTCCTATGAGGCTGCAGAGTGTATGGCCCCAAAAAAGATTCTCCCCCAATCCCCCTACCCCTAGATCTTCCTGCAAGGTTGGCAGAGCTGGATGTTCTGAGAGCTAAGGGCACGTGGGACAACTGGTGCCTGGCCAGAGAAGGGGAGGAAGACATGTGAGGGCTCGTAGGTCTGGAGTCTAGCGCCTCGCTGAACACAGAACAGCCACCTCAGCGTGCTTCTGCAGGGTGAGGAAGGTCAGCTCTTGCCCCCTTCTCCAGCCCTTCTCCCAAACACCAAGCAGGTTTCCGAGAATAGTAAAAGGCTAGCAGACCCATCTTCAGGGCCTCTGTGATCAGAAATGTGCAAATACCTTTTTCTTTCTTTCCTTCCTTCTTTCTTTCTTTCTTTCTTTCTTTCTTTCTTCTTTCTTCTTTCTTTCTTTCTTTCTTTCTTTCTTTCTCTCTCTCTTTCCTTCCTTCCTTCCTTCTTTCCTTCCTTCCTTCCTTTCTTCCTTCCTTCCTTCTTTCCTTCCTTCCTTCCTTTCCTTCCTTCCCTCCCTCCCTTTCTCCCTCCTTCCTTCTTTCTCTTTCTCTTTCTTTTTCTCTCCCTTCCTTCCTTCCTTTCTTCCTTTCTTTCTTTTCTTTCTCCCTTCCCTTCCCTTTCTTTCTTTCTTTTCCTTCCTTCCTTCCTTCCTCCCACTGGTGCACTTTCTGCTCACTGTAACCTCTGCCTCCTGGATTCAAGCGATTCTCCTGCCTCAGCCTCCCAAATAGCTGGGATTACAGGGGCCTGCTATGTTGCCTGGCTAATTTTTATATTTTTAGTAGACATGGGTTTTTTCCTTGTTGGCCAGGCTGGTCTCCAACTTCTGACCTAAGTGATCCACCCACTTAGGACTCCCAAAGTGCTGGGATTACAGGTGTGAGCCACTGCGCCTAGACCAAAGACCTTTTTCTTCATGCCTTTTGGGAGTTAATAAAGCAGCATTATCTGAAAAGCTGTTTCTGTATCCCACACTTAGAGTGCATGGCGGAATGCACAAGGCTTGCCTGGGAATCATATTCAGCAAGTTCTGGGATAGAAAAACTGAACCTAAGGGAAAATTGTATTGTGTACTCACCAGTACTTTGTAGAGTGTTTCAGTACCATTAGAACAAGAGGCCAGGCGTGGTGGCTTATGCGTGTAATCTCGGCACTTCGGGAAGCCGAGGCAGGAGGATTGTTTGAGGCCAAGAGTTCGAGACCAGCCTGGGAAACATGAAGAGACCCCATCTCTACAAAAAATACAAAAATTATCCAGGCATGGTAGTGCATGTCTGTGGTCCCAGCTAGTCTGGAGGCTGAGACAGGAGGATCCCTTGAGCCCAGAAGGTCAAGGCTGCAGTGAGCTACGATTGTACCACCGTACTTCAAACTGGTCAACAGTACAAGACCTTGTCTCAAAAATAAAAAAAAAAAAAGACATGAGCTAGCTGCCTTTTTTTTTTTTTTTTTTTTTTTTTTTTTTTTTTTTGAGACAGAGTTTTGCTCTTGTTGCCCAGGCTGGAGTGCAATGGCACAATCTTGGCTCACTGCAACCTCCACTTCCTGGGTTCAAGCAATTCTTCTGCCTCAGCCTCCCGAGTAGCTGGGACTACAGGTGCGCACCATCACGCCAGCTAATTTTTGTATTTTTAGTAGAGATGGGGTTTCACCATGTTGTCCAGGCTGGTCTGGAACTCCTGACCTCAGGTGACCTGCCTGCCTCAGCCTCCCAAAGTGCTGGGATTACAGGTGTGAGCCACTGTGCCCGGCCCCATCTCCCCTTCTTATAAGGACACCAGTCAGATTGGATTGCGGCCCACCCCAATGACCTCATTCTAACTTAACTTCTTTACAGACCCCATCTCCAAATATAGTCACATTCTAAGGTCCTGGAGGTTAGGACTTCAACATATAAATTTGGGAGACGCAATTCAGTTCATGACACAGATACATCTCCGGCAATTCAACACCTAACAAAAGCGTGATTTCTTCACGTTTTCCACCGCTTTCATCTTCTCAGTCGTTAAGTCAATAAAAGCCTCCGAGTTTTAAAAATATCTTAGCAATTTTGACATTTAGGAAGGTTCATAGCTCTCAGATTTGCCCAGCTTGACGTGATCTTATTTTTCAGAGGAAGCAGCCTCTATTCAGCTCCTAGTCACAGCCAGCCTTCTGGAACTTTCTTTCGAGCATTTGAAGGCTTCCAAGAGGTGGGAGGGGGTGTCTTTTATAATGGAACGCTTTGAGTAATCTAGCTCATGCAGGCATTCCTCTTCATGAAGGACTTAGCTACCTGACTTTTGACCAGAAACAGATTATTTTACCTCAAAATTACTTTTTAAAAAAGTTGACCTACCACATATCAAAAAGAGATAATCGTGAATAGAAAAATTACTGCAGACAATTTATAGAGTCAAGAGACCTAGAAAGGCTTCCATTCCTGCTACTACACCTTGAGAAAATTACCCAACCTCTTTGATCATGTTTTGCCAATTAAAAAATGGGCAACTCATCCGGTGCCATGGCTCAAGCCTGTAATTCCAGCACTTCGGGAGGCTGAGGCAGGAGGATCACCTGAGGTCAGGTTCAAGACCAGCCTGACCAACATGGAGAAACCCCATCTCTACAAAAAATACAAAATTGGCCAGGCGTGGTGGCGCATGCCTATAATCCTAGTTACTCGGGAGACTGAGGTAGGAGAATTGCTTGAACCCAGGAGGCAGAGGTTGCGATGAGCCGAGATCACCCCACTACACTCCAGCCTGGGTGACAGAGTGAGACTCGGTCTCAGAAAAAAAAAAAAGTGAACAACTGAAGATCTTCAATTACTGGCCAGGTGTGGTGGCTCACACCTGTAATCCCAGCACTTTGGGAGGTCGAAGTGGGAGGATCTCTTGACGTCAGGAGTTTGAGACCACCCTGGGCAACATAGTGAGACCCTGTCTCTACTAAAAATACAAAAATTAGCTGGGCATGTAACATGCCTGTAATCCCAGCTACTTGGGAGGCTGAGAATCACTTGAATCCAGGAGCTAAGATCGCACCACTGCACTCCAGCCTGGTAGACAGAATAAGACCCTGCCTCAAAAACAAACCAAAACGTAGCAAAAAAAAAAAAAAAAAAACAATGCAAAGTTGGCCAAATGTGGTGGCTCACGCCTGTAATCCCAGCACTTTGGGAGACTGAGGCAGGCGCATCACCTAAGGTCAGGAATTTGAGACCAGCCTGACCAACATGGAGAAACCCTACCTCCACAAAATACACAAAATTGACTGGGTGTAGTGGTGCGTGCCTATAATTCTAGCTATTGGGGAGGCTGAGGCAGGAGAATCGCTTGAACCCAGGAGACGGAGGTTGCAGTGAGCCGAGATTGTGCTACTGCACTCCAGCCTGGGCAACAGAGTGAGACTTCATCTCAAAAAAAAAAAGTGAGCAACTGAATTAAAGATCTTCAATTACTGGCCAGGTGTGGTGGCTCATGCCTGTAATCCCAGCACTTTGGGAGGCCAAGGTGGGCAGATCGCTTGAGCCCAGAAGTTTGACACTAGCCTGGGCAACATAGTGAGACCTCCTCTCTACAAAAAAATCAAGGAAATTAGCTGGGTGTGGTGGCACGTGCCTGTATTTACTTGGGAGGTTCTACTTACTTGGGAGGCTGAGACGGGAGGATCACTTGAGCCCAGGAGGTGGAGGCTGCAGTGAGCCATGCTTGCACCACTGCACTCCGGCCTGGGCGACCTCAAAAACAAAGCAGCGTGGAATTGTGGAATTGGCCAGGTGTGGTGGCTCATGCCTGTGATCCCAGCACTTTGTGAGGCCGAGGCACAAGGATTGCTTGAGACCAGCCTAGGCAACAGAGTGAGATTCCATCTCTATCTTTAAAATTTATTTATTTATTTATTTTTTCTGCGACAGGGTCTCACTCTGTCACCTAGGCTGGAATGTAGTGACGCAATCTCAGCTCACTGCAACCTCTAATTGCCAGGATCAAGCAATCCTCCCACCTTAACCTCCCAAGTAGCTAGGACTACAGGCACATGCCACCATGCCGGGCTAATTTTTAAAATTTTTGTAGAGATGTGGGTTTCGCCATGTTGCCCAGGCTGGTCTCAAACTACTGAGTTCCAGCAACTCAAGTGATCCTCCCGCCTCGGCCTCCCAAAGTGCTGGGATTACAGGCATGAGCCACCGTGCCCAGCCTAAAATTTTTAAATAATGATAAAAAAAAGTCTTCAATCATTTCCTACTGTAAAATTCTAAGACTTTAATATAAAACAAACAAGCATCTTTCATCACACTGGTATCTTCATAATTTACCCTACAAATGAAGATTATTCCATTAAATTTTGAACTTAAGCCTAGTTGCCCCACCATATCCATCTGAAGCAATCCTTAATAATGCAGAATTGGCCAGATGTGGTGACTCACGCCTGTAATTCCAACACTTGGGGAGGCAGAAGCAGGCGGATCACCTGCAGTCAGGAGTTCAAAACCTGACTGGCCAACATAGTGAAACCCCATCTCTACTAATACAAAAATTAGCTGGGCGTGGTGGCAGGCACCTGTAGTCCCAGCTACTTGGGAGTCTGAGGCAGGAGAATTGCTTGAATTCAGGAGGTGGAGGCTGCAGTGAGCCGAGATCGTGCCACTGCACTCCAGCCTGGGTGATAGAAGGAAACTCCATCTCAAAAAAAAAGAAAGACAAAGAAAAAAAAAACACTCTAACTTGTCCTTGAATTTCCTTCCATATTTGATGGAGTTCTGGACTCTTCTAAAGGTCTCTTTTTTCCTATATTTATTACTTCTTAGGTTTAATAAATATGTGTTAAACCCCCCATGATATAAGAGAAAACCTCATACAAGTCAAAATACAAGACCATGTGCTAAATGGCATTATGGGAGTATAAAGTACTAAGAGAGTTTTGGAAAGGAGAGGATTACAAACTTCAGAATAATTTATAACTGTGTACATTAAAAATCTTTTTTCTAAACTTTTATTTTAGGCTCAGAGGTACATGTGCAGTTTTATTATTTAGCCAAACTCGTGTCACAGGGGTTTGTTGTACAGATGATTTCATCATCCAGGTACTAAGCCTAGTACCCAATAGTTATTTATTTTTTTTCTTCTCCTTTCCTTCCTTTTTTTTTTTTTTTTTTTTTTGAGACAGAGTTGCACTCTGTCGCCCAATTTGCAGTGCAGTGGTGAGATCATAGCTCACCGCAGTCTCAAACTCCTGGACTCAAGCGATCCTCTTGCCTCTGTCGCCCAAGTTGCCGGGAATATGGGCAATACCACCATGTCTGGCTCATTTTTGTATCTTTTGTGGAGATGGGGTTTCACCATACCTCCCAGACTGGTGAAAATCATGTCTGCAGAACTTATCTTTGGTATAAATGCTCTGATGTTTAATAAACTTTTAGTGCCCTCGGAAAGCTTCCCCAGCTCATTTCTTTACTATGAATTCGCTGATAGCCAATAAGAGGTGAGCTTGGTGGTCAGGCGCAGTGGCTCATGCCTGTAATCCCAGCACTTTAAGAGGCCGAGGCAGGAGGATCACATGAGGCCAGGAGTTCAAGACTAGCCTGGCCAACATGGTGAAACCCTGTCTCTACTAAAAATACAAAACTTAGTTGGGTGTGGCGGTGCGTGCCTGTGGTCTCAGCTACCTGGGTGGCTGAGGCAGGAGAATCGTTTGAACCTGGGAGGTGGAGGTTGCAGTGAGCTGAGATTGCACCACAGCACCCCAGCCTGGGTGACAGAGTGAGACTTCATCTCAAAAAAAAAAAGAGGTAAGCTTGGATTGAAACCTCTTCCATCGTCTTCACATTCCCTAAGACTTTTTTCCAACATGAAGTGTCAAATGATGAATGAGGCTCAGTCACCACTGAAAACTTCCCCACATTGTTGCACTTATAAGGTTTTTTCTCCAGTAGGAATTTTCTGATGAGGAGAAAGGATTGAACTTCCTCCAAGCAATTTCCTGCATGCTCTGCACAAAGAGAGTTTCTCTCTCGTGTGAATTATTTGGTGCTGAAAAGTTTATTGTTTTGGTTTGGTTTTACTGAGACAGGGTCTGGCTCTGTCATCCAAGCTGGAGTGCAGTGGCACAACCATAGCTCATCACATCTTCAATATCCTGGGCTGAAGTGATCCTCCCACTTCAGCCTCCTGAGTAGGTGGGGCTACAGGCAAATGCCACCACACTCGGCTATTTTATTGTTTGTTTGTTGAGACGCAGTCTCGCTCTTGTTGCTCAGGCTGGAGTGCAGTGGTGTGATCTCAGCTCACTGCAACCTTCGCCTCCTGGGTTCAAGCTTCTCCTGCCTCAGTCTCCTGAGTAGTTGGAATTACAGGTGTGCACCACCACACCCGGCTAATTTTTGTGTTTTTAGTAGAGATGGGGTTTCACCATGTTGGCCAGGCTGGTCTCGAACTCCTGACCTCAGGTGATCCGCCTGCCTCGGGCTCCCAAATTGCTGGGATTACAGGCGTGAGCCACCGTGCCTGGCCTTTTTTATTTTTTTTGAGATGGAGTCTCGCCCTGTCGCCCAGTCGTCCAGCCTAGAGTGCAATGGTGTGATCTTGGCTCGCTGCAACCTCTGCCTCCTGGGTTCAAGCGATTTTCCTCCCTCAGTCTCCCAAGTGGCTGGGATTACAGGCGCCCTACACCATGCTCAGCTAATTTTTGAATTTTTAGTAGAGATGGAGTTTCACCATGTTGGCTGGTCTTGAACTCCTGACCTCGTGATCTGCCTGCCTCAGCCTCCCAAAGCGCTGGGATTACAGGTGTGAGCCACTGCGCCTGGCCTTTTTTTTCCGCCGTAGAGACAGAATCTCACTATGTTGCCCAGGCTGGTCTTGAGTTCCTGCGTTGAATTGATCCTCCCACCTCAGCCTCCCAAAGGTAGAGACGGGGTTTCACCATGTTGGCCAGGCTGAGTCACCTTGCCCAGCCTCTCTTTTTTGTTTTGTTTTCAGACAGCATCTCACTCTATTGCCCAGGCTGAAGTGCAATGGCACGGTCTTGGCTCACTGCAAGCTCCGCCTCCCAGGTTCACGTGATTCTCATGCTTCAGCCTCCCGAGTAGCTGGAATTACAGGTGTGCATCACCACGCCTGGCTAATTTTCTTTCTTTTTTTTTTTTTTTTTGAGACGGAGTCTAGCTCTGTCGCCCAGGCTGGAGTGCAGTGGCGCGATCTCGGCTCACTGCAAGCTCCGCCTCCCGGGTTTACGCCATTCTCCTGCCTCAGCCTCCCGAGTAGCTGGGACTACAGGCGCCCGCCATCTCGCCCGGCTAGTTTTTTGTATTTTTTAGTAGAGATGGGGTTTCACCTCCACATCTGCGTGTGGAGGGTGCGTGGGTGCCTGGAGCCTGTGTTAGCCAGGATGGTCTCGATCTCCTGACCTCGTGATCCACCCGTCTCGGCCTCCCAAAGTGCTGGGATTACGGGCTTGAGCCACCGCGCCCGGCCTAATTTTCATATTTTTTGTAGAAACAGGGTTTCACCATGTTGGCCAGGCTGGTCTTTAACTCCTGGCCTCAAGTGATCTGCCTGCCTCAGCCTCCCAAAGTGTTGGGATTACAGGCATGAACCACTGCACCTGGCTTTGTTTTGTTTTAAGGGAACAGGTCTTGCTCTTTTGCCCGGGCTGGCCTTGAAATCCTAGGCTCAAACGATCTTCCTTCCTCAGCCTCTGGAGTAACTGGGACTACAGACGCACACCAATGCACTCAGCTTTGAGTAAGTTTTACACTTTTTTTACACTTTGTTTTTTGAGACAGAGTCTCACTCTGTCACACCAGGCTGGAGTGCAAGGGCATGATCTCGGCTCACTGCAACCACCGCCTCCCAGGTTCAAGTGTTTCTTCTGCCTCAGCCTCCAGAGTAGCTGGGACTACAGGTGCCCACCACCACGCCCATATAATTTTTGTATATTTATTTATTTATTTAGAGAGAGAGCCTCACCCTGTTGCCCAGGCTGGAGTGCAGTGGGATGATCTCGGCTCACTACAACCTCTGCCTCCCGGGTTCAAGCAATTCTCCTGCCTCAGCCTCCAGAGTAGCTGGGATTATAGGTGTGTGCCACCACGCCCAGCTAATTTTTGTATTTTTAGTAGAGACAAGATTTCACCATCTTGGCCAGGCTGGTTTTAAATTCCTGACCTCAGGTAAGCCGCCCACCTCGGCCTCCCAAAGTGTTGGGATTACAGGCATGAGCCACCACGCTCAGCCAACTTCTCCTTCTTGAGAAAGGGTCTTGCTTGGTCACCCAGACTGAGTGCAATGATGCAATCATAGCTTACTGCAGCCTGAAACTCCTGGGCTCATGCAATCCTCCCACGTCAGCCTTTTGAGTAGCTGGGACTACAGGCACACGCCACCATGCCTGGCTGGTTCTTTAACATTTTGTAGAGACAGTCTCACTATGTTGCCCAGACTGCAGATCTGTTTCTTGGTGATAACTAGTCAAGGTTTCCCTTGTGATCACCTTGAAACAACTGACTAATATGGGGTGTCTTAGATACTTACAAGCTTGGAGCTAGGATATGGAGGAAAAAGGGGAGCAAACCAGTGAAAGTTCTAGAATAGCTATAGAGGAGGGACTTGGGGGTAGTAGTGTACTTGAAAGGGGTTGAAGCTGTATCTACACCCTAAGCATTCAGATTTCAGTAAGACTATAATCTAATTACTTGCAGTGGTTTTGGGAAGGGAAAGCTAATGAGGATTAGAGGGAGCTAAATCCTCCTAAACCGTTTCTACTGCAGCCACAGCTCTACATCATTGCAATGATAAATTAAATTCTGGGCCAGGCATAGTGGCTCACACCTGGAATCCCAGCACTTTAGGAGGCCAAGGAGGGAAGATTGCTTGAACTTGAAACTAGGAGGTGGAATCTGCAGTGGGCTGTGATCGGGCCACTGCACTCCAGCCTGGGCGACAGAGCAAGACTCTGTCTCGGAAAAAAAAAAAAAAAAAAAAAAGAGGTCTGTCGCGGTGGCTCACACCTGTAATCCCAACACTTTGGGAAGCTGAAGTGGGTGGATCATGAGGTCAGGAGTTTGAGACCAGCCTGACCAACATAGTGAAACCCCATCTTTACTAAAAATACAAAAATTAGCCGGGTGTGGTGGCGTGCACCTGTAATCAGAGCTACTCAGGAGGCTGAGGCAGGAGAATCGCTTGAACCCGGGAGGCGGAGGTTGCAGTGAGATGAGATCACGCCACTGCACTCCAGCCTGGGTGACAGAGCGAGACTCCATCTCAAAAAAACCAAAAAAACAGAAAACAACAGCACAAAAAACAACAAAACTGTGCATAAAGCCATTAAGTATGCCGGGGACACCATCAAAAATAACAATTGTAACTGTTACCTTTTAGAACAGGAGGTAGGGGTTAGAGTAGGAATGCTGTCCTTAACTGACCTGAGTCAACTCTAGACTCATTTTTCTACCAATAATTTGCACATATTGGACAAGTATTTGCTAAATGAATGGGTGAATGAATGAATGAATACATCTGGACTCCCTTGTGTAGTTTAGCAAAAGGGGAGCATGCTGGCTGGGCACAGTGGCTCTTGCCTGTAATCCCAGCACTTTGGGAGGCTGAGGTGGGAGGATCACTTGAGGTCAGGAGTTCGAGACCAGCCTGGCCAATATGGTGAAACCCTGTCTCTACTCAAAATACAAAAATTAACCAGGCGTGGTGGTGCACACCTGTAACCTCAGCTACTTGGGAGGCTGAGGCAGGAAGATTGCTTGAACCTGGGAGGTAGAGGTTGCAGTGAGCCGAAGTCATGCCACTGCACTCCAGCCTGGGAGACACAGTGAGACTCTGTCTCAAAAAAAAAAAAAAAAAAAAAAAAAGGGAGCATGCTAATATCTACTTGATCTTTTCCTTTCCCTCCCTCCCTTCCTTCCTCCTTTCTTCCTTCCTTCTTTCCCTCCTTCCTTTCTTTCTTTTTTTCTTGAGACAGTCTCACTGTGTTGCCCAGGCTGGAGTGCAGTGGCACAATCTCTGTCCACTCCAGTCATGAACTCCCGGGCTCAAGCAATGGTCCCATCTCATCCTCTAGAGTAGCTGGGACTACAGGCATTCAGCACCGTGTCTGGCTTACTTTTTGTAACATTTTTGTAGAGACGGGGTTTCGCTATGTTGCCCAGGCTGGTCTCAAACTCCTGGCCTCAAGTGATGGCCCCCGCCTTGGCCTCCCAAAGTGCTGGGATTACAGGCAGGAGCCATCGTGCCCAACCTAGAATACTTAATTCTTTTCTTTTATGCCTTCTTCTTCTTCTTCTTCTTCTTCTTCTTCCTCTTCCTCTTCCTCTTCCTCTTCCTCTTCCTCTTCCTCTTCTTCTTCTTCTTCTTCTTTCTTCTTCTTCTTCTTCTTCTTCTTATTATGACAGAGTCTTGCTCTGTTGCCTAGGCTGGAGTGCAGTGGCGTGATCTCGGCTCACTGCAACTTCCGCCTCGCGACTTCAAGCAATTCTCTGCCTCAGCCTGCCGAGTAGCTGGGACTACAGGCATACGCCACCACGTCCGGCTAATTTTGTATTTTAGTAGAGACGGGGTTTCGCCATATTGGTCAGGCTGGTCTCGAACTCCTGACCTCAGGTGATCCGCCCGCCTCAGCTTCCCAAAATGCTGGGATAACAGGCGTAAAACACCACGCCCGGCCGATCAGTACTTTTTAAAAACTCTTAGGTTCAGGGTACATGTACAAGTTTGTTACATAGGTAAACTCATCCCACGGGAGTTTGTTGTACAGATGGTTCTGTCACCCAAGTACTAAGCCTAGTACCCGAGATGACAACTTCTGAAAATAAAATAATCTGGTAAAAGCGATGGACACTCTCTTTCGCTTCCAGGTGGCGCGGCGCCGCGCCGCGCCCCTCCTGCAGAACTGAGTCGTTCATTGGCCAGTGGGGTCCCTGTGCCCCGCACCGGGCTTCGCTTGGCCCCGCCTCCCCGCCTAGGGCGGCTACTGCGCGGATGCCTTGAGCGTTGCTCCGAGTCCTCCAGCCCACCGAGTCCTCCTCCTAGATCGGCCCCAGAAGAAACGCTTCCTCTTCCCTCTTCGGAGCCAACGAAACCTCCACCCGGAAGCCTCGACGCCCGGAGGTTGTGAGCGTCCTGTTCGGATCTCCTACCGTTTACTCTTTCATTCACCCCAGAAATGATTTCTGAGTTCCCGGCCTTTGTCAGAGAGATGAACGAGGCACGGTCTGTGTCCACCTAAAGGACGGTAGGACTGGATGAGGGTTGTTTTCCAAGGTACAGAATGCCGCGCCTCGAAGGAGCCGAAGGGGCGGGAGGCCGCGTAGAGGAGGGGATGGTCCCGGAGCCTCGCCGAGCCTGCGGTGTAGACACCCCTGGTGTCTAGTGGTTGAGGATCTTCTTTTGGCCGAGCATGGTGGGTAGAAGGAACGCTCCGAGCAGAACAAAAGTGACTGTCGTGAAGACATCTGCGTGTGGAGGGTGCGTGGGTGCCTGGAGCTGAAGCTGGAAAGGTGAGCAGGGCCGAGCCTAGAGGGCTTCGTGCGCGTGATAAGAAATTTAAACAGGATCCTGAGTAACCTAGGCGGTATTTTAGGTTTTTTGTTTTTGTTTTTTTGTGAGACGGAGTCTAGCTTTGTCACCCAGGCTGGAGTGCAGTGTCGAGATCTTGGCTCACTGCAGCTTCCGCCTTCCGGGTTCAAGCGATTCTCCTGCCTCAGCCTCCGGAGTAGCTGGGATTACAGGCACGCGCCACCACGACTGGCAAATTTTTGTGTTTTTAGTAGAGACGGGGTTTCACCATGTTGGCCAGGCTGATCTCGAACTCCTGACCTCCAGTGATCCTCCCGCCTCGGCTTCCCAAAGTGCTGGGATTACAGGTGTGAGCCACCACGGCCAGCCTAGGCGGTATTTTAATCTGGACATAATGAGCTTGGATTTGCACTTCGAAATACACCAGGTAACCAGGTTGGGTTGAGGAGGAAGAGTCTGCAGCCTGTTTGGGTATGGTGACAGAATCGAGGCGGGGATGGCCTGACATGTGTTTATTGGTGAGTAGTCTTGTGTCTCTTCCATTGACGTGTAACTCTCATGAGAGCAAGGACTATTACCTCTTTAGTTCGTTTCTCTTACCCAGCACTTAGAAGAGTGACTAGCCTGGCAAATGGTAGGTTCTTTTTTTTTTTTTTTTTTGAGATGGACTCTCTCGTTGCCCAGGCTGGAGTGCAATGGCGCGATCTCGGGGCCCACTGCAACCTCCACCGCCCGGGGTTGAAGCAATTCTCCTGCCTCAGCTTCCCAGGTAGCTGGGATTACACGTGCCTGCCACCACACTCGGCTAATTTTTGTATTTTTAGTAGAGATGGAGTTTCACCATGTTGGCCAGGCTAGTCTGGAACTCCCAACCTCAGGTGAGCCGCCCACCTCAGCCTCCCAAAGTGCTGGGATTACAGGTGTGAACCACCGTGCCCGGCTGGTACGTTCTTTTTGTAAGATTTTTATGTGTTTATTTTTTAACTTAGTGTCGGGGTCTGGCGGTGTTGCCCAGGCTGGTCTCGAACTTCTGGGTTCAAGCAATCCTCCCACCTCAGCCTCCTAAAGTAGTAGTTTTTTTTTTTTTTTTTTTTTGAGATGGAGTCTCTGCTCTCTCACCCAGGCTAGTGTCACGATCTCAGCTCACTGCAGTCTCTGCCTCCCAGATTCACGCCATTCTCCTGCCTCAGCCTCTAGAGTAGCTACGAATACAGGCAACCGCCATCAGGCCTGGCTAATTTTTTGTATTTTTAGTAGAGACGGGGTTTCACTGTGTTAGCCAGGATTGTCTTGATCTCATGACCTCATGATCTGCCTGCCTTGGCCTCCCAAAGTGCTGGGATTACAGGCCTCAGCCACCGCGCCCGGCTGGTTCTTAAGTTTTTGATGGGTGAATGAATTAATTGATAGTTGACAGGACTTTCTAACTGAATAGCAGATGGAACTGCGAAGTAGAGTAGACAGATTACTGGAAATTGGAAGAACGCAAATATGGAATCCTGTTCAGTGGGTGTTTTTACTGAGCCCTTCTGGTGCAAAAGGCTGAAGCGGGAAGTGCAAAATAGGCCCCAGCTGCTGGTGTACTCCAGGGAGGGGTCCAGAGCCCAGAATCTGCCAATATACACCAGTTCTAGGTCTTAGTCTCACCAACCTAAGATGTCAGTTTCCCCTTTCTGCCCACCCACCTGTCTGAATTTGAGAAGTAGCTACTTCTTTTTTTTTTTTTTTTTTTTTTTTGAAACGGAGTCTTGCTGTGTCGCCCAGGCTGGAGTGCAGTGGCCGGATCTCAGCTCACTGCAAGCTCCGCCTCCCGGGTTCACGCCATTCTCTTGCCTCAGCCTCCCGAGTAGCTGGGACTACAGGTGCCCGCCACCTTGCCCGGCTAGTTTTTTTTTGTATTTTTTAGTAGAGACGGGGTTTCACCGTGTTCACCAGGATGGTCTCGAACTCCTGACCTCGTGATCCGCCCGTCTCGGCCTCCCAAAGTGCTGGGATTACAGGCTTGAGCCACCGCGCCCGGCCGAAAAGTAGCTACTTCTTTGTTTTGTTTTGAATATTACCATCCACAGGCATATAATCCATATGACTGTGACTTTAAGCCTTTATATTATTTCATCATATTGATGTATTATCATTTAATAAAACCATTCCAGGCCGGGCGTGGTGGCTCAAGCCTGTAATCCCAGCACTTTGGGAGGCCGAGGCGGGTGGATCACGAGGTCAGGAGATCAAGACCATCCTGGCTAACATGGTGAAACCCCGTCTTTACTAAAAAAAAATACAAAAAACTAGCCGGGCGAGGTGGCGGGCGCCTGTAGTCCCAGCTACTGGGAGGCTGAGGCGGGAGAATGGCGTGAACCCGGGAGGTGGAGCTTGCAGTGAGCGGAGATCGCGCCACTGCACTCCAGCCTGGGCGACACAGCGAGACTCCATCTCAAAAAAAAAAAAATAAAATAAAATAAAACCATTCCCTGGCATTTTTGTTATTTGTTTACCTTCACAGATAATGCAGGAATGAATATCTTCATGTCTTCCTTTTCCTCCATTTTTTTTTCTTTCATTGAGTGTTTTCCCAAAGGAGTAATTTTTGTTCTGTTTTGTTTTGTGTTCTTTCCTTTCCTTTTTTGAGATGGAGTTTCGCTCTTGTTGCCCAGGCTGGAGTGCAATGGCGCAAACTCGGCTCACCACAACCTCCGCCTCTCAGGTTCAAGCGATTCTTCTGCCTCACTCAGCCTTCCAAGTAGCTGGGATTACAGGCATGCACCACCATGCCCGGCTAATTTTATATCTTTAGTAGAGACTTGGTTTCTCCATGTTGGTCAGACTGGTCTCCAACTCCCAACCTCAGATGATCCACCCGCCTCAGCCTCCCAAAGTGCTGGGATTACAGGCATGAGCCACTGTGCCTGGCCTTGTTTTGTTTTGACAGCGTCTCGCTCTGTCGCCCAGGCTGGAGTGCAGTGGTGCAATCTCAGCTCACTGCAGCCTCCACTTCCCAGGTTCATGCAGTTTTCCTGCGTCAGCCTCTCGAGTAGCTGGGAGTACAGGCACGTTCCACCTCGCCTAATTTTTGTATTTTTAGTAGAGACAGGGTTTCACCATATTGACCAGGCTGGTCTCGAACTCCTGACTTCAAATGATCCACCCACCTTGGCCTCCTAAAGTGCTTGGATTACGTGTTAGCTACCGTGCCGAGCTGAGTTTAAGGGATTTTTATGGAAGCTTGATCACGTAGACATGATCAGTTATTAACTCAATCTCCAGCTCCTCTCTCTTCCTGCAAGGATGAGGGAGGAGGCTAAAAGTTCAAGCTTAGAGTCTAAGCTTCAAATCCTGGCTTGGTCTTCCTGTTGACCAGCCCTCATCCTGATGCTGTCCAGGAGCCCAGCGAGTCACTTCTTTAGAACAAAAGGCACTCCTGTCACTCAGGATGTTGCAAGGGATTTTGGAGCTCTGTACAAGATGCTCTTACTGGCCAGGCGCTGTGGCTCACACCTGTAATCCCAGCACTTTGGGAAGCCAAGGCAGGCAGATTGCTTGAGCTCAGGAGTTCTAGATCAGCCTGGGCAACAAAACAGCCTGAACAACATGGCAAAATCCCGTCTCTACAAAAAAAAATACAAAAATTAGCCAGGTGTGGTGGTGCGTGCCTATGGTCGCAGCTACTTGGGAGGCCAAGGGGGGAGAATCGCCTGAACTTGGGAGGTCGAGGCTGCAGTGAGCCAAGATCACACCACTGCAATCAAACCCGGGGTCAGAGTGAGACGCTGTCTCAAAAAAAAAAAAAAAAAGATGCTCTTATTTCTTCCATCACTCAGGAAATTACAAGGATTTTAGGACCTTTTTGTTGGGAACCGGGGCAGAGACCAAATATATATATATACACACACACACATATATATACATACACACACACATATACACACACACATATATATATATTTTTTCTTTTTTTGAGACAGTGTTTTGCTCGTTGCCTAGGCTGGAGTACAATGGGGTGATCTCTGCTCACCACAACCTCTGCTTCCCTGGGTTCTAGCGATTCTCCTGCCTCAGCCCCCTGAATAGCTGGGATTACAGGTGCCTGTCACCACGCCCTGCGAATTTTTATATTTTTAGTAGAGACGGATCTCGAACTCCCAACCTCAGGTGATCTGCCTGCCTCGGCCTCCCAAAGTGCTGGGATTACAGGCATGAGCCACTGGACCCGGCCCCAGATATATAGTTCTTATTATGTCATGGTGCTTTTATTTGTTATGTTTTTCTATTTTCCTGATGAAAATGGAAGCTCCATAACACAGCTTACATTGTGCCAGGCCACTATTTGTAGTACGTAGTAGTACTACGTAGTAGGTGCTCAATTAGTATTTCTTGAATGAATTAAATCATGAGGGAATGAATGAGCCAGATAAGCAGTGGAGGAGGGGACAGATGTTCCAAACAGCAAGGACTGCTTGTGTAGCAGAGCTGTGGCCACCAGGGGTTTGAGAGCTGAAGGATGGCCTATAGGGCTGGTGTACATAGATATACCAAGAGAGGTAGTGATAGATGAGAAAGAGAATTAAGCATGGCTAGACCCTAACAGACCTTGAAGGCTGTGTTTGTTCTAAGGGCAATGAGAAGAATGAGAAGGCATGAAAGGGTTTGATGTAAATTAAGAACTGCTTTTTTTTTTTTTTTTTTTGAGATGGAGTTTATCTCTGTCACCCAGACTGAAGTGCAGTGGCACGATCTTGGCTCGCTGCAACCTCCCTTCCTGGATTCAAGCAATTCTTCTGCCCCAGCCTCCCGAATAGCTGGGATTACAGGCGCTTGCCACCACACCTGGCTAATTTTTGTATTTTTAGTAGAGACAGGGTTTCACCATGTTGGCCAGGCTGCTCTCGAACTCCTGACCTCAGGTGATCTGCCCACCTTGGCCTCCCAAAGTGCTGGGATTACAGGTGTGAGTCACTGCGTCTGGCCAGAGAATTGTGTCTTTATAAGAGCCTTCTGACTACTGGGTCGTAAATGGATGGTATTGGGGTAAATGGAGGCAGGAGACCAGTGAAGCAGCTGTTGAAGTCATCCAGGCAGAAGTGACACCAGTTTGGACATAATTGGGTGTAAATTTTTTTTTTTTTTTTTTCAGACGGAGTCTTGCTCTGTTGCCCAGGCTAGAGTGCAATGGCGCGATACTGGCTCACTGCAACCTCCGCCTCCCGGGTTCGAGCGATTCTCCTGCCTAGCCTCCTGAGTAGCTGGGATTACAGGTGTACGCCACCACGCCCAGCTGATTTTTGTATTTTTAGTAGAGACGGATTTCACCATGTTGGTCAGGCTGGTCTTGATCTCCTGACCTTGTGATCTGCCTACCTTGGCCTCCCAAAGTGCTGGGATTACAGGCATGAGCCACTGCACCCAGCCATTGGGTGTAAAATTAACAGGGACTACTTCCTATCACTATGTCGAAGGTGGACGGCTATGCTAACTAGATTGGAAAAGCCACAGACTTCGGATCTCTTCATTGGCACATAACTGAGCCACCTGAGTAAATCACTCTCCCTTCATTCCTTGTTGACATTCAGCAAATCCTGATGGTGCTTCTGCCATGTACCAGGCCTCTACCAAGGGCTGCAGCAAATACAAACATGACTGTGGTTCAGGCTGCTCCCCAAAAAGGAGCCTCCTAATAGAAGTAGTGTCCCCTATGTCTTCCTGTGTTCCCTGCCCTGCCAGTGTTTGCCTCCCGTCTTCAATACTGTTTTCAGTCATCTGCCTCATATTGTGTCCATCTTTTTTTTTTTTTTTTTTTGAGACGGAGTTTAGCCCTTGTTGCCTAGGCTGGAGTGCAGTGGTGCAATCTCAGATCACTGCAACCTCCACCTCCCGGGTTCAAGAGATTCTCCTGCTTCAGCCTCCCGAGTAACTGGGATTACAGGCATCCGCTACCACACCCGGCTAATGTTTTGTATTATTATTATTTTTTTTTTTTTTTGAGACGGAGTCTTGCTCTGTCGCCCGGGCTGGAGTGCAGTGGCCAGATCTCAGCTCACTGCAAGCTCCGCCTCCCGGGTTTACGCCATTCTCCTGCCTCAGCCTCCCGAGTAGCTGGGACTACAGGCGCCGCCACCTCGCCTGGCTAGTTTTTTGTATTTTTTTAGTAGAGACAGGGTTTCACCATGTTAGCCAGGATGGTCTCGATCTCCTGACCTCGTGATCCGCCCGTCTCGGCCTCCCAAAGTGCTGGGATTACAGGCTTGAGCCACCGCGCCCGGCCTATTTTTCAATTAAAAAGTAAACTTCAGTGTCCAAAATGCAAACTTGGGGAGGGCAGAAAGATCACATACAAGGCTGTCACTTCACACTTGGAGAGTTGCACAGCAGCGGGCAGAGGCGCTCCTCATTTCACAGACGATGGGGCAGCCGGGCAGAGTAACTCACTTCCCAGATCGTGCAGGGGCCAGGCAGAGGCGCTCCTCACTTCCCAGATGGTGGGGCTGCAGGGCAGAGGCGCTCCTCACTTCCCAGATGGGGCCGGGCAGAGGCGCTCCTCACTTTCCAGAGGTAGGCAGAGGCGCTGCTCACTTCCCAGACAGTGCTGGGGCCAGACAGAGGCGCTCCTCACATCCCAGATGGTGCAAGGGCCAGGCAAAGGTGCTCCTCACTTCCCAGACAGCAGAGGCGCTCTTCACTTCCCAGATGGTCGGTGGCGGGTCAGGGGCGCAGTTTTTTGTATTTTTAGTAGAGATGGAATTTCATCACGTTGGCCAGACTGGTCTTGAACTCCTGACCTCGGGTGATGCACCTGCTTTGGCCTCCCAGAGTGCTGGGATTACAGGTGTGAGCCACTGCGCCCTGCCCTAGTGTCCTCTGTGCCTACCCCAAGGCCCAGGCAAAATCAGGTGCTCTATATGTCTCTGAATGAATGTGAAGTCTTCTCCTTGAGGCTTATGCTAGTGTGCATCAGGGAGCCAGTTCCCCAACCTGGGGATTCTCTCAAGGCTTACAGAGCTCATTGTATCAGTCATTTCAACCATCCAAGCCAAATAGGGAAGAACAACTCTTGCCTTTCTAACTCACGAGACTATAAAGAGAAAAAAATATAAGAGGCTTGGCTGGGTGCAGTGGCTCATGCCTGTAGCCCCAGCAGTTTGGGAGGCTGAGGCAGGCTGATCACCTGAGGTCAAGAGTTTCAGACCAGCCTAGCTAACATGGTGAAACCCCATCTCTGCTAAAAATACAAAAATTAGCTGGGTGTGGTGGCCGATACCTGTAATCCCAGCTACTTGAGAGGCTGAAACAAGAGAATCGCTTGAACCCAGGAGGCGGAGGTTGCAGTGAGCTGAGACTGTGCCAGTGCACTCCAGCCTGGGTGACAGATGGAGACACTGTCTCAAAACAAAACAAAACAAAAAAAATTACCTGGGTGTGGTGGTACACACCTGTAGTCCTAGCTTCTTGGGAGACTAAGGCAGGAGGATTGCAGGAGCGCAGGAGGTCAAGGCTGCAGTGAGCTATGATTGCGCCCTCCAGCCTGGGCCACAGAGTGACCATCTCTAAAAAATAATAAAAATTAAAGAGGCTTTGCAAAAGCGGAACGTGTCTGGATGATTATCCCCTGCATGTGCAGTGCCTTGTTTACAATTAATTTGCTTTTCCCGTGTTTATTCAACAAATATTTATTGAGCACTCACTTTGTGCCAAGCCCTGTGCTAGACGCTAGATAAGCAAGATAAGACTCTGCCCTCAAGGAGCTTACACTCCAGTGTGACTCAAGGGAAAAAGAATTTGAAAGTTGCTACCTACCCAGTCCCCTCACTGCACAGAAACTGAAGCCAGAGGTGTCCACACCTTTCTCCTTCCCATGCTCTGATAGCTCCTCTCTGCTAAGCTCCCCATTGCCCGTGACCCCATGTGTCAGGTTTCCTGCCTGGGGTATACTCAGAAAATGGTTCATGTAAATAATATTGAAAAGATTGGACCTTCTCTGCAAAGAATGGGGCCGTTGCTTTTTGAAAAACTTCCTGTTGATAGTGTCTCCTTTTTTTTTTTTTTTTTTTTTTTTTTTTTAACCTTCTCTGCATTAATTATTCTAGCTATCAATTCTTCCACTCAATAGTGTCTCCTATGACTACCCCAATTTCTGGCTGTGTGGTTTACAGATCCAGTTGTCTCTGCTCTTGCATTGTGAGAGTCAACAGAGGCCCAAGAAACCCCGATACTAGTTTCCTGCTGTTGGTGGGTTTTTTGAGACAAGGTCTCTGTCGCCCAAGCTGGAGTGCAGTGGAGTGCAGCCTCAAACTCCTGGGCTCAAGCGATCCTCCTGCCTCAGCCGCCCCAGTAGCTGGGAGTACAGGTGCACGCCACCACGCCGGTTAATTTTTTAAAACATTTTGTAGAGATAGGGTCTCGCTGTGTTGCTCAGGCTGGTCTTGAACTCCTGGCCTCCAGCGATCTTCCCGCCACTACCTCCCAAGGTGTTGGGGTTACAGGCGTGAGCCACGCGCTCGGTCCCGCGTTCTAGTTACGATTTTGTTGCAGGCGGTGAAAAGTCATGTGGCCTCCAAGGTCCTAGATTTCTGAGGGGCGTCAGCTTGGCAGCCTAATGTAAAGTGATCTCCGACTGGCTACCCACCCTCCGCTTTTTGCTGTTTTCATCCTGGGGGCTAACCGCTAAGACACAGCCTCCAGGTTCCCTAGGGAAGCCTCCGCGGAGGAAGGCACCGACTGGAGCACCCGGGAAGACCCACCTGGGGAAAGTCTCCCTACGTGCAGTCTGCGTGCTGAAGGGGCCGGCCGGGCCTGCGTACTAGCGTCCCGCCGGTCTTGCTGCGCTGAGAGGAAGGGGCGGGGCGTCGCCAGGTCGTGCCCGCATCCGCCGGACGCCGGAAGTGGCTCTCCGCCCCTGCCACTGGGCCATGGAGACTGTGGCACAGTAGATTGTAGTGTGAGGCTCGCGGGGGCAGTGGCCATGGAGGCCGTGTTGAACGAGCTGGTGTCTGTGGAGGACCTGCTGGTGAGGCCTGGCCCGGACAGAGGGAAAGGGAAGGTCGGAGGGCGGGTCCTGAGGAGAGTCAGGTATGGGCCGAACCCTCCTCCCGGCATCGGCTTGGCCGAGGGAAGCTGAACTACGGCTCCCGGCAGCCTCCACAGCGTCTGGCTCCTGCCCGGAGGGCCCGCTATGCTGCAGAGGCTCCTGGGAGTTGTAGTGTCCTGATCCCCCACGTACGGGCCTGTTGCCCGACCGTGGTTAGACTGACGGGTTCTGGGATCATGCAGGAGCTGTGAGCTCAGGGCGCTCCTTCAGCGGTGGAGGAATACAGTGACCATCAGAAGGCGTCACCTATTACTGCGTCCGGCACGGTGCTAAGGCATCGCATGCCAGATCTCAGTCCTTGTAGCCCTAGGAGGTAGACACAACTTCTATTCCTGGACAGTAAAAGGTCCAGGCCCGGCAGGGTGGGGCAGGATGGGGCCAGCAGCCTCAAATGAGGACCGCGTGGGCTGTTGTTGAGCAGTTCTGACAGTGTGTTTACTGTTTGGCCGCCGGGGTCAGCTGCTCTGGGAGCGGTTCCTGGAGCTGCCACCAGGTGGCATCTCCGCTCGGTACCGCCGCGGGGAGGGGAGACCAGGGGCATCTGTCCCAAGAGCTGGCCCACAGGCCAGGAGGAGCCGAAAGCCTGGGTCCCGGGCATGGAGATAGCAGACGCTGGGGTGCCAGATACCGAGACCCACGTGGGAAAGGAGGCAGAGCCAGGGATATGGGGTGTGACTGACACCATGTCCAGATAGAGAATGGTTGACGCCCTTTATTTCTAAATGATTCCTTTCTTCCCCTGTGGCAGAAATTTGAAAAGAAATTTCAGTCTGAGAAGGCAGCAGGCTCGGTGTCCAAGAGCACACAGTTTGAGTACGCCTGGTGCCTGGTGCGGAGCAAGTACAATGATGACATCCGTAAAGGCATCGTGCTGCTCGAGGGTGAGGCGCTGTACTCTCCCCTTCCCGCTGCCATCTGGGCTGCTGTACCATGTGGGTCCCCGTAGTCCAGGCACCTCTCAGTTGTCTCCGGTAGATTTACAGCACCAAGGGCTATACTTAGCTTGACGTCTCCCAGTGAACTTTTGGCTACTTACCGCCCACCATTGTTTTGCCAGACGGAGTCATAGCTTGTCAGTTCCCCCAGGACTGTCTTGATCTGGGAAAGTGACTTGAGGTCACGCAACTAGTAAGTTCATGGCTGAATTGGGACTAGAAGGTCCCGTTTTGTGAGACCTAGGCCCGTGCCCTTCCCCCAACACCACCACCATGTTGCTTAGTTAGCAGCTACTGAGAATCTTCTGTGGCATGGAAGAGGCCCAGAGGACTGTCCTACAAAATTGTGAGCACATAGTGCTTTTTGTTTTTTGTTTTTGTTTGAGAGGGAGTCCTGCTCTGTCTCCCAGGCTGGAGTACAGTGGCGCTGTCTCAGCTCACTGCAGCCGTCCTCTCCCGGTTCAAGCAATTCTCCTGCCTCAACATCCTGAGTAGCTGGATTACAGGCGCCCACTACCACGCCCGGCTAATTTTTGTATTTTTAGTAGGGACAGGATTTCACCTTGTTGGTCAGGCTGGTCTCGAACTCCTGACCTCAGGTGATCTGCCCACCTCGGCCTCCCAAAGTGTTGGGATTACAGGCGTGAGCCACCGCGTCCAGCCAGATGTGCTTTTTGGATTAGAACCCTATTTCCCATTGGTTTTGTGTGGGTCATCATTTGTCAGAGGCCACAATACTTAATCACTTAATTTCTCTGTACCTCCTTTCTTTTGTTCCTTTTTTTTTTTTTTTTTTTTTTTTTTTTTTTTTTTTTAAGGCAGAGTCTCGCTCTGTCGCCCGGACTGGAGTGCAGTGGCCGGATCTCAGCTCACTGCAAGCTCCGCCTCCCGGGTTTAAGCCATTCTCCTGCCTCAGCCTCCGGAGTAGCTGGGACTACAGGCGCCCGCCACCTCGCCCTGCTAGTTTTTGTATTTTTAGTAGAGACGGGGTTTCACCGTGTTAGCCAGGATGGTCTCGATCTCCTGACCTCGTGATCCGCCCGTCTCGGCCTCCCAAAGTGCTGGGATTACAGGCTTGAGCCACCGCGCCTGGCCTCTTTTGTTCAAGTAATCATTTATAAGCACATAGTCAGTGTACAGCCATCCCTCTGTAGCCATGGGGGATTGGTTCTAGGAACCCCGCCCCCACAAATACCAATAGCCATCAAAGTCCCTTGTATAAAATGTTGTGGTATTTACATGTAACCTGTGCACTTTCTCGTACATACTTTCATTCATCTGTAGATTACTTATAATACCAAATACAATGTAAATGCTGTGTAAATAGTATACTATATTGTTTAGGGAATAATGGCAAGAAAAAAAGGTGTGTTCATGTTCAGTACATATGCAACTATCTTTTTTTTTTTTCCTGAGTATTTTTGATCCATGTTTGTTGAATCCATGAATACAGAATGCCAACTGTGCTAGCAAAGGATGCCTATTGAAAATCTATAAAAATGAGGCCGGGCGCAGTGGCTCAAGCCTGTAATCCCAGCACTTTGGGAGGCCGAGATGGGTGGATCGCGAGGTCAGGAGATCGAGACCATCCTGGCTAACACGGTGAAACCCCGTCTCTACTAAAAATACAAAAAACTAGCCGGGCGAGGTGGCGGGCGTCTGTAGTCCCAGCTACTCCGGAGGCTGAGGCAGGAGAATGGCGTAAACCCGGAGGCGGAGCTTGCAGTGAGCTGAGATCCGGCCACTGCACTCCAGCCCGGGCGACAGAGCAAGACTCCGTCTCAAAAAAAAAAAAAAAAAAAAAAAAAGAAAATCTATAAAAATGAGGCCGGGCGCAGTGGCTCAAGCCTGTAATCCCAGCACTTTGGGAGGCCGAGATGGGTGGATCGCGAGGTCAGGAGATCGAGACCATCCTGGCTAACACGGCGAAACCCTGTCTCTACTAAAAAATACAAAAAACTAGCTGGGCGAGTTGGCGGGCACCTGTAGTCCCAGCTACTCGGGAGGCTGAGGCAGGAGAATGGCGTAAACCCGGGAGGCGGAGCTTGCAGTGAGCTGAGATCTGGCCACTGCACTCCAGCCTGGGCAACAGAGCGAGACTCCGTCTCAAAAAAAAAAAAAAAAGAAAATCCATAAAAATGGCCGCGCACAGTGACTCACACCTGTAATCCCAGCACTTTGGGAGGCCAAGGCAGGCCGATCACAAGGTCAGGAGTTCAAGACCAGCCTGATCAACATGGTGAAATCCTGTCTCTACTAAAAATATGAAAATTAGCTGGGTGCGCACCTGTAATCCCAGCTACTCAGGAGGCTGAGGCAGGAGAATCACTTGAACTCGGGAGACAGGTTGCAGTGAGCCAAGATCACGCCATTGCACTCCAGCCTGGGCAACAGAACGAGACTCTGTCTCAAAGGAAAAAAAAAAATCTATAAAAGACTCTTTCTTAAAAGATACAAATAATTTTACCCTATGTTTGTCTACTTCGGCAATTCAAATTTTCAGGTTTATTCTACAGCAGGGTGTAGCTGTAGAAGAAACAGCCTCTCTAAGTGATTATCAACAAATTCTAGTGCATAGAGTACAGTTATCCTCTGGGAAGTCTCTGAATTAAGAAAGTCAGGTGGGACCAGGCACTGTGGCTCACGCGTGTAATCTCAGCACTTTGAGAGGCTAAGTCCAGAGGATGGCTTGAAGACAGGAATTCGAGACCATCTGGCCTATCTCTATAACAAAAATTTTTAAATTAGCCAGGTGTGGTGGTGTGTGCTTATAGTCCCAGCCACTTGGGAGGCTGAGGCAGGAGGATCAGTGACCCCAGGAGTTCGAGGCTGCAGTGAACCATGGACGTGCTACTGTGCTCCAGACTGAGTGACAGAGTGAGACCATCTCCTTTTTTTTTTTTTTTTTTTTTTTTTTTTTTGCAAAACAGAGTTTCAGTCTTGTTGACCAGGCTGGTGTGTGCAATGGCGCAATCTTGGCTCACCACAACCTCCGTTTACTGGGTTCAAGCAATTCTGCTGCCCCACCCTCCTGAGTAGCTGGGATTACAGGCATGTGCCAACACGCCTGGCTAATTTTGTATTTTTAGTAGATACGGGGTTTCTCCATGTTGGTCAGGCTGGTCTCAAACTCCTGACCCCAGGTGATCCACCCGGCTCAGCTTCCCAAAGTGCTGGGATTACAGGCGTGAGCCACCGCTCACAGCCAAGAAAAAAAAAAAAGGAAGGAAGACAAAGTCAGGTGGGATCTTTGGGGAAGGCTGATTGAAGGCAAGTTTTGAGCTATTTTTGTAAAGGGGGATTTTTTTTTTTTTTTTTTTTTTTTTTGAGAAGGAGTCTCGCTCTGTCACCCAGGCTGGAGTGCAGTGGCCAGATCTCAGCTCACTGCAAACTCCGCCTCCCGGGTTTACGCCATTCTCCTGCCTCAGCCTCCCGAGTAGCTGGGACTACAGGCGCCCGCCACCTCGCCCGGCTAGTTTTTTGTATTTTTTTAGTAGAGACGGGGTTTCACCGTGTTAGCCAGGATGGTCTCGATCTCCTGACCTCGTGATCCGCCCGCCTCGGCCTCCCAAAGTGCTGGGATTACAGGCTTGAGCCACCGCGCCCGGCCAAGGGGGATTTTTTTAAACAATAATTGGACAGCAGGCAGTTTAATTAAAACCACAACAGCAGCACTTTGGGAGGCCGAGGCGGGCAGATCACTTGACGTCAGGAGTTTGAGACCAGCCTGGCCAACATGGTGAAACTCCATCTCTACTGAAAATACAAAAATTAGCCCGGCGTGATGGCGGGCACCTGTAACTCCAGCTGCTCGGGAAACTGAGGCAGGAAAATCGCTTGAACCTGGGAGGCGAAGGTTGCAGTGAGCTGAGATGACGCCATTGCACTCCCGCCTCGGCAACGAGTGAAACTCCGTCCAAAAAAAAAAAAAACACAGCAGATGCCAAAACTGAGTCGTGCTGCCTTTGGCTTCTCCAGGGCCCCAATTTCCTCATTTCAGTTGGATGGACCAGTTGACTGTAATGATGCTAAAGGGATGTTCTGTCACTGGTGTTGGGGCAGCTGGGGTTCATCCTGCTCCAGAGCTCTGGCTAGGGTGCTGGGAGTGACTGGATCTGAAAGGGAGGCTTAGAACCGTGACCCTCCCAGGATCACAGAGGCATTCAGAGAGTGCAAGGGGCCTCTGGGACAGAGTATTAGGAAAGTATTAGGAAAGAAGCATTTCTCACTCTCTTCTCTGCCCCACCCCAGAGCTGCTGCCCAAAGGGAGCAAGGAGGAACAGCGGGATTATGTCTTCTACCTGGCCGTGGGGAACTACCGGCTCAAGGTGAGATGGGGCCCCAGTTCCCTTCACCCTCCTCTGGGGCTACAGGACCTTAATGCGTTCTCCAGGGTGGATCCCTGGACAGCAGGAAGGCTGAAGGGGTGCAGATGTGCAGAGCGGTGTCAGATGAGGACTCCAAGGGAAGATCAGAGTGGCGAGGGTGTGGGGAGGAAGGTGACGTCAAGAGATTGGGTGCAGGCCCCAGCCTTGCACTGTTATCTCCCGCAGAGTTGGGGTTGTTTGTGGACTCTATTCTGTGGGGTGGGGCTGGAGGGAGGGAGGGGGTGGAGGTCGAGGGAGGAGCCCCCAGGGCTGAAGAAGGGAAGGCCCTTCAAGTGGGCAGGAGGAGTGGTGGATACTGAGGTGTAGCTGGCCCGGTGGCTCACACCTGTAATCCCAGCTACTCAGGAGGCTGAGGCGAGAGGACTGCTTGAGCCTGGGAGTTTGAGGCTGCAGTGAGCTGTGATTGCAATGCTGCCCTCCAGCTTGGGCAACAGAGCAAGACTGCATCTCTTATTTTTTCTTTTTTTTTTCTTTTTTTTTTGAGACGGAGTCTCGCTCTGTCCCCCAGGCTGGAGTGCAGTGGCTGGATCTCAGCTCACTGCAAGCTCCGCCTCCCGGGTTCACGCCATTCTCCTGCCTCAGTCTCCCGAGTAGCTGGGACTACAGGCGCCCGCCACCTCGCCTGGCTAGTTTTTTGTATTTTTTTTAGTAGAGACGGGGTTTCACTGTGTTAGCCAGGATGGTCTCGCTCTCCTGACCTCGTGATCCGCCCGTCTCAGCCTCCCAAAGTGCTGGGATTACAGGCTTGAGCCACCGTGCCCGGCCCTCCGCATCTCTTATTTAAAAAAAAAAAAACCACTGAGGTGTGTTTGACGCGTGCCTGTCTCCCCGAGTGCAGGAATACGAGAAGGCCTTAAAATATGTCCGCGGGTTGCTGCAGACAGAGCCCCAGAACAACCAGGCCAAGGAACTGGAGCGGCTTATTGACAAGGCCATGAAGAAAGGTGACAGCCTCGGCCCCTTTGTTCAGCCCTGCTCTTCCCCATGCCTGGGCACTTTGTTCTCTCTGTAAATGAACCCCTGCAGGCAGCCCCTCAGCCCCACCCCTTCCAGTCCTTAGAGCCCCTTGCCCTGCGACTCCAGGTAGGGGTGTGCCTCTGTTGAGGAGCAGGGCTGGCGGAAGGGGACGGGCTCCTGACACTGTCCCTTTCCTTCCCCAGATGGACTCGTGGGCATGGCCATCGTGGGAGGCATGGCCCTCGGTGTGGCGGGTCTGGCCGGACTCATCGGACTTGCTGTGTCCAAGTCCAAATCCTGAAGGAGGCGTGGGAGCCCATGGAGAACGCTCCAGGAGGGCCCATCCATCCTCGCTGTCCCTTCCCTGTTCTCCCCCTGCACCCCTGTCTCTGTCCTCTGTGGCCTTCAACTAACTTCTGCTCCCCTGAGACCCGTTCTTCAGCCCCAAATCATGTGCTTTGGGATGAGTGTAAATAAAACGGGGCTATGGCTTGGGAACCCCCGTGTCTGCATTGAGGGGAGGGGAGGGTTCCGAACGCTGGGCACAGGGGCGGAGGTGTCACTCCTGGTTTTCTCCGGCCCCTGCCCTTCAGGTTGGCACGGGGTTCTTTGTCCACTGCACAGCCCAGAGCCCACACCCCTCCTTCCTCCCTTTCCTGAAGCCACATCCTTGAGAGTGCCGGGCAGCTTGGAGACACAGGGCTTTTCTATGGTCCCAGAGTTGTGAGAGGAGGCAGTGACTGGAGCAGGGGTGGGCAGAACTGCAGGGTCAGGCCGGGCTTCAGGCCTGCGTTCTCCTCTGACCTACTCAGCTGCCTCTGTGGACTTTTCCACAGCAAGCCCCCGTGGCTTCCTCCTCCCCGACCTCCCCTCCCCTCCCTTTTTCTTCCTGTGGCCTCCCCTTCCTCCTACCTCCTCCTCCTCCGGGGATGGGGGGGCCCGGTGCGGGAAGGAATCCTGCATCTGGTATGGAGTAGGCGGGGGTCCTGGGAGGGGTCAGAGCCCAGGGCGCCCCAGCTCTCACCTGTGGGCTGGAAGGTCAGGACTCCGCCCCACCTGGCCAGTTTCGCCCCCTCGTGCCAGGCTCGGCATGGGCCTGTTTTGCTTCACTGCATACCTCTCGTTCCACAGCCCAGGCCAACTCAGCCAGGAGTGGGGAGGAGACACCTGAGGGGAGACCAGAGAAGCCCAGGGAGGCCGGAGAAGCCCAGCAGGGCCGTAGGACCAGGGAGGTGTGCAGCCAGCACTGATGGCCCCCAGGGACAGATGCCTAGGAAACTGGAGCAGGAGATAAGAGTGTCCACCCTGGGACAGGTGCTCTGCACTGGCTCGGGACGGGAACCCAGAGGCTGCTAATCCATCATCATTAACGAATAGAGTGGGTGACAGTCCCGATAACTGGGAACAGGTTGCAGAACTTAGCCACAGGATCACGCTCCAGGCTCGGCAGCAGGACCAGCTCGATGCTGAATCAAAGATCAACTTAGGAGGAAATTTGAGTTTTGGGCGAGAGCGACTCCCTGGTGGCCTCACTCAGCCCTGCAGGCACTCACATCCAGGACAGTCCCCGGTGCTGAGCGCTGGTTATGTGCAGGGGGCTTGACTCCCTGGTCCCAACGAGGTCTTAGTGTGTTGCCCAGGCTGGTCTTGAACCCTTGAGTTCAAGTAGTCCTCTTAGCCCAGCCTCCCAAAGTGCTAGGATTACAGGCGAGAGCCACTGTGCCTGACCCCTGGTCCCAGTTCTCAGGATAGCCCATGCAGTAAGCAGTCGGGTCTGTCATTGACAGAGCAGAAGCAGGCTCAGGGGACTAACACTCCCTGCCTGAGTTCCCTGGTGAATGGATTGTGGGGCCGAGTTCCAGTCCAGGCTGGATGGAGCCCAGAGCTGTGGGTCTCCCATTCTCCCGTCCCCTCATTCCAGCTTCGTCTTCCTTGAGACTCACATGCCCCAACCCCTCAGTCTGCGAGTATCTTAGATTGTTCTCACGGTCCCTCCATCCTTCTCCACTGAAGGCTGCTGTTCATTCTTTCTCTGTCTCTGTCCCTTACTGCTCTCACGTCTGTCTCTATCATCTTTTCACTCCTTGTCCCTCTTACTCCGTTCTCTGGCCCCCAAAGAAAGCTGAGTCAGACAGATGCTTCCCCTCAGTTCCCAGTACCTCCCCTGGGGGCCCCTCGTTGGCTGTATCGTCAGTGGCTCCAGGGTAAGTCTGCCCCCCCACCCTCGTGGGGCGGGGAGCCGGGGCAGCCCAGAGGCTGGGGGGAGGGGGTGGACTTTTGGCCCGTTTCGGTTATTCCCTCCATCTCGTCAACAGCTGCCGCGCGCAGGCTTAGCTCATTCCTCTGACCTGCCAGGAAGCAGAGAAAACCCAGAGAGAAGGAGGGAGGCAGAAACCTGGAGGCAGAAAGTGGAGACGGACCTGAGCCCGAGGAAGACACAGGCAGAGGCCGAGGTTGATTCCACCCCAGCCTGTCCAGACAACTCTCCTTAGCCGCAGCCCCTTCCAGTTCCCTAGGGGTTCTGCCCCTCCCCCTCTCTGGGGCACCAGTCCCCCAGGGCCCTGCATCCCACCATGTCGATGGCTGTGGAAACCTTTGGCTTCTTCATGGCAGCTGTGGGGCTGCTGATGCTGGGGGTGACTCTGCCAAACAGCTACTGGCGAGTGTCCACCGTGCACGGGAACGTCATCACCACCAACACCATCTTCGAGAACCTCTGGTTTAGCTGTGCCACCGACTCCCTGGGCGTCTACAACTGCTGGGAGTTCCCGTCCATGCTGGCCCTCTCTGGTATGGGGTGGGGAGCGCTCCAGGGGGAGAGGGCGGCGGGGAAAAGCTGCAGAGACCCCAGGGGAGGGCGGGTACTGCCATGAGGATGCAGGGAGCCCTGGATTAAGCTCTGGGGGTCTGGGTTCCTGCAGCCAGGAGGGCTGGGGACGGCCCCTGCCTAGAACTGAAGACCTTGCCACACGTGGCCCCCTGCGCTAGTGTGGCACTTTTAGCTGTTACAGGTGCAGGCACCGGAATCAGACCCCCCTTTCCCAGCCCTGTGCCGTGGGCAAATGATGAAACCAGCCTCATCTCACCCACCTGTAGGGTCAGGGTGAGAGTCCCAGTTCCCAGGTGACTGAGAAAGTGCAGAATGTTAATGGGATGTTAACACACACAGGCACTCAGTACAGTTGAGCATGTGTTGGGGATGGGATTGCTGGGGTGGGCAGGGGGAGGCGGCCCCATCTTGGATTCTTGTAGGTTGATCAACTTCCAGGCTCCACAGCCTCCCCAGCCTCACTGTGGGGGCACTGGTCTCCTTGTCCAGCTAATGTCTAAAGGGCCCCTGTGAAGGGAGGCATCTTGCAACTTGCAGGTTGAGCGTCCGCTTTAAGGAGGCGGTGTGTGTGCAGGTGTGTGGGTCTTTTCAGGGTCTTAGAGGGCTGGAGCCGACAGCTCTTTGGGCCCAGGGCAGTTCTTTCTGTGGCTGCGGCAGCTTCCCACTCCCTGCTCCCCGCTAGGATGAGGCCACCCCACTGTTTCTCCAGGGCAGTCTCCTTTCCATCTGCCCCATGCCAGAGACCAAGCGCGGGTGACTATGAACTGCATGTGGTGCCGCTGCACGCCCTCCTGGGTCCCTCAGGGCCAGTCCGCTCACCAGGCACCGTGTGGCAGGGAAGGAGCCAAAGGCGACACTGGGTGTGAAGCGGGGCTTGAGAGCTCATCCCTGGGGATGTCAGAGCTGCTCTGAGCAGTTAGGGGGCCTGGGTGGGTCTCCTGTGCTCCCACTACTCCCAGCCCCTCCTGAGGCAGCGGCAGAGGCTTTGTGTTTTCATCCATCTCTCCAGGACTGACTGTGTTCAGGGCTGGTGCCCCTCCCCCCCAAAAAAAACTCTATAAAAGCTGAGTACAATCTGGGCCAGAAGCCCAGAGTGCTGAGTGGCCAGAAGGGACACTGGAGGCAGCCCCTACACCCACTTCCCAGACAGATCATACTGTGAGGAAGGGGCTCTGCTGTAAGCCTGCACACCTGAGAGAGGCACCCCTGGGAACTGCATGAATGACAGTGCCAGAGTCCCCAGGACACGGGGGTAGAGGGTGGCTGGGTTCCGGGCCTTGGGCTAGGTGCTTCCACCTACATTATTTCCACGGTGGGGAAGTAGAGGGAATCTTTTACAGAAGCTGAAAAGCCTTGGCAAGGTGCAGCACCCCACCCCAAGTCACATAGGCAGGAGAGGGGAGCCGGGATTCAGACTCCACGGCTGGGGTGGTCCTGGGAGAGAGACCTGACTTGTGTCTCCCAACCGTGCTCCCCAACCCCTGGCCATGCAGCCCGTGTGCCCCAGGCTCTTCGATAATCTCTCCATTGACTGCTAGAGCCACCTGGGGACTCAGACTCGTGTGGGCCCCAGAGGGAGTGGCTGGGAGGAAGAAAGTGCTCCTGGAGAACTTTGCCCCTCCTGCCTACCCCCCCACTCTGCACCCTGCATCTCCTGGCAGGGGCCCAGCCTTTCCCCTTCAGCACCAACGGTTATGCCCCACCCGGGAAAGGGGTGCAAGGTCCTTGGAATGCTTGGCAACTATCAAAGACGGAGAAGGGAGGAGAAGGGGGAAGCAAGAGGGAGCCAGCAGTCTCCTTCAGGCCTGAGAAAAGGGAAACTGAGGCACTGAAAGACTGAGCTAGACTGACTTGGATGGGTCCTGGGCCCAGGATTCCACCTAGATCCGAAACTCGACCACTTGTGGTGGTCCTGAGCTACTCAGGAGGCTGAGCAGGAGGATCGCCTGCACCCAGGAGTTCAATCAAGGCTGCAGTGGTGAGCTGTGGTGGTGCTACTGCACTCCGGCCTGGGCGACAAAGCAAGACCCTGTCTCTAAAACTGCCCTAGACCCTCTGCTATACAGCACTGCTGCCCCCTACCTGTTATTCCAGGAAGAAACCAGGTCAAAATGTGCAGCACTGGGCTAGGACAGTGGGAAGGACTTGGAGTGGAATCAGACGTGGGGAAGGCGACAGGGATGCTTAGCTGTGGTTTCTGTAATACCCAGTAACGCGAGAGTAACCTGATAGGGCAGCTGTTCTCAGTCAGGGGACTTTACACAATGATTGTCATGGCTTGTGGGGAGGGGGTTGCACCCCGTGGGTAGAGGCCAGGGAGGCTTCTGAACATCCCACAGTGCACAGGACAACCCCCAGAACAGAGTTACCCAGCTCAGGTGTCAAGAGTGCCCAGGAGAAACCTGTAATCCAGGCACAAGCAAAGCATGCCAGGTGCATGGGAGGAGTGGGGAGCGGGGTGGGAAGGGTCCAGATGCCGAAGGAGGGAGGGGTGACTGCAACTGGGTAGGCTGGAGGAGCCCAGGGAAAGGAGAGGACTTGGGGACTGTTAGGTACAAGAGAGCAAGAAGGTGAGGGGGGCCTGGTGCAGTGCCTCATTCCTGTAATCCCAGCACTTAGGGAAGCCGAGGCAAACAGATCACTTGGGGTCAGGAGTTCGAGACCAGCCTGGACAACATGGTGAAACCCTGTCTCTACTAAAAATACAAAAATTAGCTGGGCGTGGTGGTGCATGTCTGTAATCCTAACTACTGGGGAGGTTGAGGCAGGAGAATCACTTGAACCCGGGATTGCAGAGGGGAGGAGAAGGGGGGAAAGGCTGACGACTGTGCCTGCCCCCAGGGTATATTCAGGCCTGCCGGGCACTCATGATCACCGCCATCCTCCTGGGCTTCCTCGGCCTCTTGCTGGGCATAGCAGGCCTGCGCTGCACCAACATTGGGGGCCTGGAGCTCTCCAGGAAAGCCAAGCTGGCAGCCACTGCAGGGGCCTTCCACATTCTGGCTGGTAACTGGGGGAAGGTGATGGGGCGGGGCATGGCGGTGGGGGCCAGGGGTCCCCCTCTGCCACAGACTTCAGGCTGCTTTGTCCTCACCTCATCTCCAATTCCCGCTCCTCATGCTCACCTCCCCTACCCTGCTGCATGGACACCTGCTTACCCCTGCCTCATCCGTACTCCCCAAATCTGGCAGCAAATCAGCCCAACGGCAGTGTTTCTTGAGCTCCCAGTAGGGGCCAGCCACGGCCAGGTGTGGGAGGGACCTCAAAGATGACAGTGAGCGGCTGCCTCTGGGAGCTTACATCCTGGCTGGGGAGCAGAGTTAGAGTGCACACTGTGGCACACACACAGTGCACAACCACAGTACCATACCATGGGGCATGGTGGCTCATGCCTGTAATCCCAGCACTGTGGGAGGCTGAGGTGGGTGGATCACCTGAGGTCAGGAGTTCAAAACCAGCTTGGCCAACATGGTGAAACCCTGTCTTCACTAAAAATACTAAAAAAAAAAAAAACAAAAAAACAAAAATAAAAAATGCCAGGCATGGTGGCAGGCACCTGTAGTCCCACTGACTTGGAGGCTGAGGCAGGAGAATCACTTGAACCTGGGAGGTGGAGGTTGCAGTAAGCCAAGATTGTGCCACTGCACTCCAGCCTGGGTAAAAGAACGAGACTATCCAAAAAAAAAAAAAAAAAAAAAAAAAAAAAAAAAAGGCCAAGGCAGGAGAACTGGCTTGAGCCCAGGAGTTCCAGACCAGCCTGGGCAGCATAGTGAGACCCCATCTCAGCAAAAAAACACAATGCCATCTGGCCACCGCTTTTCAATTTGCAGAACATTTCTGCATCCATAGCGTCACAATAAGTCTTTGAGGTAGGGTGGGTATTTCTGTTTTCCAGAGGTAAAACAGGCCCAGAAAGGTCAGGAGGCTTGCAGGAGGACAAGCCCCTAGTGAGTAGGGTAGTGCTAGCCTGGGGGTCTTCCTGGCTTCAGGAAAGCATGACCCTGGGCTCCCAGGGCCCAGTTGGGCTTTCAAGGGTGGGCGGGATTTGGATGAGGCTCCATCTGGGTGAGGAGATGATGGGATGAAGGCCCTAGAGGTGGGCATGAACGAGGCAGGTCTGGGATCAAAGAGAGAAGAGGCAGGAGGAAGTGGAGGTAGTGGGAGATGAGCTGGATGGGCTGGAGTTGGGGGCCTAAGGGCTACCCTGAGAAGTTGACCCCAGGAAGGAGGAAGGCTTATAAACCGGGCTGGGGAGAAACGAATTGAGTGAAATTGCTGGTTTTGGACTTGATGCCCCCGTCCTACTCTGGGCAGCCCCTGCCTGCCTCTCCCCCTAAGCCCCCTTTCCCGCTATCCCTCCCCCTGGACTGGGGTCCTCCTCCGGTCCCCAGGTATCTGCGGGATGGTGGCCATCTCCTGGTACGCCTTCAACATCACCCGGGACTTCTTCGACCCCTTGTACCCCGGAACCAAGTGAGTGAGGGGACCCCACCCCCGCCTCGGGGCAGCGGATGGGACTCAGCCCTGCCCCCTGGCTGGTGCCTCACTGGTCCCACGCCCACGCGTCGCTTTTGTGCGCAGGTACGAGCTAGGCCCCGCACTCTACCTGGGCTGGAGCGCCTCCCTGATCTCCATCCTGGGTGGCCTCTGCCTCTGCTCCGCCTGCTGCTGCGGCTCTCACGAGGACGCCGCCGCCAGGTGAGCGGGGAGAGGCGCAGGCTGGGGCCGGGCAGGATTGGGGAGATGAGGGCCGCGCCCCGGCTCTGACCCGGGCCTCTCGCCGCAGCGCCCGGCTGCCCTACCAGGCTCCGGTGTCCGTGATGCCCGTCGCCACCTCGGACCAAGAAGGCGACAGCAGCTTTGGCAAATATGGCAGGAACGCCTATGTGTAGCAGCTCTGGCCCGTAGGGCCCACTGTCCTTCCCAGTGCCCCAAGGAGAGGGGTCCTGGCCTGGACCCATTCCCCTGTAGTAACCTCAGGGGCCGGCCACGCCCTGCTCCCGGAGCCCCGCCTGGGCCACGCCCCCGTGTCTTGCACTCCCGCGGCCCCTGCAGGTCAAGAACTGCTCTTGGGAAGTCGCATATCCCCCCCTGAGGCTGGATCCCTCATCTTCTGACCCTGGGTTCTGGGCTGTGAAGGGGATGGAGGTGTCCCCGCACGTTTGTATTCTGTATAAATACATGCATTAATAAATGTATATTGTGATCGTTCAGGGCTTGAAGGTGTCAGAAGCGGCCGGCCAAGCAAGGGGTGGGGGGTGGTGCCAGGAGTAGGTTCAGGTCTCGGACCCCAGACTGTCACCCTGTCCACCACTTTGGGGCTGTGTCGTACATCAAAACAGAAGAGGGGTTGCAAGTGACTTCGCGAGTGGCACATAATTGCTGGTAAGAGTCACCAAGGAGCAGATCCCGGAAGCCCCCGCTCCAGGAAACTGGAAATAGCAGAGATGACCCCTGGCCAGCCTGAGATGCCAAGCTGCTCCTTTCACTCTCCTCGCCGGTCTAGTGCAGAGCTGCGTGCCCTGGGCCTGAGCGTGGATGGTTATCAGGAGTGATAAGCCTTTTGAAATTCTGTTTAACATTAACTTGGGACTGGTGCAGAGACTCTGGGGAAGGTACAGTACCTTCTAGAAGAGCCTCTGGAGGTCTGTCAGCAGGGGTGTGTGGGCACCTCGGTGGTGTCCACCTCAGACACAGTTCTGGGTTGTGGGTGGGTTTGCTGCAGGCCCACTGGGTGCTGAGCACAGAGCAGCACCCACTTAAGACAGGACAGTGAGACCAGGTGTGGTGGCTCATGCCTGTAATCCCAGCACTTTGGGAGGCTGAGGCAGGGGGTGGCAGGGGAGGATCACTTAAGGTCAGGAGTTCGAGACCACCCTGGCCAACATGGTGAAACTCCTTCTCTACTGAAAAAAAAAAAAAAAAAAAAAAAAATTAGCCGGGCATGTTGGTGCATGCCTATAGTCCCAGCTACTCAGGAGGCCAAGGCGGGAGGGTCGCTTGACCCCAGGAGTTGGAGGCTGCAGTGAGCTGTGATTGAACCACTGCACTCCAGCCTGGGCGACAGAGGGAGATCCTGTTTCATAAAAAAGAAAAAGAGAAAACAAAAGGACAATGAGGCCGCTAGGAAGAAGTCTGGTATCCAGTGAAGTGGGGAATGGAGCCCTATCCCAGCACTATCCTCTGCCATGTGAACAAGTGGCCAGTCCCTTGAGGAGCCTTGGATTCTGACCGCAGCCCCCTCCCCTTTCTCCTTCATCTCATTCATTCGCCCTCACCAACTCTCCCCTGGAATGGAGAAATCTGCATCGGCATTCCACCTGTGCCTCTCCCCTGAGCTTTGGAGGTACATGTATGTTCCTACTACGTGGGCTGCAGACACATCGAATTCATCACTTTCCACAGAGCTGCAGTCCCCATCATCCCTGTCACCAGCATGGCCCAGATCTCTGTCTGCAGATGGACAACCTCTCCCTCCCCTCTGCTCCTCTCCTCTGTTCATTGCCAAATCCTCCTGACTCTCCCTCTATGGTGTTTTTCACACCCATCTACTTCTCTCCCTTCTCCACTGCCTGGTCCTGGGGCAGGCCCTCATCCCCTCCTGCCTACCCACTACAGGGTTCCCCCAACTGGGCATCTCAAGCACGGTTTTCCTAATGCACTCCTGGAGAACCACTGACCACCCTGCCTTGGCAGGTCCTGGCCCCGCTAGAAGAAAGCCCCAGTTATGAACTTGACATGCCGCCTGGCCCTAGCCCACCTTTCCATCCCCATTGCTCCCTTTCCTCTGGATAAACCGTGCTCCACCATCACACCAGGCTGCTTCCTGGGCCCTGGACACACCTTCACATTGGGGCTGGGATCCATTTGGCTGGGCTCCAGCCAGATACACTGGTGCTTTTTTTTCTTTTTTGAGACAGAGTCTCGCTCTGTCACCCAGGCTGGAGTGGTGCAGTGGCGCAATGTTGGCTCACTGCAACCTCTGCCTCCTGGGTTCAAGCGATTCTCCTGCCTCATCCTCCCGAGTAGCTGGGACTACAGGCATAGCAGGGATTCTTAGCAGAATCCCAATTCTGCTAAGTTTTTTTGTATTTTTAGTAGAGACAGGGTTTCACCAAGTTGGCCAGGCTGGTCTTGAACTCCTGACCTCAGGTAATCTGCCTGCCTCAGCCTCCCAAAATGCTGGGCTTTATAGGCATGAGCCACCGCACCTGGCCAGAAGCCCTGGTACCTTTTGAGCTGCTCCCTACATAAAGGGTCCTGTGGACAACAAGTCCGTGACCATCTGCAATCCTCTCCCTCCACACCGTCTTCAGAAAGTGTGTGGATGTCGGCCGGGCGCGGTGGCTCAAGCCTGTAATCCCAGCACTTTGGGAGGCCGAGACGGGCGGATCACGAGGTCAGGAGATCGAGACCATCCTGGCTAACACGGTGAAACCCCGTCTCTACCAAAAAATACAAAAAACTAGCCAGGCGAGGTGGCGGGCACCTGTAGTCCCAGCTACTCGGGAGGTTGAGGCAGGAGAATGGCATAAACCCAGGAGGCAGAGCTTGCAGTGAGCTGAGATCTGGCCACTGCACTCCAGCCTGGGTGACAGAGCGAGACTCCGTCTCAAAAAAAAAAAAAAGTGTGCGGATGTCCCACTGGCCAAGGCCAGAGTCAACGTGGAAGGGACTGTACATGTGCTCAGTACTGGGAAACCTGTCTCATGGGGGTCTCTAGTGCAATAACTCACCACGGAGAAGTCAGGGGCCATGTGACTTGCTTTATTAGCACATTGACAGGTGCCTTTAAAAGTGTCTTCTACAGGACAGGCTCAGTGACTCATGCCTATAATCCCAGCACTTTGGGAGGCCAAGGTGGGAGAATCCCTTAAGCCCAGGAATTCAAGACCAACCTGGGCAACATAGTGAGATCCCTATCTCTACTAAAAAAATAAAAATTAGGGCCAGGCACGGTGGCTCACACCTGTAATCCCAGCACTTTGGGAGGCTAAGGTGGGCGGATCACCTGAGGTCAGGAGTTCAAGAGTAGCCTGGCCAACATGGCAAAATCCCAATTCTGCTAAAAATACAAAAATTAGCCAGGAGTGGTGGCACACACCTATAATCCCAGCTACTGGGGAGGCTGAGGCAGGAGAATGGCTCAAACTTGGGAAATGGAGATTGCAGTGAGCTGAGATCACACCACTGTACTCCAGCCTGGGCGACAGAGCGAGACTCCGTCTCAAAAAACAATAAAAAAAAAAAGTGTCTTACAATCCTGAAAGGCCATGAGAGTGCTCCCTACAGTGAAGGAAGACAAAAGTCAATTACAACTGCTGACGCATCCAGGCGCTTCCAAAAGTCTCCAGTGTGCCACCCCAACATCTACCTCCTTTTCCCAACATCAGCCTGCCTCTTCTCACTCCTTCCCCCTTCAGGAAAAGCAACCTGTGCCCAATTTTACAACTGAGCATTTAAGTGTGTGCCTTAATATGGTCACTAGGTTGAGTTTTGATTTCTTCCTGGGTGGTCACGTGACTACAAAGGGTTATGGAGACATTTGCCCTTTTTCAGAACACATACTGAGCTGCTTCCCTGCTAGAAGCAAGAGTGGGCCTGTGCCCTCAAAGAACCCACAGCCTAGGAGCAAACACAAATGTAAACCACTGGCCGGGCGCAGTGGCTCACACCTGTAATCCCAGCACTTTGGGAGGCCGGGGCAGGTGGATCACCAGAGGTCAGGAGTTCAAGACCAGCCTGGCCAACATAATGAAACCCCATCTCTACCTAAAATACAAAATTAGCCGGGTGTGGTGGCGGGTGCCTTTAATCCCAGCTACTCAGGAGGCTGGGGCAGGAGAATCACTTGAACCAGGGAGGCAGAGGTTGCAGTGAGCTGATATTGCACCACTACACTCCAGCTTGGGTGACAGAGTGAGACTCTGTCTCAAAAATAAATAAATAAATAAACTGGCCAGGCGCCATGGCTCACACCTGTAATCCCAGCACTTTGGGAGGCCGAGGCAGGCAGAGATCACGAGGTCAGGAGATTGAGACCATCCTGGCTAACACAGTGAAACCCCGTCTCTACTAAAAACACACACACACACACACACAAAAATTAGCCGGGCATGCTGGCGGGCGCCTGTAGTCCCAGCTACTCGGGAGGTTGAGGCAGGAGAATGGCGTGAACCCAGAAGGCAGAGCTTGCAGTGAGCGGAGATCGCGCCACTGCACTCCAGCCTGGGAGACAGCGAGACTCCGTCTCAAAAAAACAAACAAAAAATAAATAAAAAACATCCGAAAACTAGTGGGGCATGGGGCAGGCACCTGTAATTCTAGCTACTCAGGAGGCTGAGGCACGAGAAATCACTCGAACCTGGGAGGTGAAGGTTGCAGGGAGCCGAGATCACGCCACTGCACTCCAGCCTGAGCGACAGAGTGACACTGTCTCAAAAAAAGAAATGTAAGCTGCTGACTACCTGACAATTGGGCCAGGTGCTGGGGTTAGTACCCAGGGAGCTGGCTGTGAAAAACTCAACAATATGCTTTAGGTCTTGGCAGTATCATCAAGAGCTCTCATTTGCTGCGTACTCACTGGAAGCCAGGCCTCGGACTAGGTGTATTGAATCCTTGCAATAGCTTCAGCATGGCTCCAACAGAATCAGAGAGGTGAAGTGACCTGTCCAAGCTATACCACTAGTAAGTACTCAAACCAGGATTTCTCCAAGACTGAAGACAAAACTACCCTGCTTCCCAGAATTCTTGGCTCTCCTAACTCACAACAATTACAATCTTTTTTTTTTTTTTTTTTGAGACAGGGTCTTGCTCTGTTGCCCAGGTTGGACTGCAGTAAAGTGATCACTGCCCACCGCAGCCTCAACCTCCCAGGCCCAAGCCATCCTCCCCTGAGTAGCTGGGACTATAGGCATACACCACCATACCTGGCTAATTTTTAAATTTTTTGTAGAGACGGGGTTCACTGTATGTTGCCCAAAGCTGATCTCGAACTACTGGGATCAAGAGACCCTCCTGGCTCAGCCTCCCAAAGTGTTGGGATTACAGGCCTGAGCCACAGCACCCAGCCTCATTGAGGTTCTTAGGAGTAACCGCCCCCGTGTCCAGACTTCCAAATCCTGGCACCAACCTCTTCCTCCTCTGTGCTCCCAGAAAAGGGTGGTGCTGCCCCTATCTCATGACACAAGGTTTACCTTCTAGAACCTTCTAGCATAGTACAGATTTCCCAAAGACCAAGTGTCTCCCAAGGTGGGAAAAAATCTTCCTTCACGAAGGAAGCTGGCAAAATTGTTTCAGGCTTTCCTTGGGGAATTATGGTTTTCTTTCTTTTTTCTTTTCTTTTTTTTTGAGACGGAGTCTTGCTCTGTCGCCCAGGCTGGAGTGCAGTGGCACGATCTCAGCTCACTGCAACCTCTGCCTTCTGGATTCCAGCAATTCTCCTGCCTCAGCCTCCCGAATAGCTGGGATTACAGGCGTGAGCCACCACACCTGGCTAATTTTTGTAATTTTAGTATAGACTGAGTTTCATCATGTTGACCAGGTTAGTCTCGAACTCCTGACCTCAAGTGATCCACCTGCTTCAGGCTCCCAAAGTATTGGGATTACAGGCGTGAGCCACCATGCCTGACCAAATAATGATTTTTCAATGGGGGTACAAAGACCCTGGACTCAGCTTCCTAGAGAATGTCATGGACGGCATCAGAGAGCAACCAGAGGCCCTCAGGGTCCAGCCCTGTCCTCTCAAGGTCATTTTAGAAGGCGGAGTACGTCACTGGGAAGAGAAATCTTACATTGAGCAGAACCAGTGTGCCTCTTTTTATAACCACAAAATATGAAACAGTCAGCTAAGTTAGGAAAGAATCCAAAGAGATTGTGCTGACAGTGCAAGCTGGACGGGAATCCCGGCCTAGGACGCCACGGAGAAGCACAGATGGTGTTGTTCAGCCCTGAAATAGTCTTTTCTTTTCTTTTTGGAGACGGAGTCTCACTCTGTTGCCCAGGCTGGAATGCAATGGTGCGATCTCAGCTCACTGCAACCTCCGCCTCCCGGGTTCAAGCTATTCTCCTGCCTCAGCCTCCTGAGTAGCTAGGATTATAGGCACATGCCATCATGCCTGGCTACTTTTTTTTTCTTTTTGTTTGAGACAGAGTCTTACTCTGTCGCCCAGGCTGGAGTACAATGGCGAGATATCAGCTCAACCTCCACCTCCCAGGTTCAAGCGATTCTCCTGCCTCGGCCTCCCAAGTAACTGGGATTACAGGCGCCCACCACCACGCCCAGCTAATTTTTGTACTTTTAGTATACATGGGGTTTCGCCATGTTGGCCAGGCTGGTCTCAAACTCCTGACCTCAGGTGATCCAGCTGCCTTGGCCTCCCAAAGTGTTAGGATTACAGGCATGAGCCACTGCACCTGGTCTTTTTTTTTTCTTAGCCAGGTTCTCATTCTGTTGCCCAGGCTGGAGTGCAGTGGTGCGATCTCGGCTCACTGCAACCTCCACCTCCCAGGTTCAAGCGATTCTGCTGCCTCAGCCTCTAGAGTAGTTCGGACTACACGCACACGCCACCATGCCCAGCTAATTTTTGTATTTTTAGTACAGACAGAGTTTCACCATATTGGCCAGGCTGGTCTCAAACTCCTGACCTCAAGTGATCTGCCTACCTCAGCCTCCCAAAGTGCTGGGATTATAGGCGTGAGCCACCGCGCCCAGCCATAACACTCCACTTTTTAATGGGAGGACAAAGAATTTTGAGCCATCTTGAAAAACCACCTCACCTGGATTGTCTCTGAATCCTGACATCAGCCCCGCAACATGAAGCTGACACCAAAACCAGTACTGTGTGCCCAGCTGCAAGGGAGGCAGTTCCTCAGAAAAACCCTGGCAAATACTTGAGCCGACCCCCAGGAAAGAACCCAAAAGTGAAGGCCTAAGATGGTGACTGGCCAGGCACGGTGGCTCTCACCTGTAATCCCACCACTTTGGAGGCTGAGGCGGGTGGATCATCTGAGGTCAAAAGTTCAAAACCAGTCTGGCCAACAAGGTGAAACCTCATCTCTACAAAAAAATACAAAAATTAGCTGGGCATAGTGGTGGGCGCCTGTAATCCCAGCTACTCAGAAAGCTGAGGCATGAGGTCACTTGAACCTGGGAGGTGGAGGTTGCAGTGAGCTGAGACTGGTGCCACTACACTCCAGCCTGGGCGACACAGCGAGACTCCATCTCAGACAAAAAAAAGAAAAAAGAAAAAAAGAAAGATGGTGCCTAACGTTGACTTTGCTGGATCTCTCTAATATCTTAATGAGGCCATCTGTTCGACGGATACTTACTAAGCACTTGCTTTGCTATGAGGTTAACAGGGTACAGCAACCAAAAGGACCTTACAAGATTACAGCTTGCAATTCATTTAGACAAGGTATGGGTATAAGAAGTTCACATGTGTCACAGCACCCAGGGCCACCAAGACCAGGGGCCTCTAATCCAGGGCTGTCCCCTCTTTTGGCTTCCCTGGGTCACACTGGAAAAAGAAGAATTGTCTTGGGAGACACATAAAATATACTAACATTAACAATAGCTGATGAGCTAAAAGATAAAAAAAAATCGCAAAAGAATCTCATAATATTTTAAGAAAGTTTACGAATTTGTGTTGGGCTGCACTAAAATCATCCTGGGCCACATGTGGGCTGCAGGTTGGACACATTAGATCTACACCATGAATTTTGCCATGTTTCCCAGAAACTTCTGGGTTCTCCGTACTGCTAATAACTTCACACACTGCAGCTCCTGGTAACAGGGGCTTCCTAAGGACAACTGCTCCCTCGGTCTGGCAGCACCAAGGATAAGGACCCGACCACTCCCCTTTGCTTAAGTACCTTAAGACAAAAACAGGCCCAGCTCCCTCCGGGGTACCATTCTGCACCTGTTCCACAGTCCTCCCACCACCTCCCTGTCACCCATCCCTGAAACCTAGCTGTACTTTGAAAATATAGCAATTGGAGAAATACAAAGGAAAATCATGGCCGGGCGAGGTGGCCCACGCCTATAATCTCAGCACTTTGGGAGGCTGAGGCGGGTGGATCACCTGAGGTTGGGAGTTTGAGACCAGCCTGGCCAACACGTCAAAACCCCAACTCTACTAAAAATACAAAAACATTAGTTGGGCATGGTGGTGTGCACCTGTAATCCCAGTTACTTGGGAGGCTGAGGCAGGAGAATCCCTTGAACCTGGGAGGCGAAGGTTGCAGTGAGCCGAGACCGCACCACTGCACTCCAGCCTGGGTTACAGCGTGAGACCCTGTCTCTAATAAATAAATAAAATAGTTTTAACAACTAAATCAATAACCAAAAAGACTTAGAGAAGTAGCCAAGGAGGGCAGGGGCTCGGGGGTGGCAGGAGAATGGGACAGAATCTCTCATGATCAGGGACACAGAGGGGTGGACAGTGGCAGGGGTGAGTGGGAGGCAGGAAGAAGAGAGATGGAGCCGTGAGCAGGAGAGACAGGTGACCCATTGCCATCACCTCAAACACACCACGACCACACAGGCAGGATTCCAGCATGAGGCTCTTTATTCTAACAGCACTGGGGGCCCAGCCTACCTGCCAGACAGTTCCCAGGAGTGAGGTTCGTCTTTCCTGACAGGTAAGACACAGTTTCGTTGGGTGAATGAGCGGCTCCTCCCTTGGTCCAGGAAGAGCTCCCCCTCCATTGGGTGATGAAACTGTCTTTCTGAAGGCTGGGCAGTGTACAGCGGCGCTTCCTCTCTGGGAATGCCCAGACTCACACAGTCCACTTCAGACACCTGCAGACAGAGAGGAAGCCAGGATGAGGGGAGAGAGGTCTGGGGAGGCTGTGGGAAGGAGGGAGTGGATGTGGACAGCAGGTCTCATGCTCACCTGGTCTCCTGGTGGGTCCCCAGACAGCGCACAGTGCAGTACCGGGCACCGCAGCTGACACAGGTGTAGGGGGAAGGGAAGCCGCAGACAGCACAGAAGGGGCGCTGGGGCCGCGATGGGGGTCCCGCACAGGCCGTCAGGTAATTGGGGCCCTCAGCCACACTCAAGTTCTGCAGAGACAAGGGGCTGGCTCTAAGACTCCTCCACCCACCCGCGCAGCAAATACCTGCTGGGGCCAGGCTCACCCCTTCCCTGTGAGGTCCTCCCAGGCCGACCCTCCTCTCACCTGCTCCTCCAGCAGGGCCTGAAAGTTTTTTCGGAAGCGAAGTTTAAAATGATCACCTCGGGTTTTCTTCTTTTTCTTTCCTAGGGGTCAAAGGCGATCAGTTGCTTGGCACTTGCCCAGAAAGACAGCAGCTTTCTCTGGTTCATCACTCCCCGTGCCCATGTGCCCTCCTGGTTCTTTTTTTTAGACAGTCTCACTCTGTCACCCAGGCTGGAGTGCAGTGGTGCAATCTTGGCTCACTGCAACCTCCATCTCCCGGGTTCAAGTGATTCTCTTGCCTTGGCCTCCTGAGTAGCTGGGATTACAGGTGTCCACCACCATGCCTGGCTAATTTTGTTTTTGTATTTTCAGTAGAGATGTGGTTTCACCATGTTGGCCAGGCTGGTCTTGAACTCCTGACCTCAAGTGATCTGCCTACCTTAGCCTCCCAAAGTGCTGGGATTAGAGGCATGAGCCACCACACCTGGCCCTGCCCTCCCGGCTCTAAGTCAGTCCCTCACTACCAGCCTCTGCCCTCCACCCCAATTCTCCAATCCCAGCCGACCGTCACCTCCATGCCCCCAAGCCTAAGGCTTCATGTCAGAGCTCATCCAGTCTCTCTTGTTTATTTCACATACACGAGAGGAAACTGAGGCACAGAAAGGGGGTGTGGTTGCCCACAGCCATGGGAGCCAGTCACCGGCAGAGGCACCAGGAGCTCTTGGGTCCTCCTGCAGCCTGAGCTGGGTGGACTCTCCTGCCCTCCTCTCAGTCCCATCCCCCGCTTCCTCCTCCATCCGCCTCACCAGTGTCCGCGTCATCATCAAACTGAGGCAGCCTCTTGCCGAGCTGAGGGAGTCCTGCGTGGGGGTCATCCTGGAAGTTGTCATTCTCCAGGGCCTCCAGCTGCCGGTTGATGCGCCGCTGCCGGGCTGCCCGGTCCAGCACCCGCCGCTGCCCGGGATCCTGGGAGCGAACTGGATGGGGCAGGGCACACAAAGTTACAGGGCTTCTGAGAAACAGCAGTGTGGCTGCCGCTCTGGGCAGGGCAAGGAAGGCACCCAGGGTGGAAGCTGCAGCTCTCGTCTTCTTCCAGGCCAGCCCCCGGGCCCATGCTTCCTGTCCCGCCAGCTGAGACCCTTTCAGTCTCTCCCGCCTCTTTTCTCCAGGAGCCCCCTCCTGGAGACAGCTCACTGCAGACTGGGGAGGTCACGGCACCCTGGGGCTTCCAGGTTGTCCTGAGCCCTCAATGCACATGGCTCTCACGCTCAGCATCTCACCTCCTACCTCAAAGGAACCAGGGGCCACCCACACTTGGACACGCTCCTCTTCCAGGCCACCCACCCGCAAACATGATGCCAAGTGGGCACACCCCTACCCCGGGGCCCCCTAAGTCCCACCACTGAACCTGAGCCTTCACCTGTAGCCCATCCCTTCCCTCTTCCATCTTCAACCCCTCCTCCTCAACCGGCACTTTCCTTTCCATCAAAAAGCTGGTAACACTCGTATGTCTACTCGGCTTCACAGCTCCTTCTCCTTCAGAATAACTCATGTGACAATGTTGCTTCTTCACCTCCCATCCTCTCCTCAACCCCCAAAATCTGACACCTGCCTGGCCATCCATGGGGGGACCACCCACACTCGGGGCTCCAGCTTGCCTTCCTCCTCCTCCTCCTCCTCCTCCTCCTCCTCCTAGGACCTGAGCCCTGTCCACCCTGTGGCGGTGCTGACTACCTTCATCGAGTAGAAAGAGACCCTTTGCTTGCTTCCTTGACAAGACTGCAGGCCTTCTCCATGTCTAGCAATCCTCCGGCTCCAGCTCGGCTGCTCTCCCTGCCTCTATGGAGGTGGCTGGCCCTCTTCTCTGCTCAGTCTACGCACTCTTCCTGGGATTTCGAACCCAAACAAAGGGCTCTGATGATCACCCACAAGCAAATAACTCCCAGGGTGACTCCCTCAACCCAGAACCTGCTCCCGGGCTCCAGAACTGGCCATGCAGCCAGTGCCTGGTGAGGCCAGGCATGATGGCACACGCCTGTAATCTCAGCACTTTGGGAGGCTAAAGGATCACTTGATGCCAAGAGTTAGAAACCAGCCTGGGCAGCATAGACAAACCCCATCTCTACAAAAAATTGAAAAATAAGCTGGGCATGGCTGCACACGCCTACAGTCCCAGCTACTTGGGCGGCTGTGGTGGGAGGATTGCATGGGTCCGGGAGGTTGAGGCTGCAGTGTGCAGCAAGCCGTAATCACACCGCTGCACTCCAGCCTGAGTCGCAGAGCAAGACTGTCCCCAAAACAAAACAAAACAAAAAAAGGTAAAAAAAGAAAAAAGTCACCGACTGGCCCTGTGGACACTGCAACTCAAAATAAAAAAAAAATTTCCCATCCAAATCTGCTTCTCCTGCAGATTCTCTCTAAGCGAATAGAACCGTCTATGCAGACATCCAAACTAGAAACCTAGAAGTTATTTTAAACCTCTTTCCTCGGCTGGACATAGTGGCTCACCCATGCAATCCCAGCACTTTCGGAGGCTGAAGTAGGCAGATCACTTCAGGTCAGGAGTTCGAGACCAACCTGGCCGGTGTGGTGAAACCTGGTCTCTACTAAAAATACAAAAATTAGCGGCGCGTGGTGGCACATGCCTGTAACCCCAGCTACTCAGGAGGCTGAGGCACAAGAATCGCTTGAACCTGGGAGGTGGAGGTTGCAGTGAGCTGAGATCGCGCCACTGCACTCCAGCCTGGGTGACAGAGCGAGACCCTGGCTCAAAAACAAAAAACAAGGCCGGGCGCGGTGGCTCAAGCCTGTAATCCCAGCACTTTGGGAGGCCGAGACGGGCGGATCACGAGGTCAGGAGTTCGAGAACATCCTGGCTAACATGGTGAAACCCCGTTTCTAGTAAAAATACAAAAAACTAGCCGGGCGAGGTGGCGGGCGCCTGTAGTCCCAGCTACTCAGGAGGCTGAGGCAGGAGAATGGCGTAAACCCGGGAGGCGGAGCTTGCAGTGAGCTGAGATCCGGCCACTGCACTCCAGCCTGGGCGACAGAGTGAGACTTCGTCTCAAAAAAAAAAAAAAAAAAAAAAAAAACAAAAAAAAACCTCTTCCTCATTGCCTTATCAGCTGTTTGCCAGATTCTGATAATTTTACATAATATATCTCTTTATTCGTTAACCACATGTTAACCATAATAATAACAGCAGCAGCCCCAGTAGCTATCACTTGTTGGACACTTACTATGAGCCAGGCACCGTGCTCAGCTCTTTGCATCGCTTGAACCGTTTAACCCTTATAACAGCTGTATGGGACAGTATCATTCCATCCCCAACTTACCAACATTCAAAGATTAAGAAATGTGTCCAAAGTTCACACAGCTAGCAAGTGGCCAGGTCAGAAGTCAAAGAACTGCCCAGCATCAAAAAGCATGACCTTGCCAGGTGCAGCGGCTCATGCCTGTTATCTCAGCACTTTGGGAGGCCAAGGTGGGTAGATGGCTTGAGCCCAGGAGTTTGAGGCCAGCCTGGGCAACATGGCAAAATCCTGTTTCTACAAAAAAATACAAAAATTAGCCGGGCGTGGTGGCACACACTTGTAGTCCCAGCTATTCAGGAGGCTGAGGCGGGAGGATTGACTGAGCCCAGGAGCTCAAGGCTGCAGTGAGCTGTGTTTGTGCCACTGCACTCCAGCCTGGGCGACAGAGCAAGACCCTGTTTCAAAAAAAAAAAAAAAAAAACAAAAAACCCAAAACCAAACAAACAAAAAAACCATGATTGTGATCACCGTACTAATCTCCCTTCCAAATGCCAGGCAGTGCTCTACGTTCTAGGGATGCAAAAGCTTACAGTCCAGTGGCCAACACAAATGATTAATCAAACAAACAAAGAAAGTACACCATGGGGTAGGCTAGAATACGGAAGTATAAAGTGCTGCGGAGCCCAGGACAGAAACACCCAATCTGGCCTTGGAGTAGTCAGGGAAGACCTCCCAGAAGAAGGTAAGTCTAGGTTAAGGCCTAACTGGTGAATGGCCTGGCTAGGGGAGACAGCAGGGTGTTTCAGGCCTTGAGGCCAACATGAAAAAAGTAATGGCTGGGAGACTGTGATGCCTTTGAAAAACTGAGGGCCAAGTGCAGTGGCTCATGCCTGTAATCCTGGCATTTTGGGGGGCCGAGGCAGGCGGATCACGAGGTCAGGAGATCAAGACCATCCTGGCTAACACGGTGAAAACCCGTCCTTACTAAAAATACAAAAAATAAGCTGGGTGTGGTGGCGGGCGCCTGTAGTCCCAGTTACTTGTGAGGCTGAGGCCGGAGAATGCTGTGAACCCAGGAGGCGGAGCTTGCAGTGAACCCAGGTTGCACCACTGCACTCCAGTCTGGGGGACAGAACGAGACTCCATCTCAAAAAAAAAAAAAAAAGAAAAACCGAAAGGGCCAAGCGCAGTGGCTCATGCCTGTAATCCTAGCATTTTGGAAGGCCGAGGCAGAAGGATCATCTGAGCTCAGGAGTTCAAGACCAGCCTAGGCAACATAGTGAGACACCCATCTCAACAAAAAATGTAAAAACTAGCCCAGCATTGGCCGGGCGCGGTGGCTCAAGCCTGTAATCCCAGCACTTTGGGAGGCCGAGACGGGCGGATCACGAGGTCAGGAGATCGATACCATCCTGGCTAACACCGTGAAACCCCGTCTCTACTAAAAAATATACAAAAAACTAGCCGGGCGAGGTGGCGGGCGCCTGTAGTCCCAGCTACTCGGGAGGCTGAGGCAGGAGAATGGCGTAAACCCGGGAGGCGGAGCTTGCAGTGAGCTGAGATCCGGCCACTGCATTCCAGCCTGGGCGACAGAGCAAGACTCCGTCTCAAAAAAAAAAAAAAAAAAGCCTTTGCTAGCTCTCCAATGCTTCCCCACAGAGTTCAAACTCCTGGGCAGTGTGTATAACGCCTTTCAAAATGTAACCTTTCCTCAGTTTTCCATCCTTTCTTATCACTCTGTAAGATCCAAACTGTGGACTTGGTTTCCTAAGGGACTAGGTTTTTTCTTGTTTTACTGCCTTTGCACGTGAGGTTCCCACTGAGAGAAATCCTAACTAGACTTTCAAGACTCAATTCAAGCTTTTTCGTTTTTCCTTCAAGCTTTCACAGTCCCCTGCCTCCCTGGGCTAGATGCCACGCCTCCCTGTTCGCAGGCGCTGTGCCTCCCTCTGCCATAGCACAAATCACAGTGAAATACAGTGGTAGGTCTGCGTTTCTGTCCCCCTTCCAGAAAAAGCCAATGCTTGGATAACAGGGATCTTTCTCCTCTTCATCCCCAGCGCCCGGTTTGGAGCAGGCATCAATAAAACGTGAATGAAGGGTCAACGCCAGGACCCGAGGGCTAAGGAACGGATTTAAGAGGAATAGCTGGGGCCGGGCGCGACAGCTCACGCCTGTAATCCCAGCACTTTGGAAGGCCCACGCGGCAGGATCGCTTTGAGGCCAACAGTTGGAGACCAACCTGGGCAACATAAAGAGAGCCCGTTACCACATAACAAATTAAAAATTAGCCAGGCGTGGTGCCTCATGCCTTCAGCTCCAGCCACTCGGGAGGCTGAGATGGGAGGATGGTTTGATCCCAGTAGTTCGAGGCTATAGTGAGTTATGACTACGCCACTGCACTCCAGCCTAGGTGAAAGAGCGAGATCACGTCTCAAAAGAAAAAAAAAAAGAGGAATGACTAGGTAAGAAAATTCTAGGACTGATTTGGACTTGGGATGGGGAAGGGGGCGAACCGCGGGGGCTCACATACCCGAAGTTTTCTTCTCCACCATTTGCACGACACAACTCTCGGAAGAGACTGCTGCGCACGCGTACTAAACCCACGACTTTGGTAGGGGCACCATCACTTCCGGTGGCTTGTACTTCTGCGCGTGCGCCACCGCTTTGACTCATTACGTGGCGTTTCCTTGGAGACAAGAAAGCTTTTCGCCATGTTTTATAGGGGCAAAACTACTTCCGGCCTCAGTGTGGCGGTGTAAAATCTTGTAGGAGCCACGGAATGGGTCATTTTAAAGATGTGCTCACGGTGTTCTTACGAGAAACCTTATTTTCCTTTGGTCCTTGTGAAGATGCTCTGATCACAAAGGCAGACCCTGGAGCTTCTCCCCGGGCAGAAAAGGAAGTGGGCTGGACTGTCAAAGAAAGTGGCTTTGATCCCAGCGGACTGGCTTCCGTGGGCAATCCGAGGTTCCTAGTGGCCCTCTGCAGAAAGCTCAGCTCCCAGTTCCCCGAGGCCTCCGTCCCGCGGCGGACTCCTGGGCTTCCTCCCTCCCTATCGCCGCCACCCCCTCGCTCTCCCTGTCTTCCGCCCGCACTCTCCCGGCAGGGCTGCTGCCAGGACCCGCCCCCGCGTCCCTCCGGACCCACCGCCAGGGGTCACTTCCCCTGTCCAGGTTTCAGCTTCCACATGTGTAAAGCAGGGGGCTCGGCCCAGAGTCCCTGTCTCCCGCCCGCCGGCCCGAGCTGCCGCCCCTCCCCCTCCTCCCGTGCGCCCGGGACAATCCTCGCCTTGTCTGCGGCGCCGGCATCTGGAGCTTTCTGCAGCCTCCGGATACGCCTTTTTTCCAGGGCGTGGCCCCAGCCCAGCTGCTCCCCGCGGCGGCTGCACAGCAGCCCGAGCGCCCCCTTCCAGGAGCTCCCCTCCGGAGCTGGGATTCAGGCGCGTAGCTGAGGTCCCAGGATCCTGGGTGCTGTCTGGGCCCGCTCCCCACCATGACCTCCTCGGGGCCAGGACTCCGGCTCCTGCTGCTGCTGCTGCTGCCCCCTGCGGCCTCAGCCTCCGACCGGCCCCGGGGCCGAGACCCGGTCAACCCAGGTGAGAGCCCGGGGAGGCCCCGCGCGGCCGAGGGGGCAGAGGCTGACGTGCCTGCCAGCCTGGCCCGGAGAGGGTCGGGGGCTCGAGGAGGTGTCTGGCCCGTCCGCCGCCCAGCGTGCTCTTGGGGCTGAGTCGCGCCAAGCTCCTTGCCCATTACCACCCTGAACTGAGGTTTCCAGCCTCCCTGTGCGAACGGACTCGGAATTCCTGGGCGCCACTCCCACCCTGTCCTCCCTGGGGTCAGAGTGTTCCTGGGTGAGAAGAGTTTAAGAATGGGAAGGAAGAAAGGGAGGGAAGTCGAGTGAGAGGGAGGACAGCAAAGCACGTGGGGCCCGGAGCTGGGCGGTGGATCCCAAGTGCCAATTCCCTCTGGTAACAGAGAAGCTGCTGGTGATGACTGTGGCCACAGCTGAAACCGAGGGTTACCTGCGTTTCCTGCGCTCTGCAGAATTCTTCAACTACACCGTGCGGGTGAGGAGAGGGAAACGCCCCTGGGAGGGGGTCCCAGCGGGAGGGGTGGGCTGAAGTCTGGATGCCCAGGTCCCCACGGTGAGCCTGGTCAGGAGCTCCCCCCCAACAACTCCCCACCCCTTGCCTGGCATGAGGCGTCTTCTCCACAGACCCTGGGCCTGGGAGAGGAGTGGCGAGGGGGTGATGTGGCCCGAACAGTCGGTGGAGGACAGAAGGTCCGGTGGCTCAAGAAGGAAATGGAGAAATACGCTGACCGGGAGGATATGATCATCATGTTTGTGGACAGGTAACAGGGCTGGAGATAGGGAGCAAGGTAAGGATGCTGAGGTTCCCAGTGGACCCCTGCTCATCCTCCCCTTCCTCACCCAGCTATGATGTGATTCTGGCCGGCAGCCCCTCAGAGCTGCTGAAGAAGTTCGTCCAGAGTGGCAGCCGCCTGCTCTTCTCTGCGGAGAGCTTCTGCTGGCCCGAGTGGGGGCTGGCGGAGCAGTACCCTGAGGTGGGCACGGGGAAGCGCTTCCTCAACTCTGGTGGTGAGTGGCAAGGTGCCCAAGGCAGAGGGGCCAAGAGCGGTGGGACAGAGTGTTAAAGGTGCCTGAGGGCTGGAGAGGGCCTGGGGGACAGGCCCTGGGACCCTGGGAGTCTCGGGGTCAACACTTCCCCTCCCCACCAGGATTCATCGGCTTTGCCACCACCATCCACCAGATCGTGCGCCAGTGGAAGTACAAGGATGATGACGATGACCAGCTGTTCTACACGCGGCTCTACCTGGACCCAGGACTGAGGGTAGGGAAGACAGAGGAGTGGGCGCATCCCACATCCCACGTCTAAGTGCTTTGGGAGGCTTAGGCAGGAGGATTGCTTGAGCCCAGGAATTCAAGACCAGCCTGGACAACATAGTTGAGACCTCATCTCTACAAAAAAAAAAAAAAAAAAAAAATTAGCCAGACTTCATGGTGTACGCCTGTAATCCCAGCTACTTGGGAGGCTGAGGTGGGACGATCACTTGAGCCCAGGAGTTTGAGGATGTTTTGCACCACTGCACTCCAGCGTCAGTGACAGAATGAGACTCTGTCTCTCACAAAAAAGAAAAAGCACAGTGGCTCACGCCTGTAATGCCAGCACTTTGGGAGGCCGAGGCTCGTGGGTCACCTGAGGTCGGGAGTTTGAGACCAGCCTGGCCAACATGGTGAAACCCTGTCTCTACTAAAAATATAAAAAGTAGCCAGGCATGGTGGCACTCTTCTGTAGTCCCAGTTACTTGGGAGGCTGAAGCAGGAGAATCGCTTGAACTGGGAGGCAGAGATTGCAGTGAGCTGAGATCATGCCATTGCACTCCAGCCTAAGCAACAAAAGCGAGAGAAAAAAAGAGAGAGAGAGAGAAAAGAGAAATGATGTCCTTCCCGCTCCTTCCGTTTTAACCACTTTATCGCATCCCATTTCATTTAGGAGAAACTCAGCCTTAATCTGGATCATAAATCTCGGATCTTTCAGAACCTCAACGGGGCTTTAGGTGAGGAGGAAGACAGCTGCAGGTGGGCAGTGCGCAGCCTCTGCAGCTAGGGGTCTTGAGCTGGGAGAGGCTTCTGGAGGAGCTGGGCTGATCTAAGTCCACCTCTATGTGGTTTTATTGGGTGTCTGAGTGGCGGGTTGTGTGAGTTGCACTGTGCCGATGGTACTAGAAGCAAGGGAGGCAAAAATGTGTCTGGCATCTGTTGCATACATGCTGCGCCTAGGCACCAGGCCAGGGGCTTTTTTTTTTTTTTTTTTAAATGGAGTTTCGCTTTGTTGCCTGCGCTGGAGTGCAATAGTCCAATCTCAGCTCACCGCAATCTCCGCCTCCCGGGTTCAAGTGATTCTCCTGCCTCAGCCTCCCGAGTAGCTGGGATTACAGGCATGCACCACCACGCCCAGCTAATTTTGTATTTTTAGTAGAGACAGGGTTCCAACCATGTTGGCCAGGCTAGTCTCGAACTCCCAACCTCAGGTGATCCTCCTGCCTCGGCCTCCCAAAGTGCTGGGATTACAGGCGTGAGCCACTGTGCCTGGCCTACTTCTGTGATTTCGTTTAACAAAGGGAAGGTCCCTGGTTATCCTTCTTGTACAGGTGAGGAAAGCAGCTTGTGGAGGGGTTGGTGACTTGCCTCGGGATGGGGAGAATGGAGAGAGAGAGGCCAGGCACGGTACCTCATGCCTATAATCCCAGCATTTTGGGAAGCCAAGGCAGGAGGATCACTTGAGGTCAGGAGTTCGAGACCAGCCTAGCCAACATAGCAGAAACCCGTCTCTACTACAAAAAAGTACAAAAATGAGCCGGGCGTGGTGGCGGGCACCTGTAATCCCAGCTATTCAGAAGGCTGAGGCCGGAGAATCACTGGAACCCAGGAGGCGGAAGTTGCAGTGAGCCAAGATTGCGCCACTGCACTCCTGCCTGGGCGACAGAGTGAGACTCCCTCAAAAAAAAAACAAGAAAAAGGAGGCTAGGTGTGGTGGCTCATGTCTGTAATCCCAGCACTTTGGAAGGCTGAGGCGGGCAGATCATGACGTCAGAAGTTTGAGACCAGTCTGGCCAACATAGTGAAACCCCATCTCTACTAAAAATACAAAAATTAGGCCGGGTGTGGTGGCTCATGCCTGTAATCCTAGCACTTTGGCAGGACTGATCACCTGAGGTCAGGACAGGTGGATCACCTGAGGTCAGGAGTTCGAGGCCAGCCTGGTCGACATGGCGAAACCCTGTCTCTACTAAAAATATAAAAATTAGCCGGGCGTGGTGGTGTGTGCCTGTAATCCCAGCTACCTGGGAGGCTAAGGAGGGAGAATCGCTTGAACCCAGGAGGTGGAGGTTGCAATGAGCCAAGATCGCGCCACTGCACTCCAGCCTGCGTGATAGGAGTGAGACTCCATCTCAGAATAAAAAACAAAAAATACAAATACAAAAATTAGCCAAGTATGGTGGTATGTGCCTATAGTCTCAGCTAGCCAGGATGCTGAGGCAAGAGAATCATTTGAACCCAGGAGGCGGAGGTTGCAGTGAGCCAAAGACCGCACCATTGCACTCCAGCCTGGGTGACAGAGTGAGACTCCATCTCAAAAAAAAAAAAAAAAAAAAAAAAGTGTTCAGCAAAGTCTCAGGATACAAAATTAATGTGCAAAAAAAAAAAAAAAAAAAAAAAAAGTGGGGGAGAGAGGGAGAATATGAGGAGGGGTAGGGATGCTGAGGCTCCTAGTGGACCCCAGCTCAGCTCATCCTCCCTCACCCAGCTGCGATGTGATCACGCAGGTAGTAGGCAGTGGAGCTCTCTGGGCCAGCAGCCTGGTCAGAACCCAAAGGTTCCTGCCCCACAACGAGGGACACTCTAGGATGGCCCTGGTGTCCCTTTATTCCCTGGAGAATGTGGGACCCCATATTTAGAAAAATATGTTGCTTGGCAGCTCCCAGAGAAAGGGAGTCTGAAGCCTGGCCTTTTTCTTCCCCAGATGAAGTGGTTTTAAAGTTTGATCGGAACCGTGTGCGTATCCGGAATGTGGCCTATGACACGCTCCCCGTTGTCGTCCATGGAAACGGTCCCACTAAGGTGCCACCAGTGGTCTCAACCGCCGCCCTGCCCTGCCCCAACCCCTGGGCACCTCCAACCTTTCTGAGAAGCCAGCCCTTCCCAGCCCCCATACCAGAGGTGCCTGATCCCCACCTCCACCCCTGGAGGCCTCAGCCACTCAGCCTCAGTCTCTCCCCAACAGCTGCAGCTCAACTACCTGGGAAACTACGTCCCCAACGGCTGGACTCCTGAGGGAGGCTGTGGTTTCTGCAACCGGGACCGGAGGACACTCCCGGGGGGGCAGGTGAGGTGGGGGTGCCGGGGAGGGGCACGAGAGGGCAGCGTGCTGAGCAGGAGGTGCAAGGAGTGGGCTGGGTGGTGGTGGGGCCATCGCTTCTGGGTCCCCGCACCTGTCAGGGTGGAGGGTGGGTGGGGGCAACGGAGAAGTCCAGGCTTCCCTCTGAGCCCATGTTTGTTGCATCTTCCAGCCTCCCCCCCGGGTGTTTCTGGCCGTGTTTGTGGAACAGCCTACTCCGTTTCTGCCCCGCTTCCTGCAGCGGCTGCTGCTCCTGGACTATCCCCCTGACAGGGTCACCCTTTTTCTGCACAACAACGTGAGACCGGCTGCCCCCATCTTGGAGCCTCTCCCGAGGGACCCTTCCCCTGTCCTGATCAGAACTCCCGTGCCCCTACCCCCATCTCCTTCCTGCACCCCCCATACCTCAGGTGCCGCCTCCCTGCCCTCTGAGCCCATCCCCCTATGTCATCCCCTCCCAGGAGGTCTTCCATGAGCCCCACATCGCTGACTCCTGGCCACAGCTCCAGGACCACTTCGCAGCCGTGAAGCTGGTAGGGCCGGAGGAGGCTCTGAGCCCAGGCGAGGCCAGGGACATGGCCATGTGAGCGGGTGCTTGGGGGAAGGAGGGGGTGGGATGAGGGTGCAGGGTGGGGGTTGCTGCCACCTGATGCCTGGCCCTCACCTCACCTGTCACCCGTCCAACCCCTCCTGGGCCTCCCCATTCGCGTCCTTGCAGCCCCCACGCTGTCACCCCTGCCCTTGCCAGCTCACCCAGACAGCAGAGAGCCTGGGGAAGGAAGGATAGACACTGCCTCCCTCCTTTTCTCCTGGGGGCGTGGACCAGTTCCCCCATCCACACTGCCTCCCCACCCGCCACTGTCTCAGCTCACCTCTCACTTCCAGGGACATGTGTCGGCAGGACCCCGAGTGTGAGTTCTACTTCAGCCTGGACGCTGATGCTGTCCTCACCAACCTACAGACCCTGCGCATCCTCATTGAGGAGAACAGGTGGCTTACCTCCTCTCCCCGCAGCCGGAGGGCACCCCAACAGGCCCCGGGAACCCCACTTCTGCCTTGGGCACCGGGCTCCCCAGGCCTGCTCCCGTCTGCCCAGCCCTCACCCCTGCCTGTCTGTAGGAAGGTGATCGCCCCCATGCTGTCCCGCCATGGCAAGCTGTGGTCCAACTTCTGGGGCGCCCTGAGCCCCGATGAGTACTATGCCCGCTCCGAGGACTACGTGGAGCTGGTGCAGCGAAAGCGAGTGTGAGTCCCGCCAGCCTACAGCCCCCCACCTCCTCCGACCCAGGGCCCGGATAGACCCAAGGCCCCCACTCTCAGGGGTTGGGAGTGGTCACCAGTCAGAGGTGCCACGAGGCCGGGTGCAGTGGCTCACACCTTTGATGCCACCACTTTGGGAGTCCGAGGTAGGAGGACTGCTTGAGCCTGGGAGTTTAACATCAGCCTGAGCAACATAGCAAGATCCTGTCTCTACAAAAAACTTAAAATATTAGATGGGCACGGTGGTGCGTGCCTGTAGTCCCAGCTACTACAGAGGCTGAGGTGGGAGGATCACTTGAACTTGGGAGGTTGAGGCTGCAGTGAGCCATGTTTGCACCACTGCACTCCAGCCTAGAAACAGAGGGAGACCCTGTCTCAAGAAAATAAAAAACAAGGGCTGGCCATGGTGGCTCAACGCCTGTAATCCCAGCACTTTGGGAGGCCAAGGCAGGCGGATCACTTGAGGTCAGGAGTTCAAGACCAGTCTGGCCAACATGGTGAAACCCCATCTCTACCAAAAATACAAAAATTAGCTGGGCATGGTGGCGGGCACCTGCAATCCCAGCTATTTGGGAGGCTAAGGTGGGAGAATTGCTTGAACCTGGGAGGCGGAGGTTGCAGTGAGCCAAGATCACACCACTACACTGCAGCCTGGGTGACAGAGCAAGACTCCATCTCAAAAACCAAAAACAAGAAACAAAAAAGAAGTGGGGTAGGGACTGATTGCGTTTTGGGAGATGGGGCGGTTGTGACAAGCAATGCGTGACAAGGGACTTGCAGGAGCCTTATATTCAGGGACTGCAATACTCTAAGGGAAGAAGGACTTCCCAGGATGAGCTGGGCAGAATTTGGGGGCCGCCCTCCCAGCTGACCACGGTGTCGGTGCCTCCAGGGGCGTGTGGAACGTGCCATACATCTCGCAGGCCTATGTGATCAGGGGGGATACCCTGCGGACGGAGCTGCCCCAGAGGGACGTGTTCTCGGGCAGTGACACGGACCCGGACATGGCCTTCTGTAAGAGCTTTCGAGACAAGGTGAGCGCGGGTGCGCGGCGTGGCCTGGGGGCAGCCCCCCGGACTCCGGGCATGGCCTGCATCATGGACACCCCCACCCCACTACAGGGCATCTTCCTCCATCTGAGCAATCAGCATGAATTTGGCCGGCTCCTGGCCACTTCCCGATATGACACGGAGCACCTGCACCCCGACCTCTGGCAGATCTTTGACAACCCTGTTGTGAGTGGGACCCCCTCACCCAGAGCACACAGGTTCCCCACCCTGTGCTAAGGAAGACGCCAAACATGGTGGCTGCTGCCAGCGCAGGACGCTGAGCAGGAGGGGGCAGTCCCCTGAGGGCTGGGAGCAAGGGGGTCACAGATCTGATGTACCCTCCACCCTCCCGCAGGACTGGAAGGAGCAGTACATCCATGAGAACTACAGCCGGGCCCTGGAAGGGGAGGGAATCGTGGAGCAGGTGAGCCCGTGCAGCCCCCACCGCCCTCATGGCCATTGCCTCTTGGGGGCCCCCACCTGGATTCAAAGTTTTCACACTGAGTTCCCCAGGGGTCTGAGGGTTTTCTGTTCAGCCAAGATGAAGGCAAAGGCCGAGCAGATAGGACTCTTGATCCCAAACCTGGCATTGATCAGATGGCCTCTCCTCTCCTGTGTATTGGGTATATTGGTGTTACGAATGTAATCACATCTTTTTTTTCTTTTCTTTTTTTTTTTTTTGAGACAGTCTCGCTCTGTTGCCAGGCTGGAGTGCAATGGCATGATCTCGGCTCACTGCAACCTCCGCCTCCCAGGTTCAAGCGACTCTCCAGCCTCAGCCTCCCAAGTAGCTGAGATTACAGGCGCCTGCCACTATGCCCAGCTAATTTTTGTATTTTAGTAGAGATGGGGTTTCACCATGTTGGTCAGGCTGGTCTCCAACTCCTGACCTCAGGTGATCCGCCCACCTCAGCCTCCCAAAGTGCTGGGATTACAGGCGTGAGCCACCGCGCCTGGCTGAAATCACGTCTTTAAAGAAGAATGGGGCCGGGCGTGGTGGCTCGTGCCTGTAATCTCAGCACTTTGGGAGGCCGAGGTGGGTAGATCGGTTGAGGCCAAGAGTCCAAGACCAGCCTGGGCAACATAGCGAGAATCTGTCTCTACAAAAAAAAAATTTTTTAATAAAAAATTAGGCCAGGAGTGGTGCTTATGCCTGTAATCCCAGTACTTCAAGAGACCGAGGCAAGCGGATCACTTGAGGTCAGGAGTTTGAGACCAGCCCGGCGAACATAGCAAAACCCTGTCTCTACTAAAAAAAAAAAAAAATACAAAAATTAGCCAGATGTGATGGCACGCACCTGTAGTCCCAGCTACTCTGGAGGCTGAGGTGGGAGAATTGCTTGAACCTGGGAGGCGGAGGTTGCAGTGAGCAAAGATCATGCCACTGCACTCCATCCTGGGTGACACAGCGAGACCCTGTCTCAAAAAAAAAGAAAAGAAAAAATTAGCTTGGCATGGTGACATGTGCCTGTAGTTCCAGCTACTTGGGAGGCTGAGGCAGGAGGATCGCTTGAGCCCAGAAGGTTGAGGCTGCAGTGAGCTATGATTGTGCCACTGCACTCTAGCCTGGGTGACAGAGTAATACCCTATCTCAAAAAAAAAAAAAAAAAAAAAAGAGGGATGCACTGTTATGGAAGTTTGGAAACCCCTGTCCCAGCACAAGGGGCTCCAGGACCCTCTGCCACCTCTGCTGTGCCAGATACCGGCTCTCAGCCTTGCCACTCCCCCAGGCCCTACCTGGCAGGTCCCTGGCTGCTCTCACAGAGCCTTCCCTCCTCCTTCCTGAACCTTCCCATTCTGTCCACTGCCTGTCCCCTTCCCCGTTCTGTGCTGTCAGCTAGTCCTGTTCTCCCCCACCCTGTCCTCAGCCATGCCCGGACGTGTACTGGTTCCCACTGCTGTCAGAACAAATGTGTGATGAGCTGGTGGCAGAGATGGAGCACTATGGCCAGTGGTCAGGCGGCCGGCATGAGGTAAGGGCCTGGGTGAGGAAGGCAGAGGGCTCCCCAGAGGAGGAGGTGCGGGATCTGGTAAAGGAACAATGGAATCAGGAAAATGGGAGCAAAGAGGGGGAACTCCCTCTTTTTCTCTACTAAAACCCCAAGGGGGAGACAGACCCTGGGGTCACAACTGCATTCATTCATGTATTCAAGAAATATTTACTGCTGGGCGCAGTGGCTCATGCTTGTAATCTTAGCACTTTGGGAGGCTGAGGCAGGAGGATTGCTCGAGCCAGGGAGTTTGAGGCCAGCCTGGGCAACATAGCAAGTACCTGTCTCTATAAGAAATTTAAAAATTAGCTGGGTTTGGGCCAGGCATGGTGGCTCACGCCTGTAATCCCAGCATTTTGGGAGGCCGCTGAGGCAGGTGGATCTCCTGAGGTCGAGAGTTCGAGACCAGCCTCATCAACATGGAGAAACCCCCATCTCTACTAAAAACACAAAATTAGCCAGGCATGGTGGCGTGTGCCTGTGGTCCCAGCTATTCAGGAGGCTGAGGCAGAAGGATCACTTGAGCCTCAGAGTTAGAGGCTGCAGTGAGCTATGATCATGCTGCAGCACTCCAGCCTGGGTGACAGAGCAAGACTCTGTCTCTAAAAAAAGAAAAGAGGAAATAGTTTCTGGGTCACTGCCCTAGCTTGCACTGCAGGAATGCCTCGTGCCAGCCAAGCTCTCCCCTGCTGTGAGCAGCAGCCGCCACACAGCTTCTAAGGCTGCGATGAGCAGCCTGGGTGCAGTGGAAGCCACGGGGAAGCCTTGACCCAGACTTGGGAGGACTAAGGGGCTTCACAGGACAGGTAACATCTTAGCTGAGACTTGAAGGGCCAGGAGCAGTGAGTCAGGGTGAGAAGTAGCAAAGAAGACTGCTCCACACAGAGGAACACAGGTGTAAAGGCTGGGGCACAGGAGGAAGGAGGCTGGACTGCCCTTGGCGGGCACCATGGCTGGAGGGGCGGGTGGCTCAGTGCCCGCCACCCCCAGGATTCGAGGCTGGCTGGAGGCTACGAGAATGTGCCCACTGTGGACATCCACATGAAGCAGGTGGGGTACGAGGACCAATGGCTGCAGCTGCTGCGGACGTATGTGGGCCCCATGACCGAGAGCCTGTTTCCCGGCTACCACACCAAGGTGCGCCGCCCATCTGCCTGCTGCCTCCCCACCTTTCCCACCCCAGTGCCAGGCTGGAAGTCTCCACAGAGACCCCTTTTGGCCCCCACAGCATTTGGGCTCCGTGCACTTTACTTCCCAGGGGAATGAGATGCTGCAGGAGGCAGCCCAGGGGAGGGAGGGAGCCAGGCTGAGACCCGGGGCAAGGCTTGGCCCTAATCTAATGCCAGTGAGCAGCAAGACCCTCCCACGCAGGAATCCTGCCGCCCCTCCCCTCCCTGGACAGGGACCATCATCTCCCTGAAGACCCCCTGCAATGGCCAGGTGTTGGTGGCTCACGCCTGTAATCCCAGCACTTTGGGAGGCCGAGGTGGGCGGATAACCTAAGGTCAGGAGTTCAAGACCAGCGTGGCCAAGATAGTGAAACCTCGTCTCTAGTAAGAATACAAAAATTAGCTGGGTGTGGTGGCAGATGCCTCTAATCCCAGCTACTCGGGAGGCTGAGGCATGAGAATTGCTTGAAACCAGGAGGCAGAGGTTGCAGTGAGCCGAGGTCACACCACTGCATTCCAGCCTGAGTGACAGAGCGAGACTGTCTCAAAAATAATAGTAATAATAATACAAAAGAAAAAAAAAATCCTGCACTTGCAGCCGTCCCCGCAGCGTCTTCCCTCCTCTCTCCCAGGCGCGGGCGGTGATGAACTTTGTGGTTCGCTACCGACCAGATGAGCAGCCATCTCTGCGGCCACACCATGACTCATCCACCTTCACCCTCAACGTGGCCCTCAACCACAAGGGCCTGGACTATGAGGTGCGCCCCAGCCACACCACCCACCCATGCTTCACCTCAGGACCCTCGGGTCCCCACCTAGAGCCCTTGCGTGCACCCCCAGCTCCCCGCCCTGCCCATTTCCCAGTGATTTTGTGGGTGTCAGCTCCTAGATCTCTTCTGGGCAGGCGGCCTCAGCCTTCCCCTGGATCTTCCTGTCTACGGGCACCCCAGCCCCCCATATCTGCCATCTCCCTTGTCACACTGGTCTGTCACCGCACCGTGCCCCCTCGCCTGGCTGCCCTGCCCCCTGTATCTGCCTGCTCCCCAGGCCCCATGTCTGCTCACTCCATGTTTCCTTTCCCTTCTCCTCTTTTCAGGGAGGCGGCTGCCGCTTCCTGCGCTACGACTGCGTGATCTCGTCCCCGAGGAAGGGCTGGGCACTCCTGCACCCCGGCCGCCTCACCCACTACCACGAGGGGCTGCCCACGACCCGGGGCACACGCTACATCATGGTGTCCTTTGTCGACCCCTGACACTCAACCACTCTGCCAAACCTGCCCTGCCACTGTGCCTTTTTAGGGGGGTTGGCCCCCATCCTGGGAGTCGGGGGATGGGTCTCTCTCACTCCCTGCTTCCTGAGTGCACGTTCTATGTGCCTGGACTGAATATGTCATCTTGCTCCCAACACGGCCTTCTCAGGAAGCACCCAGAGTCCCCGCCTCTCTCCTCCGCCCACAGGGGTTCATGGGAACAGGGCTTCTGGGGACTCCCCGCGTGATAAATTATTAATGTTCCTCAGCCTCACTGTCATTAAAGGACAGTTTGTAAGTCTTGAGTCCATTTGTCTGCCCATTAACCCCATCTCCCCTCCTGCCACCAGCATAGAGGGGAGAGACCCTGAAAAGGGAAGATGAGAGGAAAAGGGAGAGGCAGAATGTTAGACCCTCGTGGGAACCTGGAAGCTTCCCTGGCTCCCACTTTCCCCTTCCCCTGTATTGCCTGAGCTGGAGAGAGTGTGAGAGGGCACAGACCAAAAGAAGGACTTCCCAGGCTGGGCACAGTGGCTCACACCTGTAATCCCAGTACTTTCGGAGGTCGAGGCAGGCGGGGGATCACTGGAGGCCAGGAGTTCAAGACCAGCCTGGACAGCATAGCAAGACCTCCATCTCTACAAAAAATAAATTAGCTGGGCGCGGTGACTCACACCTGTAATCCCAGCACTTTGGGAGGCTGAGGTGGATGGATCACCTGAAGTTGGGAGTTTGAGACCACCCTGGCCAACATGGTGAAACCCTTTCTCTACTAAAAAAAGTACATAATTAAGCTGGGCACAGTGGCTCATGCCTGTAATCCCAGCACTTTGGGAGGCCAAGGCGGGTGAATCACAAGGTCAGGAGTTCAAGACCAGCCTGGCCAACATGGTGAAACCGCATCTCTACTAAAAAATACAAAAATTAGTTGGGCATGGTGGCGGGCACCTGTAATCCCAGCTACTTGGGAGGCTGAGGCAGGAGAATCATTTGAACCCAGGAGGCAGAGGTTGCAGTGAGCTGAGATCGCACCATTGCACTCCAGCCTGGGTGACAAGGCAAGACTCTTGTCTCAAAAAAAAAAAAAAAAAAAAAAAAAAAAAAAAAAAACCAGGTGTGGCATATGCCTGTAATCCTAGCTACTTGGGAGGCTGAGGCAGGAGAATCGTTTGAACTTGGGAGGCGGAGGTTGCAGTGAGCTGAGATCGTGCCATTGCACTCCAGCCTGGGCAGCAAGAACGAAACTCCATTTCAAAAAAATACACCAGGCATGGTGGCTCATGCGTGTAATCCCAGCACTTTGGGAGGCCAAGGCAGGCAGATCACTTGAGGTCAGGAGTTTGAGACCAGCCTGGCCAATATGATGAAACCCCATCTCTATTAAAAATGCAAAAATTAGGCCGGGCGCGGTGGCTCAAGCCTGTAATCCCAGCACTTTGGGAGGCCGAGACGGGCGGATTACGAGGTCAGGAGATGGAGACCATCCTGGCTAACACGGTGAAACCCCGTCTCTACTAAAAATACAAAAACTAGCTGGGCGAGGTGGCGGGCGCCTGTAGTCCCAGCTACTCGGGAGGCTGAGGCAGGAGAATGGCGTAAACCCGGGAGGCGGAGCTTGCAGTGAGCTGAGATCTGGCCACTGCACTCCAGTCCGGGCGACAGAGCGAGACTCTGCCTCAAAAAAAAAAAAAAAATGCAAAAATTAGCCGGGCATGGTGGCACATGCCTGTAATCCCAGCTACTTGGGAAGCTGAGGCAGGAGAATTGCTTGAACCCAGGAGGTGGAGGCTGCAGTGAGCCGAGATTGTGCCACGGTACTCCAGCCTGGACGACAGAGCAAGACTTCGTCTCAAAACAAACAAAAAAAAGCTTTCCACGCTACCCACAGAGGGGTCCATCTGGCGTTGTTCTGGATTCCTGTTGTAACTTAAAGTTTCACAGCATCTGGAGCCCTTGATGTCCCTCCTGCAAATGAAGGAGGAAGATGTCCTTAATTTCCTTGCAGCAGGAACCCACTTAGGTGGCACCAATCTTGACTTACAGATGGAACAGTACATGTATAAAAGGGAAAGTGATGGCACCTACATCCTAACTCTGAAGAGGACCTGGGAGAAGCTGCTTCTGGCAGCTTGTGGCATTGTTGCCACTGAAAACCCCGCTGATGTCAGTGTCACGTCCTCCAGGAATAGTGGCCAGAGGGCCGTGCTGAAGTTTGCTGCTGCCACTGGAGCCACTCCAATTGCTGGCCGCTTCTCTCCTGGAACCTTCACTAACCAGATCCAGGCAGCCTTCCGGGAACCACGGCTTATGTTTATTCACCCCAGGGCTGATCGGCAGCCTCTCACAGAGGCATCTTATGTTAACCTACCTACCTTGCTCTGTGTCACACGGATGCTCCTCTGCGCCATGTGGACATTGCCATCCCAAGCAACAACAAGGGAGCTCACTCGGTGGGTTTGACGTGGTGGATGCTGGCTCAGGAAGTTCTGTGCATGCGTGGCACCATTTCCCGTGAACACCCATGGGAGGTCATGCCGGATCTCTACTTCTACAGAGATCCTGAAGAGATTGAAAAAGAAGAGCAGGCTGCTGCTGAAAAGGCTGTGACAAGGAGGAATTTCAGGGTGAATGGACTGCTCCAGCTCCTGAGTTCACTGCTACTCATCCTGAGGTTGCAGACTGGTCTGAAGATGTGCACGTGCCCTCTGTGACTATCCAGCAGTTCCCTACTGAAGACTGGAGCACTCAGCCTGCCACGGAAGACTGGTCTACAGCTCCTACTGCTAAGGCCACTGGATGGGTAGGAGCAACCACTGAATGGTCTTAAGCTGTTCTTGCAAGAGCTCTTTTTTTGTGTGTGATGGAGTCTCCCTCTGTCGCCCAGGCTGGAGTGCAGTGCCGCAATCTTGGCTCACCGTAACCTCCGCCTACCAGGTTCAAGCCGATTCTCCTGCCTCAGCCTCCTGAGTAGCTGGGATTACAGGCGTGTGCCAGCACACCTGACTGATTTTTGTATTTTTAGTAGAGATGGGGTTTCACCATGTTGGCCAGGCTGGTCTGGAACTCCTGACCTCAGGTGATCCACCCACCTTGGCCTCCCAAAGTGCTGGGATTACAGGCGTGAGCCACTGTGCCCGGCCCTTGCATGGGTTCTTAAGCAACATGGAAATAAAGTTGGTGGAAAATAAACATCACTTTCTTTTTTTTTTTTTTTTTTTGAGAGGGAGTCTCGCTCTGTCACCCAGGCTGGAGTGCAGTGGCCGGATCTCAGCTCACTGCAAGCTCCGCCTCCCGGGTTTACGCCATTCTCCTGCCTCAGCCTCCCGAGTAGCTGGGACTACAGGTGCCGACCACCTCGCCTGGGTAGTTTTTTTGTATTTTTTAGTAGAGACGGGGTTTCACTGTGTTAGCCAGGATGGTCTCAATCTCCTGACTTCGTGATCCACCCGTCTCGGCCTCCCAAAGTGCTGGGATTACAGGCTTGAGCCACCGCGCCCGGCCAAACATCAGTTTCTTTTTTTTTTTTTTTTGAGAGGGAGTCTCGCTCTGTCACCCAGGCTGGAGTGCAGTGGCCGGATCTCAGCTCACTGCAAGCTCCGCCTCCCGGGTTTATGCCATTCTCCTGCCTCAGCCTCCCGAGTAGCTGAGACTACAGGCGCCTGCCACCATACCCAGCTAATTGTAGTATTTTTAGTAGAGACAGGGTTTCACCATGTTGGTCAAGCTGGTCTTGAACTCCTGACCTCAAGTGATCTGCCCGCCTCAGCTTCCCAAAGTGGTGGGATTACCAGTGTGAGCCACCGCGCCTGGCCTTACCTTGACTTTTTTGAGATGGGAGGTTCTCACTATGTTGACCAGGCTGGTGTCGAACACCTGGCCTCAAGTGATCCTCCCATCTAGGCCTCCCAAAGTGCTGGAATTACAGATGTGAGCCTCCATGGCTGACTTGGAATCCCTTTTCTTCCTCCTCTCTAGTCTTCAGGGAAAACCTCCTTTAAGGAGCCTTCCTTCCTGCTAGGTGGAGCTGATTATCTGGTTGGTTACCTTTCCATGGGATTGAGCATCGTTCTGGCCAGAGTTTGGAACCCATCTCACCCTGGGCCCCACTACCCTTGTCCCATGTCCTGTGGATGGCGGTGAGCCGAGTAGGGACAGGAGAAAACACCTCTTGGCAAGTGTTTTCCCACAGACGCCTATGCTGCTCTTGCATGTCCTGGGCCTCAGGGACCAGCCTTGGTGATTAGCAGGTTTTCAGGCTGTTTCGATTCATGCAGGAGCCCTGCCTTTTGTAGGACACCCCATTCAGACCACCTCTCTCCTTCCCAGAGGGTCCTGGTGTGTGTGTGTGTGTGTGTGTGTGTGTGTGTGTGTGTGTGTGTGTGTGTGTGTGTTTTGGTTTTATTTTGTTTTGTTTTTGTTTTTTGAGACAGCCTCTATTGCCCAGGCTGGAGTGCAGTGGTACAATCATGGCTTACTTCCTGCAGTCTCAACCTTCTGGGCTCAAGCAATCCTCCTGTCTCAGCCTCCCAAGTAGCTGAGACTACAGGCATGTGCCACCACACTTGGCTAATGTTTTTTGAGTTTGTTTGTTTTTTTTTTTGGTAGAGATGGGGTCTTGCTTTGTTGCCCCAGCTGGTTGAACTCCCGGGCTCAAGTTATCCTTGGCTTCTCAAAGTGTGCCTTGTTGGTTCCATCTCCCCTTCTTCTGGGACTACATCATGTGAGAAGAGGGGGACCTTGCTGCTGTCTCCCGCCCCACCATCCTCCTCCTGAGGGGCTCTGGGGCCCAGTTCTCTCTTCCCCATGTCCTCTCCGCTCTTCTTTCCAAGTCCCAGGCTTTGGCTGGGTGTAGTGATTCACACCTGTAATCCCAGCACTTTGGGAGGCCCAGGCAAGAGGATCACTTAAGGCCAGGAGTTCAAGACCAGCCTGGGCAACACAGTGAAACCCCATCTCTACACAACAAAAAACAATAGGTCTGAGCCACCGAAACTGACCAGCCCCCTGACCTCTGCAGAGTTCAAACACCTCCCCCAGGCTCCGGGCCACACCCCTGGTCATCTCTGTTGGTCCCATTGATCATAGCCTTGTGAGCCCAGGTAATGATTAGCCCTTCCTTCCCTGGGAGCATGGGCTCCAGTGTGCAGAGCAGGAAAGGGGGCGGAAAATGGGGGCGGGACCAAGGTCAAGGGTCAGGGCCAGTGTGTTGGGCCAAAAGGAGGTGTGCTTAAGAGATGGGGGTGGCCCCTGTGTGACATTCCTCCAGAATATGGCGGCCTCCTCCAGCCTTCTCCAAAGGGGTCTCCAAGTGTTTGCTGTCCTGCAATGGGTCTTCTCCTTCTTAGGGCTGCGTGAGTCCCCAAGGCCTGGGAATCTGGGCAGGGCCCCAGCAGCTGGTGGTCTGTTTTCGTTTACCCCGAGGGAGGAGGTGTAGGGAGGGAGTTTGGGGAGCAGGTGGGATGGAAGGGGGCAGAGGGAAGACCTAGGTTTACACACCTGTACTGTGAGCTCCCCCTGCCCCGTCTTCCAGCCCAGGTGCGCCCGGCAGCCTGGCTCCTTGCATTCCTCGGCCGGGCTTGGATGCTGGTGGTCCTCTACCTGGTCTGGCTCTATCGGGATAGAAACACACCCAGGGCTGGAGGCCGAAGATCTGCCTGGGTTTGCAACTGGGCAGTTTGAAGACATTTCTGTAACTACTTCCCCTTTTGGTGAGGACCTCGGGCAGTGGGGTACTGGGTGCAGTTGGAGCTTCAGAATAGACTCTTGGGACCACCATCTCCCAAACTGCAATCTCACTGTTGGGGTGGGGTGCTCCCCTCTGCTCCCCAGCTGGTTAGAACTGCAGAGTTGGACCCCTCCTGGAACTACCTCTTTGGCTTCTACCCTCACGGGGTCCTGGTCGTGAGAGCCTTCGCCAACTTCTGCACAGAGCCCACGGGCTTCTCCTGCCTCTTCCCGGAGCTCCGGCCACACCCGCTCATGCTGCCTTGTTGGTTCCATCTCCCCTTCTTCTGGGACTACATCATGTGAGAAGAGGGGGACCTTGCTGCTGTCTCCCGCCCCACCATCCTCCTCCTGGGGGGCTCTGGGGCCCAGTTCTCTCTTCCCCATGTCCTCTCCGCTCTTCTTTCCAAGTCCCAGGCTTTGGCTGGGTGTGGTGGTTCACACCTGTAATCCCAGCACTTTGGGAGGCCCAGGTGAGAGGATCACTTAAGGCCAGGAGTTCAAGACCAGCCTGGGCAACACAGGGAAACCCTATCTCTACACAACAAAAAACAAAAACAAAAATTTAGCCAGGTGTGGTGGTACACACCTGTGGTCCCAGCTACTGGGAGGCTTGAGGTGGGAGGATCACTTGAGCCCTGAAGGTCAAGGGTGCAGAGAACCAAGATCAGGCCACTGCACTGCAGCTTGAGCAACAGAGCAAGACTCCATCCCCAAATAAATAAATAAATAAATAAGACCCAGGCGTTGAGTCCCCCAGCTTCTGCCCTCCCCCCAGGTCTGGTCTCCTCTGACAAGGACAGTACTGCCTCAGGGGTCGCCAGGTGTCCGTCCAGGGCCCCTGGAGGCGCTGGTGGCAAAACTCGGAGCACTGAGCTTTCCGATTCGGAATCAGAAGGGCTTCGTTACGTCAGTTCTGGAACTCGGGTGAGGACCCGAGCGTGGCCCGGTGGGGACGCCAGGGATGCCGGGCCGGGGAGGAGGAGAGGGGTGCCACCCGCGGACCCCGGGGCCAGGAGTCAGCCGCGCCCTGCTCCCCCGCGGCCTCCCTGGTGCCTGTCTTCTCCAGGGAGAACGAGCTCTTCCAGCAGTTCCCGAACCCTCCGGACTGGTGGGTGCGGAGGGCGTAGGAGGCGCTGCATCTGCTGCTAAGCGTGGCCCTGCCGCTGTTCCCCGGCCGCCGGGGCCTCCAGCTGTCCTTCCGCGCGCCCACCCGCACTGTCGGTGAGCCCCAGCCTCGGTCCCGCGATTCCTACCCTGTGCCCGCTCCCACCCCGTCCCGCGTTGGTGCCTCGCCACCCACACTGGCCTTTGGCCACCGCGCCAGCCCTGAACTCTGTCCCCGCCGATCCCCGCGGGCGGAAGGGAGAGGAGGAAGGGAGGGGAGGGGGCGGACCGGGGATCCCAGCCCCGATCGTCTCCGGTCCCGCCCGCTGTGAGGGCGGCGATTCCGGTGCAGCAGAGCCCCCAGCCCAGCCCGGCCCAGGTGGACTCGCTGCAAGCTCGCTACGTGGAGCGACTCACGCAGCTCTTCGAGGCGCACAAGGCGCGCTATGGTGTCCCCGCCGACAGGCACCTGGTCCTCACCTAGGCGCGCCCCACCGCCTGGCCTCGCCTGTACCCTGGGTGACTGCGGGTGGGGGAGTGAAATTAAAGACTGGCCGCGGGGCGCGGTGGCTCACCCCTGTAATCCCAGCACTTTGGGAGGCCGAGGCGGGTGGATCACGAGGTCAGGAGTTCGAGACTTGCCTGGCCATCATGGTGAAACCCCGTCTCTATTAAAAATACAAAAAAAAAAAAAAAAAAAGTAGCCAGACGTGGTGGGGCGCCTGTAATCCCAGCTACTCGGGAGGCTGAGGCAGGAGAATCGTTTGAACCCAGGAGACAGAGGTTGCAGTGAGCCGAGATCGAGCCACTGCACTCCAGCCTGGATGACAGAGTGAGACTCCATCTCAAAAAAAGAAAAAAAAGAAGAAAAAAGAAAAAAATTAAAGGTGGGAAACAGACCTACAGCCTATGTGTGTGTATTTGCACAGCGGGGGAGGTCCAGGCAGGGGTGGTGACCTTGAAATTCCTGGAGATGGGGACCAGGCCCTGCCCCCCAACTAGAGGTCAAATAGTCTCAGCAGGGCTCCTGGCCCCTGCCAGCGCCTGGGACCCAATGGGTGGGCTAGCCAGATCACTCTTGTCCACTCCAACAGCAATTCCTGGGACACTCAGGTGTCACCTCTCCCTTGCACACCCTTTACGCCTCCCAGCCCCACCCAGCAGCCAGCCCAGGCTGGTGACTGACAGGAAGTTCAAAGATCAGGCTGAGAAAAAACCCAGAGACATCTGGGGCTCTGAATCCAAAGGTCTCCCCACTCACATACCTGGGGACACACGCTACTCCGGGAGGTGATTTGCGACTTAGCCAGGACCCCAAGGTTGGGCTACTGTATGGAGAAAGTCTGCCCAGGTCCACATCCGAGCCTTCATCGTTTGTCCTCCGGGTTCTGGGGTCCTGCTGGAAGAGGGGAGCTTCTGCAATGGGAGTTGCCACAGCCCCATCGCCCCCCACCACCTCCAAAACCCTACAGAAGCAGCATCTAGAAGCAGTGGGCGCCTACCAATATGTGCTCACTTTCCTCTTCATGGGTGAGAGCAGGGGAGGCACAGGTGCCTGGGGTCTGCCAGGGGAGTAGGCCTTGGAGGGAGAGTGGCTGGGCTGCTGGCTTGCATGCCTAAGAACAATGACCAGGTGACTGGTCTGGGAGAGGGCCAGAGGAGATAGCTTGTTGTTCTGAAGGGGAGGAAGGGAAGGGAGCAGCTGGAGAGAATGATGGAGTTTCAGAAGTGAACTCTTTTCTTCCTCACCCTTCACCCAGGCCCTTTCTTCTTCCTTCTTGTCTTCGTCCTCCTCTTCACATCACTCTGGACCTTCTCTGTTGTTTACTTGGTGTGGCTCTACATGGACTGGGACACACCCAACCAAGGTGAGCTCCGGACAGGGGCCCAGGTAGCCAGAGATGGTGGGGACATGGAGGGTAAGGGGAAGTGGCTCCAGGGGTTCTTCCACCAGTATCTCATTGTCTGCAGGTGGAAGGCGTTCGGAGTGGATAAGGAACCAGGCAATTTGGAGACAACTAAGGGATTATTATCCTGTCAAGGTGATGGGTCACCCTGAAGAAACACTGCTTCCTCCCTCTCCCCATTTCCCACACCTAGGAGCCCTTCCCTGTGCTGGGGCCTAAGCTCCCCACTGCCTAAGCTCAGGCAGGGGACAGGGAATGGATGGTGGTTTTTTGTTTGTTTGTTTGTTTTGTTTTGTTTTTGAGAGGAAGTCTCGCTCTGTCACCCAGGCTGGAGTCCAGTGGCGTGATCGCGACTCACTGCAAGCTCCACCTCCCGGGTTCATGCCATTCTCCTGCCTCAGCCTCCCGAGTAGCTGGGACTACAGGCGCCCGCCACCATGCCCTGCTAATTTTTTTGCATTTTTAGTAGAGACGGGGTTTCACCATGGTAGCCAGGATGGTCTCGATCTCCTGACCTCGTGATCCGCCTGCCTTGGCCTCCCAAAGTGCTGGGATTACAGGCATAAGCCACCACACCCAGCCTTGTTTTAAGACCGAGTCTCCTTCTGTTGCCGAGGCTGGAGAGTAGTGGTGCAATCTCAGCTTATTCCAACCTCCACCTCCTGGGTTCAAGCTATTCTCATGCCTCAGCCTCCCTAGTAGCTGGGATTATAGGCGCCCGCCACCATGCCTGGCTAATTTTTGTAGTTTTAGTAGAGACAGGGTTTCAACATGTTGGCCAGGCTGGTCCCAAACTCCTGGCCTCAAGTGATCCAGCTGCCTTGGCCTCCCAAAGTGCTGGGATTACAGCCATGAGCCACCGCGCCTGGCCTGGGAGTGGATGATGTTCAAGAGTGGGCCCTTGGTGGGGCACCATGGCTCATACCTATAATCCCAGCACTTTAGGAGGCTGAGGTGGGAGGATGGCTTGAGCCCAGGAGTTAGAGGCTGCAGTGAGCCATGACTGCACCACTGTACTCCAGCCTGAGCAACAGAGTGAGACCCTGTCTCTAAAAATAAAAAATAAAAATAAAAAGAGACTGGGTGCGGTGGCTCAAGCCTATAATCCCAGCACTTTGGGAGGCCAAGGTGGGCAGATCACAAGGTCAGGAGTTCAAGACCAACCTGGCCAACATGGTGAAACCGCGTCTCTACTAAAAATACAAAAATTAGCTGGGCATGGTGACACGTGCCTGCAATCGCAGCTCCTCAGGAGGCTGAGGCAGGAGAATAGCTTGAACTGGGACCCAGAGGCAGAGGTTGCAGTGAGCCGAAATCGCGCCACTGCACCCCAACCTAGGCTACAGAGTGAGACTCTGTCTCAAGAAAAACAAAAACAAAAACAAAAAACCTGGGCCCTTGACCCTATCCGAAGAAACTTTAACTCGGAACTCTGTTGGGGTGGAGGGCCCCTCTTTTCAACCGGTGTCTTGCCTTCCGTCCTCCCTTCATCCTGCTCAACACCCCGAAGCTGGTGAAAACGGCAGAGCTGCCCCCGGATCAGAACTACGTGCTAGGCGCCCACCCTCATGGGATCATGTGTACAGGCTTCCTCTGTAATTTCTCCACCGAGAGCAATGGCTTCTCCCAGCTCTTCCCAGGGCTCCGGCCCTGGTTGGCCGTGCTGGCTGGCCTCTTCTACCTCCCGGTCTATCGCGACTACATCATGTCTTTTGGTGAGCCAAATGGGAGGAGGCGACTCCTAACCAGATGTTCCCCAGCCCCTCTGGAACACCCCCGCCCCCCCCCCCCCCCCCCGCCACCATAATAAGTTCCCCACGCAGGACAGGGGCCAGCCTGAGCATTGGCCAGACTTGCAGTGAGAATTTGGGTAGGTTCCCTGCCTTGGAGATGGGGATAGGGGGCTTTAAACTAAAGGCTGGGTGAGGGGCGGGGGTGCCCTGGAGGCAGATGAGGACTACTTTCCACCTCCTCCTGCCCACAGGACTCTGTCCCGTAAGCCGCCAGAGCCTGGACTTCATCCTGTCCCAGCCCCAGCTCGGGCAGGCCGTGGTCATCATGGTGGGGGGTGCGCACGAGGCCCTGTATTCAGTCCCCGGGGAGCACTGCCTCACGCTCCAGAAGCGCAAAGGCTTCGTGCGCCTGGCGCTGAGACACGGGTGAGTGCGCAGGCAGGCCCCACCTGTCAGTTCTCTGCTGGTTTATGCCCTCTCTCAGTCCCCAGACATCTAGGTCCCTGCAGGGGACATCTGGGTGCCCAGAGACCAGCGCCGTGCCCTGCACCGAGGCCCACGTGGGCTCTCCAGGGCATGACTCAATGCCAAACATGGGGTCTGCTTACCCCAGCCTCCCTTCCACCTCCGTGGAGACAAAACCATAATGCAAATAGCAGGGTCCTCTGGCTCAGAAGCCCTGTCTTCCCTCTGTGACCCCATCTCAAAAGCAAAACCTTGTGCTTGTTTCTTTTTTTGTTATTGTTGTTGAGAGGGAGTCTGGCTCTGTCGCCCAGGCTGGAGTGCAATGGCTGGTCTCGGCTCACTTCAACCTCCGCCTGCCGGGTTCAAGTGATTCTCCTGCCTCAGCCTCCAGAGTAGCTGGGACTACAGGCGCCCACCACCACACCGAGCTAATTTTTATATTTTTAGTAGAGATGGGGTTTCACCATTTTGGCCAGGCTGGTCTCGAACTCCTGACCCCAAGTGATCCGCCCACCTCAGCCTCCCAAAGTGCTGGGATTATAGGCATGAGCCACCATGCCCGGCCAGACTTGTTTCTTTACTTGTGAAGAGGGCTGATACCTACCTTGCCACAATGTTGTTATTGCAAAGACTGAAAGAGAAAATGACTATGAGAAGGCCCACTACACAATTCAAGAAGAGTGAGTCCTGGCTGGGTGTGGTGGTTCACACCTGCAATCCCAGTGCTTTGGGAGGCCAAGGCAGGAAGATCTCTTGAAGCCAGGAGTTCAAGACCAGCCTGGGCAATGTAGGGAGACCTCATTCTCTAAAAAAAAAAAAAAAAAAAAAAAAAAAAAAAAAAAAAAAAATTAGCCAGGTGTGCACGCCTGAAGTTTCAGCTACTTGGGAGGCTGAGGTGGGAAGATGACTTAAGCCAAGCAGGTTGAGGCTGCATCGAGCTATGATTGTACCACTGCCCTCCAGCCTGGGCAAGAGAGCAAGGCCTTGTCTCTTTTTTAAAAAATTTAATTTATGTATTTATTTTAAATTTTCTAATTTTTAATTTTTTTAATTTTTGGAGATGGAGTCTCACTCTGTTATCCAGGCTTGAGTGCAATGATGTGATCTTGGCTCACTGCAACCTCTACCTCCTGAGTTCAAGCAGTTCTGTCTCAGCCTCCCAAGTACCTGGGACTACAGGTGCACATCACCACGTCGGTTAATTTTTGTATTTTGAGTAGAGATGGGGTTTCACCATATTGGTCAGGGTGGTCTTGAACTCCTGACCTCAGGTGATACACCCACCTGGGTCTCCCAAAGTGTTGGGATTACAGGCATGAGCCACCGCGTCTAGCTATTTATTTATTTATTTATTTTTTATTTTTTGAGACGGAGTCTCACTCTGTCGCCCGGGCTGAAGTGCAGTGGCCGGATCTCAGCTCACTGCAAGCTCCGCCTCCCGGGTTTACGCTATTCTCCTGCCTCAGCCTCCTGAGTAGCTGGGACTACAGGCGCCCACCACCTCGCCCGGCTAGTGTTTTGTATTTTTTAGTAGAGACTGGGTTTCACCATGTTAGCCAGGATGGTCTCGATCTCCTGACCTCGTGATCCGCCTGTCTCGGCCTCCCAAAGTGCTGGGATTATAGCTATTTATTTTTTGAGAAAGAGTCTCACTCTGTCACCCAGACTGAAGTGCAGTGGTGCAATCTTGGCTCACTGCAACCTCTGCCTCCCAGGTTCAAGCGATTCTTGTACCTCAGCCTCTGGAGTAGCTGGAATTACAGGTACGCCCCTCCACACCTGGCTAAGTTTTATATTTTTGCAGAGACAGGGGTTTCACTATGTTGGCCAGGCTGGTCTCCAACTCCTGACCTCAAATGATCCTCCCCTCGGCTTCCCAAAGTGCTGGGATTAACAGTTGTGGTTAGTCACAAAACCCTCTCTCTAAAACAAAGAAAAAGAACAAGAAAGAAATGTGAGTCCTATCTTCTAGATCTTTCTTTGTAGCCATAGTCATATGCTTTGAATGGCCCTGGAAGGTAGCATCTGGACGTAGTGGGAGGGACTTGCAGCCCCTGGGGGTGCCCATCTCGGAGCAGTCCAGCAGCCTGAGCCCCCTCTTCTCTCTTGCTCCTTCCCAGGGCGTCCCTGGTGCCCGTGTACTCCTTTGGGGAGAATGACATCTTTAGACTTAAGGCTTTTGCCACAGGCTCCTGGCAGCATTGGTGCCAGCTCACCTTCAAGAAGCTCATGGGCTTCTCTCCTTGCATCTTCTGGGGTCGTGGTCTCTTCTCAGCTACCTCCTGGGGCCTGCTGCCCTTTGCTGTGCCCATCACCACTGTGGGTGAGTGCCCACCTCCGGGGGGATAGCCACCAGCCGCTGAGTGGGTATCAGGGACCCCTCGCCCACCTATGTCTCCCTCTCCCTGCAGTGGGCCGCCCCATCCCAGTCCCCCAGCACCTCCGCCCCACCGAGGAGGAAGTCAATCACTATCATGCCCTCTACATGAAGGCCCTGGAGCAGCTCCTTGAGGAGCACAAGGAAAGCTGTGGGGTCCCCGCTTCCACCTGCCTCACCTTCATCTAGGCCTGGCCGCAGCCTTATGCTGAGCCCCTGAGCCTAAGGCACTGAGATCTCCATCCACTGTGGACTCCATGCCTCCAATAAAAGGTAGTTCTGGGCCCAGCGCAGTGCCTCACGCCTGTAATCCCAGCACTTTGGGAGGCCGAGGCGGGAGGATCGCTTGAGCCCAGGAGTTGAAGATCAGCCTGGGCAACATAGTGAGACTTCATTTCTACAAAAATTAAAAAATAATATTGCTAATTAGCCAGCCATGGTGGCATGTGCCTGTGATCCCAGCTACTCGGGAGGCTGAGGCGGACTTGCTTGAACCCGGGAGGTGGAGGTTGCAGTGAGCTGAGATCGCACCACTGTACTCCAGCCTGGGCAACACAGCAAGACTCAATCTTGAAAAAAAAAAAGGCCGGGCGCGGTGGCTCAAGCCTGTAATCCCAGCACTTTGGGAGGCTGAGATGGGCGGATCACGAGGTCAGGAGATTGAGACCATCCTGGCTAACACGGTGAAACCCCGTCTCTACTAAAAAATACAAAAAAATTAGCCGGGCGAGGTGGCGGGCGCCTGTAGTCCCAGCTACTCGGGAGGCTGAGCCGGGAGAATGGCGTGAACCCGGGAGGCGGAGCTTGCAGTGAGCTGAGATCCGGCCACAGCACTCCAGCCTGGGCGGCAGAGCGAGACTCTGTCTCAAAAAAAAAAAAAAAAAAAAGAAAAAGAAAAGAAAGAAAGAAAAAAAAAAAGAGTTGTTAAAGCTATAGTAGGCTGGGTGTGGTGGCTCATGCCCGTAATCCCAACACTTTGGGAAGCCGAGGCAGGTGGATCACCTGAGGTCAGGAGTGCAAGACCATCCTGGCCAACATGGCAAAACCCCCTCTTTACTAAAAATACGAAAAAGTAGCCGGGCATAGTGGCTCATGCCTATAATCCCAGCTACTCAGGAGGCTGAGGCAGGAGAATCGCTTGAACCCAAGAAGCAGAGGTTGCAGTGAGCTGAGATCGCACCACTGCACTCCAGTCTGGGCAACAGAGCGAGATTCCATCTCAAAAAAAAAAAAAAAAAAGGCCGGCCGCGGTGGCTCAAGCCTGTAATCCCAGCACTTTGGGAGGCCGAGATGGGCGGATCATGAGGTCGGGAGATCGAGACCATCCTGGCTAACACGGTGAAACCCTGTCTCTACTAAAAATACAAAAAACTAGCCGGGCGAGGTGGCGGGCGCCTGTTGTCCCAGCTACTCGGAAGGCTGAGGCAGGAGAATGGCATAAACCCGGGGGCGGAGCTTGCAGTGAGCTGAGATCCGGCCACTGCACTCCAGCCCAGGCGACAGAGCAAGACTCCGTCTAAAAAAAAAAAAAAAAAAAGTTGTTAAATCTATAATCGTTCTGGAAGTGAACATGGCCAGGCATGACTCGCCCCCATCCTGATGTGCTGCAAAGCTGCTGCCTTAGATCGGGTATCAGGACGCTGAACTGTCCTCCCAGTGAGAGTTCAGTCTGCAGCATGACCTTGGACAAGCCTCTTCCTTTTGCCTGTTTACTTCTTTGTCTGTAAATAAAGGCATCTGCTTAGCAAAGAGCTGTTGGGCATTGAGGTGGAGTTAGGAGGGAGGATCTGTGGAGGGGCAGGCTTTGAAGAGTGGGCAGGATTTAGGTGGAGGTGAAGTTAGGGTAGATGGCGGAATTCCAAGAGCTAAAGGTAAGAGCAGTCAAGGACACTTAACAGGATGGGGAAATGGTACCATCGCCAGTGAAGGAAAGATAGAGTTAAGAACACAGCTCACGGCCAGGCGCTGTGGCTCATGCCTATAATCCCAGCACTTTGGGAGGCCGAGGCAGGTGGATCATGAGGTCAAGAGATCAAGATCATCCTGGACAACATGGTGACACCCCGTCTCTACTAAAAATACAAAAATTAGCTGGGCATGGTGGTGCTCTCCTGTAGTCTCAGCTACTCAGGAGGCTGAGGCAGGAGAATCGCTTGAACCCTGGTGGCAGAAGTTGCAGTGAGCCAAGATCATATCACTGCATTCTAGCCTAGCCAATAGAGTGAGACTCTAAAAAAAAAAAAAAAAAGACAGCATTTTTTTTTCTTTCTTTTTTGCTCAGTATTTGAGTTTAGCATTTGGCTCAAAATTACAGATGGTTTTGAAGATTAAATGAAGATTAAATCTTAATTAAGATCTAAAGATTTAGAACAAAGACTGGCACAAAATAGGAGCCAGTCAGCATTTGTATCATCATCCTCACCACTATCATCCTTATAGGCATGGTACTGGTAAAGTGAGGGGGTGAGACTAAATGGTCTAAGAGCCCTGGTATGGCCAGACATGGTGGCTCATGCCTGTAATTCCAGCATGTTGGGAGGCTGAGGTGGGAGAATCACTTGAGCTCAGGAGTTTGAGATCAGCTTCAGCAACACAGTGAAACCCCGTGTCTATGAAAAATACTAGAAATTAGGGCCAGGTGCGGTGGCTTATGCCTGTAATCCCAGCACTTTGGGAGGCCAAGGCGGGAGGATCAACTGAGGTCGGGAGTTCCACACCAGCCTGACTAACATGGAGAAACCCAGTCTCTACTAAAAATACAAAATTAACTGGGCATGGTGGCACACGCCTGTAGACCCAGCTACTCACGATGCTAAGGCGGGAGAATTGCTTGAACCCAGGAGGCGGAGGTTGTGATGAGCTGAGATCACGCCATTGCACTCCAGCCTGGGCAACAAGAGCGAAACTCCAGCTAAAAAAAAAAAAAAAAAAACGAAGAAAGAAAGAAAAGAAAAAAGAAAAACACTAGAAATTAGCCAGGTGTGGTGGCTTATGATTGTCATCCCAGCTACTTGGGAGGCAGAGATGGGAGACTCTCTTGAGCCTAGGAGGTCAAGGCTGCAGTGAGCCGAGATCGTGCCGCTGTACTCCAGCCTGGGTAACAAAGCGAGACCCATCTCAAACAAACAAAAAGAGCCCTGGGGTGGTCACAGTATCCTCCGACTTTGGTCGATCCTATTTGCTGGCTGGCTTTGTGTATTCAGGACTTCATCAAGAATAACTCATTGGAATGTAATTGGAATGTCCTGTATTTGCTTCTACCATCCTATAAAATTTATTTGTGGGAAGAATTTTCCCTTTATTGGATGAAAATCTGGGCAGTCCCATGACTTCCCTGGGTCATTCTCAGATAATAAGTTCTACATTCATTTTAAGTTGGAGCATAGAAATGTTTCGTTCAGGCCAGGCACGGTGGCTCATGCCTGTAAGCCCAGCACTTTAGGAGGCCGAGGCAGGAGGATCACCTGAGACCAGGAGTTCAAGACCAGCCTGGCCAACAACATAGTGAAACCCAGTCTCTACCAAAAATACAAAAATTAGCTGGGCATAGTGGTGGGTGTCTCTAATCCCAGTTACTCTGGAGGCTGGGGCAGGAGAATCGCTTCAACCCAGAGGCGGAGGTTGCAGTGAGCCAAGATAGCACCATTGCACTCCAGCCTGGGTGACAGAGTGAGACTCTGTCAAAAAATAAAAATAAATCAGCTCTGGGTTTGAGTAACCTCAGCCTGGATACCCTTGGAGTACAGGCAGGCCTTGACGTGGCCACTTGTCCTTCCCTCTTTCCTGCTGTGGGAGCATTCAACCAGTCACAATCCGGCCAATAGATTTCTCTAGTGGGCACATTTTCCAGACACTGAGGATGGGCTGGGTGTGGTAGTACTCATCTGTCATCCCAGAGTTTGAGAGGCCAAGGTGGGAGGATCGCTTGAGGCCAGGAGTTACAGGCTGAGTCAAGACTGCACCACAGCACTCCAGCCTGGACAACAGAGCACAATCCTGTCTTTTAAAAAAGAGGAAGAAGCAGCAGCGTTCGCAGTGTTATGAGCTCAGCCTGTCGCTTTCTTTCGGGGCTATTCTCTCCTGCCATCCTCCATGTGGCCACCAGAGGGCGGTCTTTACACAGAAGGCAAATCTGTCCCTCTTCCTTGAAGTCCTTGGGAGGGGCTAGCCAGACTCTGCCTACAGGCTGGGTCCAAGGTGCGGCCCCACCCAGAGCAGGCGACCCGGAGCTGCTTGTTCTTGCAAAGCTGGCTGTGTTTCAGCCCTGGGCGTTACTCAGGCTGTCCCCTCCCACCTGAGGGACCCAGCCCCTCTTATCTGGAAGGGAACTTTCAAGACTCAGTTTAGGTTCCATTTCCAAGACACCTTCCCCAACCTGCCAACCTGCCGGGCTGGTCCAGGGCCCTCCTCGCCATCCGCATAGCTCTGCTTAAAGATCTATCACAGGCCGGGCGCTGTGGCTCAAGCCTGTAATCCCAGCACTTTGGGAGGCCGAGACGGGCAGATCACGAGGTCAGGAGATCGAGACCATCCTGGCTAATACGGTGAAATCCCGTCTCTACTAAAAAATATAAAAAACTAGCCGGGCGAGGTAGCGGGCGCTTGTAGTCCCAGCTACTCGGGAGGCTGAGGCAGGAGAATGGCATAAACCCGGGAGGCAGAGCTTGCAGTGAGCTGAGATCTCGCCACTGCCCTCCAGCCTGGGCGACAGAGCGAGACTCCGTCTCAAAAAAAAAAAAAAAAAAGATCTATCACGACCTTCTCCAGCCTGGCCAACATGGCGAAAACCCATCTATACTAAAAATACAAAAATTAGCTGGGCATGGTAACAGGTGCCGGTGATCCCAGCGACTTGGAAGGCTGAGGCAGGAGAACCACTTGAACCCAGGAGGCGAAGGTTGCAGTGAGTAGAGATTGTGCCACTGCACTCCAGCCTGGATGACAGAGTGAGACTCCATTTAAAAAAAAAAAAAAAAATCTATCACGACTTTCTGTGCTTTTTGGTTGTTTGTTTTGCTATTTTGTTTTTTTGACACAGAGTCTAGCTCTGTCACCCAGGCTGGAGTGCAGTGGTTCCACCATTTTGCCCAGGCTGGTCTTCAATTCCTGGGCTGGAGCAATCCTCCCGCCTTGGCCTCCCAAAGTGCTGGGATTACAGGTGTGAGCCACCGCACCTGGCCCTCTGTGTTGCTTTAAAGCAGCAATTTATCCAAAAATTAAATAACTTGAGCATCAATAAGAAAGGCAATTTCAGGCTGGGCGCGGTGGCTCACGCTTGTAATCCCAGCACTTTGTGAGGCCAAGGCGGGCGGATCATGAGGTCAAGAGATCGAGACCATCCTGGCCAACATGGTGAAACCCCGTCTCTACTGAAAATACAAAAATTAGCTGGGTGTGGTGGTGTGTGCCTGTAGTCTCAGCTACTCAGAAGGCTGAGGCAGGAGAATCACTTGAACCTAGGAGGCGGAGGTTGCAGTGAGCCGAGATTGCGCCATTGCACTCCAGCCTGGCGACAGAACAAGACTCCATCTGAAAAAAAAAAAAGAAAGAAAGAAAGGCAACTGCATTGGATTGAAACACATTAAACATGCTTCAATCCATGGGTTCTCTTTTTTTGAGACGGAGTCTGGCTCTGTTGCCCAGGCTGGAGTGCAGTGGCACAATGTCGGCTCACTGCAACCTCCACCTCCTGGGTTCAAGCAATTCTCCTGCCTCAGCCTCCCGAGTAGCTGGGACTACAGGGATGTGCCACCACACCCAGATAATTTTGTTTTTTTGTTGTTGTTTTTTGTGGAGACGGGGTTTCACCATGTTGGCCAGGCTGGTCTCGAATTCCTGGCCTCAAGTGATCCACCTGCCTTGGCCTCCCAAAGTGCTGGGATTACAAGAGTGAGCTACTGTGCCCAGCCAACAAGAGCGAAGAGGCTGACCAACATGGCAAAACCCCATCTCTACTAAAAATACAAAATTAGCTGGGTGTGGTGGCTCATGCCTGGAATGCCAGCTACTTGGGAGGCTGAGGCAGGAGAATCACTTGAACCCGAGAGGCGGAAGTTGCAGGTGAGCCGAGATCGCGCCATTGCACTCCAGCCTGGGCAAGAGCGAAACTCCGTCTCAAAAAATCTCTCTCTCTCTCTCAAAGTTTTGGAATCTGGGACGTCCAAGATCAAAGCACCAGCTGAAATGGCGTCTGGAGAGGGTTCACTTCATCACAGGTGCCATCTTCTCGCCCTAACCTCACACGGAGAAGGGAGGAGGGTCTCTCTCAGGTCTCTTTTTTAAGGGCACTGTGCTATTATCTATATATCCATTTATAGATCCTATATATGGGTCTGAGGTTCTTGGCTCATAACTCCCAAAGCGCTTGTTATTTCCTAAGTAACTAAAACAATCAGCCCTTCTCTTGTTAGAGTAGTTGGCCTATGTCCTCAATTCCCGAAGCAACTTCGGAACAGCCTCAGAGCAATAAAAGTGAAAGACGGTCTTTTGTTAGAACGTGGGGGCACTTTTGACCTCAGAAGCAGGCTTCAGAAAACACAATCTCTCTGTCTCTGACCTCCTCCTGGCCTCCTCTCTCCTGCTCCTTTTTCTCACCTAGGCAGGCCATAGAAACTAAAAATATACTGGAATCTTCCCCCGCCGTTCTGTCTGAAGCTGGTTATTAAGAGATGCTCTGACCTACCTTGTCCGCTTGTGGGTTATGAGACCCTCATTTCAGAAGGGGTCCTGCCCCATTCCCTGGAGGAAGGAGCACTACACAGAGAGAGGCCGAGGAGAATCTGAACAGACAGGCCTGGCTGGGTTTTCCCACTCAGTCTGTTAGTATTAGGTCGTACCCCTTTTGTCCAATCACATTTCTTTCTTTCTTTTTTTTTTTTGAGACAGAGTTTTGCTCTTGTGTTGCCCAGGCTGGAGTGCAATGGCGTTATCTCAGCTCACCGCTACCTCCGCCTCCCAGGTTCAAGCAATTCTTCTGCCCCAGCCTCCCGAGTAGCTGGGATTACAGGCATGTGCCACCACACCCGGCTAATTTTGTATTTTTAGTAGAGACAGGGTTTCGCCATGTTGGTCAGGCTGGTCTTGAACTCCCGACCTCTAGTGATCCGCCCACCTCGGCCTCCCAAAGTGCTGGGATTACAGGTGTGAGCCACCGCACCCGGCTTTCAGTCACATTTCCACACAGGTGTCAATCATGCCTATTCAAGGAAGCCCCATAAAAGGCCCAAGAGGACTGGGTTTGGTGAACTTCTGGATAGGTGAAAATGTGGAGGTTCTTGGAGGGTGGTGCACTCTGGGAGGACATGGAGTTCCAAACCCCACTCCCCGTTCCTCACCTTAGGCACATTTTCAACTGTATAGTTTTGTTTTCTTTTTTCTGAGACAGGGTCTCACTCTATCACCCAGGCTGAAATGCAGCCTCCGCTTCCCGGGTTCAAGTAATCCTCGTGCCTCAGCCTCCCAAGTAGCTGGGATTACAGGCATGTGCCACCACGCCTGGTTAATTTATATATATATATATATATATATATATATATATATATTTTTTTTTTTTTTTTTTTTTTTTTTTTTTTTTTTGAGACGGAGTCTCGCTCTGTCGCCCAGGCTGGAGTGCAGTGGCGAGATCTCAGCTCACTGTAAGCTCCGCCTCCCGGGTTTACGCCATTCTCCTGCCTCAGCTTCCGGAGTAGCTGGGACTACAGGCGCCTGCCACCTCGCCCGGCTAGTTTTTTGTATTTTTTAGTAGAGACGGGGTTTCACCGTGTTAGCCAGGATGGTCTCGATCTTCTGACCTCGTGATCTGCCCGTCTCGGCCTCCCAAAGTGCTGGGATTACAGGCTTGAGCCACCGCGCCCGGCAATTTTTATATTTTTAATAGAGATGGGGTTTGGCCATGTTGGCCAGGCTGGTCTTGAACTCCTGGCCTCAAGTGATCTTCCTGTCTTGGTCTCCCAAAGGGCTGGGATTACAGGCATGAGCCCAGCTCTGTTTTCGTTTGTTTTTGTTTTTGAGACAGGCTCTCACTCTGTCGCTCAGGCTGGAGTGCAGTGGCACCATCACAGCTCACTGCAACCTCCGCCTCCCTGGCCCAAACGATCCCCCTGCTTCAGCCTCTCAAGTAGCTGGGACTGTAGGCTTGCACCACCATGCCCGGCTAATTTTTTTTGTAATTTTTGTACAGACAGGGTTTCATCATGTTGCATAAGCTGGTCTCGAACTCCTGAGCCCAAGTAATCCTTTCTCTTTGGCCTCTCAAAGTGCTAGGCTTACAGACTTGAGCCACTGCCTCCAGGCAATCTGTATCCTTTGTTTTTGTTTGTTTGTTTGTTTGTTTGTTTTATTTTTAGAGATGGGGTCTTGCTATGTTGCCCAGGCTGGTCTCGAATTCCTGGCCTCAAGCAGTCCTCCCACCTCAGCCTCCCAAAGTGCTGAGATTACAAACATGAGTCACCACACCTGGGACATCTGTATCCTTTGTAATATCCTTTATAATAAACAGGTGATATAAGTGAGTGATTCCTTGAGTTCTGTGAGCCACTCTAGCAAATTAATCGAACCCAACAGGGGGTCATGGGACCCCCAGTATATAGCCAGTCAGTCAAAAGTGCAGGTAGAATGACCTGAGGCTTGTGAGTGGCATTGGTAGTGAGGGACAGTCTTGTAGGACTGAGCCTCCACCTGTGGGATCTGTCACTACCTCCAGGTAGTGTCCAGATTGGACTGGGTTGAGACATCAGGCTGCAGAATTGATTGCTTACTTGGTGTGTGGGGAAAAAAATCCCACACATTTGGCCACAGGAGTCTCTTTTTTAAATTTTCCTTTCCCTCCTTTTTCCTTCCTTCCCTTCTTCCCCACCCCTGCCTTCCCCTCCCTCTCTTTCTCTCCTTCTTTCTTTTCTTTTTTCCTTTCTCTCTTCACTGAATCTCGATCTGTCACCCAGTTTGGAGTGCAATGGTGGGATCTCGGCTCACTGCAACCTCCACCTGCCGAGTTCAAGCAATTCTCCTGTCTCAATTTCTCAAGTACCTGGGATTACAGGTGTATGCCACCACGGCTGGCTAATTTTTTTTTTTTTTTAGATGGAATCTAACTCTGTTACCCAGGCTGGAGTGCAATGGCCTGATCTTGGCTCACTGCAATCTCCGCCTCCCAGGTTCAAGCCATTCTCCTGCCTCAGCCTCCTGAGTAGCTGGGATTACAGGCATGCACCACCACGCCTGGCTAATTTTTGTATTTTTAGTAGAGACGGGGTTTCACCATGTTGGCCAGGATGGTTTCGAACTCCTGACCTCATGATCTGCCCGCCTTGGCCTCCCAAAGTGGTGGGATTACAGGCATGAGCCACCGCTCCCGGCCCAGCTAATTTTTAAAATTTTAGTAGAGATGGGTTTTTACCATGTTGGCCAGGCTGGTCTCGAACTCCTGATCTCAAGCAATCCACCTGCCTCGGCCTCCCAAAGTACTGGGATTACAGGTGTAAGCCACCGTGCCCAGCCTTAATTTTCTTTTAATCCATAGGTTTCCTCTCCATCTCTCTCTGTCTGTTCTTCCAACTTATTTGTGGAAGAAATGAGATTGTCCTGTAAATTTTCACTGCAACCTCTACCTCCCAGGTTCAAGGTATTCTCCTGCCTCAGCTTCCCAAGTAGCTGGGATTACAGGTGTGCCTCACCATGCCCAGCTGATTTTTGTATTTTTAGTAGAGCCAGGGTTTCACCGTGTTGGCCAGGCTAGTCTCGAGTGATCCACCCGCCTCAGCCTCCCAAAGTGCTGGGATTACAGACATGAGCCACCACACCCGGCTAAAATTATATATATTTATCATATACCAAGTGATGCTTTGAAATATGTATTCTCTCTGATTTTGTGTATGTTAAATATTCTCTAGATAAAAAAGTGTTTTTGTTTGTTTGTTTTTGTTTTGTTTTTTTTTAGATAGGATGTTGCTCTGTCACCCAGGCTGCAGTGTGCAGTGGCATGACCAGGGCTCACTGCAGCCTTGACTTTTTGGGCTCAAGAGATCCTCCTACAACATCCTCCTGAGTAACTGGGACTGCAGGTGTGCACCACCACGCCCGGCTAATTTTAAAAATTTTTTGCAGTGACAGAGTCTTGCTGTGTTGCCCAGGCTGGTCTAGCCTAGGCCAGGCATGGTGGCTCACACCTGTAATCCCAGCACTTTGGGAGGCTGAGGCGGGTGGATCACCTGAGGTCTGGAGTTTGAGACCAGCCTTACCAACATAGACAACCCCGTCTCTACTAAAAATACAAAATTAGTCGGGCATGGTGGTGCATGCCTATAATCCTAGCTACTCAGGAGGCTGAGGCAGGAGAATCACTTGAATCCGGGATGCGGAGGTTGCGGTGAGCCAAGATGGTGCCATTGCACTCCAGCCCGGGCAACAAGAGTGAAACTCTATCTCAAAAAAAAAATAATAATAATTAATTTAATTAAATTAAATAATAAAAAATCAAACTGTATTTTTTTTTTTTTTTTTTTTTTTTGAGACAGAGTCTTACTCTGTCATCCAGGCTGGAGTGCCGTGGTACGAGTTTGGCTCACTGCAAGTTCCGCCTCCTGGGCTCTCGCCATTCTCCTGCCTCAGCCTCCTGAGTAGCTGGGACTACAGGCGCCCACCACCACACCCGGATAATTTTTTTGTAGTTAGACATGTTTTCACCATGTTAGCCAGGATGGTCTCGATCTCCTGACGTCGTGATCCGCCTGCCTCGGGCTCCCAAAGTGCTGGGATTATAGGCGTGAGCCACCGCACCTGGCCCAAAACAGTGTATGTTTAATAGCCAGCTAAAGTGAGCTACTTGTAAGAAGAAGTGGAATTAACCAGGCCCTTAGAAGATGACAATAATGCTTGCTGAATAAATGAGCAGACATTGTAGCCAGTATTGGTTTATGTGCATGGGAAAGAGGAAGCTGACGACTGGGGGAGCACAGATGTGAAACTTCACGTACATCCAAGCACAATAGTCACACTTCTAACCTTCAGAAGTGTAGTGTGAGGCTGGGCTGTGGACTGGTTTGGGATTAGGATACTGAGAATCAGGGTGCACAGTGGCTCATGCTTATAATACCAGCATTTTGGGAGGCCCAGGTAGGCGGATCACTTGAGATCGGGTGATGATTAACATGATGAAACTCTATCTTTACTAAATGTGATGAAACATGTGAGATCAATATAATGAAACTCTGTCCCTACTTAAAAAAAAAAATAGCTCGGTGTGTGGCAGGTGCCTGTAATCCCAGCTACTTGAGAGGCTAAGGCAGGAGAACCCGGGAGGCAAAGGTTGCCATGAACTGAGATCCTGCCACCATGGCACTCCAGCCTGGGCGACAGAGGGACAGAGGGACAGAGGAAGATTCTCAAAAAGAAAGAAAGAAAAAAAAAACAGGCCGGGAATCCAAGGTGGGCAGATCACTTTAGGTCAGGAGTTCGAGACCAGCCTGGCCAACATGGTGAAACCCCATCTCTACTGAAAATACAGAAAAAAAATAGCTGGGTGTGGTCTCAGCTACTCGGGAGGCTGAGGCAGGAGGATGGCTTGAACCCAGGAGGCAAAGGTTGCAGTGAGCCAAGATGTCACCACTGCACTCCAGTCTGGGCAACAGAGTGAGATTCCGTCTCAAAAACCAAAACAAACAAAAAACAGGGACACCAGAGTCAGGTTTTGTCTTTACCTCAGGTCAACTGGGTGACCTGACATAAGTAATCTGTCTGGTCTCACTGTCCCCAACTGCAGACATAGGCTGGAGGCATTCATGCATTCATAAATACGAATTAAGCATCTACTATGTGCCAAGAACTGAACTAAGTACCTAAGTACCAGCGGCATAAAAATAACTATGACATCATCCCTGTTCTAAAAGATGTTTATAGCCTGGCGTGATGGCTCACACCTGCAATCCCAGTACTTTGGGAGGTCCAGGTGGATGGATGACCTGAGGTCAGGAGTTCGAGACCAGACTGACCAACATGGTAAAACCCCTTCTCTACTAAAAATACAAAATTAGCCAGATGTGGTGGTGTATGCCTGTAATTTAAGCTACTTGGGAGGGTGAGGCAGGAGAATTGCTTGAACCCAGGAGGCAGAGGTTGCAGTGAGTCAAGATAGCACCATTGCACTCCAGCCTGGGCAACAAGAGCGAAACTCTGTTCAATAAATAAATAAATAAATAAATAAATAAATAAATAGTTTATAGCTGGGTGTGGTGGCTCACATCTGTAGTCCCAGCACTTTGGGCCGAGGCGAGAGGATCACTTGAGGCCAGGAGTTCAAGACCAGTCTGGGCAACATGGTGTGACTCTGCCTCTACAAAATTTTTTTTTTTTTGAGACAGAGTCTCGCTCTGTCGCCCAGGCTGAAGTGCAGTAGCCTCATCTCGGCTCACTACAAGCTCCGCCTCCCGGGTTTACGCCATTCTCCTGCCTCAGCCTCCCGAGTAGCTGGGACTACAGGCGCCCGCCACCTCGCCCGGCTAGTTTTTTGTATTTTTTAGTAGAGACGGGGTTTCACCGTGTTGGCCAGGATGGTCTCGATCTCCTGACCTCGTGATCCGCCCGTCTCGGCCTCCCAAAGTGCTGGGATTACAGGCTTGAGCCACCACCGCGCCCGGCCCTACAAAATTTTTTTTTTTTTTTTAATTAGCCGGGCGTGGTGGTGTGCATCTGTGCTGCCAACTACTCGGGAGGCTAAGATGGGAGGATCGCTTGAGCCCGGAAGTTTGAGGTTGCAGTGAGCTGTGTTTGTGCCACTGCATTACAACGTGGGCAAAAGAGTAAGACCTTGTCTCCAAAAATCAAACAGTTCATAATCACGTGTAGTGATTTTCCCTCTTTCTCTTCTTGTCTGATTCCTGAAGCTCCTGTGGGTGTTCCTCGAGCCCTGACAGTCCTGCCTGCAGAATAAACAAGAGGCTTCAGTTATGCCTGAATTCCAAAGTACAGGCTGTTATACACCCCATGTGAGAATCGCTGCTCCAGTTGGCTGGATAATAATACCTACCGTCAATTGAAATGTTGTGCCAGGAATGCTCTGCCAGGCACTTTACACACATTACTTTATTTAATCCTTACTGGAAGTTGGGTGCTATGTCCTCTTTGAGACTGAGAAAGCCGTGACTTTATGACTCACCAGGAGAGTGTGGCATCTCTGATATTTGCCTTGTGGGATGATCTAGATTATTCCTTTTAGTCTATCATTCTGAGTAAGCCTTTTAGGCGCTCACTGGCTCTGTGACTTGGGGCGGGGGGGGGGGGGGGGGGCAATTACTTAACCCTTTCATCTCTGGTCTCCTTCCTTTGTCTGCAAGAGGAGCTGATTGTGAGGGTTGTAAAGCATACAAGGTATTGGCCAGAGGTGGTGGCTCATGCCTGTAATCCCAGAACTTTGGGAGGCCAAGGTGGGAGGATCACTTGAAGCCAGGAGTGTGAGACGAACCTGGGCAATGTAGCAAGACCCCGTGTCTACAAAAAATTTAAAAAATAAACTAAAAAGTGAAAAAAGCATATGAGGGATCCAGGTTCAGGTCATTTCCTGTAAATCATTCACATCTTTTATTTCACTGCTCTCATCACAGCACAGATGTTCCATAGATAGCTGGAGACAGCCTGGGAGGTCAAGACTTGTTTTGTAGATTAGGGAATTGTCAAGAGAGAGAGGTCACTGGATAGGGTGTGATAAGGGGGATGGCAGAAGACTTAGCATTGATTTCACAGTGGGACAGGGAGAAGCGGGGTCTAAGAGGAAAACACTCAAAAGCAAAAATCCAGAGGAAGAAGTCTTCACCAGAATCCTGAGATGCCAAGGCTTTCAGCTTGCTGAGTATGAAGATTCAAGGTGGCTTATTATGGCCTGGAGAGATGGCTCATGTCTGTAATTCCAGCACTTTGGGAGACCAAGGCAGGAGGATGGCTTGAGGCCAGGAGTTCAAGACCAGCCTGGGCAACATAGCAAGACTCTGCCTCTAGAAAAAATACAATAATTAGCTGGGTATGGTGACATGTGCCTGTAGTCTCAGTTACTCAGGGGGCTGAGGTGGGAGATCTCTTGAGCCCAGGAGTTTGAGGTTGCAGCGAGCTATGATTGTGCCACTGCACTCCACTTCAGGCGAAAGAGCAAGATCCTGTCTCTTAAAAAAAAAAAATTTTTTTTTTGAGACTGGGTCTCGCTCTGTTGCCCAGGCTGGAGTGCAGTGGCACCATTTCGGCTCACTCCAACCTCCACGTCCTGGGTTCAAGTGATTATCCTGCCTCAGCCTCCAGAGTAGCTGGGATTACAGGCACATGCCACCATACCCAGCTAATTTTTGTATTTTTAGTAGAGAAGGAGTTTTGCTATGTTGCCCAGGCTGGTCTTGATCTCCTGACCTCAAGTGATCCACACGCCTTGGCCTCTCAAAGTGTTGGGATTACAGGCGTGAGCCACGGCACGCAGCCTATCTCCAGTATTAATGGCACTAATACTTGATTGGTGCTTTATTCTCTCTCTCTCTCTATATATATATGTATGTATATATATGTATATATGTATGTGTATATATGTATATATGTATGTATATACACACACACACGTAGATACACATATATATACACATATACATATAGATACACGTGTATATACATATATACGTGTGTGTGGGGGGGGAAGAGAGAGAGAGAGAGAGACGGGTCTCCCTCTGTCACCCAGGCTGGAGCATAGTGGCACCTTCAGAGCTCATTGTAACTCCAGACTCCAGGGCTCTAGCGATCCTCCCGCCTCAGCCTCCTGAGTAGCAGGGACCACAGGTGCATGCCACCGTGCCCGGCTAATTTTTTTATTTTTGGTAGAGACAAGGTCTCACTATGTTGCCCAGACTGGTCTCAAACTCCTGGCCTCAAGAGATCCTCCTGCCTCGGCCTCCCAAAGTGTTGGCATTACAGGCCTGAGCCAGGAGGATCACTTGTGGTCAGTAGTTTGAGACCAGCCTGACCAACATGGAGAAACCCAGTCTCTACTAAAAATACAAAAATTAGCCGGGCGTGGTGGCGCATACCTGTAATCTCAGCTACTCGGTAGGCTGAGGCAGGAGAATCTCTTGATCCCGGGAGGCGGAGGCTGCGGTGAACCAAGATCAAGAGACTGCACTCCAGCCTGGGCAACAAGAGTGAAACTCCGTCTCAAAAAAAAAAAAAAAAAAAAAAAAAAAAAAAAAAAAAAAAAATTAGCTGGGCGTGGTGGTGCAGCTACTCAGGAAGCTGAGGCCAGAAAATCGCTTGAACCCGGGAGGCGGAGGCTGCAATGAGCCGAGATCGCGCCACTGCACTCCAGCCTGGGCGACAGAGGGAGACTCCGTCTCAAAAAATAAATAAATAAATAAATAAATAAATAAATATAATAAAATAAAATAAATCCTATGGGATCTAGTCCACAGCTTTCTCAGAAGCTACTTTGCCCTTCTGTAAAATGGCTAAACAGTCCCCCCTCCCCTACAGCGTTATGAAGATTAAGCTACAGTGCTTAGTAAACATTCACCACATCACCACCAGTACTGGGTACAGGGTAGTCCTGGAACCGAGGCCAGCCACTCCAGGGCTCTCTCCTCTCAGCCAGATCTCTCCTCCATCCCAGAGTAGGCCGCCTCCCTGCATCCTCTGAGCACTTAAGAAGCCGAAAGCCACTTGTTCTCTTGCTGAGAGGGAAACCGGCTCTCCTAGATGTCTGAGAATGAAGCCTGGAACAAGATGGCTTTCCATTGGCCCAGTGAGCGGTTTGGAGGCGGGACTTACAGTGACAAGTTGCTTCTGAGTGGCTAGGATTAAGGGGAGGGGCCGAAAGTTGGGAAACGTTTGATTCTGATTGGCTGATGGAATTGGAAGTGTGTGAGTGTTGGACCAATCCAAGAGTTTCTATTGGTGGAAGGTGTGGCTTCTAGCGAAAGGGGCGGGATTAGCACATGATGGTCTCTCCCTTTGGCCACTAGTGATTTTTTCCTTGAAATCTGTAACTTTTTGAAGTTCTTTCCCATTGTGAAGCATATGGCACCTTAACTGCAATCTGCAGTTTGGTGAGACGCAGTGTGTTAGCCCTTTCAGAAATCAGAAATGGGGGAAGTCCTATTATAAAAAGGTTGAATAACTTGTCAGTTGCCTTTCGCCCTGCCTCAGCCTAGAAGTCCTGATTCTCATCCCTTTAACCCTTGGTGTTATTCCTGTTTAGCCCTTTAACCCTCTGTTGGAATTCCTGTATGTGGGATTCCAGGAACATGACCTTCCTTCTTATCACATTGGCACATCCAATGGGATCAGTTTGCCTGGCTATGAAGTTATCACCTCGGAAAGTAAAAAAATAAAAATAAAAAATGGAATAAGATGGGTGAACAATGAATTTCAGGGTTGGGGAGAGGGTAGGGGGAGCATGAGAGCTGGGCAGCCCCTGGAGAGAGGACTCCAGCAGACCCTGAAAGTCCTTAACATTTTTCCCTGCATCTCCAAAGCAGTTTACAGTTACTACGTCCATCACTTTCCATCATCTTTCCATCAGTTGCTATGTCCATCATCCAGTTTACAGTTACTTTGTCTATCACTTTCTTGGTTCCTTACAGGGTAGAACTGAAGGTGTTCTGATCTCACTTTATTTACTTATTATTTTATTTTATTTTGAGTTGGATTCTCGCTCTGCCGCCCAGGCTGGAGCACAATGGCACGATCGCGGCGCACTGCAACTTCTGCCTCCTGGGTTCAAGCGATTCTCCTGCGTCAGCCTCCCGCCTAGCTGGGATTACAGGCGCACGCCACTGTGCCAGGCTGATTTTTGTATTTTTAGTAGAAACGGGGTTTCGCCATGTTGGCCATGCTGGTCTTGAACTCCTGACCTTAGGTGATCCGCCCACCTCAGCCTGTCAGAGTGCTGGAATTACAGGGGTGAGCCCCTGCGCCCGGCCAGGCCAGGCTAATTTTTGTATTTTTAGTAGAGACGGGGTTCCACCATGTTGGCCAGGCTCGTCTCGAACTCCTGACCTCAAGTGATTCGCCCACCTTGGCCTCCCAAAGTGCTGGGATCACAGGCGTGAGCCACCGCACCCAGCCTTAAGTTCACTTTATAGGTGGGATGGAGAACCTTGTAGGAGTTAAGAGCCTGGGCCACCAGCTTATTAGAGCGAGGGGCACCCACCCGGGTACCAACTCCACACTTCCATCTTCCTCCCCAGCTACCAGGATCAGCATGGGGTGTAGAGCCTCCTGCGTGCAGAGGTCTGTGTGAATGTGCCTGGGTGTGCGCTGGGTACCTGGAGGACTTTCTGCCTGCTGCCCCGCGGGGTACTTTGTGGACTGAGGGGCCTTGTGCACCTGGGGGACCAGGGTGCTCGGGCACCCACACAGTGGTGAGAAGATGGAGAGGTCTTGGCCTCGCTCTGCCCTTTTTAGCCTCTCAACTTCTGTCTCTTGATGTCTCTTCGCCTTCCCGGTGTTCTAAGGTTTCTGATTCCCTCGATCAGTTTCCGGGGACGAAGGCTCGGAGTCCCCTTCCCAGCCGCTCTTACAATGGAGACAGGAGATTTCATTGAGGCGTGGCTCCTGGAGGAGGGGGACTTCGGGGCAATGGGGGACCCCCGGACAGAGAACAGAGGTGCTGGGCGTGGGGTGGGGAGATAACTAAGCCAGCAACTTCAGCATCACCACCACCAAAACCCGAGACATCCCGATCCCCAGTCCCACTCCCCAGCCGGGACACGGGGCAGAGTCTCGCCAGTAGGGCTTGAGGCCACCCAGCTGCCCAGGGCGCACCCCGACCCCCGGCCCCGCCAGCAGGGCACGAGTCCGCTCCGAATCCGTCCCGGGTTTCTCCCGTGTCGCCGGGGTCTCCGCCCCTCTAAGCTGCCGCCGAAGCGTCGCCGCGGGAGCCACGCGTGCCACCCGAACCCCTGAACCGCTGGGCGCCCCGGCCCGCGTCGCCAACGGAGCTGCGGCACAGCCCCGGCGCTGACCTTCGACGTTCGAGTCGGGCTCCGACAGCGCGGCGGAGTCCCCAAGCGTCATCCTCCTTTGACTCTTGGGGGCTCCAAAGGGACCTCTCGCTTGGCACCTGGGGTGTCTGCGCCCGCCGCCGGCCCCGATTGGCTTTGCGGCATCTCCGCCCTGGCTCCAGCTCCGGCTCCGGTGAGGTAGGGGGGCGGCCGGGCCTGGGGAGTGGGGAGGGGGCTAGCGTGCTCCTTCACCGCGGAATGGGGCAGCGGAAGGCCACCGCCCCCCAGGGGGACCAACGGGCTGCGCCTCCTTCTGCCCACCCCTCCCAGTCCGGTGACCCAGAAAACTGAGTCAGAGGCTGCGCTTCAGGTGTCCAGAAGTGCTCCCCCGCCTCCCTCTGTTGCCATGTCGCTCCCACCGGTCCCCAGGGTCCGGTGCCCAGGGGAACCCCCGCCAAACAGACCGCTCCCTTCGCAGTCTTCCTCTCGCCCAGGCCCAAGCCCCCACTCCGGGATAGAGGCAGAGGGCTGACCCTCACTCGGGAAGACCCTCCAGGACAGCCTCCGTCCTCCACGACTGTGGCCCTCTGGGGCCCCCACCCCCATTCGCTGGGCCATCTTCCTCAGCCCCTGCCTCTGTCCACTCCCTAGGCCTTCCCTCCCGCCCCCACTTCATCGCCTCTTCCTTGTCTCTGTTTCCAAGGTTGTTCTCTTCCAGCCTTTTTTCTGACTTTCTTTTCCCCTTGACCCCTTCCGCCCCCGGATCTCCGCCCTCCACACCCCAGGGCGAAGGGGGTGTGTCACGCTCCTTTCTATTTACAGTGCCCCAGGGGAGGGGGTGCGTGCTAGGATTTTTTTTTTTTTTTTTAATCTGCTGGGCCCGGAGTCACGAGGTGTCATGTCTGATTCAGTGTCGAAGCCTCCTCCCGCTTCCCGGTCTGTCCCCTGCGGCCGCATCTCCTGTCTGCTTTTGTCTGCTCTCTGCCTCCATTCCCGTTCTTTTCGCTCTCATCTTTGGGCGCTTTGTGCAGTCGCCTTCTTTGTCTCCGCCTCCCCGGCGACTGGGCTCTCCCTTCCCTCTCTCTCCTCCCTCCCCCAGTGTCAAGAAGCCATCGGCCTCAAGGGCATCGATATTTCAGGTGTGTGGGGATGCGGTGGGAGTGGGGTGTGGGTGGGTGGGCTCCTGGCATTCCCAGCTCTGACTCCGATGATGCCCAGCTATGACTCGGATCACCCCCTCCCCAAAGCAATCATTCATATTTATCAGATTTAAAGAATGCCCCCAAGGATGTGGGGATAGGGATGAAGAAAGAAATGCTGTCCCTCTTTTTTTTTTTTTTTTTTTTTTTTTTTTTTTGAGGGCATCTCACTCTTGTTGCTCAGGCTGGAGAGCAATGGCGCGATCTCGGGTCACCACAATCTCTGCCTCCTGGGTTCAAGTGATTCTCCTGCCTCAGCCTCCTGAGTGGCTGGGATTACAGGAATGCGCCAGCCCGCTGGGCTAATTTTGTACTTTTTTTTTTTTTTTTTTTTTTTTTAGTAGAGACAGGATTTCTTCATATTGATCAGGCTGGTCTCCAGCTCCTGACCTCAGATGATCCGCCTCCCTCGGCCTCCCAAAGTGCAGGGATTAAAGGCATGAGCCACCTTGCTGGGCCAAGAAATGCTGTTCCTCTTTTAGGAGGGCACTTGGTCCAGGAGATACCTGGACTACATTCCCCACAGTGCCCTAGACTCACCAGCTGCCTCCACCTCTGCCTAGACATCTGATGAGAGTTAAGAGTTCCATGGAGCCAGGCTGGAGGGTGCTGGACTGGAGGGTAGAAAGCGGTCAGCGTGTGAAGCAAGGGTTACAGGCCAGCCCACGGGTTTGGCTTGGTCTGGAATCCCTGACCTGTTTTATTACCCACTTCCTCCAAGGTTTAAGGACCTGGGAAGCTTTGTTCATGTCCCCAAAAAGGCAACAGGGTAGAGGTGGTGCCTAGGTTGAAAGATGGGGGATGCGTTGGAAAGTTCTTCCTTCCCCGTGACTCTGGGAACTCCCCACATCCACCCCTACCCTTTCCTCCCGCCACAAACAACCTTATCTGAGATGTAGACATACCATTTGAAAAAGGTCTCCCCACTGTAAGCAAGGGAAGGAGACTGGAGCCGAATGTCTTGAATGAGTCAGGTGGGTTCCAGTCTACCCGTTGCTCACACCTCATCACCTTTGGAGGCAGCGAGGGTATTGCTGGAGGCACCACTGAACCACCAGCTTGCATTTTCCTGTGAGCCATGGACAGCTGGTTCATGTTGCCTGGAGCTGCAGATGGAGTCAGAAGCTAACTTGCTCTTCTTTGGGTCGCATCGTCCCCAGAGTGCGGTGCAAGAGGTCTGGGGCTTGGGTTGGTCTCAGGCATGGAGGCTTGTGTGTTGGCATAGGGATTGCTGACCGTGTGGGCCAGACAGTGAGGGAGTTCCCAGCAACCCCATCTCTGGTTCTTCATCATCTTATCCCACCTGGGCCCTTCAACTCCTGTTCAAGGACCCAGTAGTTACCCTCCTTGCTCTTCAGGCTGAGTTCAGAGATCCAGATACACTACAAAGAGATCTTGGCCGGGCATGGTGGCTCACACCTAATATCCCAGCACTTTGGGAAGTGGAGGTGGGAGGATTGCTTGAGCCCAGGAGTTCAAGACCAGCCTGGGCAACATAGTGGGACCCCATCTCTAAAAGAATTAAACATTTAAAAAAGTAGCCAAGTGTAGTGGCACATGCCTGTAGTCTCAGCTACTCGGGAGGCTAAGGTGGGAGGATCACTTGAGCCCAGGAGGTTGAGGCTGCAGTGAGCTATGATGATGCCATTGCATTCCAGCCTGGGCGACAGAGCGAGGCTCTGACTCAAAGAATAAAATAAAATAAACAAACAAGCAACAACAATAATAATAAGAGGTCTTCTCCCCTGGCCTGGAAGCCAAGGAAACTTAACTTTTAGCCTGGCTTTACCCAGACTGAGTCACCTCAGGCAAGACTAATCTCCTTGATTGTGAAATCAAGGGTAATCTCCTTGATTGTGAAAACAATGGGTTGAAACTTGATGGTCTCTAATGGCCCCAGCAGGGGATCTAAATCCTCTGAGCTTGGCTTCCTCCTCTCCTCTGATAATTCTGGCTCCATATCCAGGTGACCTCCAGGTATTGGAATCAGATGAGAAAGAATCAGAAAACAAAGAGGGAGATGGAACTCTTTTCTTGAAGCTTGGTTTGTATAGCAAGCATATCGCGTTTAGGCAAGCTCTGTTTATGACTTGGAAGTGCAAACCACTCCTTGGTCCCACTGCTGGTCAACCTTCCCCAAACCTAGGAACCTAGGTCAGGCTTTTGTAAAAAAAAAAAAAAAAAAAAAAAAAAAAAAACTCCAGTTAAGTCAATATCACCTCCACAGAGTAGCTGGTCTGTTTGCCCTTGGGATGTTGGTTAATGAGGCTTAATGTAGGTTATCTGAGGTGAGCATTATCATTGGCTGAAAGAGAGAGGGGGGATTTGATTGGTCGATTTGGCTGATCTGGAAGAGACAGGCCCAGAAATAGAAGTCGCTGGGACTTGGATAGGGGGCTTTCTCTTTCATTTTGATGGAACTCGGACAGAACCCTTTTCAAATGGTTCCTAGTCCTGGAGTGGACAGAGCCCAAGTCTCCCTATGGGGAAGAGGGGCAGAAGGAAGGAAAGGAGGGTGGGGGGTGGGGGTTGATTGGCTTAGAAGGAATGGCTCAACCTTTGTTTCCTTCCTTCCTCCCTCCCTCCCTCCCTCCCTCCCTCCCTCCCTTCCTTCCTTCCTTTCTTTCCACACAGAGTCTCACTCCATTGTCCAGGCTGGAGTGCAGTGGCTCAACCTCGGCTAGGGCTCACTACAATCTCCACCTCCCGGCTTCAAGTGACTCTTGTTCCTCAGCCTCCCTAGTAGCTGGGCTTACAGGCGTCCACCACTATGCTCGGCTAATCTTTGTATTTTTGGTAGAGATGGGTGCAGGGGCCATTGAAAACAATATGCTAAGAATAGATAAGGCTCAAGAACAGTATCTCTAGCTAGTTGCATTTTTAATGAACTCCAGTAGTCAAGGACAGTATCTCTAGTTGAACTTTTAATAAACTCTAGTAGGCACCAAGAAGGCAGACAAATAAGAAAGAGCTTAGAGACAAGGAACTAAGCAGAAGGTTACATCTGGGTGCAAAAAGTTTGTTTTGCATTGTGTTATTTTTGCTGACGTGGGGTTTATGGAGTATAAATAAAGTGAGGCGGAGGCTCTAGGCACGGCCGCCATGTTCTCTGTTTGTCTTTGTCTCTTGTGTCTGTTCATTTTCACCACCCCCAGCGCGGTCCTCAATAGATGGGGTTTCATCATGCTGGCCAGGCTGGTCTCGAACTCTGACCTCAGGAGTTCTACCCACCTTGGCTGAGCCACCGTGCTAGGCTGCCTTGACATTTTCTAGTGGAGCTGTCTATCTTGCTTATATTTGAATGTGTATGTCAAGAGGTGGAGGTGGGGGGACGGGGAACTGGGGCAGCAATATGGAGGATATTTGGGATCTACACCCTCCTCCCTTTGCCCTGGCTGGGATTGTAACTGGCAGTGGCAGGAAATGGGGGTGGGGGTGAATCCTCCACTGTTCTCTGGGAACTTTCTTGTGTACAGAGGGGAGTTTCTTTCTCATGTTGTCCTTGCAGAGGTCTTAGAGAGGTTATGGGATCCTTGAAGGAGTGTGCCTCTTTTTTTTTTTTTCTTCTTTTTCTTTTTTTTTTTTTTTTTTTCTTTTTTTTAGACCGGGTTTGTCTCTGTCACACAGGCGGGAGTGCAGTGGTATGATCATGGCTCACTGCAACCTTTGCCTCCTTGGCTCAAATGATCCTCCCACTTCAGCCTCCAGAGCAGCTGGGACTACAGGCCCACCGCACCACCATGCCCGGCTAATTTTTTTGTATTTTTTGTAGAGACAGAGTCTCACTATATTGCCCAGGCTGTTCTTAAACTCCATGACTCAACCAATCCACCTGCCTTGGCCTCCCAAAGTGCTGGGAGTACAGGTATGAGTCTTCAGGCCCGGCCTTCCTGTTTTGTTTTTTGTTTTTTTTTAACTACCCCCAAATGCCTTTTTTCTTTTGCCTGGGTCCCTGGTTGCTGGCTGGGCCTGGAGGAGATCTGGGGCTGGTCTATGGGGAGCTCACAGGGTTCTAAGTTTCTGACTGTTAGGGACCATCCCGTAAGAGTGGAGTGGGTAGAGCTGAGATTTCTGGAAGCTGATGGGAAGAGGGAGGGAGCTGGGAGCCCTCCACTCCCAGGGTCTATGTGGACAGCAGAAAAGAAAGGGTGTTTGTGGGCCAGGTACAGTGGCTCACACCTGTAATCCCAGCACTGTGGGAGGACAAAGTGGGAGGATCTTGAACCCAGGAGTTCGAGACCAGTCTGGGCAACATAGTGAGATCCCTACCTATATTTAAAAATAAGAAGAAGTGAAGAAAGGGGCCGGTGCGGTGGCTCACGCCTGTAATCCCAGCACTTTGGGAAGCTGAGGTGGGAGGATCACCTGAAATCAGGGGTTCAAGACCAGCCTGGCCAACATGGTGAAACTCCATCTCTACTAAAAATACAAAAATTAGCCAGGCATGGCGGCACGGTGCCTGTAGTCCCAGAAACTCAGGAGGTGAAGGCACCTACTGAAACTGGCAGGCAGAGATTGCAGTTAGCCGAGATCGCGACACTGCACTCCAGCCTGAGCAACAGAAAGAGACTCCGTCTCAAAAAAATAAATAAATAAATAAAAATAAAAGAAAGAAAGAAAATAAAAGAAAAAGAAAGGGTATTTGTGTAGGAAGGGGCATTAGGATCGTTTGTGTGCAGGGGCCCAGATGTGGAAATGAAGGGCTCTGATCCAGGTGCTGCATTATCTTTTTTCTGCAGGGTCATGAAGCTGGAAGCCAGCTGTGGCACAGCCACCTCAGAGGTCACTAAGCCGGAAAAGGAGGCTGCCCGAGATGCAGAGCCAAGCTCTGAAACCCGGCCACAGGAGGTGGAGGCCGAGCCCAGGTCCGGATCGGGGCCTGAGGCTGAGGCTGAGCCCCGGGGGGCCGAGTCAGGGCCTGAGGCCAAGGCCGAGTTGTCAGGGGCCGAGCTTGGGTCCGGATCGGGGCCTGAGGCTGAGGCCGAGCCATTGGACTTCGTGGTAGCCACGGAACGGGAGTTTGAGGAAGTGCTGGCCATCTCGGGGGGCATCTACGGCGGCCTGGACTACCTTCCCAGCCGCTACCACAGCTGGCTCCGGGACCCCGACCGCACGGTGGTGCTGGCCAAGCGCAACGGAGGCGTGGTGAGCCCGGGGGCAGGGCCCAGGTGACATGGGGTGAAGCCACCTGCGGGTGCGTGGACCTTAGGAAGAGGAGGATGAGAGCTTCTCCCCAGCCTTCGTCCGGATGCTGAGGAAGCGCAGGGCTTGCAGCGCGGATCCAGGGGCTATGTCAGTGAGGGTGGGGTGGAGGACTCCTAAAGCAGAGGAACCAGAGGGACAGGTGAGCGCTTGAAAGTTTGAGGATCCACTGGAGGATTTTTCTGGGGGTAAAAGCAAAAGAGGTGGGGAGCAGGAGAGACAGGGTAGGCTAGGGGTGGGAGCAGGAAGAGCTTAGAGTTGGGCTTGGGGAGAAGCTAAGAGGAAGTGGGGCGTGGCAAACTCCCGGGGAAGGAGCCAGAGAAGGGGCGTGGCTAGCGGTCCAGGACTTGACACACTAGGAGCTGGAGCATCTCACGAGGTAGAAGGGGCCGGACGCGTCGGCTCATGCCTGTAACCCCAGCTCTTTGGGAGGCCGAGGCTGGAGGATCACTTGAGGCTAGGAGTTCCAAACCAGCCTGGGCAACATGGGAGACCTCCGCTCTAAAAAATAAAAATAAAGAAAAAGCCGGGAGTAGGGGTGCCTGTCTGTGGTCCCAGCTACTAGAAAGGCTTGGGGGTGGGGGGCATCGCTTGAGCCCAGGAGTTTGAGGCTGTAGTGACCTGTGATCGCACCACTGCGCTCCAGCCTGGGTGAGGAGACCCTGTCCTAAATTAAAAAAAAAAAAAAAAAAAAAATGGTGGACGAGGCCCCGGCGAATGACTGTTCTGCCGGCTCTGTAATCTGAAGCCCAAGGGCCGTGCCAACCCAGGCCTGGCCTGGTGCCCGAGTGGTGACGACGGAGTGCTCAGCGTGTGGGAAGTGGAGAGCCCAGTGAGCCGACAGCCCTGGCAGGGGCGGAGGCGGGGAGGGCCCCCTGCTAACGGCCTCGGTCCGCAGATCGCGCTGGAGTCGGTGAACGTGATCGACGCCGGGGAGACGGCGCTGGTGGAGGGCCTGCGCGTGGCGCCCTGGGAGCGCGGGAAGGGCGTGGCCGGGCTGCTGCAGCGCTTCTGCTCGCAGCTGGTCAAGCGACAGCACCCGGGGGTCAAGGTGGCACGGCTCACCCGGGACGACCAGCTGGGCCCCCGGGAGCTGAAGAAATACCGCCTAATCACCAAGCAGGTGAGAAGGACCGGGAGCTCGGATGGCTGGGCCTCTCTGCTGGGGCACACCAGGAGACCCTCCCCGCCCCCAGCAGAACACGGGCTTGCTTTCTCTCTGGGCTCTACCGAGTGGCGCGGCCCCTGAGCCTTGCCCTGGGACTCCCAGTCCTCACCAGACCTTTTGACCCAGCGGAAGCCAAACTCCCGACTCCCAGCCTGAAACCCTAGTCCTCGCTTCTCAACTTCGGGCACCCTGCCTCCCCTAGGATCCTGCCTCTGTTCAGGGACCCAAGCATCCTCCTCTCAGCCTTTGTCCTCCCTCTGCGCCTCTCCAGTCCTACTGACTGATCGGCCTCCCTGGCTTTCATGTCCCTGGAGACTCGGGGACCCGCACCCTCCGTTCCCTGGCTACTCCATACTGATCCCACCTCTTCTTGGGGATCCACGTATTGGGAGCCCGTGCCCCTGGTCCCTGTCTGGTACCCTTGAAACCCAGGCTTTCCCATACCCCACGCGGCCCGGAGCCCTCACGTCGCTCCTCCGGAGGGACGCAGGTGGGAGCCCGTGGGCGTGAACTTGGGAGTGAAGATGCCTGCCGAGAGGCGCCGGGCTCGCTAGCCCTCCCGCGCCCGCTCCGCGCTCACTCATGCCCCCCGCAGGGCATCCTTTTGGTCCGATTCAACGCGTCCGCGCTGCTGGCCGGGCTGGGCACGCGGCTGGCGGCTCTGCGGACCTCCGGCACCTTCTCGCCGCTGCCCACCGAGGCCGTGTCCGAGGCAGGCGGCGACGTGGCACGCCTCCTGCTGTCGCCCTCCGTGCAGCGCGACGTGCTTCCGGGCGGGACCATCATCCAGGACTGGCAGCCCTACCGGCCTAGCGAGAGCAACCTGCGCCTGCTGGCGGCCAAGGGCCTGGAGTGGCGCGTGGACAGCCGCGCGCGCCCGCGCGTGCTCACGCTGTGCACGCGCCCCTTCCCCATCCCGCACGGAGGGGACGGCACTTGGCGCTATCTCAACATCGATGCCTTCGGCAGCGATGGCGCGCAGGTGCAGAGCCAGCTGCTGTGGCACCTGCAGCGCCAGGCCCCGCGCCTCGCCGGCCTTAATGTCATGTGCCAGCTCTTCCTGGAGCCCCAGCTGTGGTCGCAGCTGGCTGACTTCTGCCAGGCCGGGCTGGGGCTGGAGGCTGGTGAAGGGTTATACTGAACAGTACCTGCTGGAGGCCGACATCTGAGGCCTCTCCTCTGGCGGGGAATAGGAAAGAGAAGTACTTTGGACCCGCCCCCTTCCACAGTTTCCCCCGCCAGCCTCTTCCCTGCCATTTCCGACGCTGCGTCCCCTGGGAAGTCCCCTCTGAGTCCTGCTCTCTTGCCCTTACCGGCGCAGGTCCCCCCACTCTGTCCCTTTTCCCCTTACTATCTTGCCTCTAGCTCCCCCAAACACCATTGCCCATTCCCTGACCTGAACTTGTGGACTATTGGGTGTGGGGTGGAGGTGGGGGCCTTGAGTTTCTATTATCCACCCTTTTCCCAAAGCACTGGTTCCTGCACAGACTTCAGAGTCCTTCCTTCCTTCTCCATCACCTCAGCCCGGGCGTGAATTCCCCCTTTCCTGGCTTCTCCCTTCTGCCCCCTCCTGGGTGGAAGTGCTCAGGAGTGTGTGGGTTGCCAATCCACGTTTCTTTTCTTCCTCCTGCCCTTTCTAAAGCCCTAAAAACTGGCCCCGCACTGCCCTCTCTACCTCAAGCCCCTCCCCCTGCTCAAGTGCCAGAGATCTGCTCTGGTGCCAGAGCTCAGTGCCCTCTCCCCACTTCTCTCTAGCCTCCCATCCTCATCCTCTCTGGATCTCTACGACGCTTAACACCACAGTGCCCATTTTTCTGTCCCTGTTTCTCTTCCTATCACCAGCCCAGTGTGCAATCGAGAGACAGAGAGAGAGAGAGAGAGAGAGAGAGAGAGAGAGAGAGAGAGAGAGAGAGAGAGAGAGAGAGAGAGAGAGATCCTGTAAAATGGAATGTATTTAGATTGCTCCCCCATTTGAGTCCTTGTTCATCTGGTGATGCACTTTCTGAGCCTCCCTCTCTCTCACTGGGGTTCCCTCCAGCTTTGCACAACGTTGCTATTTCGCAGGCTCCCCCGTGCTCCAGCTCACCCGGGCGCGGGGGTGGTGTGGTTCTGGCTGGAGAGTTTGGTACAGTGGAGGGCAGGTCCCTCAGCCTGGCATAGGGGCTGTCTCCTGGTTCCAACCAGGCCACCTTCTAGTGCAACTGGAATCCCCACCTCCTGGTATTTCTGGACACCACTCCCTTCCTCTGGATCATTTATGCTTTTAGAACTTTGAGAGTCTTCTATTTAATTGCAAGTAGTAACAGCTGCATCTGCACAGCGCTGTCTCCAATACTGGTTCCCCACATCAAAGGCAGAGGGAGAAAACAGAAGGCTGGGAAAGATCAAAGTGACTTCTAAGTCATTCGTCGTAGCTAGGAGCCTCCCAGCGAAAAGAACCCAGGTGTCCCAAGCCTAGAGCATGACCTAGAACTTCACTCTGTGTGCTGATGTTAGCTTGAGCAATGCATAGGTGCTAGGAGAATGTTGGCAGTGAGTTCGGGGTTCGCTGGGGATGGGATCCGAGATGTGGGCAGAGGTGGACACCAGCAGGTGGAAGAATGTAGACAAGGTGGGGGAGGAGGGGCAACCGCTGCTTCGCCACTTGCCCCAGCTCTGGTTTTGCTACTGTGCTGCTCTGCTTGGCTGCCTCCTGTGCCTGGCCACGCTGCCACCCTCCTTGTCAAGGTGACCATGACTGTATGACAATAAAATGGACCTTTTGGCCACCCTCTGTGTCTGTTTCACTTCCCAGTGAAGAGGAATGAGACACATTATCTTCCCTTTTCCCCAGCAGCCTGTATCAGAGAGGATCTCTAAGCCCTGTGGCAATGGGGCTAATGACTCCCCAGGGAGAGGGGGGAGCTGGGGAGGGGTTCTGGGGAGGGCTGCGGGCTGTGCGCCCCTACCCTACCCCTGCCAAGCCGGGGAAAGAAGCCGCTGCTCAGGACTGAGGTGGGCAGCGGCGCGGCATCCTGACTTGCCCTGGGCCTGGCTTTTCCCTGGACCTGGGAGTCGGCTGCTACCCAAATTCTGTGGCATCCAAGTCCCTCTTGGCATCCAAGACCAGCTTCCATCAGCCAGGATCCAGGCCTCTAACCCCCAGTTCCAGACTCGCCCGTGGCCAGCCGGGCTTGCTTTCCCCTTTTCTAGGTGGGCAACCCGTGGTGGGTGGAGGAGGTGGAGAGAGCCTGGGCACCGCCCCCGCGAGCCTGCTCTGGATCTGCGGAGACTGCGATCCCCCAAAGTAACACGCGGGGGCGCCAGGACGTGCGCGGACGCGGGCGAGGCAGCACAAGGTGGTTTTCGTCCGTGTGAGTGTGTTCGTGGGCGTCTTTGTGTGCCTGCGTTTCTGTACATGTGTGCACGAGTCAGGGGGTGTCTGGGTGGGATGGATTCGGGACAACGTGCCTGGTGTACCCCAGAATCAGGTACCTCAAGTGGTTTTTTGCTGTTGTTTGTTTTTTTGATGAGGACGATGCTTGATATGTTACTATGTACGTGTGGACGGGGAGGCAGGCGACTTGTGTGTCTTGTCGAGTGTGCACAGCGCAGCCTGTGAGTCCCTGCAACCGCGTCTTGGATTTCTGAAGTCGCATTCCTTGAGGGTTTTGGCGCCCCTCCCTCCACCTGGTAAAAGGAATGAATGAGAACACTTAGAGCACATCTCCATTGCCCTGCACACATCTCCAGCCTAGGTCTGGGTAACTGCTAGGCTAGGTGTGACATTGTGTTTGTGTAAGTGGGTGTGTCTCCGAATCTCAGTGTGATTCTGTAGGACAGTGTGTTGTGTGTGTGACAGGTGGAAGTTGCAAGAGGCTGGTTCAGGATGACTGAAGTGGTTTTCTTTCTCTTGGTGGGTACCACCTTGATGGTGTGTGTGTGTCTCTGTGTGTATTTGAGTGTGTGTGTGTCTCTCTCTCCAGTGGCTCTCTCCTCGTGTCTCTCCCCATCTCTGTCTCTCTCTCTCTCTCTTTCTTGGTGACTCATCTCTGCGGCGTTGCCCTCCCCCGCTTGCTGGGTCTCCCCTCCCCCACTCAGGAGTGGGTGGGGGTCTGAGGGCGAGTGGGACCTCGGGACTAAAAATCAGGGTGGGCACCCCCTTCCCATCACTCATCATTCCAGACCCTCCCATAGCCCCCAGCCCACCCCTCAGTCCCTTCCCCAGGACTCCCCAGCTCTGGGATGGGGAGGGGATAGGGCAAGATTTTAAATGGGGCAATTTTCAGGGGGCCTTCACATCTTCTGTAAGTTCAAAGTGGAGACCCCTTCCCCTCTCATAAAGTGCCCCCTTCCTGCCTGCCCCTCCACCATGGCTGACGCAGTTAAAGGCTGCAGAGGTGAGTCACCGGTTGGGGGGAGGGGGAGGAGAAGAGGGGAATGGTGAGCTTCGGGGTCCACAAGCCCCTGCTCTCTCTTTCTCTCCCAGACCTTCTCAGAGAAAAGACCCAGTGCTCTTCCTCACTCTCCTGGTTTTCCAAATCTTCAGCTTGGATTCCTACGATGCTGGATCCCATCTTCTCCAGCTACCCTCTTGGAGGGATATTCAGAAACAAATACAAAGAGAGATGATGGATTCACACAAACAAGTCAGAGCCAATACCAGGCATCCCCAACCAGGTCCCCATATCGGCTCTGCCTTTTCCAGCACTCTGTCTCTCCCACTCTCTTCAGTTCTCTTTCTTTTTCTACTGTCTCCCTCCTTTCCCCATCCCAAGAACCTGTGCCCAGTCCAGAAGCCCCTAGAGGCAGCAGGGTATGAAGGGCACAGCTCACCCCCAGTAGAAGGGGGGAATGTGTGAATGAGCTGACCCAGTAGGGAACTGGGATGGAGAGAAGCAGAAACAGAATGAGTCCAGAGACCATGCAGACAGAGTCAAGACCCAGATTGTGGAATCTCCAAGCCTTTGGTGCCCCAGGCATTCACATCCACCCTGTCCCTCACCACAGGATGACTGAAGCCTTGAGGATGATGATTTCTGAGAAGTTCTCCTGGGCTTTTGAACTTAAGTGGAGGAAGGGAGGGATGGGGAGTGGGGGCATGTGTGTGCTACACACACATTGTTGTGTGCCACCAAGCCAGGTACACTTTTTGGACACCAGCGGATGCCCAGAACTGGGTGTGCTCAAAGACTCCAAACTGCACAGGCATACAGGCATGCAGAAGAGATAAGAACCCCCCAACACACACACACATGCACACACACCTGGAAGCAAACACAAACACAGCCACACAGACCGGAATAGAACATCACAGTTAAATTGGAAACACTAACATGCCCATCCACTCTTGATCTGATTAAATGCACAATTGCTTCCCCCCATTCCCTTTATTTTTCTCCCCGCTCCTGGCCATGTATCTCATTCATCTCCATACACACATAAACACACATGCACAAGCCATGTACATGTACACGCAGGTGTGTGTGCACACACAAGCCCACAGGCAAATACAGTTTCTCTAGGTGCCTGTCTCCTCTTCTCTTGCAACTTGGTCTCTAATCCCCATCAGCTACTCAGTCAGCCCCCTTGGCTGGCTCCCTCCCCTCTCCCTTCTCTCTTGGATGGCTTCCCCTCCCCCTCTCCAGATGTCTGAGCCATCTCTCTCTGATTCATCCTCCTCAGGAAGGTAACGTGACCCCCTCCCCATCCCACTGCTCTCCGTATCCAGGCTGGGAAGATGAAGGGGAGATGGGGGGCGGGGAGAGGAAGGAGGGGAGGCTGTGGCTAGTTGTGTGTGGGGATGGGAGGCATTGCCTCAGGGTCTCCTATCCCCTCTTTTCCCTCCTTTCTTTGGAATTTCCACTGTCACCTTGGTTCTCAGTTTTTTTTTTCTCCTTTAGCTTGCTCCTTCTACCTGTTCCAGATCCCTTCATTCCTTCCTCCTCCCCTGCCATCTCTTCTTTCTTTTCTCCCTCTCCACTCCTCCCCATTTCTTTCCCCGCAGAGCTGATGGGCTTTCTTCTGGGAAAGTCGAGCCACTGATGGAAGCGAGAAGCCACTGCTGGTTATAGAGAGAAAGCACGTGAGTGTGTGTGTAGGGAGGGGGAGGTTAGAAGGAGGGTCAGTGCCAGGAAGAGGTGAGGAGGGGGGCGAGGACCGTTTCTGAAAGAGTCTCTAAGCCCCTGACAGACAGCCCTGACCTCGGTTTCCAGAGTCTCAGGGTGCGGGTGCCCTGCGTGTGCCCACGAGCACCCCTGTGTCCGCAGTTCGTGTGTGTCTGGCGTGTGTCATTGTCATTCCCCCCTTCCCTGCCCACGCCCCCGCACCGCTCTCTGCCAGCACCGCAGCCCCCTCCAGGCTTCCTCCCTCCCTCCCCTTCATTCCTGCAGTGGCTGCCCCCCTTGCCACCCTCTCCTCTCCCCTGCCCCCTCCCCATTTCCGTCCTCCCCCCCACCCCCGCCCACGGCTGGTCTCCCTTCACCGGACCCAGCTCGCTGATGGATTCTCTTTGCGCAAATCTGTGCGTCATCGCCCCCCACCCCCGGAACCTCTAGCTGTCCAAGCCCCCAGCCCCAACCTCTCTGGCAGGAGATACGGTCGAAGGGGCTGGTGGCAGAGAGGGGCTATCTCTGACGTTGCAGGCCCCCCTCCCATCGCGTTCAAACCTTCCCTTTAAGCGGTGGAGAGAGCTAGAGTTGAGTCACCCCCCCACCTGCGCAACCCCCTCCCCACCTGGTCTGGTCTCGCCCTCCAAACGTCCTTGGGGGAGGGGAGCGGCAGGAGGGAAAGCGACGGGGGAGGGTGGGAAGAGATGGGCCAAGGGGGCCTTGACACAAGCGGCAGTCAGGGGACAGAAGGACAGACACACCTTTTTCTCCAGACACAGCACGGGTCGTGAAACAGACACGACCCAGAGGCACACACATGCTCATTCTTTCCCCCTTCTCTTCCAACTCGGACCCTTCCCGATGGGATTACCAAAACCGCAAGATCCACCCATCTGACCCTGCCAGGGGGCTGCCACCCGCACCGCTGATCCGCGGACAGCGCCCGCAGGCGCGCAGATCTGTCCCTCCGCGCTCAGGTTCATGCCGTCCTTGGGCGCGTGGTCTTGGGGTAGGGAGCCCGGCCCCCTCTTCGGCTCTTGAATCTTTATCCTTCCCCTCCCCAGTATTGATCTCCCACTGGTGCCCAGTCAGACGCTGGGGCTGCCCTTTTTCTATTCCACTCAGCAACGCGGGCTCCATCCAGCAGCTCCAAGTTGCTCTGCAACCCACCCTCCCGCCTTCCAGCGCCTCTGCATCCACCCTTCCATTCATTCTCCCATTCATTCATTCATCCTTTTCTCCTCGTCCCTCCTTCATTCATTCATAGCCCCCCGCCCTGCCCGCTTCAGCATTTCATTCATTCATTCATTCATTCATTTCCCGGAGCTCCGCTAGCGCACACCCCTTCAGCCGAAGGCCCCAGCGCGCAGGCGCAGGCCGGGAGAGGCAGGCACCCTCCAATCATAGGGCGTCCTCCCTCCTCCGGGCGCCCGCCCGCTTCCCCATGAATGAACATTGACGTCAATGGGGCGGGGCGCGCCCACGTGACCCCGCGCGCTCCCCTTTATAAGGCGGTGGAGGCGCGGGCGCTGTCCAGCGTGCTGAAGCCGGAGCGAACAAGCCGCCCGAAGCCGCGCCGACCCAGCTGAGCCCAGCCCACGGGACGCCAGACCTCGACCGTCGCTCGTATCCCGGCCACCGCTCCAAGCCGAGGCGGACGTGTCCCGATCTTCCCCTGTCCCCACCCCGCCCCGACCCTCCTCTCCACCTCTCGCGTCGTGACACCAGCTGGTAAATACTCCGCTGTCCGTCCCTCAACCCTCGGCAGCCGTGGGCGTGAGGGAGGGTTCTCTCTCCTCTCGATGCGGGTGTTGCAAACACAGTAGGGAGCCCCCTGGTAAGGGTCCCCGGTAAACGGGGGAGTCGCAGCTTTTTCTCTCGCTGCTGAAGTCGCCCACGCACCATCCGGGGAGTCCTACGGGGAGGGAGCAGAGATTTTTTTCCCCCATATTGCTGCTGCTTAGTACGTGGGCGATGGCAGTGAGATGGCTCAGGGAAGGGGGCGAGGAGGCCCTGGGTAAGCGAGGACTTCGGGGGTTATTTTCCCATTTACACGGCTCCAGAGATCGGCACAACATCTTCCTCCTTTGCTCCTAAACGTTACTCTTCTGGGTAAGGTTTGGGGGATCAGGGAAGCCCCGGGTTTCCTGCTGAAAGGTGGGGGAAGGGAACGTTGACCTAGAGAGGGGAATTCTTACAGAAATCCTCTTTTTTTGGTCCCTTCTATTTTTCAGTCTCCGGCAGCCCCTTGGTCATGAAAGCCCTCAGATTGTCGGCTTCGGCCCTCTTCTGCCTTCTGCTGATCAAGGGGTTAGGGGCAGCACCCCCGGGTCGCCCTGAGGCGCAGCCTCCTCCCCTCAGCTCTGAGCATAAAGAGCCGGTAGCCGGGGACGCAGTGCCCGGGCCAAAGGATGGCAGCGCCCCAGAGGTCCGAGCCGCTCGGAATTCCGAGCCGCAGGACGAGGGAGAGCTTTTCCAGGGCGTGGATCCCCGGGCGCTGGCCGCGGTGCTGCTGCAGGCACTCGACCGCCCTGCCTCGCCCCCCGCACCAAGCGGCTCCCAGCAGGGGCCGGCGGAAGAAGCAGCTGAAGCTCTGCTGACCGAGACCGTGCGCAGCCAGACCCACAGCCTCCCGGCGCCGGAGAGCCCGGAGCCCGCGGCTCCGCCTCGCCCTCAGACTCCGGAGAATGGGCCCGAGGCGAGCGATCCCTCCGAAGAGCTCGAGGCGCTAGCGTCCCTGCTCCAGGAACTGCGAGATTTCAGTCCAAGTAGCGCCAAGCGCCAGCAGGAGACAGCGGCAGCAGAGACGGAAACCCGCACGCACACGCTGACCCGAGTGAATCTGGAGAGCCCGGGGCCAGAGCGCGTGTGGCGTGCTTCCTGGGGAGAGTTCCAGGCGCGTGTCCCGGAGCGCGCGCCCCTGCCGCCCCCGGCCCCCTCGCAATTCCAGGCGCGTATGCCCGAGAGCGGGCCCCTTCCCGAAACCCACAAGTTCGGGGAAGGAGTGTCCTCCCCCAAAACACACCTAGGCGAGGCACTGGCACCCTTGTCCAAGGCGTACCAAGGTCTGGCCGCCCCGTTCCCCAAGGCGCGCCGGCCGGAGAGCGCACTCCTTGGCGGCTCCGAGGCGGGCGAGCGCCTTCTCCAGCAAGGGCTGGCGCAGGTGGAGGCCGGGCGGCGGCAGGCGGAGGCCACGCGGCAAGCCGCGGCGCAAGAAGAGCGGCTGGCCGACCTCGCCTCGGACCTGCTGCTTCAGTATTTGCTGCAGGGCGGGGCCCGGCAGCGCGGCCTCGGGGGTCGGGGGCTGCAGGAGGCGGCAGAGGAGCGAGAGAGTGCAAGGGAGGAGGAGGCGGAGCAGGAGAGACGCGGCGGGGAGGAGAGGGTGGGGGAAGAGGATGAGGAGGCGGCGGAGGCGGAGGCAGAGGCGGAGGAGGCGGAGAGGGCGCGGCAGAACGCGCTCCTGTTCGCGGAGGAGGAGGACGGGGAAGCCGGCGCCGAGGACAAGCGCTCCCAAGAGGAGACGCCGGGCCACCGGCGGAAGGAGGCCGAGGGGGCAGAGGAGGGCGGGGAGGAGGACGACGACGAGGAGATGGACCCGCAGACGATCGACAGCCTCATTGAGCTGTCCACCAAACTCCACCTGCCAGCGGACGACGTGGTCAGCATCATCGAGGAAGTGGAGGAGAAGCGGAAGCGGAAGAAGAACGCCCCTCCTGAGCCCGTGCCGCCCCCCCGTGCCGCCCCCGTCCCCACCCACGTCCGCTCCCCGCAGCCCCCGCCCCCGGCCCCCGCCCCCGCTAGAGACGAGCTGCCGGACTGGAACGAGGTGCTCCCGCCCTGGGATCGGGAGGAGGACGAGGTGTACCCGCCAGGGCCGTATCACCCTTTCCCCAACTACATCCGGCCGCGGACACTGCAGCCGCCCTCGGCCTTGCGCCGCCGCCACTACCACCACGCCTTGCCGCCTTCGCGCCACTATCCCGGCCGGGAGGCCCAGGCGCGGCGCGCACAGGAGGAGGCGGAGGCGGAGGAGCGCCGGCTGCAGGAGCAGGAAGAGCTGGAGAATTACATCGAGCACGTGCTGCTCCGGCGCCCGTGACCGCTCCCCCGGCCCCGCCCCCGCGCGCCCCCGCCGCGCGCGCGCGCGCGCCGCCCCCCTCCGTGTCACCCGCTCCCCCTCGGTGTTTGCATGCGACCCGGCCCCGCCCCTCGGCCCCGCCCCCGTCCCCGGGCTGCGCCGGGACCTGCCAGACCCACTTCCCGGGTCCAGAGCCCGAACTCCCAGAGCTCACCCGCGGGTGACCCGGGGCCAGCCCAGGAGGGCGGGTGGTTTGTGCGAGTTCCCTCCCCACGCGGGGCCCCGGCCCCATCAAGTCCCTTCGGGGACGTCCCCGTCCGAAACCGGAAAAAGCAGTTCCAGTTAATCGTGTGAAGTGTGTCTGTCTCCAGCCCTTCGGGCCTCCCACGGCCCCTCCAACCTCTCCAAGTCGCTGTGAATTGACCCCTTCTTTCCTTTCTCTGTTGTAAATACCCCTCACGGAGGAAATAGTTTTGCTAAGAAATAAAAGTGACTATTTTATTAGGACTTTGTTCTCGGTTATTCACCCGTCCCCTTGGGCCTGTGTGGTCCTTCCCAAGGGGCGGTGAGGGAAGCGCCAGCCACAGTCCCCATGTCCTCCTGCTTCCTGCCCCCAAACTAAGGCGAGGGGTAAGAGGGGAAAGTCTGAAACTGTTTTTAGAGGAGGATATGGCTTGCACCCATTAAAAAACCCGAAATTCCACTTCCAGCTTGGGGGATGGTGGGAAAATCATCTTTCCCCAGGGCTTGACAGAGAGAGGCCCAGCGGAATGCAATAAAAGAGCCAATTGTCTGCGATGAGTCCAGCCACCTCTGATTCAAAAGAAAAAGGCGACCCGCACAAGGTGTCACAGCTCTGGGCGCCACTCGGCTCCTTCTTCCCAAGATCCTGGGGCCACACGAGTAATGCCAGAGTTTCCTGTTTTCACCCACCCACCTCCTTCCACTGCTCCCTAAATGCCTGGTCCTAGGTACTTTGCAAGAAATGCGGGGAGGAGGGGGTGGCAGCCACAGAGACACCCTGGCTAAAGCCACTTCTTAACTTTTTTTTTTTTTTGAGGCAGGGCTCACTCTGTCACCCAGGCTGGAGTGCAGTGGTGCAATCACAGCTCACTGCAACCTCGACTTCCTGGGCTCAGGTAATCCTCCTACCTCAGCCTCCTGAGTAGCTGAGGCTACAGGTGTGCACCATCATGCCCAGCTAATTTTTGCATTTTTTTGTAGGGGTGGGGTTTTGCCATGTTGCTCAGCTGGTCTGGAACTCCTGGGTTCAAGCGACCTGCCCACCTTGGCCTCCCATCTTAAGCCTTTTCTAATCACAGGTACTTGTGAACTGATTCAAATAAAACTAAACTGGGCAAATGATATCGCCCTTAACAGACCCGCATCCTGAAGAGTTGTTCCTCCTTCCGTAAAGGCAGCTCAGGGAGTTGGGGGCAGCCTATTTGGAGACTCATTGGGCATAAAAATCCGTTTAAGGTAGGGTGGCCAGATAAAACACAGGAAATGGAAATTTGAAATTCCATATAGACAACGGATGAAGTTTTAGAGTTAAGTGTGTCCCAAACATTGCTGGGACACATTTATCCCCAAAATGATTTGTGTATCTGAAATTCTCATTTAACTGCGTGCTCTCCCTTTCTTCCCAAGGCTGGCAGGATCCCCTTGGCCTCCCGATGATGCCAGCAGCCCTGCCTTCCTTCATAGAGCCCGAGGCCAGCAAAGTCCAGAAATGCTTTTCCTTTTATTTCAGAAGAAAGGAAATAAAGGCAGACACTTCCCCCTCCCCGCCCCTCCCAGCTCCTGCCTCACCCAGAACTGGAGTGAAAGAGGGACAGGGCCAGGACCAGGGTCCCATAAAGCTCGCCCTTCCCCCAACCATTCCTTCCCTCAAAGTGGCAAGGTTAGAAAAAAATTAACTATGTTGTTCCTCCCTGGCACTGGATAGAGGCCCCACTGCAGCCAAGGAGAAAGAGGGGGGCCAGGCTCCCCTCCCAGGCAGAGAAGCCGCCCTGGCTGGCTAGGGGGAGGGTGGAGGTAGGTTATGGGGCAGAGAGGAAGAGAAGTGCCCTGAAAACCTTTTCCCTTTAACCTGACATATTTATATATTTACAGTTATTAGGGAGGGGAGGACGTCTGGGGTGATATCAGTTCTGCAAAGGCAGGGAATAAAAGCCAAATAGCACCCCCATCTGGGTCACATTTTCCTGCCTCCTAGCTCCTAAAACCTTCGGTGGGTAAAGGGGAAAGTGGAGGTAGGGGGTGGAGGGAGGGAATGTTTGAAGGGCCTGAGCCCACAGCTCACTCTGAAAGAAGGTGAGGCAGCAGAGGAGGGGCAGCCGAGTCCCACCAAGAATAGGGCCCTCGGCAGAGGAGAAGCAGCCGTTCCCGCCATGCTGCCAGGACCCCATCGCCATGCCCCAGCCCAGCGGGGGCTATGCCAGACCCATCTCCTCCAGCACACTCCGCGGCGACTCATCCTCCTAAGGCAGAGACAGACAGAGGGTGACGCAGAGACACCAGGAGAGGCCGACAGGGTGGGCAAGACAGCAGTCACGAGGAAGAGTCAGACGGGGGAGGCACAGACACGGGGGAGGGGGAGAGAAGCCTATGTGAGCTCCAGGCTGGACCAGCGAGCCCTTCAGGGGGCACCCACCAGCCTCCCAGGGCCAGCCCCAGAGCCAGCCAACGGTAGCAGGTGGGGTCCAGGTTGAGTCCGTCACCACCCAGAGAGCCCAAAGCTGGGAGCTTGGTGAGCAGGGGCCCCGCCTTGACACCTGGGAGTAAAGGGAGTGAAACCGGGACAAGGAGGTGGGGGATCTTTCTGGGGCCCTGGGGGGTACAGATGGCTGGGTCCTGTTTTTCAGAGTCAGGTGAGGCAGTGGGAGGTGAGTGCCAGGTCCCTGAGGGAAGGTGAACCAGGCTGCAGGGAGATGCGTCATTAGGGTCTGAGTGCAACACTGGTGACACGGTGGGTGTGTGTGCCAGGCCATATGTGTGTGTGCCAGGGTGCATATATGCGAGTGTGTGGGAAGGTGAAGCTCAACCAGTGAGGTGGCAAGTTCAGCTCTGCCCTCTCTCCCACTGCAGAGATGAGCCCCCCCCCCTCGCCCCCCATCTCTCCCCCTCCTCAGAGCCAGCTCTGGCCGGGCTCGCTCATCACTGCAGATTCCGGTGACTCATCTCCCTGCACCAGGGCTCGGTGATGGCACAGCAGAGAGGGGGCAGGCAGTAATGGGGTGAGAGCGGGGGCGCCGGGGAGCAGGGAGAACCAACATCCAGGTGCCCTCTGCCCCAGCCCCCAAATCCCCATAGCCTTTTCCTCCTGAGACGCAGAGGCTTTGGAGTATGTGTGTGTTGAAAAAAAAAAAAGAGGGCTGGGAGAAGAAACCAGGGAAGAAAAGAATGACCTACCAGGTTCCCCTTCTTCAATTCTCCAAGCAACCCTTAACTCCAAAGCAAACCGTTAACCCCTTGGCGTTAAGCCTTGCTCAGAGAATTGGACAAAGGAGACTGGGTGGCCATGAGACATCTGGGGGCTTGGGGGAAGGACAGAGCTTGGAATGAGGGGTGCACCGGTGGGCTATCTGCCACCCTACCTACCTCCCACCCCATGGGGTCAGGGCTTGAGGGTAAGCTGGAGAGCTGGGCGTAGTGGGGGTCAGATACCACAGGGAGGGGGGGCCCTTGGCGATGATGGGCAGGGCAGGCAGGGCGTCCAGGGGAGGGAAGGCCCTGTCCACCACTGTGAGATTCCTCCTTCTCCTCACTGTCCCTGGCCCGTACCTCCTGCAGTAGGTCAGCCTGCTCGATGGCTTTCAGCACACTCTTCTTGGAGGTGTCCTGGACATCCCCCCCCATCAAAAACTCATCCAGGATGAAGTAGGCCTTCTCAAAGTTGAAGATGATGTCCAGCTCGCACACCTGGGAGGGCGAGGAGAGGCTGAGTTGAGCATGGAGGGGCAACTGGAGCCACTTCCTTTTCTAGACCATGCCTCCCACCTTGGGTTCTGCCCTCAACCCCCAAGCCTTAGTAGTTGGTTCAGCTTTTTCACTTTTTTTGTTTTGTTTCGTTATTTTGTTAGAGACAGGGTCTCTTGCTCTGTTTTCCAGGCTGGAGTGCAGTGGCATGATCATAGCTCACTGCAGCCTCGAACTCCTCGGCTCAAGTGATCCTCCTGCCTCAGCTTCCTGAGTAGCTGGGACTACAGGTGCACGCTATCATGCCCAGCTAATTTTTAAAATATTTTGTAAAGACAATGTCTTGCCATGTTGGCCAGGCTGGTCTCAAACTTCTGGCCTCAAGTGACCCACCTGCCTCGGCTTCCCAAAGTGCTGGGATCACAGGCATGAGCCACTGCACCTTGCCTTGGATCAGTTTTTTCCCTCTTCCTCTTGCCTCTTTCCTCCTGATCATGAAACATTAGTTGCTTTATCTACCCTTGCCTGTGGTTCCCCTTGCCTTCCCCACAAAATCTGTGATGTTGTTCCCACCAAAGGTTGCGGTAGCCCCGCTTCCTCGACACCATGGGGCAGGGAAGGAGAGAATTCTGGACCATGGGGTGGAAGACTTGAGTTCCAAGCAGGGCTCTGCCACTAACCATCTAGCTAAACATGTCCTTAAACATCTAAGTCTCAGTTTTCTGGCCTCAAAAATGGAGATACCAACACCTACTGCTAGGATGGGATAAGGAGCAAACAAGAGGACCCAAAAGCACTTTATAAATTGTTAAGTCGGACACAAATTATGGAGTTATTACTACGCCCCATCTAAGATCTGAGCTGTCCCTCAGATAAGTTAATTCAGAATCTCTGATAGTAGAACCTGGACACTGCTATTCAAATAAATTCTCCAGAAAATTCCAATGCAAATCCAAGATAAGGAACCGGTGATAAAAATCTGAATATGGGGCCAGGTACAGTGGCTCACGCCTGTAATCCCAGACTTCGGGAGGCTGAGGTGGGAGGATCACTTGAGCCCCAGAGACGAGCCTGGGCAACATGGCGAGACCCCATATCTAAAAACAAACAAAAAAAAAATACAAAAATTAGCTGGGCGTAGTGGTGTGCACTTGCAGTCCCAGCTCCTCAGGGTACTGGGGCAGAAGGATGGCTTGAGCCCAGAGGTTAAGGCTGCAGTGAGCTATGATTGTGCCACTGCACTCCAGCCATAGGAGGCATTCCTCCAGGTGACAGGTGAGGCTCTGTTTCTAAAAAAAATAAAAATTTAAACTAAACAAAAAATCTGAACTTGGTCTCTGTGTGAAAAGTCCAAGCTAAGCTCTAAGTGGAGATTAACTGCCTGATCCTGCCCCCACTCTCCCCACTCAGGGACGATTATAGGACATGGTTAATAGGCTTAAAGCTTAAAAAGGGAAATTAATTACTGTTCTTACTGCTCCAACTTCACCTCTCCCCTGAGACTTCCAGAGCAGAGACTGGAGGGGCCTCAAAGTTTGGTAGATTACCAAAGGGGATTGCTGGGAATGGAAACTGGTGGGCAGAGGAGACTTACACTGCCAAAGTATTTGTCTAAGAGCTCCACGTATCGGTGGATCAGCTCCAGTGTGATGAGCTCATTGTCTTGGCCCTCGATGGCGCAGCAGAAGTAGAGGCTGGCATATCTGCGGAGAGGAATGCATGAGACATGCTACAAGCTTGCTTCAGGACCCAGGCATTCTGGGCTCAAACCTCCCACCAGCCTGGGGGTGGTCTGTGCCCTGGCTGGCCACAGGTGGAGTGGCCCCAGGGCATGTAAAGAGTAACTCACTTGCCTCTTTGTGCTGTCCTAAAAACATGCAAAGAATGCACGCTTTTTCCTTCCTGCCCTCTGACCTCCTAAGTCTGACTCAGCAAAAACCTGAGCCAAGTAATTTACCTGCTCAGAGGAGAAGGAACTGGAAAGGGTGTGTGCGCGTGTGTGTTAGGAAAAGTAGGGCAGGACTTTGACTGCAAGGGACATGTATGGTGGGGCAAGATAGGGCCCAAAGGGACACGTGAGTGAGGCAGGTGTTGCGCATGAGCAAAACCAAGTGGTAAACAAAAACTTCTTTAAGAAGAGTTTGGGGGGGAAAAAAAAGGAAGCTGACATTCATCACTGTCCTCCAGAGGTCCTCAGCTCCCAGGTCTCCCTGACCTAAGGGACCACCATTTCTCAGCCATTTTAACCCACTGCCCAACTCGAATCTAGGCAGATCTGAAAGTAGATGGAGAGTCACCTCTTATAGACAACTTTGAGGTCCCTCCACTCCAAGAAGCTGCACATCTTGGGCTTGCGAGCCAGGACAACCTGCATAAGCTCCCGCACCATCTTCTTCCGTTCCTTGTCCGAAGTGGCCAGGTACCATTTTTGCAGCCGCAGTTTTCCCTGCCGGCTGAATAGCAGCATGAACCGCATCTGCGGGGGATGGGAGGGCAGAACCAAGGGTAAACACACATTCCCCAAACTCATTCTGGCTAATTCTTCTCTACTTTCTTCCAACATCCAGCCCCTTGCTCTCAACACTGGGTAGTTTCCACCAGCAGGGGGAAGTAGAGCTTCTGAGTCCATCATTTGGGTTCAAATCCTGGCTCTACTAGTTACACAGGGCCTTGGGCCAATTACTACTGTAAGTCTCTGGGCCTCAGTTTCCTTATCTGTAAAATGGACATCGTACTTGCCTTGCACAGTTGTTGAGACTAAATGAGTTGATATATGTAAGTCCCTAGCACAGGCAGGCAGTATAACATGTTAGCTATTACTATTAATATTTTTGAGAAACAGTCTCTCTCTGTCATCTCTGTCACCCAGGCTGGAGTGCAGTGGCACAATCACTGCTCAGTGCAATCTCCACCTTCTGAGTTCCAGCGATTCTCCTGCCTCAGCCTCCTGAGTAGCTGGGATTACAGTCATGTGCCACCACACCCGGCTAATTTTTGTATTTTTAGTAGAGGCAGGGTTTCACCATGTTGGCCAGGCCCTGGTCTCAAACTCCTGACCTCAGGTGATCCGTCCACCTCGGCCTCCCAAAGTGCTGGCATTACAGGTGTGAGCCACTGCGCCCGGCTGTTAGTTATTATTATTATTACCATGATTCTCTGACTTCTTGCTTACTGGTTCTGCTTTCTAAAGGTAAGTAGAATGCCTAGCACAGTGACAAGAAACCAGTAACCAATGCCAAATAAATGCCTGTTCTCTTCCACCCTCTCTCTACCCACCACCATGCTGAAATCTGGTATTTTGTCCCTGGAGAAGCTACCTCAATTTTCCACCCCATCATAGCCATAAGATCTTAATGATCTCCCAAACACACCACTCTCCAGTGCCAGGCCTAAGCCCAGGGGTATTCTCCTTTGCAGTATGTATTTCCAACACCACACAGGGTATGGAGATGCCCAAATCCCACCTTCCTCTCTGCAGGCACCCAGATGTCTTTGACATTTGTCTTTAACTTTTCTCCCTTTTAGGGTGCCTCCTGCTAAGCGCCCACTCCTCCCCAGACACCAGGTGACCAATCTCCCTCAGGGCCCCGCCACCCAGGGGGTTCCCCTAAAGAATGTCTGCAGAACAGACAGCAAGCTGGGTCAAGTGGGATGGAAGACAGAAAGAACCCTCACTGCCCAGTGCACCCCAGCTTCCCAGTTCCAGGGGGTCTGGGCCACATCCTGGAGTCTTCTCCTTCCCCCAGCAGCTCTCCTATTCATGGACATGCCCAGGGTTGGCACTGTATAGCTTAGTAGGTGAAAAATCAGAATTCAGGAGAATTGATTTTTTTGGTGGAGGGGAAAAGAGGGGCGCCAGGGAGCCTCGTGCGCCGCTCAGATAGGGGGGTGGGGAGCGAGCAGGAAGATGGAAGGCCTGGGTTCCGGAAAGAGAGTGGGATTAGGGGCAGAGAGCCCTGGAGCCCGGGATCCCAAAGCCTGGGTCCCCCGGAGCAAAACCACGAGTCCACCTCGCTTCCTTACCTGGGCCCAACCTCTAGGCAAGCACCGCCACGAACCCAATAGGGCGCTCCCTTTTCCGACCCGGAAACTCCCCTCCTACACCCCTCTCCCCACCCGGGTCCCCGCTCTCGCCTGTGCCGCCCGGGAAGGGGTTCTCGGTGACCGGTGACCCCCACTCCCTCCCTCCGCAAAGAGACCCCCGCAACCCTCTGCTTTAGGCTGCTTCCCTGCGGCGGGGATCGAGGGACCCCCGGGAGCCAAGACCCGAGCGCCCCTCCCAGCTCGGGACGGCCCCGCCGCCCCTTCGTCAGCGCCCCCTCGCCCTGCAAATGCACCCCCTCCCCGCCCCTCTCCCGAATGCCACCTCCCACTCTTCCTCCCGAGCCCGGCTCGCCCACCAGCCGAGGCAAGGGAGGCCTCTGAGGACCAGAGGGAAGACAGAGCGGCTCACCCCGAGGGCGGCCCCCGAGGACCCCCGCAGGTGCAGCCCACGCCCCTCGCTTCCCCCTCCCCTCCCTCTTCGCACAGCCTACCATCCTGCAGCCTCCGGCTCGGCGCGTCCCACTTCGGCCACCGTAGGCGCCAGTCCCACTCCCTTTCTTATCCTTTCTCCGGCTTCCCTCCCTCTCGGCCGAAGCCCCGCCCCATCCCGCCCAGGCTCTGACTCCCGGCGCGCCACACACTGCGCAGGCTCCGACGCCGCGGGGAGCGCGGGCGGGGCTGGAGGCGGAGAAGCGGAAACCATGGCAACCAAGTCCTTGACTGCAGCTTCTAGGAGCCCGGTCGTCATGGTAACTCGGCTGTCCTGTGGGCTGGTTGGAGGATGGGGGAGGAGGACAATGAGGTCCTCGCGCTTTGAAGCCTTGTGGGGCAAAAAGGCGGGAAAAGGGGTGAGAGGTGAATGGGACGATCATTGGAGTTCGAGGCAGCAGGCAGGACTCCTGGAAGGGGCGTGGGCTGTGAAGAGGGAGCAGGGTGGGAATTAAGTGTAGGGGAGGAGTAATGACCTGGAAAACAGGAAGACAAAGGGTCATGAAAAAAGTATAGAACTCAAGCTAAATATCGAGAGCGTGATAGATACACCCCTCTATTTATTTTTTTTCTTTTTAGAGACAGGGTCTGGTCGCGTCACCCAGGCTGGAGTGCAGTGGTGAGATCATGATTCTCTGCGGCCTTGAACTCCTGGCCTCAAGCGAGCCTCCCGCCTCAGCCTCCTGAGTAGCTGGGACTACAGACGCACACCATCATGCCCAGCTAATTTTTAAATTTTTTTTTGTAGAGACGGGGGTCTTACTATGTTGCCCAAGCTGGTCTCGAACTCCTGGGTTCAAGAGACCCTCCCGCCTGGGTTTCCCATAGTGCTGGGATTACAGGCGTGAGCCACCGCGCCTGACTTCTGATCTTAAAGTAAGAGAAATGTGTAGAAAATGAATAAAAGAGAAAAAGAGAGGCTGCTATAAAAGGCATGTAAGGAGAAGGAGGAGGAACGTGAATTGAGGCAAAAGGGGAAGAAATAAAGAGTGTCTTAAAAGGTTAACTTGGGTCAAAACTCAAAAAGGGACAGATGTAACCCAAATCTCAGTGTGAAGATGAGGTGGATGTACGTTGTAATATGGGCTTTTAAACTGAATGTGTGTGTGTGTCTACGTGTTACTGGAAAAAGAGGTCCTGATCCAGACCCCAAGAGAGGATTCTTGGATCTCATGCAGAAGAAATTGAAAGCAAGCTGCAGAGTGCTATGAGAAGAGAGAGTTTATTGAAAGGTGTCCCCTTACGGAGTAGGGCGTCCTCAGAAAGCAAACAGAGGAACACACTGTCTTAATTTTTTCTTTTCTTTCTTTCTTTTTCTTTTTTCCTTTTTTTGAGACAGGGTCTTACTCTGTTGCCCAGTCTGGAGTGTAGTAGCATGATTATAGTTCACTGCAGCCTCCACCTCCTGGGCTCAAGCGATCCTCCCACCTCAGTCTCCCAAGTAGCTAGGACTACAGGCGTGCCCGCCCCCCCTCCCCACACCCAGCTAATTTTTGTATGTTTTGTAGAGACAGGGTTTTGTCATGCTACCCAACCTGTCTGGAACTCCTGGGCTCAGGCTATCCAACCTCCTCGGCCTCCCAAAGTGTTGGGATTACGGACATGAGCCACCGCCCCTGACCTTTAAGTTTTTCTTTTTTTTTTGAGACAGAGTCTTGCTCTGTCGCCCAGGCTGGAGTGCAGTGGCGCGATCTCGGCTCACTGCAAGCTCCTCCTCCCTGGTTTAGCCATTCTCCTGCCTCAGCCTCCCGAGTAGCTGGGACTACAGGTGCCCGCCACCACATCCCGCTAATTTTTTTGTATTTTTAGTAGAGGCGGGGTTTCACCCTGTTAGCCAGGATGGTCTCAATCTCCTGACCTCGTGATCCGCCCGCCTCGGCCTCCCAAAGTGCTGGGATTACAGGCGTGAGCCACCGCGCCTCGCCAAGTTTTTCTTATATAGGAGTCTTGTTTTTGTAGAGACTAAACTAAGCCGAGTCAATGTGCAGATGGGCCAATGGCATGACAAAATTTATTGTTCTGTTGATTTAACAATCCTTGACATTCTAGTAGGTAAGTACATTAAAGCAAAACTATAATTATCTTTCTTCCTTTTTTTTTTTTTTTTTTTTTGAGACAGAGTCTTGATCTGTCGCCCAGGCTGGAGTGCAGTGGTGTGATCTCAGCTCGCTGCAACCTCCACCTCCTGGGTTCAAGCCATTCTTGTGTCTCAGCCTCCCTAGTAGCTGGATTACAGTTACATCCTTCCATTTCAGCCTCCCAAGTAGCTGTGACTGCAGGCACGAACCAGTGCATCCAGTTAATTACAAAAATATTTTGTTGTAGAGATGGGGTCTCACCACTGGGATTATAGGCATGTGCTACCACGTCCAGCTTATTTTTGTATTTTTAGTAGAGAGGGGGTTTTCGCTATGTTGGCCAGGCTGGTCTCGAACTCCTGGCCTCAAGCAATCCTCCTGCCTTAGCCTCCACCCCCAGCCAGAACTATAATTATCTTAAAAGCATATATTGTTATGGGTATTGGGGCATCTGGATTTTCTGTAGTTGGAGGAGTCTGTCCTTGCAGGTATCTTTAAACTGTTTCCCCAACTGTAAACAGCTATGGGTTGTGACTGACAAGGAATGTGCCTTGTTAATTTCAAGATGGAGCTGAACTTAAAATGGTTTTAGACTGGCTCTCTGAGGCCCCTGCTTCCCTAGCACAAGTGATAAAGCAAAGAGGTCTGGATAGAAGGATAAGAGAAAATCTTAAATTTTGTCATGCAGAAAAGTTAATGATAGATCATTGTTGGCAACTAATGTGCTGTTATTTTTGAGTAGCACGTGATGCAGTTGTTGGTAAGGCCTCACTTCCTGTCTCCACTTTATTTATTTATTTATTTTATGTATTTATTTTTTTGAGATGGAGTCTCGCTCTGTTGCCCAGGCTGGAGTGCAGTGGCGCAATCTCGGCTCACTGCAACCTCCACCTCCCAGGTTCAAGTGATTCTTCTGACTCAGCCTCCTGACTCAGTCTTCTGTCTTAAAAAAAAAAAAAAAAAAAAAAAAAGAGGACAACAGTACATATCTTGCAAGGTGGTTCTGAGGATTAGAGGTAATTATAGAAAGTATCTGTAAACACTTCATAATGGTACCTATCATTTCCTCTTCCCAGCCTCTTCTTCTTCTTCTTCTTTTTTTTTTTTTTTGTTGCTGTTGTTGAGATGGAGTCTCGTTCCTGTTGCCGAGGCTGGAGTGCAGTGGCACAGTCTCGGCTCACTGCAGCCTCCACCTCCCCGGATCAAGCAATTCTCCTTCCTCAGCCTCCCAAGTAGCTGGAACTACAGATACCTGCCACCACACCCCGCTAAGTTTTATATTTTTAGTAGAGATGGGGGTTTCACCGTGTTGGCCACGCTGGTCTCGAACTCTTGACCTCAAGTGATCCACCTACCTTGGCCTCCCAAAAGTTCTGGGATTACAGGTGTGAGCCACCGTGCCTGGCCCCAGCTTCTTTCTTCTTTTACTTTTTCTTCTTCTTTTTGCTTTTGTTTCCTTTTCTCCTCTGCCTCCACCTTAGCTGCCGGGCTTGGTGGCTTATGCCTGTAATCCCAGCACTTTGGGAGTCTGAGGTGGGAGGATCACCTGAGGTCAGGAGTTGGAGACTAGCCTGGCCAACATGGTGAAACCCCGTCTCTACTAAATACAAAAGCTAACCAGGCATGGTGGTGGGCACCTGTAATCCCAGCTACCCAGGAGGCTGAGGCAGGAGAATCGCAGGAACCCAGGAGGCAGAGGCTGCAGTGAGCAGAGATCACACCACTGCACTCCAGACTGGGCTACAGAGCAAGACTATGCCTCAAAAAAAAAAAAAAAAAAAAAAAAAAAAAGCTGGGCACAGTGACTCACACCTGTAATCCCAGCACTTTGGGAGGCTGAGGCGGGCGGATCACCTGAGGTCAGGAGTTTGAGACCAGCCTCAACATGGAGAAAACCCGTCTCTACTAAAAATACAAAATTAGCCAGGTGTGGTGGTACCTGCCAGTAATCCCAGCTACTCAGGAGGCTAAAGCAGGAGAATTGCTTGAACCTGGGAGGTGGAGGTTGCAGTGAGCCGAGATTGCGCCACTGCACTCCAGCCTGGGCAACAAGAGCAGAAAACTCCATCTCAAAAAGAAAGAAAGAAAGAAAGAAAAAGAAAAAGCAGAGGGCCAGGCAGCAGCTTGCAGAAGTTTGGAAGCTCTAGAGATATCAACTCCTACACTTCTTGGAAAGCCGACACTCTTTAAAATTCCTTGCCTCAATGTGATATGCGTAACTGCAGGAAAGATAGGCTTCGTGAGAGAATTGTTAGAAATGTGGGTTTTGCAGCCAGGCACAGTGGCTCACGCCTGTAATCCTAGCACTTCAGGAGGCTGAGGTGGGAGGATTGCAGGAGCCCAAGAGTTCAAGACCAGCATGGGCAACCTGGCAAAACCCTGTCTCTACAAAAGATACAAAAATTACTCGGGCATGGTGGCACACATCTGTGGTCCCAGGAGGTTGAGGTGGGAGGATCGCTTGAGTCTGGCAGGTGGAGGTTGCAGTGAGCCGATATCTCACCACTGCACTCCAACCTGGATGACAGAGCAAGAACCTGTCTCAAAAAATTAAATAAGTTACAAATGAAAAAGAAATACGGGTTTTGCTTGTAGGGAGTCATAGAATTCAAGTGGTTGAAACTAAAGTCTTGCCCTGTCTCCCAGGCTGGAGTGCAGTGGTGCGATCTTGGCTCACTGCAACCTCTGCCTCCCAGGTTCAAGTGATTCTCCTGCCTCAGCCTCCTGAGTAGCTGGGACTATAGGCATGCATCACCACACCCGGGTAATTTTATCGTATTTTTAGTAGAGACGGTTTCACCATATTGGCCAGGCTGGTCTCGAACTCCTGACCTCAAGTGATCCACCTGCTTCAGCCTCCCAAAGTGCTGGGATTACAGGCATGAACCACCACACCCGACTTGGATTTCTTCATTGTTAGCGAATGATGAATGTGGAGGATCTATGAGTTAGTGGATCCGATACAGCTTGTGCATGGAGCTGAATTGAGGTTTGATGCAGTTGTCAGTTGAGAGTCATTATGGCTATGTGAACTAGTGAATAACTTGGTGAAAACAGTGTTAAGAAAGTTAATCTTGGCCAGGCACATGGTGGCTCATGCTCATAAGCCCAGCACTTTGGGAGGCTGAGGTGGCAGGATTGCTTGAGCTCAGGATTTGAGACCAGCCTGGGCAACATAGACCCTGTTTCTAGAAAAAAATAAACAAAATTAGCCAGGCATGGTGGCACGTTCCTGTGGTCCCAGCTACTTAGGAGGCTGAGATGGGAGGATCGCTTGAGCCCAGGAGGTAGAGGCTGCACTGAGTCATGATTTTTCCACTGCACTCCAGCCTGGGTGACAGAGCAGGACCCTGTCTCAGAATAAAAAAAAATTAATCTTATAGTCATATGTGGGAGAATTTGAAAGGACAACAGGAAAGCTGAAAGATTATCTGAGAGTTTTGGGAATCCTGGCTCCAGGATGAAATGGGAGGGACAAATTAGAGAGATCCCTTAAAGGAACTGGTGATCTGAAGTTGATCATCATCTAAGTAGAGAGGAAAGGAGAAAAATCCTGGAGGGTTAGTGGTGCCACTTGTATAAACGGAAACATGGAAGAGGTGAGATTCTTATTCTTATTCTTATTCTTATTCTTATTCTTATTCTTATTCTTATTCTTATTCTTATTCTTATTCTTCTCCTTCTCCTTCTCCTTCTTCTATTTTTGAGATGGAGTCTCGCTTTGTGGCCCAGGCTGGAGGGCAATGGCGTGATCTCAGCTCATTGCAACCTCTACCTCCTGGGTACAAGCAATTCTCCTGCCTCTGCCTCTCCAGTAGCTGGGATTACAGGCGCACGCCACCACACCTGGCTAATTTTTGTATTTTTAGTAGAGATGGGGTTTCACCATGTTGGCCAGGCTGGTTTTGAACTGCTGACCTCAAGTGATCCACCCACCTCGGCCTCCCAAAGTACTGGGATTACAGGCCTGAGCCACCACACCTGGTCGAAGAGGTGAGATTTTTCTTCATCATTAGGAATGGTGTTTGTACTGTCATCCTATAAACCACCCTGACACCTCCCTATGTCTTTACTCATGTGGTTATAGAGGTGGTTCCTGTGGTGGTTGAGAGGGTGGCCAGATGGCTTCTGAAGCCTCTCATCTTTGTGAGTCTATGATCCATGTTCCTCCCCACCATTTTTTTTTCCATTTTTTTTAGAGTCAGGGTCTCGCTTTGTTGCCCAGGCTGGAGTGCAGTGGTGTGATCATGATCACTGCAGCCTTAAACTCATGGGCTCAAGTGATCCTCCTGCCCCAGCCTTCCAAGTAGCTGAGACTGTAGGCACGCAACACCATACCTAGCTATTTTTAAATATTTGTTTGTAGGGCTGGGTGCGGTGGCTCACACCTATAATCCCAGCATTTTGGGAGGCTGAGGCGGGTGGATCACTTGAGGTCAGGAGTTCAAGACCAGCCTGGCCAACATGGTGAAACCCCATCTCTACTAAAAATACAAAAATTAGCCGGGTGTGGTGGTGCACACGTGTAATCCCAGCTATTTGGGAGGCTGAGGCAGGAGAATTGCTTGAACCTGGGAGGCAGAGGTTGCAGTGATCTGAGATCTCGACACTGTACTCCAGCCTGAGCAATAGAGTGAGACTTTGTCTCAAAAAAAAAATTTGTTTGTAGATACCAGGTCTCGCTATGTTTCCAAGGCTGGTCTCAAACTCCTGGGCTCAAGTGATCCTCCTGCCTCGCCCTCCCAAAGTGCGGGGATTACAGGCGTAATCCCATACACCACACCCGGCTGGAACACTCTCTGTGGTTGATGTTTGTCATTCTTTCAGCACTCAGGTTCTAACCCCGCTTCTTTGAGTGTGGGAATCCCCTGTCTTATGAATCTAGGGAGGAGATAGACCAGTCTCCCAGAGTAGCATTTGCAATTTCCAGATACTCACTTTTGCAGCATTGTTTCTGGGCATAACATGGGCATGTCAGCTGGACTCTGCCCATCTGTGCACCTGCCAGACTTTGCTCCAGGAGAGACTGGGGTGGGCATTAGGAGATGGAGGGTAGTTAAGACCCTGGCAGAAGGACAGAGGATCAAGTTCCTAGGGTGGCAGTAGAGTGGTGCTAATGGCAGTGTCTTGTGTCCGCAGGACAGGCAGGGGCACAGGTATGATGTGGGGCATTGTTCCTAGTGTGATAGTGTGAGACCTCCCTCCAGTTTGGTTCTCTGGCTGTCCTGGTGATTTCCTGAATTGCCCAATTTCCTTCTCTTCTTTTCTTCCTTTCTTCCCCTCCTCCTCCTTTTTTTTTTTTTTTTTTTTTTTTTTTTTTGGAGCCTCACTCTGTTGCCCAGGCTGGAATGCAATGGCATGATCTCGTCTCACTGCAGCCTCCGCCTCCAGAGTTCAAGCAATTCTTCTGCCTCAGCCTCCTGAGTAGCTGGGTTTACAGGTGCCCGCCACCATGCCAGGCTAATTTTTGTATTTTTAGTAAAGATGGGGTTTCACCATGTTGGCCAGGGTGGTCTCAAACTCCAGACCTCAGGTGATCCACCTGCTCAGCCTCCCAAAGTGCTGGGATTACAGGTGTGAGCCACTGCACCCAGACAGTTTCCATTTTTAAAAAATAGAATGAAATAAAGTAAGTATTCCATTGTCATCTCAAACTTCACTTGCCAAAAACATGCTGCCACTTCCTTCCCCTGAAATTATCCCCTCTTGGTTTCCCACTGTGGTTGATGTCACTGCCTTTTTCTAGCCTTGTGAGCTGTAAGCCTGGGACATGAGGCAGGTGACACGAAATTGTGGCTTATTCAAGGGCCCTAGGGAAGACTTGCTGGACTAGATTGGGAGAGGGCCTAGAGAGGAATGGCTGGGTTATCAGAGGAGGGACGAGGGGACAGGCTGAAACCAGCTGGAGATCTGAGACTTCATTCTCAAGTGTCCCTTGCATCTGCCTTGCTATACGTTTTCCTTCGTGATTTTGTTCATGCTGTTTTCTGGAATGCCCTGCCATTCCCTCCCTATAGACGCAAACCCATATGATTTATCCTTTATGGTTTCAAATAGCCCCTCCTCTAATGAGTCTACATTCTAGTCCAGACTATAGTGATCATTTATACAGTGTTCCTTTCAAATATTTTTGCAGTGACTTGCATAGCTTTTCTTCCGTTTCTTTTCTTTTTTCTTTTCAAGACAGGGTCTCGCTCTGTTGCCCTGGCTGGAATGTAGTAATGCAATCACAGCTTACTGCAGCCTCGACTTCCCAGGGCTCAAGTGATCCTCTGGCCTCAGCCTCCGGAGTAACTGGGATCACAGGCGTGCACCACCATGCCTGGCTAAGTTTTTTGATTTTTAGTTGAGACAGTGTTTCGCCATGTTGTCCAGGCTGATCTCAAACTCCTGGCCTCAAGTGCTCCTCCCATCTTGGCCTCTCAAAATGTTGGGATTACAGGCATGAGCCACTGCACCTGGCCAGCATAGCTTTTTTGCCCAGCTCTTTGATGTCCTTTGTCCTTAGATATTTGCTATTAAGAAGAATAGCTGGCCGGGCGCCGTGGCTCACGCCTGTAATCCCAGCACTTTGGGAGGCCGAGGTGGGTGGATCACGAGGTCAGGAGATGGAGACCTTCCTGGCTAACATGGTGAAACCCCGTCTCTACTAAAAATACAAAAAAAAAAAAAAAAAAAAAAAATTAGCCGGGTGTTGTGGCGGGCGCCTGTAGTCCCAGCTTCTTGGGAGGCTGAGGCAGGAGAATGGCCTGAACCCGGGAGGCGGAGCTTGCAGTGAGCCGAGATCTCGCCACTGCACTCCAGCCTGGGCGACAGAGCGAGACTCCGTCTCAAAAAAAAAAAAAAAAGAAGAAGAAGAAGAAGAATAGCTGACACTTTCTTTTTAGTGCTTCCCAGTACCCGGTCTAAAGGTCAGCTTTTAAATAAATACTCATTAATTTGAATGGAGTTCCAACTTGGCAAGATTTTGGTGGAAGCCACAGCTGCTTTGCTTCAGGGAAGAGCTTTCCACTGGAGCGAAAGCGACCTCTGGTGGCGAGGGGATCAAAGACCCCGTTCAGCAAGCGAGTGTTCAGGCTGGCCAGGCGGCTGGTGGCAACGCAGAAGCTGCTGATGACTGGCACGTGAGGGCAGCACTTTTCTTTTCTTTCTTTCTTTCTTTCTTTCTTTCTTTCTTTCTTTCTTTCTTTCTTTCTTTCTTTCTTTCTTTCTTTCTTTTCTTTCTTTCTTTCTTTCTTTCTTTCTTTCTTTCTTTCTTTCTTTCTTTCTTTCTTTCTTTCTTTCTTTCTTTCTTTCTTTCTTTCTTTCTTTCTTTCTTTCTTTCTTTCTTTCTTTTTTTTTTTTTTTTTTTTTTTTTTTTTTTTTTTTAGCTGGGGTCTTGCTCTGTCACCCCAGACTGGAGTATAGTGGCATGATCTTGGCTCACTGCAACCTCGACCTCCCTGGCTCAGGCGATTCTCCCATCTCAGCCTCCAGAGTGGCTGGGACTACTGGCTCCCGCCACCACGCCCAGCTCAGTTTTGTATTTTTTTGTGGAGACAAGGTTTCGCCATGTTGCCCAGGCTGGTCTCGAACTCCTGGACTCAAGTGATTCACTTGCCTTGGCCTTCCAAAGTGCTGGAATTACAGGCATGAGCCACCGCCCAGCCAGCACCTTTATACTCGACCACGTCTGAGCCCTTCTTTTCTTCCTTCCTTCCTTCCTTCCTTCCTTCCTTCCTTCCTTCCTTCCTTCCTTCCTCCCTCCCTCTCTTTCTCTTTCTCTTTCTCCTCTCTCTCTCCTCTCTCTCTCTCTCTCTCTCTCTCTTTCTTTCTTCTTTCTTTTCTTTCTCCTCAGGCGATCCACCCACCTTGGCCTCCTAAAGTGCTGGGATTACAGGCCTGAGCCACCGTGCCTGGCCACTTGCTACTATTATTTCAACAAACCTTACTTGAGAAACCACCTAAAAAATGATTTCAAAAACAGATGGTGTCTCCTTGACAAATTTCCTTTGATAGAATATTTTTACCATCAAGGGATTTACAACATTCATACTCTTTGCCCACACATGAGCAGATAAATAATTCCACTGTTTAAGGTTTACAAGAAATCTACAATAATGGTGGCTGGAGGCAGATCTTGTTAATTTCTCATCCCTAAAGAATAGCGGGCCAGGCATGGTGGCCCAGCACTTTGTAATCACAGCACTTTGGGAGGCCGAGACAGGTGGATTGCTTGAGCCTAGGAATTTGAGAGCAGCCCAGGCAACACAGTGAGACACCATCTCTACAAATGCAAAGATTAGCAGGGCTTGGCGGTGCACACCTGTGGTCCCAGCTACTCGGGAGGCTGAGGTGCAAGGATGGCTTGGGCCCAGGAGATGGAGGCAGTAATAAGCTGAGATTGTGCCACTGCGCTTTTGCCTCAGCAACAAAGCAAGACCCTGTCTTAAAAGAAAAAAAGAACAAAACAAACAAACAAACAAAAGGCAATAGAGAAGGGAAGACAAACTTAGAACAGGCAAGGAACAGGGCCAGGCAAAGTCAAACAGGGCTGGGCAAGTCTTGTGCGGTGAGTCTACATCATTTTTATCCTCACAATAGCTGACAGTCTGTTACATGGGGCATTTCCTGGAACAAGCCTCCTCTGTGGTGAGGGGGCTTTTTGAAGAACTCTTTTTCCTCTAGAGCCATCTCAGCATGGGTGGGCAGTTTTTGAACTGTATACTGCAGAGTTGGGGCTAATTTGTTCCGCTTTTTGAAGCATTTTGTGCAAAAGGAGGCTGTTTAGCTTTCCAAGCAAATCTGTTACAGACGGGTAACTTTTCAGCCACTAGCCCAGGGCCTGGAATTAGTCATATTTACAGGGTATAAGGAGGTTGAAAGATATACCTGGGCCAAGCTGGGCATGGTGGCTCACACCTGTAATCCCAGCAATTTGGGAGGCCAAGGCAGGAGGATTGTTTGAGCCCAGAAGTTCAAAACATGGTGAAACCCTGTCTGTCCAAAAAAAAAAAAAAAAAAAAAAAAAAAAAAAAAAAAAAAAAAAAGTTTAAAAAGCAATAGAAATGAGCTGGGTGTTCAGAGGGTCACATCTCTGAATCCTATCTTCAGGGTTCTGGAGTTAGACAGTATACGAGTTTGACAGATGGTTATTGGTCTTTTTTCAGTTTAAAAAATTATTTTTGAATATTTGAACAGAAACTAATGGAGGGAAGTGTGCTTCTCCCAAGAGCCTTCAAGATGCTGCAGGAAGATAATAAAAGACTTTTCAGGAAGCCATTTTCAGGAAGATGCTAGAGTATATATAACAAGAGAGCCTTGTTTTCAAGAAACCTGAAACCTTGATGGGTTTGGGGAGGGTAAGACACACACACACAAAGCTAAAGAACACTCCACAATCCAAGCACTGTTACAGACCAGGGAGAAGAAAACTAGTGTCAAGTTGAGAGTGATGATGTTTTGATCCCCTTCCTTCCTTCCCTCCCTCCCTCCCTCCCCCCGCGCCCCGCGCAACCGAACGAAAGCAACGACCGGTCGGTACGGTGATGTGGGGGCTTTAGGGCGTCGTTGTCTTCTGTCTTTGAGGCTTCTTGGCTTTTCTTCTTCGTCGTCGTGCTGTGCTTTCTTTCTTTCTTCTTTCTTTCTTCTTTCTTTCCGTCTCTGTCTTTTTCTTTCTTCCTTCTTCCTTCCTTTCTTTCTCTTTTTTCTTCTTTCTGTCTTTCTTTCGTTTCTTTCTTTCTTTCTTTCCTTCTTTCTTTTTCTCTCTCTTTCTTTCTTCTCTCTCTCTCTCTCTCTCTCTCTTTTTCTTTCTTAGAGGTAAGGGTCTCACTTTGTTGTCCAGGCTGGTCTGAAACTCCTGGCCTCAAGCAATCCTCCTGCCCCAGCCTCCCAAAGGGCTGGGATTACAGGTGTGGGCCACTGCTCCGGGCCTGATAGTAATGATATTGGCTGGATCCATGGGAATTCCTAGGTGGAGGAACTGGAACTTGAGCTGGGTTTGAAGAATGGGGAGTGGGAAGCATTTGGTGCTGGAAGGAAGTGGGATGAACAGAGTTGGGAACCCACAGGAACAGTGACTTATGAGCGGGCCCATCTGGATAAGTGGAAAGTTTATGGCAGGGGAGCATTTTTTTCCTTTCTGAAGATGATTCCCAGGGGAAGAGAATCAATGTATCCTTGGGGCTTGTGGCAGAGCTGAGGTGACCATTCCATGGACACCCTCATGTTGGGTCAACCTGGATGTAGGAAGTTCCCTTCCACCCATAAGGTCTATGGACCAACAGAATTTTGATTTCTGAGTTTGTTGTTGTTGTTGTTTGTTTTCTGAGAGGGAGTCTGGCTCTGTCACCCAGCCTGGAGTTGAGTGGCACAATCTCAGCTCACTGCAACCTCTGTCTCCTGGCTTCAAGTGATTCTCTTGCCTCAGCCTCCTGAGTAGCTGGGATTACAGTCACATGCCACCACACCCAACTAATTTTTGTATTTTTAGTAGAGACGGAGTTTCACCATGTTGTCCAGGTTGGTCTCAAACTCCTGACTTCAGGTGACCCACCCACCTTGGCTTCCCAAAGTGCTGGAATTACAGGCGTGAACCACAGCACCCGGCCTAGGCTTCTGATTTCTTGTATGGTGTGAAATGGAGAAGGTGAGGGCAGTGACTGTCCCAAAGTATTTTTTATATTTATTTATTTTATTATTTTTTGAAACATTTTTACATGTTTATATATCAAAAGTGAAAAAGCATACAATTCAACACAATTCAATAGCATCTGACACCACCCCTGTGGATCCTGTATGTGGCTGACATCACTGTCCAGTGCAAAATCAAAAAAGAAAGAAAGAAAAACCCCAAAGAAAGAGGATTTTTCAGTGGAGAACATGGTGGGCTGATTAGGCTTCTATTAGATGACATTCATTTCACATCTATGTGCAATTATCCCATAAATTGGTCTTTAAAATATATACATATATATTTAAAGATATTAGAAATATATATTTAAATATATTTTAAATATATATTTTTAAAGAGACAGGGCTCTTGGTATGTTGCCCAGGCTGGTCTTGAACTCCTGGGCTCAAGTGATCCTCCCGCCTTGGCCTCCCAAAGTGCATTACATCCGTCTTTGTGCCCTACCCTCTGGCTGGTAGGTTTTCAGAAATATTATCTAAGGTAGTTGAATCCGAGCTGCCTGTCTCTCTCACCCACCCCCCCTCACGTGTCCACTGCTCACACAGCAGCCGGAAATGACACAGTGAAGTGAGTCACCGATGCGGCTGTGAGTCACCCTGTAATTGGGGAAAGTTCTGTCCTGGTAGGTCATGCAGCCCCTTGCATTTCTGCTCCTAAATCTATTGAACACATTGGAAGCCACTCTGTCCTCGTCTGAGTCTCTCTCCGCCACTCCGTCCTTTTGGTCCCCTGAAGGAGGCTGAAATTGGATGGTCAATTTCCATCAAGGGGAAAAAGACGAGGACAAGGGGGGGCGCGAGGGGCTCGGGTGGCCACAAGGTGGCAGTGTGGGCTCCATCACGCTGGATGTCCCGAGGGGTGTGTGCCAGTCAAGTGACCAGACTTCCTGAGATACGGTGACACAGACCAGAAAGAAATACTAGGAGCAAGTTTAAATAATATTATTTTCCTTAATAGTTCTCTTTCTCTCTAACAAGCACACAAGGGCAAGGATATGATAAATATTCAGGTACAACCCTCCCCACCAAGAGATTGGGGGGTGAAGAGCTGGGCACACATCTGACCTTTCTTCCTCTATTCCTATAAAAATAAAAGGAAGCAGAAATCTGCTTCAATGAGTAAACAAGTCACCTACACTCCAAAATAACCCATGCACACTGTTTCTGGGGAGGGAGACAGCCAGGCCAGGAGGGGTTGGGCCACGTGATGGGGGACATTCACTCTGTCACGTGCAGCACCCCTGTACTGGGGAGGGGTGGCCAGTGCCAGAATGGACTCTGAGATGAAAGGCCTTCCATTGGCCTTTGGCCTGTCACCAGCCTCCTCCACGGTGGCAGACAGTACAAGAGTTATGGCAATGTGACTGGAACAGAAATAGTTTCTACTAGGCACACAAAAGCTCCTGTAAACCCCGTAGTTCCGTCCTGCAAAGGGCCTCAGTGGGAACCAGGTCTGCAGACCCGAGTGGGCAGAGAGACAGGCGGAAGCAGGTGCCCCAGATGGTCCCGCAGTCGTCACCGTCTGGTTTGGAGACCTTAAGGGAGTAGTCTCCCAGGGTTCCAGGTGGAGACTAGAGATTTTGACCTAAATGTCCTCCAAGGAGAGGCTGAGGTCTTGGAGACAGATCTGGGTTACCATCTTTTAACAAAAGGCAAATGTCTTCTCTTCCTCCAGAAAGAGTCATTAACACTAAAATTCTTTTCTTCGGAGTTTCTTCTTTCCCGATGCATGTCCAGTTTCATCCCAGATGAAGGTGTCTTTCCCCAGGGTCAGGGTTCCATCACTTGGCCCATGAAAAGGACTGTTCCTGAGGATGGAAGAACCGTGGGAGTTGAGAAGTGGAAGGAGTGGGACAGCTCATCGGGCTGGATGTGGGTGGAAGGACTGAGATCTGGGCAGATGAGTGAGCTGTCTGGAGTCTCAGCTTTCTGAGTGACAGAGCAGGGATGGTGGCCCGGCACTGTCTGTGGGTGATAGAAGGTGGCCTCCTCTTGGGACAGGAAGCAGGGTAGGGTTATGGATTCCCTGCCCAGAGCCCTCTCAGGGGTAGAGAGATGTCTGCATCTGTCGGGACTAATTCCTGAGAGAAAGAATGGGTGGGAGGATGTGGAACATGATGGGTTCCAGGCTCACCTGTGGGGTTGTGCCGGACCACAAAGAGGAAGGGTCTGTCCATGATGATCTCCTCGGGGGCCATCCGGGCTGAGACTATGACAGCTGCAAGAGAAGGGACAATGCCTTAGAAGAGAGGGATGCTGGCACTGGCACCCCCCACCCTTTTTCTTAGAGACAGGGTCTCCCTCTGTTGCCCAGGCTGGAGTGCAGTGGTGCCTTCATGGCTCACCACAGCCTCGAACTCCTGGGCTCAAGTGATCCTCCCACCTCAGTCTCCCAAGTAGCTGGGGCTACAGGTGCATGCCACCATACCTGCCTAATTTTTTTTCTAATTTTTATAGAGACAGGGTCTCCTTATGCTGCCCAGGCTGGTCTCAAATGCCTGGGCTTAAGTGATCCTCCTGCCTCAGCCTCTCAAAGTGCTGGGATTACAGGTGTGAGCCACTGAGCCCAGCTGGAAGTTGTTTTCCTGAATATGAACCTTAAAAGTTTAAGGACATCCTCTGAGACCTGGTTTCCTCCAGGAGCTTAGTAGCAGTGGATCAGCTCTTCCCTTACACACATTTATCTAAATCCTTTAAGGGCTTATTGATAAGCTCTTTTCTTTTCTCTCTCTCTCTCTCTGTCTCTGTCTCTCTCTCTCTCTCTCTCTCTCTCTCTCTCTCTCTCTCTCTCTCTCTCTTTTCTTCAGAGTTGTGTTCTATTGCCCAGTCTGGAGTGCGGCAGCATGATATCGGCTCACTGCAACCTCTGCCTCCTGGATTCAAGTGATTCTCCTGCCTCCGCCTCCCGAGTAGCTGGGACCACAGGCACACGCCACCAGGCCTGGCTAATTTTTGTATTTTTAGTAGAGACAGGGTTTTGCCATGTTGGCCAGGCTGGTCTCGAATTCCTGACCTCAAAGTGATCCACCCGCCTTGGCCCCCAAAGCGCTGGGATTACAGGTGTGAGCCACCACGCCTGGCCTGATAAGCACATTTCTTAAGTTTACTTCCCACTGTGGGAACAACTTGGGTTTTCCTTTAGGAGGCCTTTTCACAGTCAGGGAACTTAGGAGCCATCAGGTGAGGAAACAGGGTTCCATGGTCCCAAGCCCGTTTTCCAGGCTGAGAAACAGGTGGGGAACGGGTGATGGCTGAGCACAGACAGAGCCGCTCTGTGCAGAGAGGTCTGTGTGGAGAGGGATGCGGGGTCCTTCCTGGGTCTGGGGACCACTTATCCTGAAGGGTGATGGAGGGGACAGGCCCATGGAGCCTCACCTGAGCCAGACTCACCTGTGGATGAGGAGGCCACCGTGCCACTCTCGTTCACCTCGATCTTCACTTTCTGCAGCGCTTGCGCAACGTGGAGAGGCTCTTGGTCTGAAACAGATGTGGATACAGGATTAGATCAGCTGCCACTCTCAAGGAGAGGTTCCTTTTTCCTCTTAGGGGCCCCCGCACTCCACTGGGGTAAGAAAAAGCAAAGGAAGGTCCTCTTACTTGAAAGACTCGTGAAGTCCGCCTGAAATTGTCTGAACATGTCGGTCATTCCCAGGTTCTCTAGGGGCTTCCTGAGGTCAACTTCAGTCTCCAGGGAGAACCTGCGGATAGCAGTAAGAGGCTGCTCAAGCCGGAGTCCCCTTTGGCTGGCAGCCTGCACCTTTCCCTGTCCCCTACCAGGTGTCCCCCAAATCAAGTGGCTAGAATAGGAATGGAGGTGAAGGTTGGAGAGGGAGGCCTGGTCCTCTCCCTTCTTTCCTTCCCTCCCTCCCTTCCTCCCTTCCTTCCTTCCTTCCTTCCTTCCTTCCTTCCTTCCTTCCTTCCTTCCTTCCTTCCTTCCTCTCCCTTTCCTTTCTTCTCCCTTTCCTTTCCTTTTCTTTCTTTCCTTCCTTCCTTTTTTTCTTTTTTTTTTGAGACAGAGTCTCGTTCTGTCACCGAGGCTGGAGTGCAGTGGCGCGATCTCAGCTCACTACAAGCTCCGCTGCCTCCCGGGTTCATGCCATTCTCCTACCTCAGCCTCCCGAGAAGCTGGCACTACAGGAGCCTGCCACCACGCCCGGCTAATGTTTTTGTATTTTTAGTAGAGACAGGGTTTCACTGTGTTCACTAGGATGGTCTCGATCTCCTGACCTCGTGATCCACCCGCCTCGGCCTCCCAAAGTGCTGGGATTACAGGCGTAAGCCACAGCGCCCAGCCTTCTTTTTTTTTTTGAAACAGAGTCTTGCTCTGTCCCCCAGGCTGGGGTGCAGTGGTGCGATCTCAGCTCATTGCAGCCTCTGCCTCCCGAGTTCAAACAATTCTCGTGTCTCAACCTCCCGAGTAGCTGGGCTCATAGGCGCTTGCCACTATGGCCGGCTAATTTTTGTATTTTTAGTAGAGACAAGGTTTCACCATATTGGCCAGGCTGGTCTCGAACTCCTGGCCTCAAGTGATCCACCCGTCTTGGCCTCCCCAAATGCTGAGATTACAGGCATGAGCCACAGCGCCCAGCTGGCCTGGTTCTTTTTCTAAAGCTGTTTACAAAGTCCCCCTTATTGCTGGAAATCCTAATATTCATGAACATTCTTCTGCAATCTCCCCGTCCCCTCCCACCTATGACTAATTACTTTCCTCAAATAAGACAGTAGTTTCAGCATAATTTTATTCAGCCTGGCTGGGGCGGGGGAAGCTAAGGGCAAATTCTCCTGCAAGGATGTTGGAACAAAAATCTGTTCTGCAGATTGTGTTTCTGAGAGCTAACCCTGAAGACGACTCAAGCAGGGGGCCTTTGAGCACTCTCTGCTTCTCACCAGGGCACGACTAATTACCTCGATTTTTATGAGCCAGAGAGAGAGGGGGGAAAAAATAAAGAGGAAGAGAGAGAGAGAGGATGCAAGTGAGAGCATGCACCAGCTAACCAACTACATTCTCCTCTTTCCCCAAGCCTAGCATTGTAGCATCTGGAAATTTGGGATGAGCGTGGTGGGAGGCTTCCCTATAATTCTGGAGTTCCCCAGCCCCAGCCTTCTTCTGCAGAAGGATTTCGAAAAATCTCTTTGCTTCCTTCTGCAGAAGGATTTCGAAAAATCTGCTTTCTTGGAACCCCAGCTAGAAGCTGCGCTTTGAGCTGCTCTGTCCTTGGAAGTGATTTCGTTTGTTTGGATGTTGACTTGAAAGGGTGGGGGATGGGAGTGCTGGTGGGGCGACCTTAAGTAGATGTGGACTGATTGGGCCTCCACCTCCCTCATTTCTCTGGCTCTCCTTTTGGGGGCTTTTGCTGAGTATTCTGGGGGGATAGTCAATGTGGAGGTGTGGTCGGGAAGAGCTGTTCCCTGCCCTCCAGCAGAAACAGGGGGAGGGATGATTGCAAGACTCATAATCAAACCCAGGCCACAGTTTCCCATCAGCCTCCCACACATGCATGTCCCTGCCCTGCAAACGTCACAGATTGGGGAAATTCAACCTGGGGGCGGCGACTTTGGGGAGCCTGGAGAGAGGGTGGGTGGGTGGGTGGGAGAGATAGCGGTTGTGACTTACTTGGGCAGAACCAGGAGGCGGGGCAGCCTGGTCATATTGCCTTTCCAGTGGCTGATCAGCTGGGCACTCAGAATGTTGGTGAGGGCAGAGAGAGGCACCTGTTTTTCATAAGGGGCAGCAATGAACATGCTGAGGGTGTTCCCGTGGTAGGGCAGTTCCAGGATGTCGTAGTAATGGCCATCAGGCGTGGTGAACTCAGCTGTGAAGACAGCAAGATGGCTCGTTGGAAATGGACTCCAGCTCTCGCTGACGGCAACCCAGCACTGGATTTTCACCTAGTTCTCCTGGCTTCTCCGCTTTTTCTGGAAGCCAGGCTCTCTCTCTTTCATGGCTTTTGGAGATCCCCTGTTCACTGCTCCCCTATTCAGTATTTTAATTTCTATTTCCCTTCTCTTCTGCCAATTCAGGTATCTTCTAGTTTCTCTCTCTCTGTGTGTGTGTGTGTCTGTAAGAAACAGGGTCTCACTCTGTCACACACTGGTGCAGTGGTGCAATCATAGCTCACTGCAGCCTCCGAATCCTGGTTCAAATGTTCCTCCCACCTCAGCTTCTGTTTTTTGTTTGTTTGTTTTGAGAAGGAATCTCACTCTGTCACCCAGGCTGGAGTGCAATGGCGCAATCTCGGCTCACTGCAACCTCCCCATCCTCGGTTCAATCGATTCTCCCACCTCAGCCTCCCGAGTAGCTGGGATTACAGGCACCTGCCATCATGCTCAGCTAATTTTTGTATTTTTGTAGAGATGGGGTTTCACCATGTTGGCCAGGCTGGTCTTGAACTCCTGACCTCAGGTCATCCACCCGCCTGGACCTCCCAAAGTGCTAGGAATGCAGGCGTGAGCCAACGCGCCTGGCCTCACCTCAGCTTCTTGAGTAGATTACAGATGCATGTCACCAAGCCTGGCTAATTAAAAAATTTTTTTTTTGTAGAGGCAGGGTCTTGCTATGTTGCCCAGGCTGGTCTTCAACTTCTGGCCTCAAGCAATCCCCCTTCTCAGCCTCCCAAAGTGCTGGGATTATAGGCGGAAGCCACCGCGCCAGGACTTCTCTGTCTCTTTAGACCTTCCTTCACTTCCATTTTCCTCACACCCAGCCACCAATTCATCCCAGTCCTCATCCTTTTTTAATTTTATTTTAAATTTTTTTGAGACGGAGTTTCACTCTTTCGCCCAGGCTGGGGTGAAGTGGCTCAATTTTGTTTGGCTCACTGCAACCCCCACCTCCCAAGCTCAAGTGATTCTCCTGCCTCAGCCTCCCGAGTAGCTGGGATTACAGGCGCGTGCCACCACTCCTGGCTAATTTTTGCATTTTTAGTAGAGACGGGGTTTCACCATGTTGGCCAGGTTGGTCTCAAACTCCTGACCTCAGGTGATCCGCCCGCTTTGGCCTCCCAAATTGCTGGGATTACAGGCGTGAGCCACCGCACCTGGAGTCCTCATCCCCTTAACCTCAACTCCCCCAGCAGGATTTCTCATCCCCAGGTAATCACACCAGCAACACATGAAGAGGAGACCCTGGAGTCAGGTGGACAAATGTGGCCCTGAGGGAATTTCTGGATTTCAGCTTCATCCTTCATGGGATAAACCTCCTGTCTTCTGTTCCCATTATCCTGACGTCTCCTGCTTGGGGAATCTTTGTCAAAGCTGGAGTATATTCTAGGGTCTCTCCTCCCTTACAGGAGAGCATTCCCTGTGGTCTTCCTCCCTCGGAGGGCGACAATTTGGGCATTCCTTGGGATACCCCAGGAATGAGATGCAGTTGCTGTGGGCTGTGGGGAAGGGGCTCTTGGACTTACTATAGTTGAACTTGTTGGTCTGAGCCATCATGGGCACAGAGACGGTGCTGCCATCTGATTTGTGGAAGAGGCGGCGGTGGGTGCTGGAGTCGGGGAAGGGGGTCTTCCAGTGGCCGTTGAAGTAGAGGGCATTCACCAGCACCAGCCGTGTCAGCTGGTCCACGGCTCCTTTCCCAAGCAAGTCGCTGATCATACCTGTGGGAAAACCAACGATCAGGAAGATCAGGAAGTTAGACAACTTTTGTTGTTGTTGTTATTTTGAGATGGAGTATCACTCTGTCGCCAGGCTGGAGTGCAGTGGCGCAATCTTGGCTCACCGCAACCTCCGTCTCCTGGGTTCAAGTGATTCTCCTGCCTCAGCCTACTGAAAAACTGGGATTACATGCACCCGCCACCATGCCTGGCTAATTTTTGTATTTTTAGTAGAGATGGAGTTTCATCATGTTGGTCAGGCTGGTCTCAAACTCCTGACCTCATGATCCACCTGCCTCGGCCTCCCAAAGTCCTGGGATTACAGGTGTGAGCCACCATGCCCGGCTGAAGTTAGACAAAATTTTTTTTTTTTTTTTTTGAGACGGAGTCTTGCACTCTCACCCAGGCTGGAATGCAGTGGCGCGATCTCAGCTCACTGCAAGCTCCGCCTCCCAGGTTCACGCCATTCCCCTGCCTCAACCTCCCGAGTAGCTGCAACTACAGGTGTCTGCCACCATACCCAGCTAATTTTTTGTATTTTTTAGTAGAGATAGGGTTTCACCGTGTTAGCCAGGATGGTCTCAATCTCATGACCTTGTGATCCGCCTGCCTTGGCTACCCAAAGTGCTGGGATTACAGGCTTGAGCCACCGAGCCCGGCCTAGACAAAATTTTTAAGCCTTTTAGATGTTTCCCGGAGTTCACAGTCCTCAACTGGATGTATGTCAAAGGGATGCAGTCAGGGGTTTAAATGAACCTGCCTAGTTCCTTTTTTTTTTTTTGGAGACAAAGTCTTGCTCTGTCACCCAGGCTGGAGTGCAGTGGCACGATCTCAGCTCACTGCAGCCTCCGCCTCCCAGGTTCAAGTGATTCTTGAGCCTCATCCTCCTGAGCAGCTGGGATTATAGGCAGGCGCCAACACACCTGGCTAATTTTTTGTATTTTTGATAGAGACAGGATTTCACTATGTTGGCCAGGCTGGTCTCGAACTCCTGTGCTCAGGCAATCTGCCCGCCCCTGCCTCCCAAAATGCTAGGATTAGAGGTGTGAGCCACCGTGCCCAGCCTAAGATTTGGTTTTTAAAGCATCCAGCCCAGAAGAGATGCTTTAAAAAGGAGAAGAGAATGCTGAAAAGGAGCATTGTTTAGGATATGTGGATTTGGTTTTTGTTTGTTTTTTTAGAGATGAGGTCTTGTTCTGTGGCCCAGGCTGGAGTGCAGTGTTGCAAACATAGCTCAGTGCAGCCTTGAACTCCTGGACTCAAGTGATCCTCCCACCTCAGCCTCCCAAGTGGCTGGGACTACAGGTGTGCACCACCATGCCCGGCTGGTTTTTAAATTTTTTGTAGAGATGGGGTCTTGTTATGTTGGCCAGGCTAGTCTCAAACTCCAGGCCTCAAGCCATCCTCTCACCTAGACCTCCCAAAGTGTTGGGCTGGGATTACAGGTGTGAACTACTGCACCCAACTGGGATATATGGATTTGTTTCCAAATTCCCTTTCTCTTGAGGCCCGGGGAACGGGCTTCCTTTCCCTGCCTGCTCACCTTTTGTGTGTGTCTTCACCCAGTCGTTGATGATGAATCTGGCTCTCTCCGCCTCTGAAAAGTCCACCTGCTTGACTGTACTCCGGAACAGCCTGAAGAAGTGGGGCATGAAGCCCTGGACCAGCTTCAGATCTCGCTGGACGAAGATCGCGTCTGTGGTGCTGATCTCATCCTTATTCCACGGCCCCAAGAGCTCCTTATACAGATGCCGGAGGGCAGGAGCCATGCCCTTGTCTGCGCAGGGGCAGAGAGGAGAGGACATGTCAGGCTCGTGCTGAATCCAGGGTTCCCAGCCTGAGCCCACTTCCCCCACAAGAGGCTCCACCCTGATGAATGGGAGCTACGGTGCTTTCCCAGGGCTCTCTGGAGGGAGATTTCATTCCAGGACAAAATCTCTTTTCTGTATCTCTTCCTTTCTTCAAACGTCTCAGATCCCAACCCTCTCTTTGGGCTAGAATATTTTTCTCTGTTCTTAAGTTATGAACCCTAAATATTTTCTTCCTGTTTGTTTTTTTTTTTTTGTTTTTTTTCTTTTGAGATGGAGTTTTGCTCTTGTCTCCCAGGCTGGAGTGCAATGACGTGATCTCAGCTCACTGCAACCTCCACCTCCTGGATGAACCCTAAATATTTTCTTTCTTCCTTTTTTTTTTTTTTTTTTTTTTTTTCAGACAGGGCATCCTTTTGTTGTCCAGGCTGAAATGCAGTGGTGCAATCGTAGCTCACTGCAGCCTCCAGTTCCTGGGCTCAAGCCATCCTCCCACCTCAGCCTCCTAAGTAGCTGGGACTACAGGTATGTGCCACCACATCTGGCTAATTTTTAAATTTTTTGTAGAGGCAGGGGTCTCGCTGTTGCTCAGTCTGGTCTCAAACTTCTGGCCTCAAGTGATCCTCCTGCCTCAGCCTTCCAAAATGCTGAGATTACAGTCATAAGCCACCTTGCCTGACCTTAGTTTTTTTCTTTTTTTCTTCTCTTAATTTTTTTTTTTTTTTTTTTTGAGACAGAGTCTCACTCTGTCGTCCAGGCTGGAGTGCAGTGGTGCGATATCAGCTCACTGCAACCTCCACTTCCCGAGTTCAAGCGATTTTTGTGCCTCAGCTTCCTGAGTAACTGGGATTACAGGTGTGCACCATCACATCGGACTAATTTTTAGATTTTTAGTAGATAGGCGGTTTCACCGTATTGCCCAGGCTGGCCTCAAACTCCTAGCCTCCAGTGATCCTCCTGCCTCAACCTCCCAAAGTGCTGAGATTACAGATACGAGCCACTATGCCTGGCCTTAGATATTTTTTCTTATAGTGATGGCTATGCTAAGCATTTCACAAGTGTAATTCCATGAATTCTTTCTTTATTTTTTTTTTGAGACAGCGTCTCGCTCTGTTGCCCAGGCTGGAGTGCAGTGGCACGGTCTCGGCTCACGGCAAGCTCCACCTCCTGGGTTCACGCCATGCTCCTGCCTCAGCCTCCTAAGTAGCTGGGACTGCAGGCGCCCGCCACCACGCCCGGCTAATTTTTTTGTATTTTTAGTGGACACGGGGTTTCACCATGTTAGCCAGGATGATCTCAATCTCCTGACCTCCTGATCCACCCGCCTCAGCCTCTCAAAATGCTGAGAGCCACCGTGCCCAGCCCACGAATTCTTTAGGACAGCCCTATGTGGTTGGCATTTTTATGATTCTCATTTTATAGATGGGCAAACTGAGGCTTAATGAGGTTAAGATCATGCGGTGGTGAATAAACGGTAAATCCACTGGCCAGACACCCTTGGCGATTCAAGGGTCCAGTGACTTGGAGTGTAGTGGGAAGAAGATGGGGTGGCCCCTGCAGCACAGCTGTATGGGGCTTGGCTTGGCTAAGCCAGAGCCAGCCTTTCCTTGGCTTCTGGTTGGTCTATTTTGCATGCCTCCCACCTCCCCCAGTGTCCCGTGGCTCACCATCAATCTTGAATCCCATGGCCGCTTGGATCTGCTGCCGGGTTTCTCCTCCCGTTGTCAGCTGGAGCATGGCCAACACCGAGGCCACCCCATAGGGTGAGAAAACCACATTGCGGTCTTTGGAGGCCTGCGCCACCTGCTGAAACACCCTAACCCCGAAGTCTGAGGCCAGGTGGGCCACGTAGGATGGGGGATGGTGCACGGTGGACCCTTCACCAAAGACGAAGGCCAGGCCCAGGACTAGGCAGGCGAGGGCTGGAGACATCTGCATCCTAGAGCAATGGAAAGAGGGCTGGTGAAGGAATCTTTCTGGAAGACAGGCGGGAGGGGAGGAGAGCTGGCCAGCTGTGGGCCCTGCTCTTCTTGTTTCCTGCAAGCAGGTGGTGGGTGAACACTAGGGCAAGGTGCAGGAACAGACCATGACACATTCAGATTCTTAGCCCGTCCCGCTCCATCTCACTCAGACTGACTTATCCCCGGGCAGTGGCAGGGTGTCTTTGGTCATCTTGCCCTATGGGAATCTTGGAATCCAGTCCATCTCCCTTCCCTCTGTGTCCCGCTGCCTTTGCAGCACAGGGGGGATTTAGCCCAGGCTCAATTATCAGTTATCACAACATCTTTGATTTGCATGAGCCTTTACATTTGCTTTCTTTTCCTTCCTTCCTCCCTTCCTTCCTTCCTTCTTTCTCTCTCTCTTTCTTTCCTTCCTCTTTCTCTTTCTCTCTTTCTTCCTTTCATTCATTTTTTGAGACAGAGTCTTGCTCCATTACCCAGGCTGGATACAATGGCTTAATCTTGGCTCACTGCAGCCTCTGCCTCCCTGGCTCAAGCAATCCTCCCACCTCAGCCTCCCAAGTAGTTGGAAATACAGGCACACCAGCACGCCCAGCTAATTTTTGTATTTTTTTTTTGGGAGAACAGGGTTTTGCCATGTTGCCCAGGCTGGTCTCAAACTCCTGGGCTCAAGTTATCTGCCTGCCTCAGCCTCACAAAGTGCTGGGATTACAGGCATGAGCCACAGTACCTGGCCTTAATTCTCTTATAATGCTTTCCCAGTGATTGTTTCATTCAAGTTAGCAGGCATGAGGTGGGAAGTGGGTAAGTGTCTTGATGCAGAGGGACCGAGAGAGTCAAGGTTCTTGTTTCTGGGTGATGGGGTTGTTGGTGGGGCCTGACCATCCTCCCTGTTCTCCTGCAGTCACCCCAGGATAGGGTCGACTCAAGGCTGCAGGTCTGAGAAAAAGAAAATAGAGGAATAGCGGGGGATGATGGAGGGAGGGGACTCTGGGGAGGCAAGTTCTCTGCCTTACTTCTAAGCCCAAAGTAAGAGGTTGGAGGGAGTTTGCTTTTCTCCTACCTGAAGTTCTCAGAGGTGCCTTGCGATTGGCGGTTCGACCTGCCCTGGCGGCGGCTGCTGAGCTGCAGGAATTCAGTTGCTGGAGGGGGGCGTGTGCTCTTCTTGACAGCGCTCTTGGCCCTGCAGCCAGACACAGCTGTGCTCCTCCGTGGGCCGCTGCCTCCTTTTATACCAGATGTGGGCAGGAAATAGATGAACTCATACTCCAGCCCCACCCACTCGCTGGCTCTGGGAGTCGGTCTGTACAGCCAGCGGGGCCCCCTTCCCTCGACACCTCCCTCTCCGGGACTTGCTGAGGCATGTGTGTGTGTGTGTGTGTGTGTGCGTGCTGCTCTGTGTGTGTACGTGTGTAAGAGGGTTCAGGAACAATTGAGCAAACCCCAATAGCCTTGGCCTGAGGACCTCGCTTGACCCTTCTGCCCTCTGCCTGTGTCTGTCTCTCCCGGATGTCCTGCCAGGTTGACCGTCTGCCATACTGGGGCACCCAAAGAGCCCAGGACCCCTAGTGTTCAGCTTGGAGAAAAAAAACCAGCTCACGTTGCCTGCTTTTCCTTTGGAGAACCAGGTCACTGTGGAGTTATCAAAGATAACCTCCATCAAAATGTGGATGTTTTTCCCCCGGGGCTGTCCACCTGGTGCCCCGGGCCACCTCCAGGAAACAGTGCCCCTCCCTCCTCCTGGGCCTAGCCCAGCAGCCACAGGGCATGCAGCCAGCCACGTGATTGTCTAGGTTTTGTCTGTCTAGGACTTTGGACCAACAGAGGACTCTTGGTGTTTCCCTCATCCCCGCCATGTGCCCAGCCGCCTCTGATGATACATGGCTGACTCCCCCACGTGTCCAGACTCTCTCCGTGCCCCTGAGGGCTCTCTTGTGTCAACAACCTTGTCTGACTGGGGTTGGAGGTGTGCTGGGTAGGGTGGTGGTGGCTGAACGGGACCAGGGGTTGTTACCGTGGTAAAGGCTTGGCAAGGAAACAGGAGACCAATGTGTAAGTTTCACTTCTTCGAGCTGCCCGCGAGGACTTGGGGCAGCTTCTCCTTTATCCTCTTCCTCCAGACACAGACACGAGGGGAAGAGGGATAGAAGCAGAGTGTCAATTCACGGTGGGTTTGCAGGGTGTGCTTCTAGGGCAAGGGAGTGAGGGGAGGAAGAGTGACTGATAGATTCTTAGCAGCAGTGGTCCTCAACGTTTTTGGCACCAGGGACCGGTTTCATGGAAGACAATTTTTTCACAGACCAGGGTGGGATGCTTTCAGGATGATTCAAGTGCATTACATTTATTGTGTGCTTTATTTCTATTATTATTACATTGTAATATATATAATGAAATAATTCCACAATTCACCATCGTGTAGAATCAGTGGGATCCCTGAGCTTGTTTTCCTGCAACCAGACAGTCCATCTGGGGTGATGGGAGACAGTGACAGATCATCAGGCATTTGATTCTCATAGGGAGTGTGCAACCTACATCCCTCACATGAACAGTTTAGAACAGGGTTCGAGCTCCTATGAGAATCTAATGCTGCCACTGATCTGACAGGAGGTGGAGCTCAGGTGGTAATGCAAGCGATGGGGAGTGGCTGTAACTACAGATGAAATTTCACTCACCTGCCACTCAACTCCTGCTATGCAGCCTGGTTCCTAACAGGGCATGGACCAGTACTGGCCCCTGGCCCAGAGGTTGGGGACCTCTGCTGTAGAGGGTGGAAACTGGCTAGCGGTGGGTGAGCATGTAGGACTAGACTAGTGGATTTTGCTTTTCGTTTTTCTTTTTTTGTTTTTTTTTTTTTTTTTGAGATGGAGTCTTGTTTTGTTGCCCAGGATGAGTGCAGTAGCACTATCTTGGCTCACTGCAATCTCCGCCTCCTGGGTTCAAGCGATTCTCCTGCCTCAGCCTCCTGAGTAGCTGGGATTACAGGTGCTCACCACCATGCCAGGCTAATTTTTGTATTTTAGTAGAGACGGGGTTTCACCACGTTGGTCAGACTGGTCTCGAACTCCTGACCTCGTGATCCGGCTGCCTCAGCCTCCCAAAGTGCTGGGATTACAAGCATGAGCCACTGTGCCTGGCCGCATTTGGGGTTTTGACAGGGTCAGGCGCCCTTGGCCGTGTGGTCTAGATGTTGTGGATGTAAGGGAGGCCAGGGTGCTGCCCAGGGGGTCCTGTATCGGAGAGATGGCATACTTGGGGTCCACACACAGTCAAGTTTTGTGTAGATGGTGGGGTTTAATTGGGAGAATCCATGGAGACAGCTGGTAGCAGAGTCACAGGAAGTTTCAGTGGGTGGAAGCGTCGGATGTTTGTTTTGGATTTTTTCAGTAAACAGATACCAAGGGCAACCACTCTGAGCAGTCCTCCTGCTTTTTAATCTGCCTTAGGCTTTGTTTTCTCACAGCTGGTGGGCAAAGAGAGGAGAACTTTGGTAGGTCGGTCGGAAAGTTAGGCTCACAGACACATTAGGAGAACTCTTCCTGTGAAACTGCCTCTTGTTTATGTCTTTTTCCTTTTCTTAGTTGTGGTTTGGAGTCCCTGAGAGTGTGGTTAGCGGTGAGGAAGAATAAACTGCCCTGACCTCTTGGATGAAGATAAGTCCAGCCCCACACCCATCTTTTTTTTTTTTTTTTTTGAGACAGGGTCTCACTCTGTCACCAAGGCTAGAGTGCGGTGGTGTGATCATAGCTCACTGTAGACTTGAACTCCTGGGCTCAAGCAAGTAAGTAGCGGGGACTACAGGCAAGCACCACCACGCCCAGCTAATGATTATTTTTTCTTATAGAGACAGTCTTGCTATGTTGACCAGGCTGGTTTCAAACTCCTGGGCTGGAACAATCCTCTCACCTTTGCCTTCCAAAGTGTATAAGCCACCATGCTCAGTCCCAAACTTATCTCTTGTCCTCAAAAGCACCCCAAGGTTGGGTGTGGTGGCTCACACCTGTAGTCCTAGCACTTTGGGAGGCCAAGGCGGGTGGATCACTTGAGGCCAGGAGTTCAAGAACAAACCCGGCCAATATGGTGAAACCCCATCTCTACTAAAAATACAAAAATTAGCTAGGCATGGTGGTGCAAGCCTGTAATCCCAGCTGCTTGGGAGGCTGAGGCAGGAGAATCTTTTGAACCTGGGAGGTGGAGGTTGCAGTGAGCCGAGATCATGCTATTGCACTCCAGCCTGGGTGACAGAGTAAGAATCTGTCTCAAAAAAAAAAAAAAAAAAAAAAATGGTACCCCCCAAGGCTTTGCTCTCTGACCTTAAGGATCAGAGGGGAACAGGGATCAGGGAGTACCAAGCCTCAAGGACTTGAAAGATCAATGGGTCTAGACATAGCTAGATTTGGCCTCCTCAGGTGTCAATACCGGCCTCTCCAGCCTGCAGCTTAGCCTCCATCCCTTCCTCTGCCTGTCATACCAGGAGCCATTGTCCCATGCCTTGCCAGGTCTCTGCTATTTTCTGTGGACAGGAAGTGCTCTGCAGGAGGAGTCAACAATTTAGTCCCCACTGATAGACTGGTTGGATGATCCTGATGCTGATCCAAAACAGACACCCCAGCTGGGTGTGGTGGCTCACACCTGTAATCCCAGTCTTTGGGGAGGCTGAGGCAGGAGGATTACTTGAGCCCAGGAATTTGAGCCAGACTGGGCAACACAGTGAGATCCCATCGCTACCAAAAAAAAAAAAAAAAAAAAATTAACCCTTGTGCCTATGGTCCCAGCTACCTGGGAAGCTGAGGTAGGAGGATCGCTTGAGCCTAGGAGCTCAAGGCTGCAGTGAGCTATGATCGCACCACTGCACTCCAGCCTGGGGGACAAAGAGAGATCTGTCTCAAAGGACAAGGCAAAGAGCAAAAAGGACATTCTATCCTTGGGCACGGGAGAGCTGGGGAACAGCTCTAGTCCTGACTGGGGTGGAGGGTGGGGAGCGTTTTACTTTGGACTCAGAAGTGACGGACTTACTAAGGAGTCTTTACCCAAATCGGTGGAAACTTGTAGGCACAAGGAGGATGTGTATTAGAAACAGAGGCAGAACCTGTGTTACCGGGTCCATGTGAAGTTTCCGATTTCTCCCTTGACTCTGATGAGCTGGGGTTGCCTAGCTGCTCTAGAACCCGGACTTGGAGTGAAACCCCATCTCTATTTAAAAAAAATACAAAAATTAGCCGGACATGGCGGCACGCACCTAAAGTCCCAGCTACTCGGGAGCCTGAGGTGGGAGAATCTTTTGAACCCGGGAGGTGGAGGTTGCAGTGAGCTGAGATTGTACCACCGCACTGCAGCTTCAGAGACAGAGCAAGATTGTCTCAAATAAATAACAATATTGTCTTAAATAAATAAATAAATAAATAAATAAAACCCAGACTTGGCCATGACCCCTGCCTCTACTTCATGCACGTGGCCCTGCCTTCTCTTGCCTGCCTTAGGCGCTGAGCCCTTCCATCCCAGGGTCCAGCTGCCTGCGGTCTGCTTCCCAGCCGACCCCTCAGAGTCTGACTCAAGGGGTTACCACTTTCCCCTTTTCCCCTGAATCCCAAGTTCTCTCTTCCTTGATCCAATCCTTTCTTTCCAGCTTGGGCTCTTTTGTAAGGGGTCACACGGGCACAGAGAGAAAAGTCCATGCTGTTGAAATAGCTAGATCTCTGGCTTCCGGCGGGTCAGAGATAAGAGAGTGAGTTACCGGGCTGTGGATTTCAGGGGAAAGTTCCGTCTCCAGCCTACTGGGAAAGATGTCTCCATCTGTCCCTGAGCAGGTGGTTCGTGACTGTAGATCACGCTCAGATTTTCCATGAGTGTCCCTCTGCCCCCCACCCACTGGTGGGCCCTGGGTGGACGCTGGCCTTCCCACCACCCATCGTCCCCTGACCTCCTGCCTTCTGGCCCGATCTCTGCTCTTCCTCTTTGCTTCTGTCTTCCCTGCTCTCTTTTTCACTTTCCTTTTCTCTCTCTGAGCCTCCTGCTTCCTGCTCTCTTCTCTCTGACCTCCTGCCTAAACTTTCTCCCCAAACCTTCCCTCCTGTACCCTCTTCTCCACTGCAGGAGGTTGCCCCCCATTTCTACTCTCTCTCTCTCTCTTTTCTGCTGTCTCTGACTCAGTCCCTCTGTCCCTCTGGAATCCCAGAATCCCATTTACAGTCAAGTGCTCAGCTCCCGAGCCCTTCCGGTAGGGAAGAGAGCACTGCCCGTTACATAGGCTCCCAGGAATGTGGGGCCCGGCCTCCCTGATTCCTGGTGATTTCACTGGGAGAGCCGGGGGTGGGAGAAGGCAGGGTCTTGCTAACAGCACTATTTCTGGCTTGGTTGCTCTCCAAACAACACAACTCCAAAAATAGCCTGTGTTTGGGCTCGGCTCTCTGCCCCTCTCTAGGAGGGAACCAGTACTAGGTGTCTCCACTGTCTCTTTTTTTCTTTTGAGATGGAGTCTTGCTCTCTTGCCCAGACTGGAGTGCCGTGGCGTGATCTTGGCTCACTGCATCCTCCGCCTTCCAGGTTCAAGCGATTCTCCTGCCTCAGCCTCCTGAGTAGCTGGGATTATAGTCATGCACCACCATGCCTGGCTAATTTTTGTATTTTTAGTAGAGACGGGTTTTACCATGTTGTCCAGGCTGGTCTCGATCTCCTGACCTCATTATCCACCCGCCTCGGCCTTCCAAAGTGCTGGGATTATAGGCGTGAGCCACTGTGCCTGGCCCTCCACTGCCTTTTATTTAAGATCGTGGCCCTGGGACAGCCTGTCCAGGGGCCCTTCCTTACCCTGGCTCTGTGCCTGACTTCCCCCTCCTCTCCTGCTGTGTCCCCTCTCCCCTGCCAGCCCCTGGCTGGCCATTTCTCTTTAAATTCCTGAACACTCTAACTGGTGCTGCCTCACCCAATGTAGCCCTTGCTTGTCCACAATTGCATTTTTTTTTTTGAGTGGGGGCCACACTCTGTCGCCCAGGTAGGAGTGCAGTGGCACAATCATGGCTCCCAGCCTTGGCACAATCATGGCTCCCAGCCTTGGCACAATCATGACTCACTGCAGCCTTGACCTCCCCGGCTCAAGCGATCCTCCCATCTCAGCCTCCCGAGGAGTTGCTAGTTGGGACTACAGATGTGCACCACCATGCCCCACTAATTTTTTGTTTGTTTGTTTGTTTGTTTTGAGACAGAGTTTCACTCTTCTTGCCCAGGTTGGAGTACAATGGTACGGTCTTGGTTCACTGCAACCTCTACCTCCCAGGCTCAAGCAATTCTCCTGCTTCAGACTCCCAAGTAGCTAGGATTACAGGCACCTGCAACCACGCCCAGCTGATTTTTGTATTTTTAGTAGAGATGGGGTTTCACCATTTTGGCCAGGCTGGTCTTGAACTCCTGACCTCAAGTGATCCACCTTCCTTAGCCTCCCAAAGTGCTGGGATTACAGTTGTGAGCCACCAGTGCCCCGCCTAATTTTTTTTTTTTTTCAGAGATGGGGGGTCTCTCTATGTTGCCCAGGCTAGTCTCAAACTCCTGGGCTGAAGATTAAAGTGCAGTGGTGCCATTTCAGCTTACTGCAGCCTCTACCTCCCAGGCTCAAGTGATCCTCCCACCTCAGCCTCCCAGTAGCTAGGACCACAGGCATACACCACCACACCTGGCTAAGTTTTTGTATTTTTGGTAGAGACGGGGTTTCGCCATGTTGCTCAGACTGTTCTCGAACTCCTGAGCTCAAGTGATCCACCTGCCTCAGCCTCCCAAAGTGCTGAGATTACAGGTATGAGCCACCATGCCTGGCCCTGACCTAGTTCTTCTAATTTACAAGCAAGGGCACTTAGGTCCGGAGAGGTCCACTGTGCTTGAAGCCACACAGTGACTACACCATAAATGAGAGAATAGGGGTCATTGGATCAGGCGGACCCGGCCGCTAGTTAGGGATCTGACATTGGCTATGTGACTAGGTAAAACTTAATCTCTTCTCCTTCTCTTCCCCCTCCTCCTCCCGTCCTCCTCCCCCCCCCCTCCCTTCTTTCCTTCCCTATGATTGAGGGATCATAGCCTCAGTATTCTTATTTGTAAAAGACAGATAATGATTCCTATCTTTCAAGGTTGCAATGAGAATTACGTAAAACATCGTCTGCCAAATGTCCGATACATTCTAGGTTCTCCTTGGTGGCAGCTGCTCTTGGTGGGCGGCAGAGCCAGGACAGGAACCCAGACAGCCTGAGCTGTCCGTTTTGATATAATGCAAGCTCCTTGCGGGATGGATGTTTTAGGTGTTTGTTTTTACATCTCTCAGCATTTAGCAGAGCGTGGGCCTTAAATGCCTCGGAAGTGGACTGGCTGCTTACCGGAGGGGATGCCTGGCAGCCCCTCTCCTCCATTTCATACCAGATCCTTCTGCTGTCTCCCTGGTCCTAACATGCTCCCACTGGCTGACTTTACAGGTTTCAGATCCCAGGAAGATATTCCCCTCGGGCTGCAGGTCATGGATGTACCCCACTGCTCTTCCAAGTGTATCCTTATCGTCTGAGCGTACCAGGGAGGAGGGGGACTTGATTTTCCAAAATAGAGCTGAGCTTGACCCACTCTTCCAGACTAGGCCCCTGCAGCCCCCATCTCCCATCTCTTATCGATTCCCCATGACACCTATAATGCTTTAATCACTTTTAAAAAATGTATGTTCTACCGTAGCCAATTTTATCTTTTTTTTTTTTTTTTTTTTTTGAGACAGAGTCTCGTTCATTCACCCAAGCTAGAGTGCAGTGACACGATCTTGGCTCACTGCAACCTCCACCCCATGGGTTCAAACGATTCTCGTGCCTCAGCCTCCTGAGTAGCAGGGACTACAGGCCTGCACTACCATGCCTGACTAATTTTTGGATTTTTAGTAGAGACAGGATTTCACCATGTTGGCCAGGCTGGTCTCAAACTCCCGAGCTCAACTGATCTTCCCACCTCAGCCTTCCGAAGTGCTGGGTTTACAGGCATGAGCCACCGCACCCGGCCGATTTTTTTTTTTTTTTAAAGATAGGGTCTCACTTTGTTGCCCAGGTTGGAGTGCAGTTGTGTGATCACGGCTCACGGAAGCCTCCAACTCTTGGGCTCAAACAATCCTTTCACCTCAGCTTCCTGAGGAGCTGGGACCACAGGCATGCACCATCACACTCAGCTAATTTTTAGCTTTAATCACTTTTATACATTTGCATTCTCCCTTCTCTTACAGTTATTTCTGTATTTAAACTTATGTGGCCATCAAAGTGTCTTATTTCCTGAGGGCGCTTAGTGCTGGGCCTTATGTAATGTGGGTATTCCAAATGTCCTTTCACCATCAGACAAGAATGAGCCTCCCCAGCTGGGCGCAGTGGCTCACGCCTGTAATCCCAACACTTTGGGAAGCCAAGGTGGCAGGATCGCTTGAGGCCAGGGAGTTCGAGACCAGCCTGGGCAACACAGGGAGACCCCCCACCTCTACAAAACATAAATAAATGAGTCAAGCATGGTGGTATGTGCCTGTAGTCCCAGATACTTGGGAGGCTGAGACAGGAGATTCCCTTGAGTCCAGGAGTTTGAGGCTTGCAGTGAGTCATAATTGCATTGCTGCCTTCCAGCCTGGGCAACAGAGCGAGACTCTGTCTCAAAAAAATAAAATAAAATAAAATAAAATAAAATAAAATGAAAAATAAATAAATAAATAAAATGGGGGGGGAAAAAAAAGGAACGTGCCTCCAATGTGGTCACCAAGGGGAATTTCAATGGCAGGGAATGGTGCAGCACCGGGCTTCTGGGGTAGATGTGGCCATGGAGCCAATTACGTCAGGCTGATGAGGCAATGCAGGCCTGCAGGGTGCCTCCGGGCCACTGGCCAGATTCCATCCCTCCATCCACTTCTCTTTACCCACATATGTGGCTTATCTGACTCTGATTCACTTTCGTTCATCTTTACCAGAACTTGCTCCTCATTCTCTACATTCCTGTGTCTCTCTTTATGCCTTTCTCTGGATACGTTCTGCTTTTTGTTGTTGTTCCTGTTTGTTTCGAGAAAGGTTCTTGCTCTGTCACCCAGACTGGAGTGCAGTGGCGCGATCACGGCTCACTGCAGCCATCACCACCTGGGCTCAAGCCATCTTCCTGCCTCAGCCTCCTAAGTAGCTGGGACTGCAGGCGCACACCACCAGGCCTGGCTAATTTAAAACATTTTTTTTAGAAATGGGGTCTCACTAGGCTGGGAGCAGTGGCTCACACCTGTAATCCCAGCACTTTGGGAGGCTGAGGTGGGTGGATCATGAGGTCAGGAGTTTGAGACCAGCCTGGCCAATATGGTGAAACCCCATCTCTACTAAAAATACAAAAATTAGCCGAGTGTGGTGATGCGTGCCTGTAGTCCCAGCTACTCGGGAGGGCTGAGGCAGGAGAATTGCTTGAACCTGGGAGGTGGAGGTTGCAGTGAGCCAAGATCTTGCCACTGCACTCCAGCCTGGGCAACATAGCAAGACTCCATCTCAAAAAAAAAGAAAAAAAAAGAAATCGGGTCTCACTATATTGCCCAGGCTAGTCTTGAACTCCTGGGCTCAAGTGATCCTCTCACCTCTGCCTCCTGAGTCGCTGGAACTATAGGCTCGCACCACCATGCCTGGCTTGGACACAAAAGTTCTTTTTCTAGTCTCCATTCTGGCTCTGGATATGACTATATGACTGAGCTCCTACTGAGTTGGGCAGGTGTCCAGAGAGACGGTGACCCAAGGTCATTGGGGGATGGGTAGGCGTGGAGGTCCCAGGGATGAAGCCGTCTGGCTGATACAGTGCAGATGGAATTCACCGTGGGACGCCAGCATGCCCAGAGTCACTGGCCATTGTTATCTCCCCAGCTTCCCCTCCATATGGGAGCAGGCTTCTTGCATGTCTCTTCATCTGAGTCACCCTGGGCTCCCTCAGCTGTCCTCACCACTGTCATGCAGCTGGGCTGCTGGATTGCTTGGATCTGTCTGGGCCCAGAGCCCATCCCAGAACCCCTTGTGTAGGTTTGTGGCTGGAGGGCTGGGAGAGCAGTGAGGTATGGGAGAGAAGGGGAGCAGGGACCCTGGCCTAGACCGGGGAGACATGGGATGGCTGCCTCCTGCCTTCCTCCAACACAGCCAATGAGAGCATGGAGTGGGGCATCTTAGCATCTTTTCTGGGATGGTTGTTATGGGACCTTCACAGATGCATAGGACAGACACGCCTTGTCTCAGGAACTTGCACAGTAGTCTCTGTCCTGAGCAACGCCCTCTACTCCAGTGCAGACTGAACGCCGCGTAGGAGGACTTTCCCAGGCTGCCCACACTCGGCTTCCTCCTTCTGTTTTTTGAGACAGTCTTGCTCTGTCACCCAGGTTGGAGTGCAATGGCGCAATCTCGGCTCACTGCACCATCCGCCTCCTGGGTTCAAGCGAGTCTCCTGCCTCAGCCTTTCGAGTAGCTGGGATTATAGGCCCACACTAACACACCCAGCTAATTTTTGTATTTTTAGTAGGGACGGGGTTGTGCCATGTTGGCCAGGCTGGTCTCGAGCCTCTCCCTGCTTGGACAGAGCGAGACTCCATCTCAAAAAAAAAAAAAAAAAAAGGATTCAAATCCAACCTGCTCTGGACACAGACTTCTCCTGTGGTCATGACCGTGACCATACAGCTCTGGCTCCAGTGAGCTGGGTGATCGTGAACAGGTTCTTTACCTTCTAGAATCCGTCTCTGGAGAAAGAGGCTGACAGGGCACATGTACAAGCAGGAAATTCTGGGCAACTCCCATTTCTCCTCTGAGTCTTAATTTTCTTTACTGTAAAGTGGGAATAATGATGCCAATTCCATAACAGTGGCATTCGGATTTCAATGGATGGTATGAATGAAAAGCCCAACTGCATCCATCCATAGAAAGTCATCAGTAGGTTGCAAAAATAGTGGCTGGGCGCGGTGGCTCTTCCTGTAATCCCAGCACTTTGGGAGGCCAAGGCGGGTGGATCACGAGATCAGGAGATGGAGACCATTCTGGCTAACATGGTGAAACCCCATTTCTATACAAAAAAAAAAAAAAGTTAGCCGGGCGTGATGGCGGGCGCCTGTAGTCCCAGCTACTCGGGAGGCTGAGGCAGGAAAATTGCTTGAGTCTGGGAGACAGAGGTTGCAATGAGGTGAGATTGCCCCACTGCACTCCAGCCTGGGTGACAGGGTGAAACGCTGTCTCCAAAAAAAAAAAAAAAAAAAAAGTAATTATTTAAAAAAATATGTCTTTTCTTGAGTCCATTGGTTTCCTGAGGGTCTCCTGTGCTAGAAGGGGGTTCACCAATGAGGCTCTAAGGTGATGAAACTCCGGACAGTCACCAGGTGGCGCTGCGCCAGGCCCTGCTTGGACAGGGAAGGCCATCAAGGGCTGTGGCCTGTGTCTGGCACTGGCCTGTAAGAACTGTGGAAAAGGAGGCCCAACGAGGCCATTCATACCACAGTAAGAACTTGGATCTAGGCTGAGTGAGGTCGCTGACGCCTGTAATCCCAGCACTTTAGGAGGCTAAGACTGGAGGATCATTAGAGGCAGGGAGTTTGAGATCAGTCCGGGCAACATAGCCAGACCCTGTAGCTACAATATATTTATTAAAAAATTAACTGAGTGCAGTGGTGCACACCTGTGGTCCCAGCTACTGGGGAGGCTGAGGCCAGGAGTTCAAGACCAGCCTAACCAACATGGTGAAACCCTGTTTCTAGTAAAAATTCTAAAATTAGCTGGGCATGGTGGCACACGCCTGTAATCCTAGCTACTAGGGAGGCTGAGGCTTGGGAATTGCTTGAACCCAAGAGGCAGAGGTGGCAGTGAGCCGAGATCACACCATCATACTCCAGCCTAGGTGACAGAGTGGTCTCAAAATAAATAAATAATAAAAACAAATTAAAAAGACATGAAGCAAACAAAGAACTCGAATCCAAAGCCGACCCCTCTAGTCTGCAATCCTGATGCCTCCACTACTCCCAGGGCCTGAAGCCCCATCTAAGTGTTATGACATGCTCTCCCCCTGAGTCCCCTCCTGGGGGGCTCTGATGAGTCCCCTCTGTGCCCCCCTCCCCCATCTGTGTCAGGAACTCCCGGGACTGTGTGAGTAACGGCTGATGCAGGCAGGACGAGTAACTGTTATTCACACAACAGCACTGCCTTCCCGGGTGCCTGGGGGAGGGAGCTGGGGCAGTTGGGGTGAGGGGGCGCTGAGGTGGCAGATATGAGCAGCTAAGACTTGACGAAGGGCTCTGGGGCCCCTTCTGCTCTGGGTCTGGGAGGGCAGGATGATCTGGGTGTATTGAGCATCTCAGGGATCAAACTCAGGCTCTTTCCCAGAATCAGCACTCAGGCTAGGGGCTAAGACAGGAGAGGGGAGGCCATCGCCAACCCCACCGCATCTCCCCCTTCTCCCCACCTCGCAAAACCCCACAGGGAATGCCATGGGCAGGAGAGTTGGCACGGGTATGGGGCAGAACCACCCCCTGCCCCGTGATGACATTGGAGGTTGGCCTCAACCGTTACCTGTCCGTCTGAGCTCTTTGCCTTCCTCATTAGCTGGGAGGGTCTTATAGCAAATGGCAGGAGAACTCTATTTGGGAATATGAAATTCAAAGTGGTAGGGTGTGCCCCATCTGTGTGGAACTTCCTCATCTGTCCAGTCTGGATTTGCTCCACGGACTCACACTGCTCCACTGCAGAAAGGAAGGACCACTTGGTTTTTCTTTTTGTTTCTTTTTTTTTGAGACAGAATTTTCCTCTGTCGCCCAGGGTGGAGTGCAGTGGCACGATCTCAGTTCACTGCAAACTCTGCCTCCCGGGTTCAAGTGATTCTCCTGCCTCTGCCTCCTAAGTAACTGGGATTATAGGCGTGCACCATCACGCTCAGCTAATTTTGTATTTTTAGTAGAGATGAAGTTGACGGGGTTTTACTGTGTTGGTCAGGCTGGTCTCAAACTCTTAACCTCAAGTGATCCACCTGCCTCAGACTTCAAAAGTGCTGGGATTACAGGTGTGAAACACTGCGCCCGGCCAGCTTACTTTTTCTTGTATTATTATTATTATTATTATTATTATATTTTTGAGATGGAGTCTCCCTCTGTTGCCCAGGTTGGAATGCAGTGGCACAATCTTGGCTCACTGCAACCTCCATCTCCTAGGTTCAAGCAATTCTTCTCTCTCAGCTTCCTAAGTAGCTGGAATTACATGCACGTGCCACCACGTCCAGCTAATTTTTTTATTTCTAGTAGAGATGGGGTTTCACCATATCAGTCAGGCTGGTCTCGAACTCCTAACCTCAGGTGATCCACTCGCCTCAGCCTCCCGAAGTGCTGGGATTACAGGCATGAGCCACTGCGTCCAGCTGGCTTGCTTTTTCTTTACAGTTCTTTCTCTCTTTCTCTTTTGACAAAGTCTTGGTCTGTCACCCAGGCTGGAGTGCAATGGTGCAATCTCAGCTCACAGCAACCTCTGCCTCCCAGGTTTAAGCGTTTCTCCTGCCTCAGCCTTCCAAATAGCCGGAATTACAGGCATGTGCCACCACGACCCGCTCTTTTTGGTATCTTTACTAAAGACAGGGTTTCGCCATATTTGCCAGGGTGGTCTCAAACTCCTGGCCTCAATTGACCTGCCTGCTTTGGCCTCCCAAAGTGCTGGGATTCCACGCGTGAGCCGCTGCGCCCGGCCTTCTTTAGAATTTTAGAAGTCCCATTCCCTTAACTTCAGCAATAACAGGGCTAGTATGTACAGAGCACTTGCTGTTTGTTTGCTAGGCCCTGTTTCATACCATTATTTTATTTCATTTTCATACAACTAAACTAAAAAAATGGGTATTGGGGACCAGGTGCATTGGCTCATGCCTGTAATCCCAGCACTTTGGGAGGCTGAGGCAGGAGGATCGCTCGAGCTTGGGAGTTCGAGACCAGCCTGGGCAACATAGTGAGACACCGTCTCCACAAAAAATACAAATATATATATACACACACGCACACATATATGTATATATGTGTGCGTGTGTGTGTGTGTGTGTGTGTGTGTGTGTATTCAGGCGTGGTGGCCTGGGCCTGAAGTCCCATCCACAGTGAATGCACCGCAGGCCCCTGACCCAGGAAGAATTCCAGCTTCCCTCTTCCTGCTTCAACCCTTTGCTGTGTTCGGCCCTCATCCTCTGCACGAATGGTCAAGGTCCTGGCTGGTGGCCAGCCCTGTCTGGACAGGAGGAAACCGTTATGTGAGGGGTAGAACACGAAGTCCTCAAGAACAGAAATTCCAGCGGAAGGGAAACAATGCATAGGGAATAGAGTCATCCCCACGGGGGCAAGGGAAGGGACAGGGCCTTCCTGCCCCAAGTGGGGTAAACAACCCAGGCCTGGGGAAGCCCACAGCAGCTAGCGTCTTCCAGGCAGGGCTGGAGTGCTGGGTGAGGCACCGCCTTGGACCAGCTGAAGAAATGTATCCCTGCACTGTTTTCTGGCCTTTCAAGGCTGATATGCTCCTATGGGGAGGAACAGGATTCCACTGCCAAAGTCAGGGGGATCAAGGGAAGAACTGGAGGAGGATCCAGCTAAAGAGGTTCCGCGGTGGCTGAGGCCGCGATGGCCACAGCCCTCAATGGCCAGTCAGCTGCTGGCCACCAAATAAGACCGCCTTAGGTTTTTTTTGTTTGTTTGTTTTCTATTTTTGTTTTGCGACAGGGTCTCTCTCTGTCACCCAGGTTGGAGTTCAGAGGTATAATCACGGCTCACCGCAGCCTCAAGCTCTAGGGCTCAAGTGATCCTCCCTCCTCAGCCTCCCTAGTAGCTGGGACCATAGGCGCACGGCAGCACGCCCAGCACACCCAAAAATTAAAAAAAAAAATTTCTAGAAATGGGGTCTCGCTATGTTGCCCAAGCTGGTCTTAAACTCCTGGGCTTGAGCAATCCTCCTGTTTCGGCCTCGCAAAGTGCTGGTAATACAAGCATGAGCCACCATGCCCAGTGGGCTCCAGGTTTTAGGGCAGGATTTTCAGAAGCCAGAGCTTGTGGAAAGCTCCATTAGGGGTGAAAGAGGCCAGTCTAGGGCCACCCTCTGTGGTGCTATAGGGGAAAATTTCCTTTTCTTTCAGGGCCCAGACCAGGCTAGCCTTGAGCAGAGCAGGAATGAGCCTTCTCCCAAGGCTGGAAAATAAGCTTCCATCTGGAAGGGGCAAAAGAAATGACACAGTGCCCCTGAGATCCCCAGCCCAGCCTTCCATGCTGGCAGGGCTGGAGGGAGGATTGATGCAAGGAGTCTGAAAATTCATGACCGCCTTCGTCTGGATTTGTGGTTGCTTCTGTAATTTGTTTAGGTGGCTTTTGATCTGTGAAACCATTTGTTTTTCAGCTTTCAGGGTCTACTTGCCTTTTTTTTTTTTTTTTTTTTTGAGACAGAGTTTCGCTCTTGTTGCCCAGGCTGGAGTGCAATGGCGCGATCTTGGCTCACCGCAACCTCCGCCTCCCTGGTTCAAGCGATTCTCCTGCCTCAGCCTCCCGAACCACGCCTAGCTAATTTTTATATTTTTAGTAGAGACGGGATTTCACCATGTTGGTCAGGCTGGTCTCGAACTCCTGACCTCAGATGATCCGCCCACCTCGGCCTCCCAAAGTGCTGGGATTACAGGCATGAGCCACTGCGCCCGGCCCTGCTTGCCTTTTCTTTTTTGAAGTTCCCATCCCCAAACTGCAGCAATAACAGGGCTAAGATACATATAGCAGTTGCTGTTTGCTAGGCCCTGTTTCATACTCATTATTCTATTTCATTTTCACACAGCTGAAAAATGGGTGATTGACAACCAGGCATGGTGGCTCATGCCCGTAATCCCAACACTTTGGGAGGCCAGGGTGGGTGGATTACTTGAGCTCAGGAGTTCGAGACCAGCCTGGACAGTTTGGTGAAATACCATCTCTACTAAAAATACAAAATAAAAATGGTGGCAGGTGCCTGTAATCCCAGCTACTCAGGAGGCTGATGCAGGAAAATCACTTGAACCCGGAAGGTGGAGGCTTCAGTGAGCCAAAATGATGTCACTGCACTCCAGCCTGGGCAACAGAGTGAGAGTCTGTCTCTTAAAAAAAAGTTTTGAAGGAAGAGGCCAATGAAGGGACTTATAGGGAGCAGTGGGACACACGGTGAGGGGCTTGAGCTATCCTGGGTTGGGAATGGGGGACAGGCATGCAAGGGTCACGTGGGGGGAACAGCTGAGATCCTGAGAAACAGGATGAAGTCTGGTTAAGAGCTGGAGCTGCTGGAGCCAGTCTCTCTCTTGGCTGAGTGACTCTGAGCAGGACAGCAACTCCTCTATCTGTCAGTTTCCTCATCTTTCAGGTGAGAATAGGACCAATACCATATTTTGTTATTTTAAGAGACAGAGTCTTTCTCTGTCATCCAGGCTGGAGTATAGTGACATGAACATAACTCATTCTATCCTCGAACTCCTGCCCTCAATCTACCCTTCCACCTCAGCCTCCAGAGTAGCTGGGACTATAGGTGCACGCCACCACACCCAGCTAATTATTAGTATTATTACTGTGTGTGTGTGTGTGTGTGTGTGTGTGTGTGTGTGTGTGGCAGAGACAGAGTCTTGCTATGTTGTCCAGGCTGGTCTCTAACCCCTGGCCTCCAGTTCCTGGCCTCAAGGGATCCTCCAGTCTCAGCCTTTCAAAGTGCTGGGATTACAGTCATGAGCCCCCACATCTGGTCCCAATACCCATTGTTATTTATTTATTTATTTATTTAATTTTATTTTTTTATTTTTTCTTGAGATGGAGTCTCCCTCTGTCACCCAGGTTGGAGTGCAGTGGCGCAATCTTGGCTCACTGCAACCTCCACCTTCCGGGTTCAAGCAATTCTCACTGTGCCTGGCTGTGAGACCCTGTTTCAAACAAACAAACAAAAAACGGGTTTTAAGGAGATTTACACTGAGGGGCTATTGAGTGACACATGAGATCAGATTAGGCCCCTAGAGAGGGGATGTGGGAGGCCTGGAGCAGACAGGGAAGGGTCCAGTGACCTTGGCATAGAGCAGAGGGACATGGTGGGGGGCTGGTTGGGAGGACGTCCTAGCCTGGAGTAGCAGAGTTATGTGCAGAAACTAGATTAGAGGGTCTGGACATGGAGGACCCCAAAGGACAGGCCGTGGGATTTGCTCCGTGTGAGGGAACCTGGGGGAGCCTCCTGTTTTCTTGTTCACTGCACATCACCTGCCCGCCTGGACCTGCTCTCTTAGTCACTCCTGTGCCAGCTGTTCCCTTCCCTGAAGCTCTGGGGCGGAGATGAGGCTCCCGTTATTCACAGCCTGAACCACGACGGCTGTCTCCCTTCAGGCACACTCCCTGGGTGCAACCCAGCCTGCCAGCTCATTCCCCCTAGGAGGCTGGCCCCAGACCCAGACAACCCGGGTCGTGCCAGGGACAGCAGATGCTTGGGGCCCTGCAGGCAGAGACCTCTCCCTCCTCCTGAGCCCCTCAGCCCTGGGCTGGCCAGCTTGGTTCAAAGATCAGCATCTCAGGAAGCAGAGGCAGTTGTCATGTGTCTGTGGCCTTGCTCCTAGACAGGGGACACCAGGGGAACTACAGAGAGACCAACAGAGGAGTTTTAGGGTCTAGGAGGTTTGGGAGCCCCCTTCAATTTCTAAGCCACTGATTTAGAGCTAACAGAAGCTGTTCTGCTTTGGGTGGATCTAGCGTCTCGTTCTTGAACCTAAACTCTGGGAACTGGGCCCAGGGGACCTTGTCTTCAAGTCCCCATCCTTTCAGGAACTGATATGCCAAACTCCATTTGCTCTTGTCTGTCTTTGGTAGTAGCTCATCAGGGAAATGGGGGCGGAGGCGGGGGCTGAGCCCAGAAGGAAAACCTCAGACTCGGGAACCCCCCCCAACCTGTTGCCATTTCTGAGAATCCCGAGGGGCTCACGGGTAAGAGGTCGCGTTGTGTCCAAAACACAGAGCTGGTTTTCCAGGTTGAATCAGAGCCGGTCAGCAGCTCTGCAGCAGGTGGAGGGCAGCAGGGCTGTCCCCCTTGGCCTGGGCGGGATTCCCCACCCTCTCTCTCCAACAGGCTTTCCTGTCTAGTAGACCATTAGTTCCGCTGGCCGGATGAATGAGCGTGCATGCGTGTGTGTGTGTGTGTTTGTGTTTGTGTAATAGGCATCTGTCAGGGCTGTACTAATTGCAGGGCCTCCCCAGGGCTCCCCACATTTCCCAACAAACCCAGTGCCTCTTTTTTTTTTTTTTTTTTTGAGACAGAGTCTTGCCCTGTCACCCAGGCTGGAGTGCAACGACGTGATTTCTGCTCGCTGTAATCTCCGCCTCCTGGGTTCAGGTGATTCTCCTACCTCAGCCTCCCAAGTAGCTGGGACTACAGGCATGTGCCACCACACCTGGCTAATTTTTGTATTTTTAGTAGAGACAGGTTTCACCATAGTTGGTCAGGCTGGTCTCGAACTCCTGACCTCAAGTGATCCACCTGCCTCGGCCTCCCAAAGTGCTGGGATTAAAGGCATGAGCCACTGCGCCCGGCTCCCTGTGCCTCTTCTGCAGGAGATGAGCAGAAGCTGTGTGGGTGACAGGGGAAACTGGGAAGTTACCTGTAAATGCGGGGTTAGGGGGCACATCTCGATTTGCCACATCTGTTCCTCTCCTCCCATCACACGATCTGATTTTTGTTTTTGCCACCCATCTCTTGCAATTAGGCAGGTCCACTCGCTGCCCCCACTTCAACTTCTGGGGGTCTTTTGCAGCCAGTCTCCCGCCACACACACTCATCTCTGGAATGTTGCCCCTCCTTTGCAGATCTGCAGTTCGCAGAGTCTTCTAGGGCTTCCACCTTTCCCCCAAAGCCACCCTCTGCTGTCTGTCCTTTGAACCTGAAAATTCTTGCAATAGGACCCACAGCATCACACACAGAGTTCAGCACTGGCTTGCTTTCCACTGTCAGGGGTTTGAGACCAGCCTGGCCAACATGGCGAAACCCTGTCTCTACTAATAATACTGCCAAGTATTCATTTTGCTTTCCCTACTGGATGGTAAGTGATTTAGGGGTTAAGAACTATTTGGGTCTACACTTTCCTCCTATACCCCTTAATACTGCATGATATGGGCCAAGTGCAGTGGCTCATGCCTGTCATCCCAGCACTTTGGGAGACTGAGATAGGAGAATCACTTGAGCCCAGGAGTTCAAGACCAGCCTGGGTAACACAGTGAGACCCCTCCTCTACAAAAAATAAAATAATTAGCTGGGCGTGGTGGCGCACACCTGTGGTCCCAGCTACTTGGGAGGCTGAGGTGGGAGGATTGCTTGAACCTAAGAGTTGGAGGCTGCAGTGAGCTATGCTCACACCACTGCACTCCAGGCTGGGTGACAGAGTGAGACCCTGTCTCTAAGAAAACAAAAACAGACTGGGCACGGTGACTCACATCTGTAATCCCAGCACTTTGGGAGGCTGAGGAGTGTGGATCACCTGAGGTCAGGAGTTCGAGACCAGCCTGGCCAACATGGTGAAACCCTGTCTCTAATAAAAATACAGAAATCAGCTGGGCATGGTGGCGCATGCCTGTAATCCCAGCTACTTAGGAGGCTGAGGTGGGAGAATTGCTTGAACCAGGGAGGCGGAGGCTGCAGTGAGCTGAGATAGCACCACTGCACTCCAGCCTAGGCGACAGAGCAAGACCCCACCTTAAAGCAAACAAACAAAAACAAAAAAAGCCAACAACGAACAAACAGAATACTGCACTTAACAAGGCATGGTCCTTGGGTCCAACAGTGAAGTGCTCCAAAGTGAACATGGCCTTCTGAGAACTTAATTAGGAAGAAACTCAGTTTAGGAGAGGATATTAGCCTTCTAGAAATTACCTTAGGCGACTGTCTGTCTGCAAATGTTCCAAATCCAATTAAGGAGACCATGGAGGAACCTCAGAGGAGCCGATGCAATTGTTTGATGGCAGCTTAGAGAAGCAACAGCATCGCTGTCTGTCTGAAGGAAAACGCCAGTTCGAGGAGGGTGTTCGGTGGGCATTAGGAGGGTGTTCTGCAGGCTTTAGAAAGGGGGGAATCGAGAGAGAGCATGCTTGGTGCTGGATCTCCAATTGTTCAGAAGAGTTGGCGTCCTGTCCCGAAAATGTCACTGCCCAGGCCATGGGACAGATGTGTCCCCAAGTGGTGAGGATGTCTCTGATTGTCATTGCTAGACTACAGCAGTCATTAGGATCATCCAACACCCTGCCCTGGCCTTGTTTTATTTATTTATTTATTTATTTATTTATTTATTTATTTATTTATTATTTGCAACAGAGACTTGCTCTGTTGCCCAGGCTGGAGTGCAGTGGTGCAAGCTCGGCTCACTGCAACCTCCACCTCTCAGGTTCAAGTGATTCTCCTGTCTCAGCCTCCTGAATAGCTGAGATTACAGGTGAGTGCCACCATGCCTGGCTAATTTGTGTATTTTTAGTAGAGATGGGGTTTCACCATGTTAGCTAGGCTGGTCTCGAACTCCTGACCTCAGGTGATCCGTCCACCTTGGCCTCCCAAAGTGCTGGGATTACAGGCATAAGCCACTGTGCCTGGCCTAATTTTTTATTAAGCGACAGTCTTGCTCTGTCATCCAGGCTTTAGTGCAGGGATGCTATCATAGCTCACTACAGCCTCAAACTTTCAGACTCAAACGGTCATCTCACCTTAGCCTCCTGAGTAGCTGGGACTATAGGCATGCGCCACCATGCTTTGTTAATTTTTAAATATTTTGTAGAGACGGGCCAGGCACAGTGGCTCATGCCTATAATCCCAACACTTTGAGAGGCCGAGGAGGGTGGATCATTTAAAGTCAGAAGTTTGAGACCAATCTGGCCAAAATGGTGAAACCCCATCTCTACTAAAAATACAAAGATTAGCCAGGTGTGGTGGTGGGCACCTGTAATCTCAGATACTCAGGAGGCTGAGGCAGGAGAATTGCTTGAACCCGGGAGGCAGAGGTTGCAGTGATCTGAGATCTCGACACTGTACTTCAGCCTGAGCAATACAGTGAGACTTTGTCTCAAAAAAATAATTTGTTTGTAGACACCAGGTCTCGCTATGTTTCCAAGGCTGGTCTCAAACTCCTGGGCTCAAGTGATCCTCCTGCCTGGAGGATCCCCTGAGGTCAGGAGTTTGAGATCAGCCTGGGCAGCATGGCAAAATCTTGTCTCTACTGAAAATACAAAGATTAGTCAGGCATGCTGGCAGAGGCCTGTAGTCCCAGCTACTCAGGAGGCTGAGGCAGGAGAATCGCTTGAACCCGGGAGGTGAAGGTTGCCTTGAGCCGACATCGCACCACTGCACTCCAGCCTGGGCAACACAGCGAGATCCTATCTCAAAAAATAAACATAAACATAAAAAAAAAAAAAAACACCAAAGAGGAGGCCCTTCCCTGGCCAAGTGCAGGACTCCCACAGAAGACACCAGGAGCTCTCTCCACAGGCTCTCCCGTGGGTGGAGACGCCCGCGCGTGTCTTCCTGAGGAGAGGAGGATCTGCATCCTGCCGCCTGCTGCTGATATTCAAGCGTCTCCATTCTTTTCTCCAGGGATCACATGGCAGCAAATAGTGGGGGAGAGATCAAAGCCCACGTGGCCGGCCTGGGACAACTTTGTCAGCCTTGGAGAAGGCTGCACGTGAGGGTTTCCGGGGAAGACACGCCCCACTTAATCTGGCCAATTTTTTGTTTTTGTTTTTTTGTTTTTTGGTTTTTTTTTTTGAGACAAAGTCTCACTCTGCTGCCCAGGCTGGAGTGCAATGGCGCGATCTCAGTTTGCTGCAACCTCCACCTCCCGGTTCAAGCGATTCTCGAGCCTCAGCCTCCCGAGTAGTGGAGATTACAGGTATGTGCCACTGGGCCTGGCTAATTTTTGTATTTTTAGTAGAAATGGGGTTTCACCATGTTGGCCAGGTTGGTCCTGACCTCAAGTGATCCACCCCCTTGTGGCATCCCAAACTGCTGGGATTACAGCATGAGCCACTGCGCCCAGCCTAATTTTTGTATTTTTAGTATTTTTAGTATTTTAGAAATGGAGTTTCACTATGTTGGCCAGGTTGGTCCTGACCTCCTGACCTCAAATGATCTGCCCACCTCGCCTTCCCAAAGTGCTGGGATTATAGGCGTGGGCCACCGCACCCGACCTCTGTTCACATTTCTGCTGTCTGGAGCTGAGCTTGTAGGGACAGCTCTGCCCACCCCAAAACCCCACTGCTCCAAGGCACACCTTCCTCTGAAGACCAGTTCTGCAGGTGGAAGGCAGGGGGTGCCAGGTCCGGGAGCCTCAGGCCAGCTTGAACCCAGACCCACTCTCCTTCCACCTCACCTGCGTGGTCCTACGCTGCCCCTGTGTCTCTGAGAACTCCCTGTTTTCCTGCCAGAAAGAAATCTTAGCTGAGGGGAAACTGTACCTCAGGGCAGAGGTATATTTTGTGGCATGGAATTGAGGTCACATGTGAAGTTGGTGGGCAGGGAGATGGAGAAAAACACTGGGAAGATTAAGTGGGGTGTGGCATTCCTGGAAAGTCTCTCATGCAGACCCCCAGGGTGTGGTGAAGTTAACTGGTGACCTTGTTGCATAATCTCTCTAGCCTCACCTTCCTCATGGTTTTTTTGTTTGTTTGTTTTTGAGACGGAGTCTCACTCTGTCACCAGGCTGGAGTGCAGTGGTGCGATCTCAGTTCACTGCAACCTCCCGGGTTCAAGCAATTCTCCTGCCTCAGCCTCCCGAGTAGCTGGGATTATAAGCGTCTGCCACCACGTCTGGCTAATTTTTTTTGTATTTTTAGTAGACACAGGATTTCACCATACTGGCCAGGCTGGTATTGAACTCCTGACCTTGTGATCCTCCCACCTTGGCCTCCTAAAGTGCTGGGTTTACCGGGGTGAACCACCGCACCCTGCCTATTTCTTTGTTTTTGAGACAGGGTCTAGCTCTGTAGCCCAGCGTGGAGTGCAGTAGTGTAGTCATGGCTCGCCGCAGCCTCAACCTCCCAGACTCAGATGATCCTCCCAATTCGGCCTCCCAAGTAGCTGAAACTACAGATACACGCCACAACATCTGGCTAAGTTTTTGTATTTTTTGTTGAGATGGAATTTCGCCATGTTGCCCAGGCTGGTCTCAAACTCCTGGGCTCAAGTGATACACTGGCTTCGGCCTCCCAAAGTGCTGGGATTATAGGCATGAGCCAACATATCTAGCTACCTTCCTCATCTTTAACACGAGGATGGTCAGGAGCAGTGGCTCACGCCTGTAATCCCAGCACTTTGGGAGGCTGAGGCGGGTGGATCACTTGAGGCAGGAGTTCCAGAGCAGCATGGCCAACATGGTGAAATCCCGTCTCTACCAAAAATAGAAAAATTAGCCGGGCATGGTGGTACATGCCTGTAATCCCAGCTACTTGGAAGACTGGGGCAGGAGAATCGCTTGAACCCAGGAGGTGGAGGTTGCAGTGAGCCGAGATCGCACTACTACACTCCAGCCTGGGTGAAAAAGCGAAACTCCATCTCAAAAATAAATAAATAAATAAATAAAATGGGGATGGGAGTGAAAATAGAATTGCTGAGAGAACTAAAAGAGAATCCATGTGGTGTGCACGGCAGGCAGAAAGGCGCCTGGCTGGGAGGAAATGTACACTGCATCCCACTATCATTCCTGCATGCATTCACTCATTCACGCATTCAGCATGCACTATAGTTCAGGCACTATTCCAGACCTATCAGTGAACAAAACACAGTCCCCCATCCTCATGGGGCCTGCATTCTACAGGGGTTGAAAATCAGTAACAATAAGCAGAATACATAATGAAAGGGTAGAGTATGTTAGAAAGTTAGAGAGATATGGAAAAATAAAAAGCCCAGCAGGGAGGGGTTATTATCTTTCTGTTTGTTTTGTTTTGAGACAGGGTCTTGCTCTGCTGCCCAGGCTGGAGTGCAGTGGTGCAATCTCAGTTTACTGCAACTTCCACCTCCCAGGATCAAGTGATCTTCCTGCTCTCAGCCTCCCAAGTAGCTGGGATTACAAGTACACACAACCACACCCAGCTAATTTTTAAACTTTTTGTAGAGATGGTGTCTCGCTATACTGCTCAGGTTGGTCTCGAACTCCTGGGTTCAAGCGATCCTCCTTCCTTGGCCTCCCAAAGCTCTGGGATGATAGGCATGAGCCACTGCGCTTGAATAACTTCATTCTTACTCATGCCTCCCTTCCAAGGAAAGGAATAATATAATAAATCTCTTTCACAGAAGGGCCTCACGCCCTCAATAGAGTTACTGCCTGCCCTGGAAGGTATATGCGATCTGAATGAAAATGACTAGGTTTTAGCATACATTCACTCACTTGTTATTTCAGCCAACAGATATCTCCAAAATACCTGATTATGGAGTGCCCACTATGAATTAGAAGCCCTTGTCCCCCTGAAGGGTTTTGTAGGCAGAGAAAGCTGCATGTGAACAATCTAAGTTAGACAGTGAGGCCGGGTGTGGTGGCTCATGCCTGTAATTCCAGCACTCTGGAAGGCTGAGACGGGCAGATCACTAGAGGTCAGGAGTTCGAGACCAGCCTGGCCAACATAGTGAAACCCCACCTCTACTAAAAATAGAAAAAACAGCTGGACTTGGTGGTGTGAGCCTGTAATCCCAGCTACTCGGGGGGCTGAGGCAGGAGAATCACTGGGACCCGGGAGACAGAGGTTGCAGTGAGCTGAGATTGCACCACTGCATTCCAGCCTGGGTGACAGAGACTCTGTCTCAAAAAAAAGAGAAAAAAAAGTTAGATGGTGATCAGAGCTGACAGGCATGACAGGCAGGCACTGCTGAAGGGGGTGAGGTCTGTGTGTGCGCCTCACTCCGCCGCCTCATGCCGCCAGCCTCTCTCTAGACTCAGGGGTCTGCTGCACCTTGGCTTGCTTTGGCTGTTTTCTTCTAATAAGTGGATGGACTATCCCTAACCTACGATCACGGGAGGCAACATAGATACGGCTATTTCCAAGTGTGAAGAGATGTTTTCTGAGTTGGTCCCTGAGCAAAAATATCAAGCCCCGAGAGACCCATTCCCCAGCCCCCAGGAGCAGGGAGGGACGCTGTGGCCATCTGCCCAGCCATGTACCCGGCCTGTGCCATCTCCCTCCTTTTCCTCTTCTCTGGCATGGGCTTTGTTGCTGTCCTTGGGAGGCCAACCTAACCCACCGAAACAGTGAAGAGGAGGGAGGAGCAGAGTCTCTTGTTGCAGACACTGCTGCTCACCAAGGCTGTGGGGAGCAGAAGTGATCCCTGCATTTCTGGGTCTGTGACTGCACCAGTGCAAAGGAGGAGAGATCAGGTCTGAGGGAGGAGGCTTGGCCACATGGCTAAGAACCCGAGGCCCGTGTGTGTCCGACCGCAGAGGCAGATGCTCCGCCTTGGGGTTAGGAGCTGAGAACAGGCCGTTCTCCCTACAGTCACCGCTCACATGGACCACAGTGATCTCTCCTGCCACCGGCCCCCTCAGCTGCTGACTCATGCTCCCCAGGGTTGGCAGAGGCGCCGGTCCAACTGGCTGAGTCATCAGAGGATGAATTGCAAAATTCTTACTCAGGCTGTCACCGGCAGGCAGCCGAGGGCCCTGCTCCCCCGCCAAGTCATTCAAAGCATTCCCTCCCCTGTTGTCACTGCGTTTCTGTCTCAGTCTCTGTCTTGGGGGCCTTGAACAGGATGCCAGCAGGGTGCTTGGGGTGTCTCTGAGCACCCCACTTAGGTCAAAATTCCAGACCTCTCCTAATAGGGACAGGGGCCTGGTTTATTAGCACAGGGCAGCATCTCAGATCTTTTTTGTTTGTTTATTTGAGATGGAGTTTCGCTGTTGTTACCCACACTGGAGTGCAATGGTGCGATCTCGACTCACTGCAACCTCTGCTTCCTGGGTTCAAGCGATTCTTCTGCCTCAGCCTCCCGAGTAGCTGGGATTACAGGCATGTGACACCAAACCTGGCTAATTTTGTATTTTTAGTAGAGATAGGGTTTCACCATGTTGGTCAGGCTGGTCTTGAACTCCCAACCTCAGGTGATCTGCCTGCCTCAGCCTCCCAAAGTGCTGGGATTACAGGCATGAGCCATTGTGCCTGGCTTAGCATCTCAGATCTTATTTCATCCACTCACTCGTCTTATAAATGAGGAAACAGAGATACAGATAGGCTCAAGCGACTCGGCCAGGATTCGAGCTGCTTGAGAAGGCAGAGAACTGGGCATTGGATGCTAGGAAGGGCAGCTTTGGAGTCAGACAATTCTCAGTCTAAATCGAAATCGACTTATTCTAAGCAAGCCTCACCAAGCCTCGGTTGGTTTTCTCATCCATAACAGAATGTGAAGGCTTCCGGGAGTTAATGGATAGGTAGCAGGCGACGGCAAGATCTCAGCCACTGCTATTGGATCTCCTGTATTTGATCTCCTGAGATCATTCCTCTTCCTCTTTGGGAAAACTTGGAGGGGAGAGGAAGAAGCCTTTTTTGGGGGCTCTTGGATATCAGGTTAGGGGAGTGGGTTTGGCCAGTAGGCAGATGTTCCTAGAACCCCCGCCCCTGCAGGGAGGACCCCAAATGCCATATGCTGGAAAGTACCCACAGATGCAGCCAGATGTGACAGCTCAGGCCTGTAATCCCAGTGCTTTGAGAGGCCGAGGTGGACGGATCGCTTGAGCCCAGGAGTTCGAGAGCAGCCTGACCAACATGGCGAAACCCCATCTCTACAAAAAAATAAAAAAATTAACCAGGTATGGTGGTGCCTGTAATCTCAGCTACTTGAGGGACTGAGACAGGAGAATCGTTTGAGCCCTGGAGGTTGAGGCTGTAGTGAGCCGAGATCGCACCACTGCCCTCCAGCCTGGGTGACAAAGTGAGACCCTGTCTCAAAAAACAAAATAAAAAATAAAAGAAGTGGGCCAGGCGCGGTGGCTCACGCCAGTAATCCCAGCATTTTGGGAGGCCAAGGCGGGCAGATCACAAGGTCAGGAGTTCAAGACCAGCCTGGCTAATATGGTGAAACCTCGTCTCTACTAAAAATACAAAAATTAGCAAGGCATGGTGGCGGGTGCCTGTAATCCCAGCTGCTTGGGAGACTGAGGCAGGAGAATTGCTTGAACCCAGGAGGCGGAGGTTGCAGTGAACTGAGATTGCGCCATTGCACTCCAGCCTGGATGACAGAGACTCCATCTCAAAAAAAAAAAAATCAATTAAAAAAATAAAAAAGGGAAGATATCCACAGATGCTTGTTTGGCCCCCTCAAACCAAAAAACAGACAAAGCCCCATGTGGTGGGCACAACCACCATGACTCGAGTCCCTCATGCACGTCCTGCACATCACAGCTGCATGTGCCCAGGCGGAGCCCTGCACAGGTCAGCACGGGCCAGATCACCTGCTGGTTCCCACCCAGGGTTGGCTGGTTCCCACTCAGGTTGGCATGATTCTGCAATGTCCGCAAGGAATCTGTGTGGCCACCCTGGGAGCTACCTTCCACTGGGTGGCGTTAATGACCTGATTTCCTTCACTATCTGGGCCTGGGTGTTAAAGGTTCCCCCGTATCCAGCCGGGCGCTGGTGACTCATACCTGAAATCCCAGCACTTTGGGAGGCTGAGGCAGGCAGATCACCTGAGGCCAGGAGTTTGAGACTAGCCCGGCCAACACGGTGAAACCCCGTCTCTACCAAAAATACAAAAATTACTGGGCGTGTTGGCACGCACCCATAATCCCAGCTACTTGAGAGGCTGAGGCAGGAGAATCGCTTGAACCTGGGAGGTGGAGGTTGTAGTGAGCCCAGATAGTGCCACTGCACTCCAGCCTGGCTGACAAGAGCGAAACTGTCTCAAAAAAAAGTTTCCCTGTATCCATAAACCTTTCTGAGAAATGGTTCCAATTTTTCAAAAGAACTTTATTAAGAAACAGAGGAGGCCGGGCGCGGTGGCTCAAGCCTGTAATCCCAGCACTTTGGAAGGCCGAGACGGGCGGATCACGAGGTCAGGAGATCGAGACCATCCTGACTAACACGGTGAAACCCCATCTCTACTAAAAAATACAAAAATCTAGCCGGGCGAGGTGGCGGGCGCCTGTAGTCCCAGCTACTCGGGAGGCTGAGGCAGGAGAATGGCGTAAACCCGGGAGGCGGAGCTTGCAGTGAGCTGACATCCGGCCACTGCAGTCCAGCCTGGGCGACAGAGCGAGACTCCGTCTCAAAAAAAAAAAAAAAAAAAAAAAAAAAAAAAAACAAGAAACAGAGGAAAGATACAAAATTCCCATCTGAGAAAGTTTCCCATTTTTTCAGAAGAACTTTATTAAGAAACACAGGAAAGATACAAAATCCATAACCAAAGGAATTGAAGAGTTTATAGCACACTGGGTTTACCCCATGGCAATGTAGAGAAATGGGCTGGGCTGGTGCTCAGTCACTAGGCACCGACGCCCTGATTCCTCATCTTCAACCCAGTGTCTCTTGGTCGCTAAGCCAACCAGTTCCAACTTTCTCTGGAGACAAGTCAGGCTGCCCTCCCAAACCTCCTTCCTAATCTCTTTATACACTGGCCCTCTTCTATCTGGTCCCTAAGATTTCTCACCCAGCACCTCAGGTGAGATCGTGTCTGATGTTGCTGTACTTTACACACTGCTCCAATCACAGGAGTCTGCTGTTTCTAGAAAATCTATTTTGGCTCCTGTCCTGATCCATTTCATAAACTGCATTCACAATCCAGTTGGGTAGTCTAATTTCGCTTCCTTCTGTCAAGTTACCTACTTTCCCAAGTCTGCATCTGAACTTGGCCTTTCTCCTGCTAACAACGTCTCCCTGGGTACTCACTCTCTCTGGCAGTTCTTTACCCCAGCTCATCCAAGACTTTCTCCCCAGTACAGAAGTCTGCACTGCTTTCCAATCTCCCACTTAATTTATGGGATAGCCCTAGTTCTCTGCTTACCTTTCAAGGAGAGACAATCAGAGACCTTGATCTTGGCACTTACCTGTCCAACCCTGCCCAGCTCAGGTCACCAACCTCATCAATTTCCTTGCAAAACTTTTGACTTCTGCCTTGGACTTTTGCCCCTTAGAATTTTATTTCTGCAGATTTAGAATATGGCATTGCTTTATAGATACCGTAATAATAAGGCTATAATAGAAGGAGAGTTACTCCCTTTCTAAATGATATTTTCTCTAGACTCTCAAAAGATTGGGCTACTCTTGCCATTTTTCACTTTTTCTAAATGTCTACGGTTATGGGTCCTTAACTAATACAGTCTGATTCTTAGCTGGCTTTTAGGAATGGCATTACATTTCAGCAAGCTGGCCGTTGGTCCCTTTTATTCCTGAAGTCACTGTTGTGACTTCAGATATGGTTTCTTCAAGTAACGGCTGGAAAGCAAAACAAAATGGTCTCCTCTAAAGGAGAAGCTGATTTGCAGGAAGCTCTACTCCGGTGTTCCAGAGCTTTCACCACACAACACATGTACCTAACATCCTCATACATGCTTATGCTGATGGAGGGGTATCAGGTAGGTCAGTCGAACCTTTTCCTAACCGATACCTTGGATTTGAGCTTTATGGTGTCCAAAATACTTCTCTACATTTCTCATCCAGTCCTCACAGCAGCTCTGTGAAGTGGGCATGTGGATGTCATCATCCCAATGTTCCTGATGTACAAACTGAGGCTCAGAGAGGTTAAGGAACTAGGCCAAGATCACACAGCTGTTTAGTGCAGAGCCAGCACTCAACCCAGATCTCTGCTCCCTCATTCTCTTCCCATTTCTTGGCACCAAGAATATGAAAGAGGTTTCCTACTTCCCTCCTCTCTACTCAAACAGGATTTTCTTTTCACTGGTCCATCCATGCACAACCTAGTCAGTTCCGAACAGGAAAAGGAACAATCTATCAAGTTAATTGTCACAATCCCAGGTGTGGTGCAGTGGGCTGGGGTGAAACATTTTGCTGTATCTTTCATGATGTTCCCGATTTCTCTCTCTCTCTCTTTTTTTTTTCTTTTTGAGACAGGGTCTTACTCTGTTGTCCAGCCTGGAGTGTAGTGGTACGATCTCAGCTCACTGCAACCTCTGCCTCCTGGGTTCAAGCGATTCTCCCACCTCAGCCTCCCGAGTAGCTGGGATTACAGGCACCCGCCACCACGCCCTGCTAATTTTTGTATTTTTAGTAGAGATGGGGTTTCACCATGTTGGTCAGGCTGATCTCGAACTCCTGACCTCAGGTCATCCACCCACCTCAGCCTCCCTAAGTGCTGGGATTACAAGCGTGTTCCTGGTCTCTTTGCATCTGCGATATAACTAGGAACTCTGCCTTAGTCCTAAGCAGGGCTTTCTATCAGGTCCCCAGGCCACCCAATTACAGTGTTGGAGACTTTACCTCCAAATTATGCTCAAGGCAGCACTTCCCATCCATGTTTCTCATTTTTTCAGTGTCCTCTGCTGTTCTCACCCCCTCACCTCTTTACGAAGAAAACTTAATATTTCCCTCCATCTTACAATGCCCTGTGGATTCTTACAGCTTCCTCAGAAGCCACTTCGCGTCCCCATCTCTAGGGCACCTGTGGGACTATCTTCTTGCAGCCAGGTGACGCTTCATTTCTGAAGGTCTCTATTCCTGCTGTGCCCCCTGGGTGGGCCAAGTGGCCAGAATCATTTCACCAGGCAGGACCACTGCCCATGGCTCCCATGCAACTCTGGAGAGCTGCTGTTTCCACCCCAAGGAGTGCGATCCCCGCTACAGTACACAGTTCCTGGTTACCCCCTCCACATGCACAGAAGCGGGACATCTCAATCTCATCTCTCCCTCTTTTTTTCTTTTTTTTTTCCCCCTTTGGAAACCCGGTTTCGCTCTGTCACTCAGGTTGGAGTGCAGTGGCACAATGCCTTGAACTCCTGGGCTTGAGCAATTTCCCACCTCAGCCTCCCGAGCAGTTGGGACTACGGGTGCATGCCACTACCTCTGGCTAATTTTAAAATTTTTTTTGTAGAGATGGGGTCTTGCTATGTTGCCCAGCCTGGTCTTGAACTCCTGGCCTCAAGCCATTCTCCAGCCTTGGCCACACAAAGTGCTGAGAGAAGAGGAGAGACCACTGCGCCTGGCCCAGTCTTATCGTTCTTTTTTTTTTTTTGACGCGGAGCCCAGCCTTGGGAGGCAGATGATGAACCGTGTCCACAGTGCCCCCTACTGGAGATTCCCCACAAGCCGAGGTTTTGGAGGTGGGAAAGCTTTGGAAAGAGTCCTACCATTGTCTCATCCCTTTCTAGATATTAATTCACTTCACAGACATTCATTGAGCACCTACTATGAGCTATCACAGTGCTGGCTCTGCAGACAGAGCTGCAATGAAGACGGACGCCGTTCCCCGCGCCCCCCTCTCCCCGACACCCCCACATGTAGCTGATTCCTATTCTAGTTGGACTCCTAGAAACTCCACTTGGTTTCCAGTTGGTCTGAGTTATTTGGTGAACTCAACAAAACTTCCAGACACTCCAAGATAATTCGATCACCTGGCAGAGGGGACCTGACCTTTGCAAACTTTCCCAGAGCAGTTCCTTGGTCTGCCACCCTGCCCCAATGGCCCTGCCTCCTGGCTGAGAACCAGCCAGCTGGGATCCTCCTCCCTGGCTCCTGGCCCTTCTCTCATAGGACAATCTCATTTGTTCTGACACCTTCATTCTCAAACCCAGCAGTTATTGAGTATCACTTATAAAGGTGTATTTCCTTGAAGCAAATATTCAAGCATGTATGTTATGTAATGGATAATAGAAACTGAAGTAGAAAGGTACACGTATGGATAATAGCACAAAATAATGAAAAACAAAACAAAAAACCCCAATCTCCCAAATCAATGACTATTTACAAATTCCAAACCTATTTCTACTCAGTAATTATTCAGACGGATGTTTCCCTCGTTACTATTACTATTTGATCATAATTCCTGATTCTCCGTTTTTGAGGATTATGACTGTATCACATAACTATTTCTTTTCAATAGTTTTCATAGTTGTCATACATAAGAAAGGCTCATTCTTCTAATAAACCACAATCTAGTTAGCTGTCACCCCGCAGCTGAACAGTTTCCAGTTCTTGACTGTAATATAGAGAGCAGCCTCAAATGTCTGTATGCAAATAGTTTTTCTCTTACATTACTTTCCTGGAATGTATTCCCCAAAGTGAGACAACCTATTCTTACAATCATTTTTGTCATTCTTGCAAAGTCTTGCCAAATTATTCTCCAGGAAGCATCATTTTTATAGTGCCAGGAGTCTATTTCTCCACAAAATATTTTTAACATTTATTTTTGACCAACGCAAGCGCATTTAATTATTAATTTATTTTTTTTTTAGATGGAGTCTCATTGTGACACCCAGGCTGGAGTGCAATGGCGCGATCTTGGCTCACTGCAACCTCTGCCTCCCGCGTTCAAGTGATTCTCCTGCCTCAGCCTCCCCAGTAGCTGGGATTACGGGCATGCGCCACCATGCCTGGCTAATTTTTGTATTTTTAGTAGAGATGGGGTTTCACCATAGTGGCCAGGCTGGTCTAGAACTCCCGACCTCAGGTGATCCACCCACCTCAGCCTCCCAAAGTGCTGGGATTACAGGAGTGAGCCACTGCGTTGGGCCTTTTCTTTCCCCTTTTTAAAATTATTATTTTTCATTTTACTAATCCTTGCCTGCATACATTTCCTCCAGGGTGCAGAGCTTATGTGGTTCTTTGACCAAATACTGTTCTAGTCACCGCATGTATTACAGACCTAGCTTATCCTCGTCAAATCAAATCTACACGGTTTTCCCAGCTTCTTGGTTTTCTTTCTTTCTTTCTCTCTCTCTCTCTTTCCTCTTCTTTTTTTTTTTTTTTTTTGAGACGGAGTTTCATTCTTGTTACCCAGGCTGGAGTGCAATGGTGCAATCTAAGCTCACTGCAACCTCTGCTTCCTAGGTTCAAATGATTCTCCTGCCTCAGCCTCCCAAGTAGCTGGGATTACAGGCACCCACTCCCACACTTAGCTAATTTTTTTATTTGTAGTAGAGATGGGGTTTCTCCATGTTGGCCAGGCTGGTCTTGAACTCCTGACCTCGGGTGATCCACCCACCCCAGCCTCCCAGAGTGCTGGGATTACAGGCATGAGCCACTGCACCTGGCCCTTGGTTTTCTTATAATCATCATTATTCTTTGCTGTGCCTACCTTTGTAATTTTTAGGTAATTGAATGTGCCCGCCCAGACTTTGATGATGTCCCCCACTGCTTCAAAAAACAAGAAATGGTTTTCCCAGAAAGGGATTTTCTTTTCCCTCTACCCATGCCCTGCGCGTTCCATCTGGACTTGTCCAAAATCCCTCTGCTTCCCACGAATGCCCCACTGTCCGCAGTCCCTACATTAAGACCCCCTTCTGCCATCTCTCAGCACCCCCTGGTTAAAAACATTCTCCAAGCCTACTTGCCTCCTCAATTCCACCACTGCCACCACTTAAGAAAAGGTCCGGTGGTCACAGCCCACCTCCGACAGGTTCCTCCCTTCTGGTTTGATGCCTCTATTCATCGCAGCCCTACTGCACCTTCCAGGTTTTCTTGGCACCCCCAAGTTTCCCTTGGCCTGCAGGGTTTAGCTGTTTCCCCAGCAACAGCGGCCCAGAGGACAGCTTCCTTCACCCCCTAGTTCAGCCAAGTGAAGGCCAACACATCTCAAAAGGAATTTTGCTGGAAAATGAAGAGAAGGCAACACATAGACTCCGGGAAATGGAAAGGCACCGAAACAGAAGCGTTGGAGCCTAGAGATTTTTCTATCTTGTGTACCTCTTCCCTCAGACTGGCTCCGCAGCTGCGTGGAGGGTTCCCCTGCTCTGATACTCAGAACTTGTTTTTTTTTTTTTCATTTTTTTTTCACACTTGATCTTAGCTGAGAAGTGATGGATAACCTGCTTTTTCTGTTGTTTGTGTGTGTGTGTGTGTGTGTGTGTGTGTGTGTGTTTTCGAGACAGGGTCTGGAATGCAGCGGTGTGATCATAACTTACTGCAGCCTCAAACTCCTGAGCTCAAAGGATCCTCCCACCTCAGCCTCCTGAGTAGCTAGGTCAACAGGCATATGCTACTACACGCAGCTAATTTTTAATCTTTTGTAGAGATGGGGTCTAGTTGGCCAGGCTGGTCTCAAACTCCTGGCCTCAAGCAATCCTGCTGCCACAGCCTCCCAAAGTGCTGGGATTATAGGCATGAGCTACCGCGCCTGGCAGAGTCTGTTTTTTTGTTTTTTGTTTTTTTTTAATATTTAATCTTAGCCAAAGGCTGAGAAGCGATGGAGAACGTGGATTTTTGGACATTAATTCTGCTGGGTTTGGTTTTCCAGTAGCCTATTCTCTTCACAGCCTTTCAGTCTAACACCTCTTTGGGCCTAGCTGCGGTCTGCACTTGCAGCCCTCCTGCAAGCCCACCCTGTACTGCCACTGGTGGCTGCCGTGGTTACAGGAGCTTCCTGCCTGTGGCTGTCAGAAGAGGCCATTTACTGCCCATTTGAAATCTCAGGCTTCCTCTGACTCTGTAGGACCCTGTCCCAGTCCAAGGGGGGCCAGAGTCTCAGCTCTGTTCCACAATGCACACGCCTGACCCACCCTGGGCCCTTATTTGCCCCAAGACTCTCCCTCAGCTACTCTATCAGGAATGGTTTTGAAGAATGCAAATCAGGACAGGCTCACAAACCTCAGAAACCTAAACTATATAGCAGCGGTGGTGGTGGCAGCAGCCACCCACAAAAAGCAAGAGGCAGGTGAACCCCCAGCATCCCCCACCACCCACTTGCCTCCTCTGCTTCTGAGAGTTACGGTCACGCCACCACCCTTGGTCCCTATTCTCATACACTAGAGGACGGGTTAGCAGCTTGGCACTCCATGTTGCGAAGTTGCCAACCCCTGCCCTTCAGGAAAATGTCCTCAGCCGCCACCTCCCATGGACAGCTCTGCCTCCTTCCTGTCCTCTTCCTCCCCACTCCCTCCCACCCTAGTCATAGCCCCTTTAACTGTCCGGAAAACGGACCCGAAAGACGTGGATGGTCCCGTTACTGAGGGACACAACCAGGTACCTGCCATCCACCATGGTGGTAACCCTGGGCTTTTCCAGGCCGTGGTAGGCTGTCAGGAAGTCTCCAAGGAGGGACCCCTTCGGATCCAGGATCACCACCTTGTTGACTTCTCGAAGGGTCAGGAAGATGTAGCCCTTCTTATCCACAGACACGGAGCCCGGCTGGCAGCCATGCAGGCCTGGCCCCTTGTACTCCCCAACCACCTGGCCCAGCCCATCACAGATTACCACGCTATTCTGCTGCCAATCCGACCCCACGAAATGCCCCTGGGGGCTGGTGGTCAGAAACACCAGTGCCCGCAGGCCCCGGCTGGCCTTGCCCCCAGGAATGAACCGAGTGGCCAGGCTGCCTTCCATATTGTACACCTCCACGTGGCCCGCCACGCTGACAGCCACACGGTCCCCGCTTGGCAGCGCCGCCACTGCGTGGCTGGCCTGGGAGAGGCTCAGGGCCCGGCGCCACTGCACCTCGCCGTCGGGGCTGATGAGATAGAGCCGTGCACCAGCGGAGAAGGCCACGGCACTCTGCAGGGCGGCCACGCTGCAAGGGGAACAGCCCTCAGGGACCGGCACGGTGCCCTTGTAGTCGCCATTGAGGGAGAAGCATTTCAGCGCCCGATTCTGCTCATCCGCCACCAGGATCTCCCGGGGGCCGAAGGGACACAGCCCAGTGATCCGGGGGGACCGCTTGTCCCCAGGCATCCGCGTGGGGAAACTGCAGGAAAAGATGGGTCTGGGGAGGAGGCCAGAGCCGTCCAGGTTCGGGCCCAGGGCTGGGCTGGGCTCCCGGGAAATTGACTTGAGCCTGCCTTTGAACTTTTTCTTCTTGTTTGGTCTGCCACCCCTGTGGGGCTGGGGTCCTCCATCCTCGTGGGGTATCTGGGCCCTGTTCTCCTCCAAGGTCTGGACTCTGTCCTCTCGGGTTGTCTGGGCTTTTTCCTCTTTTGGGGTCTGGGCTCCATCTCTGGCCTGGGGTTGGACCCCACCCTGTCTCTCCGTCTTCGGTGCATCCTCTCTCCTGCTCTGGCTCTCCTCACCTCCCTGGGTACCAGGTCCGTCTTTCCCACCATCCTTCTGGGGCTGCTGCTCCTCAAAGGACAGCTGTAGCAGGTGGCAGTTCTTGTCCAGCAGCCCAGGATGGAGCTCCAGCTGCGGGAGCAGGCAGGGGGCCGGCCCCGGTGCCCAGGGGCAGCCCTGCAGCTGCCGGAGCCGCTGCGCAATCGCCCCTTCCAGGGAGAGGATCTCAGCCTCTCGCCCCAGGCTGAGTACCCGGTGGGCAAAGGCAGCCGCTGCCCTGGCCACCTGCTCACGGCCCTCGAGCTCTGCCAGCCTCTCCCGAGCAGCCTCTTCAGCAGCCTCCACGTGGGCTCGTAGCTGCCCCAGCACCTCCTGCTTCTGGGCCAGCAGGGCCCGGAGGACGCCCTCAGCCGCCTCCTCCACCTGTGTCCCCACCCGGGCCGCCTGCTCCCGCAGCCGGGCCAGCGCCTCCTTCTCCATCCTCCGCGCCGCCTCCAGCTCCACCAGGTTACTGTCCACACCAGCCAGCAGCTCCTCCAGGCCCGGCCTCCGGGCACGCACAGCCTCGGCCAGAGGTAGGCAGGGGTGGTCCAGGTGGGGGTCTAGGCGGCACTCTCTGCACAGCAACTGCGAGCAGGGCTGGCACAGGAAGCGCAGTGCCTCCCCGGGGTGCTGGGGACACTGGGCCGCCTGGCGCTCCCGGGCCTCCTCATCATACCATCCCGCCCTGTAGCCCACCAGGTCCACCACGCGGTGGGTGTGGGTCTGGCGGGTGCAACGGTGCCCGTCGGCACAGGCCTGGCACAAGTCGTCGGCACAGTCCAGGCACCGGGCCGTGGCCGGCCCCCCGGCGCTGGTGCCACCCACCAGGGGACACAGGGCACAGGCTGGCTTCCCGGCACGCAGGTCTCCACAGGCTCGGGCCTTCACCAGGTCCAGCAGCCCATTGACGAAGAAGTTGGTCTTGAAAGCGGCCACCCCCTCAGGTGGCACGGGCACGGTCTCGCGACACTCGGGGCAGCGGATGTGGCTGCCATCAGCCAGCTGGCCCAGGCAGTCCTGGCAGTAGGTATGCAGGCAGGGCAGTGTCTTGGGTGCCTGCAGCTGCTCCAGGCAGATTTTACAGGCCAGAAAGTCGCTGCTCAGGGCCTCTAGGAGGGAGGGCGAGGACCCATGGGAAACCATGCTGCAGGCAGAGGCATCAGGATCAGAGTTGAGAATGTACCTTCACCAGCTCACCATCTAGCTTCTACCCTGCCCCACCCCCCACCGTCCTCAACCCCCACGGGATCCCTAGGGCTAGGGGCTGACCCAAATGGCCGGGAAGGAACCTAAGGTCTCACCTGAATGGCCAGGAACTTCCTTCTAGTCTTCTGAGGACTTGGGCCACTTGCTCCTGAGCGAAGGAGCTGTCCTCCTCCTTCTCCTCCTCTTCCTCCACTTCCGTGTGTACATCCAGCAAACGTAAAAATGTCAGTGCTACTTGTTGGATCAGACCTGCGAGAAATGACAAGACCAGGAGTCCCTGGCCTTAGCTAATAATTGAATCCTCAGCGTCCCCAGTTCACAGGCCTTGTAGCAAATGTGGTGCAAGCCCTCCTGTGTGCACAGGTACCGGGGTCCTGCTGTATGGGGTGCCAGGGTGCGAGGGGCAGGCAGTAAGGACACAGATGGGGATCCCAGTGGGCAGAGATGCCTAGGTCCTGCCAGTTAGGATAGACTCTTGCAGTAGTTTAGGGGGCTTTAATCCTCCAAGCCCCATACACCTGCCTTCTTTTTATTTTATTTTATTTTACTTTTTAGCAATAGGGTCACCCTCTGTCACCCAGGCTGGAGTGCAGTGGCGTGATCATAGTTCACTGCAGCCTCAAACTCCTAGACTCAAGTCTCTCGAGTAGTTGGGAGTACAGGCATGTGCCACCATGCCCAGCCTTTTTTTTTTTTTTTGAGACAGAGTCTCACTCTGTTGCCCAGGCTGGAGTGCAGTTGTGTGATCTTGGCTCACTGCAACCTCCACCTGCCAGGTTCAAGCGATTCTCCTGTCTCAGCCTCCCAAGTAGCTGTGATTACAGGTGTGCACCATCATGCCTGGCTAATTTTTGTATGTTTAGTAGAAACAGAGTTTTGCTCTATTGGCCAGGCTGGTCCTGAACTCCTGACCTCAGGTGATCCACCCTCCTCGGTCTCCCAAAGTGCTGGGATTATAGGCGTGAGTCACCACGCCCAGGCACCCAGGCCATTTTTTAAAAATTATCACTTTTTGTAGAGATGGGGTCTTGCTGTGTTGCCCAGGCTGGTCTCCAACTCCTGGCCTCAGGCGATCCTCTCGTCTAGGCCTCCCCCAAAGCATTAGGATTACAGGCATGAACTACCGCGCCCGCCTGGCCATACACCTGTCTTCTGCTAGACCTGGGGCAGTGTCGTCGGTGGTGAAGGCCCCACTTCCTGCATCCAACAGTTTCTAAAGGGGATTCTGGAGCGGGCAGAAAAAAGGCCTAGGGGAAGTGCTGGCCCCCTTCCGGCTGCTGGCTCACCCTCGGATAGACTTGGCCTTGGCTTATCTCCTGGAGTTCTGTTCTTTTAGCTTTTCCTGCTGAACGCATTCCAGAAACCTCTGGAGGGAGGGAGTCCTGAGCTCCTGGCACAGTGGCTGAGACCTACTTGTTGGGCAGACTTGGTGGAATGTCCCCTTTTCTGGGGCCGGGAGACCTCAGAGAGTGGGACGGGGTCTTTCTTGTGGGGACCTGTGGCCACGGAGCGGGAGGGAGGCGGGTGCAGTTTCCAGCCTGCCCTCTCCTCCTGCCTTCCGGGTGCCTCTTCCCCACCGCGCTCCCCTCCCTTCCTCCTCCTCCTGTGCTCTCTCTCCACTCCCCTCCCCCTACTCCCTCCGCTCAGTCCTTCCTATAGCTGTGCCGCCCCCAACCCCTTACCTAGCCAGAGCGGATCTTGGCCTCTAGGATGGCGAGGGGGCCTGGGGCCTGGGGCCTGGAGGCCGCTGTTGCTGGGTGCCTGAAAAAGAAACAAAACTGAAACTAATTGTACTTGTGGTGCAACTTCCGTCCCAGCCGGGGACACACCAACTCGCCTCGCACAGCCTCAGGCCCCGCCTTCCTCCCCACCCAGCCCTGTCCTCTCCCTCGGAGGCCCCCACCCCAGCAGTGGGCAGGCTTGGGCTGGAGTCCACCAGCCAGGTCTGCCTGTCAGTCCAGCCTCAGGGCTAAGTGTGTGTATGTCATAAACGGAACTACCTGAGGGCAGGTTCTCTGAGTAGAGGGTGGAGGGTCACAAGGTTTATTTGTGGGAAGAAATGAGAGCTCATCTGTGATTCAGAGACCGGGGTAACTAGATGCATGGCCTCAGGCAGGGTCTGCAGCTTTGCTAACACCCCTGGCAGGCAGGTGCCTGCAAAGCCTCATTTCATAAACCTTTGCTGAGCTGTAGGAGAGGCTGTGGGGGATCGGATAAGAAGCCTCAAGCTGAGGGAACAGCACAGGCTTCCTGGAGGAGGCATCAATGAGATGAGTTTAAAGAAGGCGGGAGGATCTCTTGGGCCCAGGAGTTCAAGACCAGCCTGGGCAATATGGTGAGACCCAGTCTCCACAAAAAATTAAAAAACTAGCCGTGCATGGTAGCAGGTACCTGTAGTCTCAGACACTCAGGAGGCTGAGGCAGGAGGATCACTTGAGCCCAGGAGGTCAAGGCTGCAGTGAGCCATGATGGTGCCACGGCACTCCAGCCTGGAGGACAGAGCAAGACCCTGTCTAAAAAATAAAACAATAAGAGGGCATAGAGGGCTGGAGAACAGAGAAGAATGTTCTCGTTCCAGGTACTGGGAACAACAAGGGTGCATCCCCATTTAGGATGATGTGTGTGGAGAGGATACGAGAGTGTTGGTGAGAAGCCTGCATTTTATCAAAAAAGACAAAAGAATCATTGCAGGAGATTTCCCTCAACATTTCATGAAAAAATAGTTTGTATTTTGAGACGAAGCCTCACTCTGTCGCCCAGGCTGGAGTACAGTGGCGTGATCTCAACTCACAGCAACCTCCGCCTCCCGGGTTCAAGCGATTTTCCTGCCTCAGCCTCCCAAGTAGCTGGGATTACAGGCAACCACCACCAAGCCCGGCTCATTTTTGTATTTTTAGTAGAGATGGGGTTTCACTATGCTGGCCAGGCTGGTCTTGACCACCCGCCTCGGCTTCCCAAAGTGCTGGGATTACAGATGAGAGCAACCATGCCCAGCCCCATTTTATGAAAAATTCAAAGCACAAAGAAGTTAAAAGGGCTGGGCGCAGTGGCTCACGCCTGTAATCCCAGCACTTTGGGAGGCCAAGGCGGGCGGATCATGAGGTCAGGAGATCGAGACCATCCTGGCTAACATGGTGAAACCCCGTCTCTAATAAAATTCAAAAAAAAAAAAGAAAAAAAAAATCAGCCGGGTGTGGTGGCAGGCGCCTGTAATCCCAGCTACTTGGGAGGCTGAGGCAGGAGAATGGCATGAACCCAGGAGGCGGAGCTTGCAGTGAGCCGAGATTGCGCCATTGCACTCAGCCTGGGTGACAGAGTGAGACTCCCTCTCAAAAAAAAAAAAAAAAAAAAAGAAGAACTTGAAAGAATTGCAGTGAACACCCATATCTCCACAATTTCTATTCTACAATTATCATTTTAGCATAGTTAATTAATTACATACATATGCATGTTTGTTCCTTTTTATCCACATGGCGGAATTTAGGTAGGAAACTGAACCTGTGAGATCTCACTCTGGCAGCAGTGGAGAGGACAGAAGGGAGCCTGACCTCAGGGTCTGGGTGAAAGGTCTCCAGGGGCTGAGACATACATGCCAGAGAGGTAGGTGGAAATCCAAAAGAGACAGGGTCACAGAGGCCATGGCGGGAAATGCTGCACTTCTAGAAGGACCAGGGGGTCGGCACTGTTGAATGCTGCTGACCAGACAGGCAACCAAGGTGAGGACAGAAAAATAGGCCGGGCGCGGTGGCTCACACCTGTAATCCCAGTGCTTTGGGAGGATCACTTGAGGCCAGGAGCTCAGGGACCAGCCTGGTCAACATGGTAAAACCTCGTCTCTACTAAAAATAAAAAATAAAAATAAAAAACCAAACTTAGCGAGGCATGGTGACAGGCACCTGTAATCTTAGCTACTCAGGAGGCTGAGGCAGGAGAACCGCTTAAACCTGGGAGGCAGAGGTTGCAGTGAGCCTAGATTGCGCCATTGCACTCCTGGGCAACAGAGTGAGACTCCATCTTAAAATATATATACATATTAGCTGCCTGGTGGCTCACACCTGAAGTCCCAGCTATTCAGGAGGCTGAAGCAGGAGGTTCACTAGTGCCCAGTAATTCAAGGCTGCATGCGCCATGATCATGCCACTGCACTCCAGCCTGGGTGACATATCAAGACTATCTCTAAAAAAAAAAAAAAAAAAATTAAAATTAAAATTAAATTCTGTGTTGTGAATCTTGTAAGGTCTCAATATAATGGTCAAGGAAGGCCATTATAAGGCTTCCAGCAGGGAAGTTTGGACTTTGTCCTGTAGGTATTGGAGGGGGTGGCCAGCACAGACATTTGTTTGTTTGTGTTTTGTTTGTTTGTTTGTAGAGATGAGGTCTTTCTGTGTTGCCTAGGCTAGTCCTGGGATTATAGGCATGGGCTCCTAAGCCTGGCCCCCAGCAGAGGTTTTTAATCCTAAATTATAATGTGGATACTTTAAAACACTCATATCATCCTTTTAATGCAATTAACTACTTCTTTCCCGTGTGTATGCCCTTTGATCTCTGTCCGTATTTTACATAATTATATTTTTAGGGTACATATACTTTTTGTCTATAAAACTTAGCACTAGGCCGGGCACGGTGGCTCAAGCCTGTAATCCTAGCACTTTGGGAGGCCGAGATGGGTAGATCATGAGGTCAGCAGATTGAGACCATCCTGGCTAACACGGTGAAACCCCGTCCCTACTAAAAAAAAAAAAAATACAAAAAACTAGCCGGGCGAGGTGGTGGGCGCCTGCAGTCCCAGCTACTCGGGAGGCTGAGGCAGGAGAATGGTGTAAACCCGGGAGACGGAGCTTGCAGTGAGCTGAGATCCGGCCACTGCACTCCAGCCTGGGCGACAGAGCAAGACTCTGTCTCAAAAAAAAAAAAAAAAAAAAACTTAGCGCTATACCAACTGGTAAACAAAATTATGAGGCAGGTGTGGTGACCCATGCTTATAATCCCAGCACTTTGGGAGGCCAAGGTGGGAGGATTGCTTGAGTTCACGAGTTGGAGACCATCCTGGGCGACGTACTGAGACCCCCTGTCTTTGCTGAAAAAATAAAAAATTAGAAAGAGGGTACATGTTCTCAGGATCTCCCAGGGCTGTGTCACAAGTCATTAAAAAAAATAATAATAATGTGCCTGTAGTTCCAGCTACTTGGGAGGCTGAGGTGGGAGGATTGCTTGAGCCCCAGAGTTCAAGACCAGCCTGGGTAGCATTGAGGTAGAAATTTAAAAATAATAGTAATAATAAGTACTGCATTCATTCACTCCAAGAAAAGTAAAAGCCAAGGCCCAGAATGTGGGAAGGTAAAGGTTAAAAAGAAAAGTAGAACAAATTTTCCTCTGCCTAACAAGCTCACTTCCAGGACAGTTAAAAGACAACGCTGTTCGAGAAGTCGAAACCAAAGGAATAGGCTCCAGACAGCCTCCCTCTAAAGCAAAGGTGAAGAAGAAAAAAAAAAAAAAAAGAAGACAAATGTCTGTATTCAGCCAGTTCTTGTTTTTTCTTTTGACGCAGTTATAAGGCCACCAGCTATGCCAGGCCACGAGTGCCAAGTCATCTATACTATAGATTATGTGACCTGTCATTATATGATTAACTGTCTTTGTTTTGCTTCTCCAAGTTTGCTTATAATAATCCTGCTCAGTCTTTGCTCAAGGCTCAGCTTTTTGGATGTGAATCCACTGAGCCAGCGCACACCTTAGAAAAATATCCTCCTGTATTCACCCATACTGGTCTCTCTAGTCCTCTGTATCATACAACAACACAGAGAAATCTCATCTCTAAAAAACAAACAGGACAGGCAGCGGCTCACACCTGTAATTCCAGCACTTTGGGAGGCCGAGGTGGGCAGATCACCTGAGGTCAGGATTTCGAGACCACCCTGGCCAACATGGCAAAACCTCGTCTCTGCTAAAAATACAAAAATTAGCTGGGTGTGGTAGCACGCTCCTATAATCCCAGCTACTTGGGAGGCTGAGACAGGAGAATCACTTAACCAGTAGGCAGAGGTTGCAATGAGTCAAGATCGCACCACTGCACTTCCGCCTGGGCACCAGAGTGAGACTCTATCTCAATAATAATAATAATAATAACAACAACAACAACAACAAACAAAATTATGGGAGGCTATTGTGTGGACTGAACTCCTGCATTAGACTCCTGCCAACCAGACCAAACCAAAATGGAGTCACTCATGCTAAATGCCACATCATCAAACCGAGAGTTTGAGGAAGCAGATAGATTCCCAAACAGACCAGTTTTTCTTGAAAACAAGGGATTCCAGTCGACTTGAGTGAACATAATAAGGAAGTCCCTGTTGCTTTAACCTTCCAAAAAAGCAACGTAAAGTAACCTAAGCTTAACCAATTAGCTTGTTTTTCTATTCTTCTGTTTCCTTGTTCCTTCCTTACAAAACTCACTGTTCTGCAGTTACAGTGTGAGACTGTCAGCTTATTTCGTAGAATGGTAGGCGGCTCCCTTCATGAATGGCGAAAGCCCACTACACTATAACTAGAATTGTTATAATGTTGTCATTTGACAAAATATTTTCTTTTTCTTTCTCTCTCTCTCTCTTTTTTTTTTTTTTCTGACAAGGTCTTGCTCTGTTGCCCAAGCTGGAGTGCAGTGGCTCGATCTCAATTCACTGCAACTTTCTCCTCCCAGGCTCAAACAATTCTCCTGCCTCAGCCTTCTGGGTAGCTAGGACTATAGGCATATGCCATCATGCCCAGCTAATTTTTGTATTTTTTTGTAGAGACATTAAAAATGGTTTTCACCATGTTGGCCAGGCTGGTCTCAAACTGCTGAGCTCAGGTGATCTGCCTGCCTCATCCTCTCAAAGTGCTAGGATTACAGGCATGAGCCACCATGCCCAACTGACAAAATATTTTCTAGGATTTTACATATTCTTTGTAGTTTTTAGAATTAATGGCTTCATAAATTATCTGCTGTAATTTTAAACAAAAAAAAAACCCCTGGCTGGGCACGGTGGCTCACGCCTGTAATCCCAGCACTTTGAGGGGGCCGAGGCGGGTGGATCACGAGGTCAGGGGATTGAGACCATCCTGGCTAACATGGTGAAACTCCGTCTCTATTAAAAAATACAAAAAAATTAGCTGGGCATGGCGGCGGGTGCCTGTAGTCCTAGCTACACGGGAGGCTGAGGCAGGAGAATGGCATGAACCCAGGAGGTGGAGGTTGCTGTGAGCCGAGATCGCGCCACTGCACTCCAGCCTGGGCTACAGAGCAAGATTCTGTCTCAAAAAACAACAACAACAACAACAACAACAAAAACCTGATTTGTATTTAGCTTTTGCCAATTTTCATAATGTAAACTTGGTGTAAATACTCCCACTGTGGCTGAGGTCATCATGCACACCACCACTGATTTAACAACCAGCCCACATGAAGGGGTGGCCTGCCCCTCCACACCTGTGGGTGCTTCTCGTTAGGTGGAATGAGAGACTTGAGAAAAAGAATAATACACAGAGACAAAGTATAGAGAAAGAAAAGCGGGGCCTAGGGGACCGGTGCTGTGCTTACAGAGGACCCACACCGGCACCGGCCTCTGAGTTCCCTTAGTATTTATTGAGAATTATCTTTACCATCAAAAAGGATAAGGGAGTGGCTGGACAATAGGATCATTGTAGGGAGGAAATCAGCAGTAAGACATATGAACAAAAAATCCTTGTAACATGAATAAGTTTAAAGGAAAATGCTGTGCCTTGAGATGTATATGCGACATCTCCATAAACCTTTTAGCAGTATTGCTCCAGCAAGTCCCACCTTATTCCTAAAGGTGGTTTCTCCTCACTCAGTAAACAAGGCACACAATGGGTATTACCCGGAGATGTTCCATTACCCAGGGAGGGGCAGGAGACAAATGTTTTTCTCTTTCTTGAGATTTAAGAGAATGGTGATGACCTTTAACCATAAGCAGCCTTTAGGCACTTGTTTAACAAAGCACATTCTGCACCGCCCAAAATCCTTTTAACCTTAAGTCACCACAGCACATGTCTCTTGCAAGGACAAGGTTGGAGGTAAGGTCACAGATTAACAGCATCTCAAATACAGAACTAAATGGAGTCTTTTATGTCTACTTCCTTCTATATAGACACAGTAACAGGCTGATCTCTCTTTCTTTTCCCCACACCCACAGAATTCTTTTTAAAATAATTTTTATTTGTTATTATTTCTTATTGAGACAGGGTCTCGCTGTGTTGGGCAGCGTGGTCTTGAACTCCTGGCCTCAGGTGGTCCTCCCGCGTCAGCCTCCCAAAGTGCTAAGCAATGAGCTCTCAGGATCCAGTACCCTTTGGAAGCTTTCAGAATGTTCTTTGATCCCAGTGTTCGGAATTTCACAGTGAGTGCGTCCTGCTGGGCATGTAGTGGCTCTTAAATCTGCCAACATGGCTGGGCACAGTGGCTCACGCCTGTAATCCCAGCACTTTGGGAGGCTGAGGTGGGTGGATCACCAGAGGTCAGGAGTTCGAGACCAGCCTGGCCAACATGGTGAAATCTTGTCTCTACTAAAATACAAAATTGGCGGGGTGTGGTGGCGGGGTGTCTGTAACCCAGCTAATGGGGAGGCTGAGGCAGGAGAATCCCTTGAGCCTGGGAGGCAGAGGCTGCTGTGAGGTGAGACTGTGCCACTGTACTCTTTGCACTCTAGCCTGGGCAACACAGTGAGACTCCATCTCAAAAAAAAAAAAAAAAATCTGCCAACATGGGCCTTGAGGTGTGGGAAATTTTCTCAAGGATTTTGTGGAAATTCTCTCCCCTCTGTTTTCTCTTCTGAGCTCTCACCATTCAGGGTTGTGCCTCATGAGTGAGTCCTCTCATTTCATATTTTCTCTTCTCTTTTCTTTTTCCTGTTTCTTTCCCCCTCCCCTCCCCTCCCCTGCCCTCCCCTCCCTTCCGCTCTCCTTTCTTTTCTTTTCTTTTCTTGAGGGAGTTTTGCTCTTGTGGCCCAGGCTGCAGTGCAATGGCGCGATCTCTGCTCACCACAACCTCCGCTCCCCAGGTTCAAGCGATTCTCCTGCCTCAGCCACCCGAGTAGCTGGGATTACAGGCATGTGCCCCCACACCCAGCTAATTTTGTATTTTTAGTAGAGACGGAGTTTCTCCATGTTGATCAGGCTGGTCTCAAACTCCTGACCTCAGGTGATTCGCCCGCCTCGGCCTCCCAAAGTGCTGGGATTACAGGCTTGAGCCACCGCGCCCAGCCTTTTTTTTTTTTTCTGCTTTCTGGATGACTTCCTTAATTAAAACCTTCCAACCCGGCCGGGCGCGGTGGCTCAAGCCTGTAACCCCAGCACTTTGGGAGGCCGAGACGGGCGGATCACAAGGTCAGGAGATGGAGACCATCCTGGCTAATACGGTGAAACCCCGTCTCTACTAAAGAATGCAAAACACTAGCCGGGCGACGAGGCGGGCGCCTGTAGCCCCAGCTACTTGGGAGGCGGAGGCAGGAGAATGGCGTGAACCTGGGAGGCGGATGGCCTGAACCTGGGAGGCGGAGCTTGCAGTGAGCTGAGATCCGGCCACCGCACTCCAGCCTGGGCAACAGAGCCAGACTCCGTCTCAAAAACAAAAACAAACAAACAAACAAAAACCTTCCAACCCTTCTATTGTGTCTTTCAAATCTGCCATTACAGTTTTTTGTTTGTTTGAGAGGGTCTCGTTCTGTCACCCAGGCTGGAATGTGGGGGCTCGATCTCAGCTCTCTGCAACCTCTGCCTCCTGGGTTCAAGCAATTCTTCTGCCTCAGCCTCCTGAGTAGCTGGGAATACAGGTACGTGCCACCATGCCCGGCTAATTTTTGTATTTTTTGTAGAGATGAGGTTTCACCATATTGGCCAGGCTGGTTTCGAATTCCTGACCTCGTGATCCACCCCCCTCGGCCTCCCAAAGTGCTGGGATTACCAGGTGTGAGCCACCGCGCCTGGCCTGAAACCATAGTAATTGGAAGGTTTTAATTAAGGAAATCATTCAGAAAGCAGAAAAGAAAAAAGAAAAAAATAGGAGTACAGTGGCATGATCTAGGCTCACTGGAACCTCCACCTCCTGGGTTCAAGAGATTCTCCTTCCTCTTGAATCCAGGAGGGTTCAAGCCTCTTGAGTAGCTGGGACTACAGGCACCCACCTAGCTAATTTTTATATTTTTAGTGGAGATGGGGTTTCACCATGTTGGCCAGGCTGGTCTTGAACTTCTGACCTCAGCCTTGGCCTCCCAAAGTTCAGGGATTATAGGTGTGATCCACTGCACCCAGCCAAAAAAATTAAAAAAAATTTTTACAAATTGCATAGAACTACGCACGCACACACACACACACATACATGCACACACACATGAGTGCATGTCAAAACTACTGCAATCTGAATAAGATCTGTAGTCTAGTTAATAGTATTGGACCAATGTCAATTTCCTTATTTTTATATTGTACTGTATCAGGATTGTGTTGGCAATTACTCGACTATGTACACTTGTCAAAACTCATTGAACTATATAATTAAATGGATGGTTTTTAGTTTATATAAATTATAGCCCAATGAAGCTAATTTTAAGATATAAAATATTAGGCCAGGGATGGTGGCTCATGCCTGTAATCCAGCACTTTGAGAGGCCAAGGCAGGTGAATCACTTGAGGTCAGGAGTTTGAGACCAGCCTGGCCAACATGGTGAAACCCTGTCTCTACAAAAATACAAAAATTAGTCAGGCCTGGTGGTGGGCACCTGTAGTCCAGCTGCTTGGGAGGCTGAGGCAGGAAAATTGCTTGAACCTGGGAGGTAGAGGTTGCAGTGAGCTGAGATCGTGCCACTGCACTCTAGCCTGGGCGACAGAGCGAGACTCCACCTCAAAAAATAAATACATAAAATACAATAAATAAAAATACAAAAATTAGCTGGGCATGGTGGTGCCTGCCTGTAGTCTGTTACTCTGGAGGCTGAGGCCCGAGAATTGCTTGAACCTGGGAGGCAGAGATTGCAGTGAGCCAAGATCACGCCACTGCACTCCATCCTGGGCCACACAGTGAGATTCTACATCAAAAACAAACAAACAAACAAACAAAAGAAAGAAAGAAAGAAAAAGAAAAGAAAAAAAAAAAAGTAAAATTGTAATCCTAGGCCCATCCCTCTTCTCCCAGTGCCAACGCCTCAGGATTGGATGTCTAGTGATAGCAAAATATGTGTGGCAGCCCAGGTAGCCTCTTTTTACCCTTTATCCTATAAACCTCTCTGACATTTGAAGTTGTGATCACTTCCTTCTCAAAACTCACACCTCTCTAGGTCGACCCCCCCCTTCCCCCTCCTCCTCTGCCCCCTTCCCTCTGCCCTGCTGGCTTCTCTTCCGCTGCCTGTTCCGCAATTGCTGGACATACCTGTGCTCCCAGTGCCCACGGCACCATCCACTCTGAACCATCTTTGCCATCCAGGCCCACCAGAGGGAGCTCTGTCCCCTGCTAATGCTGCCTGCGGGCTCTGGGCGATGGTCAATTACCCAGTCACCCATAAAAACCACCTTTAGTTCATCCAGTAAACCATAATGTTGCCATGGTAACTACTGCCTTCCTTGTGTTTTCCTCCTTAGCCAATTCTGTAGGCTAATTCTAGAATGACTGTTCCTGCGTGGTCACTCTCCCCATCAGTGTCCATGGCAGCTCTTATAAGACCTCATGACAATACCACGTCCCTGCATGTTCAGCCGTGCCAGGCAGCTGGAGAAGGGCAGGGACGGTGCATAGACCAGCGGGCAGAGCCTGGGGAGGTCCCTGTCAGCCTGCGGTTGCTCCTGCCAATCATCATAGGCCCTGTGTGTCCCTTCTAGGCTGCCAGACCCAGGGGCCCATCCCCAGTTCCTGTTTTGTTTGTTTTGTTTTGCTTTGTTTTGTTTTGTGAGACGGAGTCTTGCTCTGTCACCCGGGCTAGAGTGCAGTGGTGTGATCTCGGATCACTGCAACCTCAGTCTCCTGGGTTCATACATCTCCTGTCTCAGCCTCCTGAGTAGCTGGGACTATAGGTGCACACCACCACACTTGGCTAATTGTTGTATTTTTTAGTAGAGATGGGGTTTTGCCATGTTGGCCAGGCTGGTCTTGAACTCCTGACCTCAGGTGATCCGCCCACCTCAGCCTCCCAAAGTGCTGGGATTATAGGTGTGAGCCACTGTGCCTGGCCCCCAGTTCCTGTTTATACTAGGAAAACTCCCTCAAATATTCCATTTTCTCCTTCTACTACTTCTTCCTCCAGGGTCTCAGATATAACATCTAAAGAAGCACCAAAAATGTTATTAATCAGCATACTTTTTTTGTGGATATGTTAATAATTAATATTTTAATGCAATTTTTTAAAAAAATCACCACATCTATAATAAACATAATATCACAATTTTAAGTAAAGACAGAGTCAGCGTACTGAGATTTCCTTTTGCCACTGGATCCTTCGTTTAGCCTATTTTCCATCTTCTGTTCTTGGTTTTGTTTTTAGTTTTAGAGACAGAGTCTTGCTTTGTCACCCAGGCTCTAGTGCAGTGCTGTGACCATAGCTCACTGCAGGCTTGAACTCCTGGGCCCAAGCAATTCTCTCACTTCAGTCTCCTGAGTAGCTGAGATTACAGACGCACGCTGCCACGGCTGGCTAATTTTTTGTATTTTTAGTAGAGACAGGGTTTCACCGTGTTCCCCAGGCTGGTCTCACACTCCTGAGCTCAATCCACCCGCCTCAGCCTCCCAAAGTGCTGGGATTACAAGAGTGAGCCACGGCGCCCAGCTATTTTATCTTTTGTAGAAATGGAGGGGTCTCACTATGTTGCCCAGGCTGGTCTCAAACGCCTGGCCTTGAGTGATCCTCCTGCCTTGGCCTCCAAAGTGCTGGGGTCACCGGAGAGACACAGCGCCCAGCCTATTTCCCATTTTAAAAACACAAGAGGCCGGGCGCCGTGGCTCACGCCTATAATCCCAACCCTTTGGGAGGACGAGGCGACTGGATCACAAGGTCAGGAGTTCGAGACCAGCCTGACCAATATGGTGAAATTCCGTCTCTACTACAAATACAAAAATTAGCTAGGCGTGGTTGTGGGCGCCTGTAATCCCAGTTACTGGGGAGGCTGAGGCAGGAGAATTGCTTGAGCCCGGGAGACAGAGGTTGCAGTGAGCCGAGATTGTGCCACTGCACTCCAGTCTGGGCGACAGAGTGAGACTCCATCTCAAAATAAATAAATAAATAAAAATTAAAAAAAAAAAAAAAAAAACAAGAAAGCCAGTTCCCTGCTTGACCTTGCATGCCCCTGCCAGTGAACAATGTCTGCCTTTGTTCTCCTTTTCCTCTGGGACCCACTCCAGACAGGCTCTTGTTCTCAACACTCCAGGGAAGCTGTTCTGGACGAGGTCATCAATCACCTCCCCATTGTCTGTGCTCCTCTTATTCAACTGCAGTATTTGACAGAGGAATTCGCTTCCTCCTTGAAACTCTCTTCTCTTGGTATCTTGGCCTCTCATCTCCGTTGGTTCTCTTCCTACTCCCTGGCTATTCCTTCTCTGAGTTCTTCTACCATCCTGACCCTAAACATCAGCATGCGTTTAGACCTCCTCTCCGTCCACACTCCCTCCCTGAGGTAGCCCATCCAGTCTTATGGCTTTAAATGACTGTCATAGTTCATTTTGTGTTGCTATAAAAAAAATACCTGAGGCTGGGAGACTGATCGACTGATTGATTGATTGATTGAGATGGAGTCTGGCTCTGTTACCTAGGCTGGAGTGCAGTGGCTTGATCTCAGCTCACTGCAACCTCCACCTCCCAGGTTCAAGTGATTCTCCTGCCTCGGCCTCCTGAGTAGCTGGGATTACAGGCACGTGCCACCATGCCCAGCTAAGTTTTGTATTTTTAGTAGAGATAGAGTTTCACCATGTTGGCCAGGCTAGTCTTGAACTCCTGACTGCAGGTGATCCACCCCCCTCGGCCTCCCAAAGTGCTGGGATTACAGGCATGAGCCACCTTGCTTGGTCAGAGGCCAAATAAAAAAGTTTTATTTGGCTCATGATTCTGATGGCTAGGAAGTTCAAAACTGGGCAGTTGTATCCGGTGAGGACCTCTTTTGTAGAGATGAGGTCTCACTGTGTTGCCCAGGCTGGTCTCAAACTCCTGGGCTCAAGCAATTCATCCACCTTGGCCTCCCAAAGCGCTGCTTCCAATTATGGAGGAAGGTGAAAGAGAGCTGGTGTGTGCAGAAATCACATCGTGAGAGAGAAAGCAAGAGAGAATGAGGAGAGGTGACAGGCCCTGTTTAACAACCCTGCTCTTGAGGGAACTAATAGAGTAAGAACTCACTCACCTCATATTCAGGGAAGACATTGATCTATTCATGAGGGATCTGACCCAAGACCCACACACCATCCATTAGGGTCCACCTCCAACACTAGGATCAAATTTCAACATGCTGAGGTCCTCACACTTGTAATCCCAGCACTTTTGGAGGCCAAGGTGGATGGATAGCTTGAGCCCAGGAGTTTGAGACCAGCCTAGGCAACACAGTGAGGCCTCATCTCTACAAAAACTACAAAAATTAGCTGAGTGTGGTGATGCATGCCTGTAGTCCTAGCTACTTGGGAGGCCGAGGTGGGAGGATCACTTGAGCCCAGGAGTTTGAGGCTGCACTGAGCCATGATCATTCCACTGCACTCCCGCCTGGGCAACAAAGCAAGACCCTGTTTTAAAAAAAAAAAAAGAAACAGCAAATTTCGACATGAGGTTTGGAGGCATCAAGCACCCAAACCATAGCAATGATGTTATATCCATCCTTTATAGAATGGTAATGTCTTCCTTTCTCTTTTTCTTTCTTTCTTTCTTGCTTGCTTGCTTTCTTTTTCTTTCTTTCTCTTTCCTTTCCTTCTTTCCTTTCTTTCTTTCTTTCTCTTTCCTTTCCTTCTTTCCTTTCTTTCCTTTTCTTTTCCTTTCTTTCCTTTTCCTTTTCCTTTCCTCCCTCCCTCCGTCCCTCCCTCCCTCCCTTCCTTCCTTCCTTCCTTCCTTTCAATGGAGTCTTGCTCTTGTCACCCAGGCTGGAGTGCAACTGTGAAATCTTGGCTCATCGAAACCTCCGCCTCTCAGGTTCAAGTGATTCTTCTGTCTCAGCGTCCCGAGTAGCTGGGATTACAGGCATGTGCCACCACACCCAGCTAATTTTTGTATTTTTAGTAGAGATGGGGTTTCACCATATTGGCCAGGCTGGTCTCGAATTCCTGACCTCAGGTGATCCACCTGCCTTGGCCTCCCAAAGTACTGGGATTACAGGTGTGAGCCACTGTGCCTGGCCTAGAATGGTAATTTCTAAATTTTCATCTCCAGACCAGACCTCCCCCCGACTTCCAGATTCATGTCCCACGGATGGCCCCATTGGACTTTTCTACTTGTAGGTCTAACAGGCATCCCATTCTTTTTTTTTTTTTTTTTTTTTTGAGACGGAGTCTCGCTCTGTCACCCAGGCTGGAGTGCAGTGGCCGGATCTCAGCTCACTGCAAGCTCCGCCTCCCGGGTTCACGCCATTCTCCTGCCTCAGCCTCCCAAGTAGCTGGGACTACAGGCGCCGCCACCTCGCCCGGCTAGTTTTTTGTATTTTTTAGTAGAGACGGGGTTTCACCATGTTAGCCAGGATGGTCTCGATCTCCTGACCTTGTGATCCGCCCGTCTCGGCCTCCCAAAGTGCTGGGATTACAGGCTTGAGCCACCGCGCAGGCATCCCATTCTTAATATGCCCCTAAATGGAGCTCTAGCCTCCTCCACCCCAACCTGCTCCCTCCCCCTTCTCCCAGACACCTCCATCACTGAAATGCAAATCCATCCTTCCAGCTACTCAGGTCAGATCTCTTGTTGTCATCCTTGACTGCTCTTTTTTCCATTGCAGTGTGTACCCAGACCATTAGCTAACTTGTCAGCTCTGCCTTCAAAATGCATCCAGCATCCAACCTCTCCTCCCCTCCTCCACCGACTTCACACAGAGAGGAGCTACTGTCACCTCTGGCTTGAACGACTGCAGTAACCTTCTCACTGGCCTTTGAGTGTTTTTGTTCTTGCTTTCCTTTTATATTTACTGAGATATGTTCTATTGGACTAATTATGGACTTATCAACATCTCATGTGTGCTTGAGAAAAATGCATGTTCTTTCAACTTCTGAGACCAGAATTGTGTGTGTGTGTGTATAATGTGTATATATATTCATTAAGTCAACCTTATAGCTGTTTTGTGTAACTCCTCTCTATTCTTATTTCTTCTTCTTCTACTCCTCCTTTTTCTTCTCTTCCTTCTTCTCCTTCTCCTCCTCCTCCTCCTCCTCCTCCTCCTCCTCCTCCTCCTCCTCATTCTTCTTCTGAGACAGGCTCTCGCTCTGTCACTCAGGCTGGAGTGCAGTGGTGCAATCATAGCTCACTGTAGCCTCAGCCTCCTTGGCTCAAGCCATCCTCCTGCCTTAGCCTTCCAAATTGCTGTGACTACAAGTGTGTGGCATCATGCCCAGCTAATTTTTAAATTTTTTTGTAGAGACAGGAGTCTCATTTTATTGCCCAGGCTGGTCTCAAACTTCTGGCCTCAAGTGATCCTCCCACCGTTGCCTCCTTAATTCCTTGGTTTTTTTTTTTTTTTTTTTTTTTTTTGAGACAGTCTCACTCTATGGCCCAGGCTGGAGTACAATGGTGCGATCTCAGCTCACTGCAACCTCCGCATCCCCGGGTTCAAGCTATTCTTGTGCCTCAGCCTCCCAAGTAGCTGGGATTACAGTCATGTCCCACCACACCAGGCTAATTTTTTGTAGTTTTAGTGGAGACGGGGTTTCACCATGCTGGCCAGGCTGGTCTGGAACTCCTGGCCTCAACTGATCTACCTACCTCGGCCTCGCAAAGTGCTGGGATTGCAGGCTTAAATCACTGCACCTGGCCTGTATTCTTAATGCAATTTTTTTCTGCTTAAGATATTAATTGGCCAGGCATGGTAGCTCATGCCTGTAATCCCAGCACTTTGGGAGGCCGAGGCGGGTGGATCACCTGAGATCAGGAGTTCAAGACCAGCCTGACCAACATGGTGAAACCCCATCTCTACTAAATAGAAAAAATTAGCCAAGAGTGGTGGCACGAACCTATAATCCCAGCTACTTGGGAGGCTGAGGCAGGAGAATCTCTTGAACCTGGGAGGCGGAGGTTGCAGTGAGCCAAGATTTCGCCATTGCACTCCAACCTGGGCTACAAGAGTGAAACTCTGTTTCAAAAAAAAAAAAAAAAGATATTAATCACTAATACATGTAAATATCTCACTAAACCTATGAATATGTCTATTTCTTTTTATAATCCTGCCAGTTGGTGCTTTATATATTTTATTTTATTTTATTTATTTTTTGAGATGGAGTCTCGCTCTGTCACCCAGGCTGGAGTGCAGTGGCGCGATCTCGGCTCACTGCAACCTCTGCCTCCCGGGTTCAAGCGATTCTCCTGCCTCAGCCTCCTGAGTAGCTGGGATTACAGGCGCCTGCCACCACGCCTGGCTAATTTTTGTATTTTTAGTAGAAACGAGGTTTTGCTCTGTTGGCCAGGCTGGTCTTGAACTCCTGACCTCAGGTGATCCACCCACCTTGGCTTCCTAAAGTGCTAGGATTATAGGCGTCAGCCACCACGCCTGGCCTTATTTTAAGCTATTTTAAATGCATACATGCTAGTATTGTGACTTTTTTTCCAGTACATTGAACATTTTTACCATGATGCTATTATCATATCACAACAGTCAATCCTTTAAATCATTACAATGGTTTTTACTTTAAAGTCTTTCTGTTCCTCCAGATCTCAATTTCCCTTTCATATCTTTCTCCTAAGGAAATCTTCATCTTCAGCCTAATCAAGAAATGGAATATTTGAATAAACTATTGATAAACATGAACAAATGACAATTAGTTATACATATATTTTTTGAAACAGGGTGTTGCTCTGTTATTCAGGCTTGAGTGCAGTGTTGCCATCATGGCTCACTGAGGCCCTGATCTCCCAGGCTCAAACAATCCCCCTACCCCAGCCTCCTGAGTAGCTGGGACTATAGGCACCTGCCACCATGCCCGGTTAATTTTTAAATTTTTTGTAGAGACAGAATCTCTTTAGGTTGCCAAGGCTGGTCTCAAACTCCTGGGCTTGAACAGTTCTCCTGCCCTGGCCATGGAAAGTTCTGGGCTTACAGGCGTGAACCCCCTTGCCAGACAGGCTTCTTTTAGGTTTTTAGGACCTATCCACAGGCGAGTTTCTCTAGGAGGTGCATTGTTGAGTCATTCGGTTTACGTATAACTTCGTTTTCACTACTGAGCCAGATGCTGTTCGGATGACTGTGTTCACCTGTGCTCCCATCACTTCCCATGTCTCCAGAGTCGCCCTGCCATCAGATGGGTATAAAATTACCATTTACCAGTGAGACTGAATACCTTGTAACATGTTTGTTAGCCATTTAGGTTTCATAATCTTTGTCTTCCCTGGTGGTCTAGTGAGTAGAATAATAATATCATCTAAAAGAAAAGTAAAGAAAAAAGAAAGGAAATTGCCTATTTTTCTTTGAGTTGTTTCCTTCCCTCCTTCCTTCCTTCCTTCCTTCCTTCCTTCCTTCCTTCCTTCCTTCCTTCCTTCCTTCCTTCCTTCCTTCCTTCCTTCCTTCCCTCCTCTGTCTCTTTTCTTTTCTTTCTTTTCCATTCCTTTTCTTTTCTTCTCTTTTCTTTCTTTCCAGGTTCTTGCCCTGTTACCTAGGCTAGAATGAGGTGGTGTGATCTTGGCTCACTGAACCTCAACCTCCTGGGCTCAAGTGATTCTCTCTCCTCAGCCTCCTGAGTAGCTGGGACTATAAGCACATGCCACCACAGCTGGCTAATTTTTGTTTGTTTGTTTTTGTTTTTGTAGAGACAGGGTCTTGTCATGTTGCCCAGGCTGGTCTCAAGTGATCCACCCGCCTCAGCCTCCCAAAGTGCTGGGATTACAGGCCTGAACCACCATACCCAGCCAGGTTGCTTGTCATTTTCTTATTGATTTATCGGAGTTTCTTGGATATTCATTGCTTCTCAATGTCAGACATTGCACGGGTCTGTTCCCAGGGAGACGCCCGTATCTTAACTGTTTCTGCAGTGCCCTTTGTTGAATGGAAAACTTATTTTTCCATATAGTTTGTGTTCAGGGGATCCAGCTCAAAAAGCCTTTCCCTATATGGAAGTGTCAGAGGGATTCTCCTACATTTTCAGCTGTTAGTGTTGTGCTTTTCTGTTTCACATTTAGGTCTGAGCCTTTTGTGAGTTCACCTCTGTGATGCGTTTGTTAGTCTTTTGCTATTGATTTTTGTCTGTGTTTGAGATGGAGTCTCGCTCTGTCACCCAGGCTGGAATACAGTGGCGCGATCTCAGCTCACTGCAACCTCTGCCTCCCGGGTTCAAGTGATTCTCCTGCCTCAGCCTCCCCAGTAGCTGGGATTACAGGTGCCCACCACCACACCTGGCTATTTGTTTTATTTCTTTGAGACAGAGATTTGCTCTTGTTACCCAGGCTGGAGTGCAGTGACACGTCTCAGCTCACTGCAACCTCTGCCTCCCGGGTTCCCGGGTTCAAGCTATTCTCCTGCCTCAGCCTCCTGAGGAGCTGGGATTACGGGCACTTACCACCATGCCTGGCTATTTTTTTTTCTCTTTTTTAGTAGAGACGGGGGTCACCATATTGACCAGGCTGGTCTTAAACTCCTGACCTCAAGTGATCCGCCGGCCTCGGCCTCCCAATGTGCTGGAATTACAGGTGTGAGCCACTGTGCCTGGCCTGCTATTGATTTTTAGTGTTTACGATAATGAAAAGCCGTAATCTCTGCCAGGCAATTTTTTTGCAATTTACTGAGGTTCCTTGTAACCCAGAACGTGGTCAGCATCTGTGAATGGCCCATATGGGGCCATCTTGAGGCCCTGACTCAAAAACAAGCAAAACCTAAAGAATAGAAACAGAAAAGATGAGATCCACAGAACACATTCATGTATATAAACTTAAGACATAGAAATTAAACAGTATAATATAACTTTCAAAACTATATTAATAAGGCGGGGCACAGTGGCTCACGTCTGTAGTCCCAGCACTTTGGGAGGCTGAGGTGGGCGGGATCACTTGAGCCCAGGAGTTTGAGACCAACCTGGGCAACATGGCAAAACCCTGTCTCTACAAAAAATACAAAAACTGGCTGGGCTTGGTGGTGCACGCCTATAGTCCCAGCTACTTGTAGGGGCTGAGATGGGAGGATCACTTGAGCCCAGGAGATCGAGGCTGCAGTGAGCTGTGATCGCACCACTGCACTCCAGCCTGGGTGACAGAATGAGACCCTGTTTCAAAAATAAAAAAGACTATATTAACATACACACACACTCACACACACACATGCATACACACATACACACATATATATTTCTAGATGGAGTTTTTCTCTGTCACCAGGCTGGAGTGCAGTGGCGTGATCTCAGCTCACTGCAACGTCTGCCTCCTGGGTTCAAGCAATTCTCCTGTCTCAGCCTCCCGAGTAGCTGGGATTATAGGCCTGCGCCACCACATCCAGCTTACTTTTTTTCTATTTTTAGTAGAGATGGGGTTTCACCCTGTTAGCCAGGATGGTCTCGATCTCCTGAGCTCCTGATCCGCCCGCCTCAGCCTCCCAAAATGCTGGGATTACAGACGTGAGCCACTCCACCTGGTCTATTAATATATTAATACATACTTAAAATATATTCAGTGAATTGGAGTGAGTGGGCACCGATGGAGGAGGGGAGGTAGAAGGCACAGGAGTGAAGTGGGAAATCTGATGAGAGATGAGCCTTGTTCAGACTGTTGGCAATGAAATGATCTGAGATGTGTAACCAGATTGGCCCTCTGCACTGAGGGCTAGACAAAAGTCCTTTAGGCCGGGTGCAGAGGCTCACGCCTGTAATCCCAGCACTCTGGAGAATCCCTTGAGGCCAAGAGCTCGTGACCAACCTGGGAAACATGGCAAAGCCCTCATCTCTACAAATAGTTTAAAAATTAGCTGGCTGTGGTGGCATGTGTCTGTGGTCCCAGCTACTCAGAAGGTTGAGGCAGGAGGTTGACCTGAGCCGGGGAGGTGGAGGCTGTAGCAAGCCGAGATCACACCACTGCACTCCAGAGTGGGTGACAGAGCAAGACTCTGTCTCAAAGGAAGAAGAAAAAAAAATAGGCTAGGTGTAGTGGCTCATGCTTGTAATCCAGCACTTTGGGAGGCTGAGGCAGGTGGATCACTTGAGGTCCGGAGTTCGAGACCAGCTTGGTCAACATGGTGAAACCCCATCACTACTAAAAATACAAAAATTAGCTGGGTGTAGTTCCACATGCCTGCAATCCCAGCTACTCGAGAGGCTGAGACAGGAGAATTGTCTGAGCCCAGGAGGTGGAGATTGCAGTGGGCCGAGGTCTCACCACTGCACTCCAGCCTGGGAGACAAGTAAGACTGTCTCAAAAAAAAGAAAGAAAAAAAAAAAAAAAAGAGGGAAATTGGCTGGGCATGGTGGTTCACGCTTGTAATCCCAGCACTTTGGGAGGCTGAGGCGGGTGGATCACCTGAGGTCAGGAGCTAGAGATCAGTCTGGCCACCATGGTGAAACCCTGTCTCTACTGAAAATATAAAAATCAGCAGGGTGGCGTGGCAGACACCTGTAATCCCAGCTATTCGGGAGGTTGAGGCAGGACAATCGCTTGGACCTGGGAGGTGGAGGTTGCGGTGAGCCGAGATAGAGCCATTACACTCTAGCCTGGGTAACAGAGGGAGACTCTGTCTCAAAAAAAAAAAAAGAAAAAATTAAAAAATAGAGGGAAATTGATTCACAGAGACAGGTCTGCAGTGGCAGTACCATATGAAGACGAAGGCAGGGATTGGAGTGATGCTTCTACAAGCGGAGGAATGTCAAAGCTTGCCAGCAGACCACCAGGAGCTGGGGGAGAGGCATGAACAGATTCTCCCTGTGGGCCTCATAAAGAACCAGCCCCGCAGATACCCTGGTCTTGGACTTCTGACATTCAGAAATGTGGGACAATACATTCCTTTTGTTTCAGACAATCAGTGCAGTACTTTGTGATGGCGGCCCCAGGGAACTAGGAAGAGCAGTTAGCCCCGCCCCGAGGCCCCAGGGAACTAGAAAGAGCAGTTAGCCCCGCCCCGAGGTGCGTATGAGGGCTTGATCTGGTGCCTGTAGGATGAATCTTGTGGGGACAGCCAGGCTCACCCTCAGGCTCCTGGGCTCAGCCTGCCCTCCGGTTTTAAGCAGTGAAGCCACAGCAAACCCTTGGCTGTTTTAGCGCCAAAATCAGTACATTGGTGCTCTGGGGCATCTCTGCCTTATTGAACCAAATTTCAGGCCCGGATATTCTCAACACGGGTGTCTACAATGCAGCCTCCTTCTGTAAGGGAGGAAGACGAGAAAATGCTGAATGCTTGGGCCTCTCAACTCTGACATGAGAAGGCCTAAGAGGTCGTCTCTGCTGCGTCCATCTGGTCCACCTCTGCCGCATACAAAGAGATACTTCCAGTGCTCTTGACAGAGGCTCCTCCCTGCTCAGGGCAGAGAATCCCAACACTGCATATGTGTCAGGAGAAAGCTGGCTCTGCCAGCCATGAGTGGCCTGGGCTTGGACTGGTATTAGAGGGAGGCAGTCCGCTTGCCTGAGCATGCTATCATGGGAATCAGACATGCACAGGGCCGGGCGCAGTGGCTCACGTCTGTAATCCCAGCACTTTGGGAGGCTGAGGCGGGCACTTGAGGTCAGGAGTTTGAGACCAGTCTGGCCAACATGGTGAAACTCCCTCCCTACTAATAATATAAATATTAGCTGGGCGTGGTGGCACGTGCCTGTAATCCCAGCTACCCGGGAGGCTGAAGCAGGATAATCGCTTGAACTCGGGAGGCGGAGGTTGCAGTGAGCCGGGATCATGCCACTACACTCCAGTATGGGTGACAAGAGTGAAACTCTGTCTCAAAAAAACAAAAAAACCCAAAAAAGGCACATTGCAAGTCTACCCCAGGCAAGCCACTTAACTCTTCACTTTCCTATCAGTACAAGGGAGATAAACATACTTGCTCCACAGAGATGTGAAGATCAAATAAAGGAATGCTGTGGTTTCAACCCTTTTTCATGTCTGGCCGGGAGGCAGAGGATGCCGTGAGCCAAGATCACGCCACTGCACTCCAGCCTGGGTGACACAGTAAGACTCCGTCTCAAATAACAACAGCAAAACTATATTAATAAGGCTGGGTACAGTGGCACATGCCTGTAATCCCAGCTACTCGGGAGGCTGGGGCAGGAGAATCTCTTGAACCCGGGAGGCAGAGGTTGCAGTGAGTCGAAATCGTGCCACTGCACTCCAGCCTGGGCAACAAGAGTGAAACTCTGTCTCAAAAAAAAAAGCAAGTGAAATATGATTGCATCTGCAAGGCTGGAGGCCACAGTTACCAGGGGTGATGGAGCTCCAGCCCCTGGCAAGCCCTGCGTGGTGGCCTGAGGGCTGTGGCCTCACTCTCTCTGGAAGCCTGGAACCCTTTCAGGACGTGCTGGGTTGAGAAACCGAGGTTGGGGAGGTATGAATTAATGTGTATGCATGAATCCTGGTACCAGCCCTGACTTACACCAATGGCTCACAAAGGGTTGCGTGATTATTGCAATCAGAGCAATTCTGGAAGGCATGGGAAATGCCCCCACCTGGCAGGGGCTGTCAATGGCCTGCATTGGTCACGGAGAATAAAGTCACGCAGTCCTCATCTGACATTACGGGCCCTCTTTTCCCAAAGAGTCACATTTTGAATTTTTTTTTTTTTTTTTTTTTTTTTTTTTTTGAGACAGAGTCTTGCTTTGTCGCCCAGCCTGGAGTGCAGCAGCACAATCTTGGCTCACTGCAACCTCCACCTTCCAGGTTGAAGCGATTCTCGTGCCTCAGCCTCCCGAGTAGCTGAGATTATAGGCACGCGCCACCAAGTCTGGCTAATTTTTGTATTTTTAGGAGAGACAGAGTTTCACCATGTTGGCTAGGCTGGTCTTGAACTTCTGACCTCAAGTGATCTGCCTGCCTGAGCCTCCCAAAATGCTGGGATTACAGATGTGAGCCACCATGCCCGGCCACATTTTGAATTTTTTTTTCTTTTATTTGAGACAGGGTGTCGCTCTGTCTCCCAGACTGGAGTGCAGTGGTGTGACCAGGGCTCACCGCAGCCTTGACCTCCTGGGGCTCAAGTGATCCTCCTGCCTCAGTACCCCCAAGTAGCTGGAACTACAGGCATATGCCAATGCATCTGACTAATTTTTTGTTTATTTTTTTTTAAGGTTTTTTTTTTTTTTTTTTTTTTTTTTTTTTTTTTTTTTGAGGCAGAGTCTCGCTCTGTCGCCCAGGCTGGAGAGCAGTGGCCGGATCTCGGCTCACTGCAAGCTCCACCTCCCGGGTTTATGCCATTCTCCTGCCTCAGCCTCCTGAGTAGCTGGGACTACAGGCGCCTGCCACCTCGCCCAGCTAGTTTTTTTGTGTTTTTTAGTAGAGACGGGGTTTCACCATGTTAGCCAGGATGGTCTCGATCTCCTGACCTCGTGATCCGCCCGTCTCGGCCTCCCAAAGTGCTGGGATTACAGGCTTGAGCCACTGCGCCTGGCCAAATTATTTATTTTTTTGTAGAGACGAAGGTCTTCCTATGTTGCCCAGGCTGGTCTCGAACTCCTGGCCTCAAGGCAATTTTGAATCTTATAGAAACAGGATGCCAGAATCTGCAAGGCTACAGATTCTTTGAACGGAGTGGAGCTTCCGGGCATCCTGTAGCTGCCCCGCAAGAAGCTTGCAGCCCACACCATGATGAAAGCTGATGATCTCGGCCTCATGCCCACTCTCACCCAGCAGAGGTGGAGTCACTTCAGGACTTCAGGAGGGGGTTGCTGGTGGCAGATCTTGAGTCTTTTACCTGGCCAGCACCTGCCTTGAGCCAGCTCTCAGGGAGGATGTACCATGAGCCCCCAGTCCTGCCCACAGTCCTTCCCCTCGCTCCAGGCTTCCCTACCACTCCGGCCTGCGTTAATGCAGCTTTCAGTCCCAGGACCCTCAATTCCAGGACTGGGTGCCAGGCTTGTTTTCTCCAGGTTTGCTGCTCCACACGCTTTTCTGGGCCCCAGTTGCTCTTGACCTTAGCAAACCGCAGCTCCTGGAACTCCACCTTGATGATGACGACCTGACTCCCCGCCCCCTCTTCCCCTGCACTGCCTCCCGCCCTTGGCTCCCACCAGGAGGCACTGAGCTAATCAGGCTGATGATCACCCAGGTTCAATTCCACTTTCCCCAGCTACGACATGCTGTAAATTTCCTTAGCTTCCTGGCTCCCCTGTGAGTCCTGCCTCTCGTCAGGCGGCCTGACTTAGGAAGCCGCCAGCTCCCCGACCTGCTGTATCATCGCAGATGAATCAGGCCTGCCCACCTTGGGGGTGTCATTTCAACAGGCTCTACAGAGTCACATCACCCTCCGCAGCAAAACACGACTGGTCACGTCTTCCCCCCGGGTCTAGCACAACCCCCGGAGATCTAAATGGCAAGACCCCTCCTGTTCTTCAAAAGCCATATTATAATCTGCCTGCAAGAGAGCTGAATTTTACAAGATGCTTTGGAAAATGATTTCCCTCATCTTCATGCATTTCCAGGGCAGGCGAGAGGCATACATTTTCATTTATTGGTCAGGAGATGGTCCTTGAACTTCCAGCCTCCTGTCATTCTTGCCCCACCCCCCAGGGTGTCTGGCGATTCAGGGTGACCTGAAAAGGAGGAGAAGGAGAAAGACCAGACGCTGTGTTTATGCTCAAGCCGAGGGCCCCTGGGACGCAGAAATAAGCCCTGCTTACCATTCCATTTGTCTTGATCCCTTCCAGAAAGGGCCGTGGGAGGAAAGGAGAAGAGAGTGAGCCCCAGGGGGCCCACAGCTTGCACTGTCTGAGCTGGGCTCTGTGGCCCACGGAGGCTGGCTTTCTGCGGGGTTGGGGTAAGCATGCGTGAAGTAACCAGAACAAGTGAGAATCTGGTCACATCGTGTTGATACAAGCCCAAAGGGTCATAAGAAGGACAGGGTGAATGTAACAGGAGACTGTTTTGTTTCTGCTTTTGTTTTTTTTTTTAGATGGAGTCTCCCTCTGTCACCCAGGCTGGAGTGCGGTGGCACCATCACAGCTCACTGCAGTCTCTGCCTCCCACCCGTGTTCAAGCAATTCTTCTGCCTCAGCCTCCCATGTAGCTGGGATTACAGGCACCCGCCATCATGCCCGGCTAATTATTGTATAGATGGAGTTTCACCATGTTGGCCAGGCTAGTCTTGAACTCCTGACTTCAGATGATCCACCCGCCTCGGTCTTCCACAGTGCTGGGATTACAGTATGAGCCACTACGCCCAGACAGTAGATGTTTAAAAAACTTTGTGGACACATCTGTAATCCCAGCACTTTGGGAGGCCGAGGTGGCGGATCACTTGAGGTCAGGAGTTTGAGACCAGCCTGGCTAACATGATGAAACCCCCATCTCTACTAAAAATAACAAAAATTAGCTGGTGTGATGGCAGGTGCCTGTAATCCCAGTTACTCAGGAGGCTGAGGCAGGAGAATTGCTTGAACCTGGGAAGTGGAGGTTGCAGTGAGCTGAGACCGTGATCACTGCACTCCTGCCTGGGTGACAGAGTGAGACTGTCTTAACAAAACAAAACAAACAAACAAAAACAGCTTTGTGGAGATGAGTTGTTTTTGTTTTTTTTTGTCTTGAGATGGGATCTTGCTCTGTGGCCCAGCCTGGAGTGCAGTGACATGATCATAGCTCATTGCAGCCTCCAACTCCTGGGCTCAAGTGATCCTCCCACCTCAGCCTACCAAGTAGCTGGGACTACAGGTGTGCACCACCATGCCTGGCTAATTTTTTGTAGAGATGGGGTCTTGCTATGTTGTCCAGGCTGGTCTTGAACTCCTGGGCTCAAGCAATCCTGCTGCCTTGGCCTCCCAAAGTGTTGGGATTACAGGCATGAACCACTGTATCTGGCCAAGAGAGATTAGTTAGTTTGTTTGTTTTTGAGACAGGGTCTCACTCTGTTGCCCAGGTTGGAGTACAGTGGTGTGATCTCAGCTCACTGCAGTCTCGACAATCCGGGCTTAAGCAATCCTCCCACCTCAGCTTCCTGAGTAGCTGGGACTACAGGCAGGCACCACCATGCCCAGCTAATTTTAAAACTTTTTGTAGAGATGGGGGTTTCACCATGTTGCCCAGGCTGGTCTTGAGCTCCCAAGCTCAAGAGATTCTCCTGCCTCGGCCTCCCAAAATGCTGGAATTACAGGCATGAGCCGCTGCGCCTGGCCAAGGGAGGAGTTTTGATTTAATTAAAGTTAGCAAGCATTCACAAGGCATCTTCTATACACAAGGCACGGTGTTAGGTGCTGTGGGGTACAGAGAATAACAAAGCCTCATCCTCACCCTGGGGTGAACAAGGGGAAATGATGAACGCAATGAGAGAAGTAGACAAGGGTGGTATCAGAGAGGGCTTCCTGGAGGAAGCGGAATTGGAGTTGCAGGATGGGTCAGGTTCTAGAGAGAGATATGTGGGAAGAGGAGGGTAGAGAAGCTGCCAGGAGGCTGAGTGTGGTAGCTCATGCCTATAATCCCAGCACTTTGGGAGGCCGAGGCAGGCGGATCACCTGAGGTCAGAAGTTCGAGACCAGGCTGGCCAACATGGAGAAACCCCGTATCAAATAAAAATGCAAAAATTAAGTGGATGTGGTGGTGGGCACCTGTAATTCCAGCTACTGGAGAGGCTGAGGCAGGAGAATCGCTTGAGCCTGGGAGGCGGACATTGCAGTGAGCCGAGATCACACCACTGCGCCCCAGCCAGGCGACAGAAGGAGACTCTGCCTCCCAAAAAGAAGAGGAAGAGGAAGAGGAAGAGGAAGAGGAAGAGGAAGAGGAAGAGGAAGAGAAGAAGAAGAAGAAGAAGAAGAAGAAGAAGAAGAAGAAGAAGAAGAAGAAGAAGAAGCAGCAGCAGCAGCAGCAGCAGCAGCTGCAGGCAGTTTGGCAACCCACGTGCCACGAGGCCAGGACATGGGTGGGTGTGGGAAGAAATGGAGTCAGGAGGAAAATGAGACCAGATTCCAGGGACGTTGAAAACCATGTTGAGGTGGAGATATTGCTTTAATCAGAAGGCCAAGGTGTTCGTGTTGGAGCAGGTGAACCGCATAACTGGGAAGGCAATGGTGGGCTGCAATAGGAAGCAGTGATTGGCAGTGATTTACAGAGCAGCTGTAAGGCAGATGGACGCCATGGGCTGGGTGCAAGGAGATGCCCATGAACTGAGTCATGGGTCTGGCAGGAACGGCGCCAAAGGTCAAGCCGGGGTACGTGTGCACCTGCGTGATGGTGAGCAGCGGTGCAGGTGGCCCGAGGTGAGCCCGGAGGGGTGGTCCCTGAGTGCCTATTTGCCTTTAGGTCCTGTGTTAGTCCCTTCTTACATTGCTGTAAAGCAACACCTGGGGCTGGGTAATTTGTCAAGAAAAGAGGTTGTATTTTGGCTCTCGGTTCTGCAGGCTGTCTGAGAAGCATAGCGGCATCTGCTTCTGTTGAGGACCTTAAGAAGGCTCACAATCATGGAGGAAGGCGAAGAGGGAGCCAGTCACATGGCACATGCGCGCACGAGAGAGAGAGAGAGAGAGAGAGAAAGAGAGAAAGTGCTTTTTTTCTTTCTTTCTTTTTTTTTTTGAGATGGAGTCTCGGTCTGTCGCCCAGGCTGGAGTGTGATGGCACAATCTTGGGTCACTGCAACCGTGCCCTCCCAGGCTCAAGCGATTCTCCTGCCTCAGCCTCCCGAGTTGCTGAGGTTACAGGTGCCTGCCACCACACCCAGCTAATTTTTGTATTTTTATTAGAGATGAGGGCTTCTCTATGTTGGCCAGGCTGGTCTCGAACTCCTGACTTCAAGTGATCCGCCTGCCTCGGCCTCCCAAAGTGCTAGGATTACAGGCATGAGCCACCATGCCTGGCTGGAAGTGCTCTTTTAAACTATTATTTATTTATTTATTTATTTATTTATTTATTTATTTATTTATTTATTTGGAGACAGGGTCTCCCCCTGTTGCCCATGCTGGAGTGCAGTGGTGCGATCATAGCTCACTGCAGCCTCAACCTCCCAGGCTCATACAATCCTCCCATCTCAGCCCCGGAGTAGCTGGGATTACAGGTGTATGCCACCATGCCTAGCTAATTTTTTTAACTTTAGGTAGAGACGGGAGCAGGGAGGTCTCACTATGTTGCCCAGGCTGGTCTCAAACTCCTGGGCTCAGTCGATCCTCCTGCCTTGGCCTCCCAAAGTACTGGGGTTAGAGGCATGTGTCACTTTGCCTGGTCTCAACTCTTTGAAACAACCAGGTGTCCCGTGAACTAACTGAGTCAGAGCTCATTCATTTCCAAGGGGATGGTGCTGAGCCATTCCCTTGAATCTGCCCTCATGACCCAGTGGCAGTAGGCCCCACTACTGACATTGGGGATAACATTTCAACATGAGATTTGAAAGGGACATGCATCCAAACCATATCAAGCCCCCACCAGACCCCTCTCTCTGTGACTTAGTGTATCTGCCTCCAAGTATCTCTTTGCATCTCTATGCATTTGGATTTCTTGGTTCCTGCAAAGTGACAGGGCCAGCCTTCTGTCTTGCTTCAAGTCCAGCCATCACTATTCTATGGTTGGAGGAAGACAGAGAAGAAGAAACTTAAGAGGGAAGAGCTGCAAAGAGAGAATTATGATGTAGCTGATGGGAAACTGATGTAGCAATAGCTCATGTTTTCTCTCTCCCACTCTCTTTCCCTTTTAGAACTTTTTATATGCCAGAATTTGTTCCAAGCATTTTACATGTATTAACCCAGTTCATCCCAAGAGTGGTCCCATGGGGAGGGCACATAAGTGATGGATAAGAACACAGACTTGAGCCAGGCACTGTGGCTCACACCTGTAATCCCAGAACTTTTGGGAGGCTGACGTGGTAGGATCGTTTGAAGTCAGGAGTTCGAGACCAGCCTGGGCAACATAGCCAGACCCCTGTCTCTATTTTTAAAAAGGTTAAAAATTAGCTGAGCATGGCAGTGCACACCTGCAACAACTTGGGAGGCTGAGGCAAGAAGATTGCTTGAGCCCAGAAGTTTGAGGCTACAGTGAGCCATGATTGCACCACTGCACTCCAGCCTGGGTAACAGAGCAAGACCCTATCTCAAAAAAAAAAAAAAAAAAAAAAAAAAAAGAACATGGGCTTCACCAGATGCCACCCTGTTTTCTAATCCCAGCCTCATACCCGTTGGTTTCATGATCTTGGGCAAGTTGCTAGGATGTCTGCCTCAGTTGCCTTCATTGGTGGACTGGGAATAATGAAAGGTACTTTGCACGTGGTAGGTGGTCATTTAGTTCTTTTTCTTTTTTTTTTAAATACAGAGTTGTTTTGCTCTTGTTGCGCAGGCTGGAGTGCAATGGCGCAATCTGGGCTCACTGTAACTTCTGCCTCCTGGGTTCAAGTGATTTTTCTGCCTCAGCCTCCCAAGTAGCTGGGGTTACAGGCATGCGCCACCACACCTGGCTAATTTTTGTATTTTTAGTGGAGATGAGGATTCACCATGTTGGCCAGACTGGTCTCAAACTCCTGACCTCAGGTTATCCACCCGCCTCAGCCTCCCAAAGTGCTGAGATTACAGGCATGAGCCACCATGCCCAGCTACTCAGTTTGTTTTGTTTTGTTTTGTTTTGTTTTACAGCTGAGGGAGCAGAGGTTCAGAGAGAGAAGGTTACTTTCCCAAGCTCACGCAGGTAGTAAATGGCTCACCAAGAGTTGACCTGGGCAGCCTATGGGTGTGGGTGCTATGTCCCTCCTCTCCGTTGCACAGATAGGATGAGAGAGTGGGAAGGTGCTGAGATTTCAGTTCCAGATGGGATGTGGGGTCTGTAGCACTGTTAAGTACCCCCTCCCATGGCCACCGATGCCTATGGGAGGCAGGAGGCAGGTCTGAAAGTGAAGATGTATGAATTCAGCTCAGTTTTGGAAACTGAGCATTGTTCATTACTGGGTATGTACTCCAAGGAAAAATAAACTATTCTACCCTCAAGACACCTGCACCTGTATGTTTATTGCAGCATTAGTCACAATAACAAAGACATGGAATCAACCTTGGTGTCCATCAATGGTGGATTGGATAAAGAAAATGTGGTACATGTACACCATGGAATATTATGTAGCCATAAATAAAAGAGTGAAATCACATCCTTTGCGACAACGTGGATGCAACTAGAGGCCGTTATCCTAAATGAATTAACACAAAGACAGAAAACCAAATGCCACATGTTCTCACTTATAAGTGGGTGCTAAACATTGAGTGTACATGGACGTAAATATGGGAACAGTTGACATTGGGGACCCCAAAAGCAGACAAGGAGGGCAAGGGTCGAAAAAATACCTATTGGGGCCGGGTGCGGTGGCTTATGCCTGTAATCCCAACATTTTGGGAGGCCAAGGCAGGCAGATCACTTGAGGTCAGGTGTTCAGGACCAGCCTCGCTAACATGACAAAACTCTGTCTCTACTAAAAATATAAAAATTAACCAGGCCGAATGGTGCACGCCTGTAATCCCAGCTACTCGGGAGGCTGAGGCAGGAGAATCGCTTGAACTTGGGAGATGGAGCTTGCAGTGAGCTGAGATTGTGCCACTGCACTCCAGCCTGGGTGATAGTGAGTCTCAGTCTCAAAAAAAAAAAAAAAAACCTATTGGATACTATGCTCACCACCTGTGTGACAGATTTATTCAGACTCTAAGCCTCAGTAACACACAATATACCTTTGCAAGAAACCTGAACATGTACCCCTTGAGTCTAAAATTAAAAAAAAAAAAGGTCAGGTTCATGGTAATTTTTTATCTGTAACTTTTCTAATTTTTTTTTTTTTTTTTTTTTTTGAGACAGAGTCTCGCTCTGTCGCCCAGGCTGGAGTGCAGTGGCCGGATCTCAGCTCACTGCAAGCTCCACCTCCCGGGTTTACGCCATTCTCCTGCCTCAGCCTCCCGAGTAGCTGAAACTACAGGCGCCCGCCACCTCGCCTGGCTAGTTTTTTGTATTTTTTTAGTAGAGATGGGGTTTCACCGTGTTAGCCAGGATGGTCTCGATCTCCTGACCTCGTGATCCGCCCGTCTCGGCCTCCCAAAGTGCTGGGATTACAGGCTTGAGCCACCGTGCCCGGCCCACTTTTCTAATTTTTTATTTCCAATTTTGCTGAATTCAAAAAAAATACCACTTTAGAGCAAATAGGACATAATGCTAACAACTGATAACTCCAGGTGAAGGTTATATGGGGTTCACTTATATATACATATATATATGTAATTTTTTTTTTTCTTTAAAGACAGAATCTCTCTCTGTCATCCAGGCTGGAATGCAATGGTGTGATCTCGGCTCACTGCAACCTCCGTCTCCCAGGTTCAAGCCATTCTCCTGCCTCAGCCTCCTAAGTAACTGGGATTGCAGGCATGCACTACCATTCCTGGCTAATTTTTGTATTTTTAATAGAGTCAGGGTTTTACCATGTTGACCAGGCTGGTCTTGAACTCCTGACCTCAGGAGATGCGCCTGCCTTGGCCTCTCAAATTGCTGGGATTACAGGTGTGAGCCACCATGCCCAGGTAGGGTTCACTTTTTAAAACTTTGTTGTTTTCACTTCTCTGTAGATTTGCAAATTTTCAAAATTAAAAAAAATAAAAATAAAAAAGGCTGGACATACTGGCTCACGCCTGGAATCTCAGCATTTTGGGAGACAGAGGTGGTTGGATCGTTTGAGCCTAGGAATCCAAGACCAGCCTGGACAACACAGCGAAACCCCATCTCTACAAAAAAAAAAAAAAAAAAAAAAAAAAAAAAAAACCATTAAAAATTAAAAATTAGTCGGGCGTGGTGGCCAACACCTGTAGTCCCAGTTACTTGGGAGGCTGAGGCTGGAGGAATTCTTGAGCCCAGGAGCTCAAGGCTGCAGTGAGCAGTGATCACACCACTGTGCTCTAGCCTTGGCGAAAGAGTTAGACCTTGTCTCAGAAAAAGAAAAGAAAAGAAACAGAATTTTGATGGCAAATATGGAAATAATCAAGTGTAATGGAGTATTTTTCTCACAGGAGAGGCCAGGAGGGGACCGCTGAGAAGAGGTATGGTGCCTGCAGGTGCTCAGAGTGTCCAGGCGGGGGCAGCAGAGTCCAGGTTCTGTCTCAGGTTAGGCTTTGAAGCGGGTGGCCGGTGGGAGACACCTTCGAGAATACGGTGAATCCTGAGCGGCATGGCTGGAATCATAATAATTTTTTAAAAGCGTCCTAGAAATATTAAGGACAGCGATGAAAGAGGCTTTAGAAACCTAGTCCTTATTCGGCAGAAGGCAAGACTGAGTCCAAATAGATTTTTCCCAGATTTAACCTAAGGGAATTCATGAGAAAGCTGGAAATAGAGCTCAGGTCTCTATCTCTTTAGATGCATGGAAAGAAATATCAGCCCATTTTCAGAAGAAGAGCTTGGGAAATTTGGTTTTCTTTGGTAGGAAATGAGTCTCTCTCTCTCTCTCTCTCTCTCTCTGTGTGTGTGTGTGTGTGTGTGTGTGTGTGTCTGTCTGTCTGTCTGTCTGTCTGTCTACCTTGCCTCCTGGACACCAGCAAATGGTGTCAGTGGAGTGCAGGGAATGGTCCTCTTCCCACTGCAAATCTCTGTCTTGTTATCTTGAACCCCAAATGCATCAGATTTTATGTTCTAGAGGAAGGGAGGAGAGAGAGAGTCTGGGAGGTTAGAAACAGGAGCTATGGGAAATAGGAGGGAAAGATCTGGGAACCATGAAAATTGTAATAAAATTGCTTTATTATTTTTAGTTACTACAAATATATATTATAATATTTACTAAGGAAAAAATCAGAACTCATAAAAATAAGAACTTAAAAAATGCCCACAATCTTATATACCAAAGGTAAATGCTCAATATTTAAACACAAGTGTTTTTCATGAAGATGGTATTCAATAATTCTTATGAGAGCATTTTGTGAGATGTAAAGTGCATGTAGCAGTCCCGTGTCCAAGGGGTCACGGTTGTAAAACAGCTCGTTGAGGGCGCTGTCCATGGTACTGAATCCGGGCAGGCGAGAGGCGGAACCTCTTTGACCTTGTTTGGAAGTTCTAGCAGGGAAGTCCAGATACTTGTATGCCTTTGACTGAAGCGTGGTCCTCCTCTATCAGAGAGGGTCGTCCTCTCGTCCTCTTCAACTGAGCATGCAGCTTTAGGAGGGACACACATGGGGCAGCGAGGGAGGACGGGAACATCCGCCTACCCAGCCAGATCAGTCAAATCAATCCTGGCGATCAATGGGGTGACAGATGTTGCAGTCAGAGCACCCCTCAAATCTGGAACCTCTTTGAAAACTGAGCAGGAAAGCCTAGCCTGATATCAAGGCAAGCCCATTGGAGCTTCCACGGGTTTCTATTTGAGAATCTCCCAGCACTGCCATCTCTCTCCTCTTTCTCCTTGGTAAGTACAGGGCTTGTTTCCCGTACTTACAATGGGAACATTCAGTTCCCATGGAAGGCTCTCAATGGGGAAATGCTCCACCAAGCTTAGCCGCACTGGAATCTCCTCACTCCCAGACTTCTCAACTCCATGCCTTAAAATGATGTCATTACCTGAGGCCTCTGAATTTGGATCTGAAAAGAGAGATAAAACCAGGTGAAGGCTCAGCTCATGAGGAATTTGGGATTTTGGAAGCATAAGGAGGCTTGGGATGGGAAGTGTTCGGTTTAATTATTTTTATTTTTTAATTTTTTTTGAGACAGGCTTAATCTGCCATCTAGACTGGAGTGCAGTGGCACAATCACAACTCACTCCAGCCTGCAACTTCTGGGCTCCAGCGATCCTCCCACCTCAGCCTCCCAAGTAGCTGGGACTACATGTGCACACAACCACACCTGAATAATTTTTAAATTTTTTGTAGAGATGAGGTTTCGCTATGTTGCCCAGGGTGGTCTCAAACTCCTGGGCTCAAGTGATCCATCCACCTCGACCTCCCAAAGTGCTGGGATTACAGGTGTGAGCCACTGTGCCTGGCTATTATTATTATTTCTTTTACAGTGACAGAATCTCACTTTGTTGCCCAGGCTGGTCCCAAACTCCTGACTTCAGACGATCTTCCTGACTTGGCCTCACGAAGTGCTGGGATTGCAGGCGTGCGCCATCGCACCTGGCTTAAGTGGTTAGTTTAGAACTTGTCCCATTACCTGGATTCTAGCACAAACCAATTGTGCCTTCCCTTCTCCACCAGGTAGGTTTACAGGTATCCTGGCTGGAGATTTCATCTTTGCCCCAAAGGGCTATGTCAAGGGAGCATAGCACCTGAAGATGTTCACACTTGTTATTTCTCCTATCTTCAACTATCCATCCAGTTTAAATCATATTAAGGCAGTGATCAAGGAGTGGTCACTTTTTGCCCAAGTGACCAATCTTGGCCTTAATCATGGGGGGACAATCTGATGTTATATACTTGTTGAAGTGATGCGATAGCATTTTCTGTGATATAATAAAAATGTTTAATCTGATTCCAGTTAAGCCTTTAGACCCAACCTCCAGTATTTCCAATCCCAGAATATCTCTAATACCTCTGATCCTAAGGGTAGGGGGGACAAGTTAGATGACATCATGAAACAAACCAGGGGTGTGAGACATTTTTCAAGACAACCATCCTAGACTCTTAAGAAAAGCAATATACTTTAAAATGTAGGTGCCCATTCTAGATTAAAAGACCAAAGAGACATAACAGAAGTCAGTGAGTGAAATCTGTTGTATCTACATCTGAGAAAAAAAACTAGTAATAGAAGATGTCCTTGGGCTAATTGGAAAAATTGGATATCAGATGATATTGTGAAGTTACGATCAACGTATTGGGTATAATCGTGGTATTGGGAAGTGTGGGCTGAAATGGTTAGGGATCAAGTGTCATAATGTTGGCAGCTGACTTCCAAATTATTCAGCAAAAGTTAGTGAATAGATCAATACAAACAAAGAGACATATGGCATGTTAAGCCTTGTTGAGCTGCATGGAATATGTATTTGCTGCACTACTACTATTTTGACTTTTATGTGTGTTTACAAATTAAAATAACTAAGTAAGTTGGTCATCAAGGATGTACTTACAGTAGGGAAGGAAACCTCAGAATCTGAAGCCTCAGGGGTCAAGGGAAGGTGATTCTACCTTGCTACTTAGCTTTTATTCTTCCCCTGAGTTAGGCTTGTTTCCTGGCAGTATGGACCTGGGAGGATCACCTGGACCAATAAACTGTAAACATGGTTTTGCTTTCCTGAAGGTCCTACCATGCAGGAAAGGAGAAGAAAGTCTCAGGGTTGGGGGAGGCCAGCATCCCATCCAGGCCCTTCTTACCTTTGTTTCAGGGTCTATGTGTCTCAAGGAGGGCTGGAAATTACTATAGATGGATTCCAGGTGGATGGAGTCGTCATCTTCTAGAGGGATGGAAAGCACCATGGAAACAGGAGGTTAGAAGGACAAACGTTCATCTCTCCCTTTAATCCCATCCAATGGAGGGTGAGAGAGTTTATCCCTACCCCTAGGAAACTGAAAACTCTTGAAAATGTGACAAACTGTCAACACTACCTGACTCAGCAGCTCCCAATATAGATATATTAAGGCTATGAATTTTCTGAGTACAGCTGTAGCTGCATCCCGCAAGTCTTGATACTAAGTATTTTCTCACTTTCACTATAATCTTTTTTTTTTTTTTTTTTTTTGAGACGGAGTCTCGCTCTGTCGCCCAGGCTGGAGTGCAGTGGCCGGATCTCAGCTCACTGCAAGCTCCGCCTCCCGGGTTCACGCCATTCTCCTGCCTCAGCCTCCCGAGTAGCTGGGACTACAGGCGCCCGCCAGGTCGCCCGGCTAGTTTTTTGTATTTTTAGTAGAGACGGGGTTTCACCATGTTAGCCAGGATGGTCTCGATCTCCTGACCTCTTGATCCGCCCGTCTCGGCCTCCCAAAGTGCTGGGATTACAGGCTTGAGCCACTGCGCCCGGCCCACTATAATCTTTTATCTGATCCATACATTATTTAGAAACTTGAAAAAAATTTCCAAAGATATGGGATTTTTGTTTTCATTTTCCAAAAATATTTTTGTTATTGATTTCTAACATACTTGCATTATGGTCAGATAAGATCGTCTGATTCAAATAATTTTTTATAAGTTTGTTGAGGCTTTTTAAATGTCCTGTGTGTGGCCATCCTTAAAAGTTTTCTCATGGACTCACGTAATAAATGTATACCCTTTATTTGTTGAATGTGGTGTTCTGTATTGTATTAAGGCTAATTATTTTGTCCAAAAGTTTTGTAATTCTCAATGACTTCTGTCAATTACTAAGAGGGGTAGTTTTAAAAATTTCTCACATGCTGGTGGATTTGTTAATTTTCCTTCATAGCTTTGTCAGTTTTTGCTTTATCTATTTTGAGGTTGTATTAATAGAGCATACAAATTAGACTTGTGTCTAACAGAGTAAGCCATTTGCTGATATTGATCTTTTTTTTGGTTGTTTTTTTTTTGTGTTTTTTTGAGACGGAGTCTCCCTCTGTCGCCCAGGCTGGAGTGCAGTGGCCGGATCTCAGCTCACTGCAAGCTCCGCCTCCCGGGTTTGAGCCATTCTCCTGCCTCAGCCTCCCGAGTAGCTGGGACTACAGGCGCCCGCCACCTCGCCCGGCTAGTTTTTTGTATTTTTTAGTAGAGACGGGGTTTCACTGTGTTAGCCAGGATGGTCTCAATCTCCTGACCTCGTGATCCGCCCGTCTCGGCCTCCCAAAGTGCTGGGATTACAGGCTTGAGCCACCGTGCCCGGCCCGATGTTGATCATTTTTATCCCTAGTAATTCTTTTTGCTTTAAAGTGTATGTGACTGCAATGAGTAAAGCTATACACAAAACAACAGATACTTTGTTTAGTATTACCCTGTTTTGTTTTTCTATACTTTTGTTTCTAACCTGTGTGTTTCTGATTTACGTGTACCTCCCACCCACAGTGAATACATAGTTTTCTTTTTTAAAAAATCCTTTTTAAACTAGAGTTTAATCTACTTATATGTATTATGCTTTGTGATATATTTGCATTACTTCCTATCATTTTATTTTGGATTTTCTTTTTTTTTTTTTTTGAGATGGAGTCTCGCTCTGTCACCCAGGCTGGAGTTAAGTGACGCGATCTCGGCTCACTGCAACCTCCACCTCCTGGGTTCATGCCATTCTCCTGCCTCAGCCTCCTGAGTAGCTGGGACTACAGGCGCCCACCACCACGCCCGGCTAATTTTTTTTCTTATTTTTAGTAGAGATGGGGTTTCACTGTGTTAGCCAGGATGGTCTCGATCTCCCGACCTCGTGATCCACCCGCCTCAGCCTCCCAAAGTGCTAGGATTACAGGCGTGAGCCACCGCGCCCGGCCACTATTTTGTATTTTCTATGTGTCCTATCTCCTCTTCTTCTTCCCCTTCCTCCTTCTCCTCCTCCTCCTCCTTTTCCTCTTCCTCCTTCTTCTTCAACAGAATCTTGCTCTGTTGCCCCGGCTGGAGTGCAGTGGTGCGATTTCAGCTCACTGCAGCCTGCACCTCCCAGGTTCCAGCGATTTTCCTGCCTCAGCCTCCCAGGTAGTTGGGATTACAGGCACACACCACCACACCCAGCTAATTTTTGTATTTTTAGTAGAGATGGGGTTTTACCATGTTGGCCAGGCTGGGCTCCTGACCTCAAGTGACCCACTAGCCTCGGCCTCCCAAAGTGCTAGGATTACAGGCATGAGCCACTATGCCCAGTCTTCTTCTTCTTCTTCTTTTTTTTTTTTAAGAGACAGGGTCTTGCTCTGTTGCCCAGGCTAGAGTGCAGTGGTGTAATCATAACTCACTGCAGCCTTGACCTCCTGGGCTCAAGTGATCCTCCTGACTCAGCCTCCTGAGTAGCTAGGATTACAGGCATGCACCACTGTGCCTGGCTAATTTTTTTAATTTTTTGATCTTGTTATGTTGCCCAGGCTGGTCTTGCCTGGCCTCAAGCGATCCTCCAGCCTCGGCCTCCCAAAGCGTTGGGACTATAAGCATGAGCCACTGCATCCCACCTCCTTTTTCTTTTTCTCCCTTTCCTGCTCTTTGTGGGTTGACTGGACTTTTTCCTCATTCTAGTCTTCCCCTTCTTTAGAATTTAAAGACTATTTTGAGAAATTTCTCATTCCACGTATTTCCTTCTTTAGAAGTTAAAGACTCTAGTTTAGAAATTTTAACACGTGCCTTTAACCTAGCAAAATCTAACGTTAGTCTCTTTACTGAGGAACAACTCCCATGCTAATGAGCTCACCCACTCCCGAGCACTGATCTGTGCATTAGGGAAATCTAGCAGCCTCAAGGAACCTGTGTCTCCCCAGTGGTTAGTTCACTATGCCCCATCCAGGGTCTCACAGGAGTCAGTAATGGAAATAAGGTTTTAGCTGTAGAGCCAAACGTTTTGGAGTGGGAAATATTTTCCCCCTTCACACTTTAAGCCCCAGGGTCTTCCCAGGTGCCTCCTAAGTACCTTTCTTTTCTTTCTTTCTTTTTTTTTTTTTTAAGACAGTGTCTTGTTCTGTTGCCCAGGCTGGAGTGGAGTGGTGCAATCACGGCTCACTGCAGCCTCCATCTCCCAGGCTCAAGCAATTCTCCTGCCTCAGCCTCCTGAGTAGCTGGGACTAGAGGTGCATGCCACTACGCCCAGATAATTTAAAAATTCTTTTATTTTTTATTTTTTTGAGATGAAGTTTCATGCTTGTTGCCCAGGCTGGAGTGCAATGGCACAATCTCAGCTAACTGCAATCTCTGCCTCCCAGGTTCAAGTGATTCTCCTACCTCAGCCTCTGGAGTAGCTGGGATTACAGGCACCTGCCACCACGCTCAGCTAATTTTTTGTGTTTTCAGTAGAGACAGGGTTTCACTATGTGGTCCAGGCTGGTCTCAACTACTGACCTCAAGTGGTGCACCTGCCTTGGCCTCCCTTTTTTTTTTTTTTTTTTAAGAGATAGAGTTTGGCCGGGCGTGGTGGCTCACGCCTGTAATCCCAGCACTTTGGGAGGCCGAGGCAGGCGGATCACGAGGTCAGGAGATCGAGACCATCCTGGCTAACATGGTGAAACCCGGTCTCTACTAAAAATACAAAAAATTAGCCGGGCGTGGTGGCGGGTGCCTGTAGTCCCAGCTACTCGGGAGGCTGAGGCAGGAGAATGGTGTGAACACGGGAGGCGGAGCTTGCAGTGAGCTGAGATCGCGCCACTGCACTCCAGCCTGGGTGACCGAGTGAGACTCTGTCCCAAAAAAAAAAAAAAAAAAAAAAAAGAGATAGAGTTTTCTGTGTTGTTGCCCAGGCTGATCTCGAGCTCCTGGCCTCAAGCAATCCTCCTGCCTCAGCCTTTCAGAGTGCTGGGATTACAGGCATGAGCCCACAGTACCCAGCCTGTTTCCACATTTTGAGTCATTCTGAGTGCAGAGAGGAAGGCCGATACCTTGGCAGATGTCAAAGCCAATGTTTTGGAAGGTCCCAGGAGTTGGTCCACCATTCTCTTCTTGCCACTTGTACCACTGAGACAATCTGTACTTTTGCCTATTGATGGAAACACCAGAGAGACCCCATTAGGATTGGGGAACAGGAACAAGGACCAGGGACAAATTGTATCCCCATTTTTAGCTTGTCCCACTGTCCACCTCGAGGATGAAGTGATTAGAGGCAGAGGGATCAGAGGAAGAGGAGGAGCTGGAGGGAGTTGAAAGAGGAGGTGGTAGGGGCTTGCTTACCGTTTCACCTCTCTCTTGGAGTGGAAAATGAGCATCAGGAGAGCTACCAGGATGATTAGCACCAGCACGACCCCTGCCCCCACGAGGCCGTACACTAGACTCTTCTGGGTGCCCTGGTTACAGTCCTCCCCACTGTACCAGTGAGTTTCCGTGGTCACGCAGCTGAGATGGGAAAGAAGTGGCAGGTTGGGAAGAGAGAACAGAGTCAGCACCAGCTTCAGACCCGGGCCCTGCCCAATGGGTGTTTAATGAAGAGGAGGTGAGAAGAGATTGCCAGGGTGCATAAAGCAAGGCACCCTGAGGGGATGAATGGAGATGAAGACCAGCATCCCTGGAGGTGGTCCTCAAATGAGCTCAGTTCCCACTCCAGGCTTTTAGATTTTGCCTCCAGTTGCAACCCAGGACCTAGGACAGTTGGCCCAACCGTGGGTCTTCCCTGGGCTGCACCCCCAGGGACTCCAGGACCCCACAGTGATCTTGCATCCACCCATTAACCATCCTCACTTCCAGCCCTCCTCTCTGTCAAGAAAGCCAGGCTGCAGCCCTGATCAAGAGCTCCTGTTACACCCCTGAAGCTCTTCCTCCCTGCTGCCTTGAAATGCCCTCTCTGAACCCTGTTCCTTTCTTCCCCTTTCCAGCTTGTGACCCCCTCTTCCAGGAAGCTTTCCAAAACTAACTACTCAGGTCTTTGCCCACATGTGGCTTCTTCCCACACCTGATGCTCCATCTGGTCTCTCTCTTTGGTTCTGTTTCAAGTGGCAACGTTTTTCTTTGCTTTCCTACCTCTGTGACTGGGCTAGAGGGGTTCTCCCCACTCCTCATATGGGTGTGTAACCTTCTGTTTCTATTTCACCAGAAGAGGGTCTTGTTTTCTCTCTGGAGAGAGAGCAAGGCTGTGTCTCTGTTCCCCCTGTCAGACAACCTTCCCAGGAGGTTCTCACTGTCCTCAGCCCTCCTTAGCACAGAGAGGACACAGCTAGGCTGTTCTGGACTTAGCCTTGGAGCTCAACCTACTCATGTTTTACCCCCATCCCCAACCCAATTCCTCTGCAGCTGTACACATTCAGGAGACGCTGGGACCTAGTCCCATGACCTTGGCCTCCAGGCAATGCCTGGGGTGAAGCCCTGTAGGGGAGGGGAGGACCAGGACATCTGGGCTGGGCTGGAGGAGATGGGGGAGCACTCACAGGCACTGGGGTCCACTTCGAGACATCTGGCACTTGCCATAGTTACAGTTCTTGGAGGCATTGAAGCCAGACTCACAGGGGCTGATGCAGTATGGTTTCTGGTCCTGGTACTCCACTAGGAAGTAGTCTCCATATGCCTCGGCCTTCTGCCGGCATTCCTCTGGTGGAGGGGTGCAGGGATGGGGAGCAGCCATGATCAGGGGGCTGGGGGGGACACTGTCCCGCTCCTCCTGGGCTCCCCACCTCTCCAGCCTTCCCCCAAACCCCTTGTTAGTTATCACCTACCTACAGGGTCGTACTGCGTCACTGTAATGTTTTGCACTTGGGTGCCAGTGGTGTTGAAACACATCAGGGCTGTGAAAGAGACACATAAAACCCCTCATGACACATAAATGCTTGTTCTGCATCCTCAGGGAGCTGAGGCGTGTGTGTGTGTGAGAAGGGGGTGGGCTGTGATGGGGAGGTGGGAATCTGGCCCCGGCAGAGGAGTAGCATCAGCCTCGCGTCCTATGACCCTCCAAGTGTCCTGAGCCTTTTTGTCCCATGCCTCCCTTTTCTCTTATTTTCTTTCTTCTTCCTTCCTTCCTTCCTTCCTTCCTTCCTTCCTTCCTTCCTTCCTTCCTTCCTTCCTTCCTTCCTTCCTTCCTTCCTTTCTTTCTTTCTTCTTTCTTCCTTTCTTCCTTTCTTCCTTTCTTTCTTTTTTTGAGATGGAGTCTTGCTCTGTCACCCAGGCTGGAGTGCAGTGGTGCAATCTCGGCTCAATGCAACCTCTGCTTCCCAGGTTCAAGTGATTCTCCTGCCTCGGCCTCCCAAGTAGCTAGAACTACAGGCACCTGCCACCATGCCCAGCTAATTTTGTATTTTTAGTCGAGATGGGGTTTCGCCAGTTGACTAGGCTGGTTTCAAACTCCTGGCCTCAAGTGATCTGCCCGCCTCAGCCTCCCAAAGTGCTGGGATTACAGGTGTGAGCCACCATGCCTTTCTGATGCCTCCTTCTTCCCTCTTCTGCCATGATCCATACACTTAGATGAACCCCCGTGTAACGAGGCCCATGGGTCCCCATTTCCAGCAGACTCCCCTGTCCTATAGCCCCTAGTCCTGGCACCCTGCAAGATCTGGTCTATTTGTATGTCTGGCCTTGCAGGTTCCGGGACGAATTCCTGGATCTCCATGTTCTCTTGCTATCTCCATTTGTCTTTGTCCCTTCCCCTACCCCAGGGACAAAATGGGCCGGAGGATGATGAAGTTTAAAGACTCTCTCGGCCCAATCCTGGGGCTTCTTTGGGCTGCACCCCCAGGTACTCTAGGACCCCACAGTGATTCTTGCACCTGCCCATTAACCATCTTCACTCCCAGCCCTCCTCTCTGTTAAGAAAGTCATGCCCCAGCTCTGATCCCCTCTCCCTTCCCTCCCTAGAAGCCCAAGAGTTTACCTGAGCAATTATCATTGGTCATTATTTGCTCTGCGGTCACTTTTGTGATTTGTTGTTTCACTACCTCGGTGGCATTGTCCAAAAGTGTCTTGTATTCTGGTGTGTACTTGGTTCTTAGGAGGACGTCATGCTCCACCACCACACTGCCAAGACTGAGGAGGGAAGGGAAGATGTCCTGGGGTCAGAATTGGGTGCTTACCTTTCGAATCCATCCCAGAGAGGCTTCACCCTCTCTGATCCCAAGGGAAGGCAGGGCTGGCAGGAGGACAGTAGGGGTGATGACTCTGTCCTAGGCACTGCACTGGGCCCCCTGCTATAGGAGTTCTCCCAGCAGTGGTGCCTAAGATAACTTTCTACAAAGTGAGTCTCCAGGAAGTCTTAGGGAAGCCTCAGTGATGAAGATGGACGGAGGAATGGGAACCACAGAAGAGGCCATCCTTGAGGGTTTTGATTTTTTTGTTTTGTTTGTTTTAGAGACAGAGTCTCACTCTGCTGCCCAGGCTGGAGTGCAATGGTGCGATCCTGGTTTACTCTAACCTCTGACTCCTGGGCTCAAGTGATCCTCCTGCCTCAGCCTCCTGAGTAGCCAGGTCTACAGGTGCATGCCACCATGCCCTGCTATTTTTTGTACAGACAAGGTCTTGCTATGTTGCTCAGGCTGGTCTTGAACTCCTGGCCTCAAATAATCCTTCTACATCGGCCTCCCAAAGTGCTGGGATTACAAGTGTGAGCCACTGCACCTGGTGCCACCTACATTTATATATTGAAGCCCTTACCCCCAGAACCTCAGAATGTGACCATATTTGGCGATAGGGTCTTTAAATAGGTGAGTAAGTTAAAATGAGGCCATTAGTGTAGGCCCTCATCCAGTCTGACTGGTGTCCTTATAAAAAGGGGGAATTTGGATATGCAGAGACAGCAGGGAGGTGTGCACAGAGGAAAGACCATGCAAAGACACAGCAAGAAGGTGGCTGTCCACAAGCCAAGGAGAGAGGCCTCCAGAGAAACCACACCCCCCCACACCTTCATCTTAGACCTCCAGCCCCTAGAACTGGGAGAAATAGATTTCTGTTGTTTAAGCTGCCCCGTTGGTGGTATTCTGCAATAGCTGCCTGAGCACGGTAATGCAGGAGGCACAGTTCTAATTGCCTTTATAATTATGACTGCTGCTTCCACACCACAGACCCTCTTCCCACGGGCCCAGACACTTACCGTAGGTTTGTGATGTTCACCCCAACATACTCAGGGATCCCGGAATACACAATGTTCATCTGAAAGGCAAGGGGCCACTGTGTCATTCCAGAGAGACCATGGGGCCTCTCCGTGGGACATCAGGAGGGCACAGGACCGGGGGATGCTCCTGTCCTACAGCATCATAGCACACTCATCAAATGGAGTGGTTTCTTTCCAGAGACCTGCCCTGCCTCAGGGGCCTCCTGCAGCCCCCAGGTAAAACCTGGCCTCATCTCTTCCCCCCTCCACTGGCAAGCCCTGAGGACGTGGGGGCCTGAGGGAACTCCTGCACATCTAACAAGGGAACAGCCCCCTGCTGCCTTCTTACCCTACAAACTCTGCTCTGGGGGGGACTGAGTGGCCATGGGGCCTTGCTCTCCCAGACTTACCTGTTCTGTGAATGTCTTATTGAACTCCCGGAATTCCTGGGAAGAGTGGTTTTTTAGCTCATCGGTGAACTTCACACTGGTCACTGTCACAGTCAGTTCCATTTGGGCAGAGACAGTCTCCGGTGGCGCTGAGGTGGGTAGACTTACTGAGCAAAGCGTCCCTGAGTTTCTTACTCAGAAGTTCTGCCCCCCAGCCTAGGTGGAGGGAGTGACCTCCATTGTATTTTATGGTAAAATTTTGTGCCAAATTTGTATCCAAAATACACCTTCTTGTTTTCTTTTCTTTTCTTTCTCTTTTATTCATTTTCTTTTCTCTTTCTCTTTCTTTCTCCTTCCTTCCTTCCTTCCTTCCTTCCTTCCTTCCTTCCTTCCTTCCTTCCTTCCTTCCCTCCTTCCTTCCTTCCTTCCTTCCCCTTCCTTTCCTTTCCTTTCCTTTATTTCTTTTTCTTTTCTTTCATTCTTTTTTCCTTCCTTCCTTCTTTCTTTTTTTTGACAGGGTCTTGTTCTGTTGCCCAGGCTGGAGTGAAGTGGTGAGAACATAGCTCAGGGCAGCGTTGACCTCCTGGGCTCAAGCAATCTTCCCACCTCAGCCTCCCAAACAGCTAAGACTACAAGTATGTGCCACCACACCCAGCTAAGTTTTTTTTTTTTTTTTTTTTTTTTTTTTTTTAAATAAATGAGATCTCACTATGTTGCCCAGGCTGGTCTCGAACTCCTGGCCTCAAGCGATCCTGCCTCAGGCTCCCAAAGCACTGGGATTACAGGCGAGAGCCACCGTTCCTGGCCTATTTTATTCATGTTGTAATACCTTAGCGTTCTTAGCTCTGGGTGGAAAAAACCAAAACAAAACAAAACAAAAAAACACCACAGTCCAGAAGAGGCCCTATTCCTGGCCTCAGATCAACGTGGGGTAGGAACTGGTGCCTGTATGGAGGTTGGGTCCCAGGGCACGGGGAGGGGGGAGGGCCTGGGGTTGCACTCACCTATGTCAATGCTGTTAACCACCTCCTTACACGATGCCCCATAATAGGGGGTGGGACACTGGCACTTGAACTCATCCCAGGTGCCTCCATTCTCGCAGCATTGATCTCCAAAGCCTGTGGAACAATCACAGAAGTTTTCTTTCCAAGTTCCTCCATTGAGGCAGCTCACTGAAAGGAACAGGGATCTACTGTGTTTATACGTTGGGCACAGCACTTTACAGCTTACAATGCATTTGCACGGACACTGCCTAATTTGTTTTTGTTTTTTGAGTCTGAGTTTCCCACTTGTCGCCCAGGCTGGAGTGCAATGGCGCGATCGTGGCTCACTGCAACCTCTACCTCCCAGGTTCAAGCGATTCTCCTGCCTCAGCCTCCCGAGTAGCTGAGATTACAGGTGCCTGCCACCACGCCCAGCTAAGTTTTTGTATTTTTAGTAGAGACAAGGTTTCACCTGTTTGGCCAGGTTGGTCTCAAACTCCTGACCTCAGGTGATCTGCCCACTTCGGCCTCCCAAAATGCTAGGATTACAGGTGTGAGCCACCACGCCCGGCTCCAACACTGCCTAATTTGATACTCTCAGGAGACCCCGGGGCTGCACAGGACAGTTACCATTATCCTCACTTCACAGATATGCAAAGTGAGGCAGAGAGAGGCTAAGCCACCTCTCCATGGGTCCACGTTTAGGCTACACTTCACCCAGTCCTAGTCCCGCATGCTTGACTTTACCCCGAAAACGTGAAGAAAGAGAAATCTGACATTGTGAGAGGCGAACGACACAGTCAGGGCTGAGGAAGGAAAAACCCAGGTGAACTTGACCAGTCTAGATCCCACCCAGGTTGAGAAAGAGATGGTCGTTGGTCTTCAACACCTGCTTTGGAAAAGCCCATACTGGCAATCGTTACTGTTATGACTCTTTCTGATTCTTTTTAATTTACTGGGATGTGGAGTTTGAGGGAGGAGTTTAGATCTTATTTTATTATTTTTTTTGAGACAGAGTCTCACCGTGTCGTTCAGGTTGGAGTGTAGTAGTGCAATCATAGCTCACTACAGCCTTGACCTACTGGGCTTAAGCAATCCTCCCACCTTAGCCTCCCATGTAACTGGGACTGCAGGCATGAATCACCATGTCTGGCTTATTTTTAAAATTTATCTGTAGAGATGTGGTCTTGCTCTGTTGCCCAGGCTGGTCTCAAACTCCTGGTCTTAACAAATCCTCCAGTCTCAGCCTCACAAAATGCTGGGATTACAGGTGTGAGCCATCACGCCCAGCCTAACAACTCCTTTTCAAATTGCAGTACAACAAATAAACTCTTCTTAGTTTAAATAGGTAGGAAGTAGTGATAGCCAACTCTTGAATATCTGTGCCAACCAACCTGGAAAATCTAAAGCTCTGTTTTCTTTGGTTTTTCTTGAAAATCGTTGTGCCTGGGTAGATCAGTATTCAAGGTGTGTTTTGTCTGGGGAAGGGCACGAGGTATGTATAGACTCTGTAAAGACCTGCCCCACTCCTGCCTTCTGGTTTACCCTAAACAGACTCAGAGAGCAGGATCCATACTCAAGAAAATCACATCATGCAGCCTCTATTTATGGGCTTTTGCTCCAAGACGTTTGGAAAGAATTGAAGAGAGATTTAAGAGTCCTGGGCACACCGGAAACCCATACATCCTATGGGTTTACCCATACATAAATCAGTCTCCTCCCTCCGTCTCTTTCCCGCTTTCATTACTGAAGATGCCCAGACCTGAGCTAAGTGCCAAAACACAGGTTAGTGAGAAACAACAGAAGCAGACGCTGGGGTGTGTTCACCCATTGCTCAACAGTCTAAAGGGAAGGCCAATCTCTGGGGAAGAAGAGGAAGACAGAAGGAGGACAATCTGCTTTTAAAGATGCGACCGACACCATATAGTGGGTCCAGTGGCATTGCAGCCAGTCGGCCTTTGTCGTAAGACACCTATGAGGCTTCCTGGAGATACAAGGTCCAGATCTCCTATCTGAAAATGCTCAGACCACTCATCTGAGAATCGGAGAGCTCGAGAAGACAAAGACATATTGGAGAGAATCCAGAGAAAAAAGCCATAGGATAGAAAATCCAGCCAGGCATGGCGGTTCACACCTGTAATCCTAACACTTTGGGAAGCTGAGGCAGGTGGATCACCTGAGGTCAGGAGTTCAAGACTAGCCTGGCCGACATGGTGAAATGCTGTCTCTACTAAAACTACAAAAATTAGCTGGGTGTGGTGGCGTACGCTGTAACCCCAGCTACTCGGGAGGCTGAGGTGAGACAATCGCTTGAACCCGGGGGGTGGAGGTTGCAGTGAGCCGTGATCGCGCCATTGCACTCCAGCCTGGGCAACAAGAGTGAAACTCCGTCAGAAAAGAAAAAGAAAAAGAAAAAGAAAAGTTCAGGCAAAGTAGAATTCAGCAAAGGAAAAAAATCACAAAGTCCAGAGAAAACGTAGTAGTGAAAAACTGAAGAACCACCTTCATCGTCATCAATTCAAGATGGGATTGGGCAGTTCTGTGGGCAGACACAGATCATATACCTGTGAGCCTAGTCATCTAAATAAATCAGAGTTTTCAAGTATTTTAACTAACATACTTTAAAAATTGTGTGCAAAATATTCTTAATCTGGGAGTCATACTCACAGGTCTATTAGTATATTACATGATTCATGTAATACAATATACAGGATATTATAATAGCAGGTATGGAATGGTGCAATTCTCACCCTAACAAGAGAGAAGAAGGCTGAGTGAAAGTTCTTGAGTCAGAGAAAGGAGAGGGATACGTAAGGACAGCAAAACACTCATAGGTATTGGAGGTAGAATTCAGAGCTGATAGAAGTGAAGGAATCTTCTTTTGCTTCTATAGCGAATACTCAGGGGATAAGATGAATCAAAATAAAAGTGAATGGTGGCAGAGATACTTGACAAAGGTACACATGAATGAATTGGCAAAAACCTTCTGCAAAAAAAAAAAAGTTTGTACTTTAGTATGAACAAAATCAGTGAGAAAATCCACTAGAAAGTTTACAAAGTAAACTAAAAAGTTTAAAATAAAACATAAATAAACCACTCAGAGTTAATAACATCATGGCATACAAAATGCAATGGAACAGAGACCTGCAGAATACAAAAGAGGGAAAACAGGACTTGTAGACAGAATACTGGAGATTGAGGTGCCCAGGCAAAGAGAGGTAATACTTTGTTCAAAAAAGGGGAACTTGTGCAAGAAATAGCGAGAGTGGAGAAGTGAGAGAGTGCTGAGACAGAAAACCTTGATGTGAGTTTTATCAATTGGAAAACAAGTAAGTCAGAGCAAAAGGAATTTAGGAGTAAACGTTTAAGAAGAAAACCACAAAAAGTAGTGAGTGGAGATTGAAAAGAAAGGTCAGTTTCAACAAGGAAAATTCTTTTGGAAAGTGTCTGTTCTTATCCGTTGGCTACTTTTTGATGGGGTTGTTTGATTTTTTCTTGTAAATTTGTTTAAGATCTTTATAGATTCTGAATATTAGCCCTTTGTCAGATGGGTACATTGCAAAAATTTTCTGCCATTCTGTAGGTTGCCTGTTCACTCCAGGGAATACTATGCAGCCATAAAAAATGATGAGTTCAAGTTCTTTGTAGAGACATGGATGAAGGTGGAAACCTTCTGAGCAAACTATCGCAAGGACAGGAAACCAAACACCGCATGTTCTCACTCATAGGTGGGAACTGAACAATGAGATCACTTGGACACAGGGCAGGAGACATCACACACCGGGGTCTGCTGTGGGTTGGAGGGATGAGGGAGGGATAACATTAGGAGAAATACCTAATGTAAATGATGAGTTAATGGGTGCAGCAAACCAACATGGCACATGTATACATATGTAACAAACCTGCACGTTGTGCACATGTACCCTAGAAATTAAAGTATAATAAAAAAGTGGGGGGAAATTCAAGAAATCACTTACATGTGGTTGTTGGCACAGTAGGAGTTGAGGTGGGGGTGCTCTTAACTGTAGTAGTAGTCGTGGGGACAGTGGTGGTGGTCACCGTGGGGGAGGAAGTGGTCCTTGTGCTCCCAGTGGTCATGGTAGTGACAGTCTTAGGGGTCACAGCCGTGGAGGAGGCAGAGGTTGTTGGAGGTGTACTGGAGTGAGCAGGAGGAAATATAGGTGGGATGGTGTGAGAAGTGATTGTTGACGGCTTGCTGGATTCTGATGAAGGGGTCACAGGATGGGTGGTGACAGAAGTAGAGGTGTGAGGTGTACTGGCTGCAGAAAGTGTTGATGCAGAAGTAGTGGAGCCTCTGCTGGTTGTGCTGAGGGCAGTAGACCTGGTCACATATGTGAGAGGAGCTGCAGTAGTCATTGCAGTTGTTGTAAATTCCTTAGTAGTTGAAAAAGATGTGGTGGTACTACTAGTAGAGGTTGATGGTGTGTTTAGTTCTGTGGAAGTTATCACAGGGGTAGATACAGCACCAGTTGTTGCAGGAATGACATCAGCAGTAGAACTGGTGACAGGAGTGCTGGGAATAAAAATGGTTGTCCCAGGTGTGCTTTCTTCTGTGGTCATTGATACAGATCTGGTGGTGGCTACAGGAATGGTGGGAGTTGAGGCAGCTTCAGTAGAAGGGGTAAAAGTTGTGCTTGTGTCAAGAGAAGGTGTTGAAGGTGTGCTGGCCTCAGTAAAGCTAGTTGGAGGTGTGATGCTAACACGGAGAGTTGTTAATGGAGTGCTTCTTTCACTGGTAGTTGAAGTATGTATGGTAGTGCCTTTGGCAGGTATGGAGGATGAACTGGCTTCGGTAGAGGTGAGCAAAGGTGTGCTGGTATCATCATGAGGTGTTGAAAGTGTGCTGGCCTCAGAAGGACTCGTCACAGATACAGGGCGGATGAGAGTTGTCAGTAAAGTGCTTCTTTCACTCGTAGTTGACATAGGCATGGTGCTGCCTTCAAGAGGTGTAGGAGATGAACTTCCTTCAGAGGCAGTGGTCACGGACATGCTGGTGTCAACCGATGGTATGGAAGGGGTACTAATCTCAGGAAACCTCGTAACAGGGGTGGTACTGATAAGAAGAGTGGTCCCAAGGGTGCTTATTTCCGTGGGTATTGACACAGATATGGTGGTACTGTAAAGAGTTGCAGAAGATGAAATGGCCTCAGTAGAAGTGGTCACAGGTGTGCTGGTGTCAACAGAAGGTATTGAAAGGGTGCTACCCTCAGAACTAGTCACATCAGTGGTGCTGAGAGGAATAGTTGTTAATAGAGTGCTTCCTTCACTAGGAGTAGAGATTGGCATACTGGTACCTTCAGGAGTTGTAGGAGATGAACTGACTTGGGTAGAAGTGGTCACAGGTGTGCTGGTGGCAACAGAAGGTGTTGAAAGGGTGCTGCCCTCAGAAGTGGTCACACATGTGGTGCTGACAGGAATAGTTGTTAAAGGAGTGCTTCCTTCACTAGGAGTCAAGATTGGCATACTGGTACCTTCAGGAGTTGTAGGAGATGAACTGACTTGGGTAGAAGTGGTTACAGGTGTGCTGGTGTCAACAGAAGGTGTTGAAGGGGTGCTACCCTCTGAACTGGTCACAGGTGTGGTGCTGACAGGAATAGTTGTTAATGGAGTGCTTCCTTGACTAGGAGTTGAGATTGGCATGGTAGTGACTTCAGGAGTTGTAGGAGATGAACTGACTTGGGTAGAAGTGGTCACAGGTGTGCTGGTGTCAACAGAAGGTGTTGAAGGGGTGCTACCCTCTGAACTGGTCACAGGTGTGGTGCTGACAGGAATGGTTGTTAATGGAGTGCTTCCTTCACTAGGAGTTGAGATTGGCATGGTAGTGACTTCAGGAGTTGTAAGAGATGAAGTGACTTGGGTAGAAGTGGTCACAGGTGTGCTGGTGTCAGCAGAAGGTGTTGAAAGAGTGCTACCCTCAGAACTGATCACACGTGTGGTGGTGACAGGAATACTTGTTAATGGACTGCTTCCCTCACTAGGAGTAGAGATTGGCATTGTGGTGACTTCAGGACTTTTAGGAGATGAACTGACTTGGGTGGAAGTGGTCACAGGTGTGCTGGTGTCAACAGGTGTTGAAAGGGTTCTGCCCTCAGAACTGGTCACACGTGTGGTGGTGACAGGAATGGTTGTTAATGGAGTGCTTCCTTCACTAGGAGTCGAGATTGGCATGGTGGTGACTTCAGGACTTTTAGGAGATGAACTGACTTGGGTAGAAGTGGTCACAGGTGTGCTGGTGTCAACAGAAGGTGTTGAAGGGGTGCTACCCTCTGAACTGGTCACAGGTGTGGTGCTGACAGGAATAGTTGTTAATGGAGTGCTTCCTTCACTAGGAGTTGAGATTGGCATGGTAGTGACTTCAGGAGTTGTAGGAGATGAACTGACTTGGGCAGAAGTGGTCACAGGTGTGCTGGTGTCAGCAGAAGGTGTTGAAAGAGTGCTACCCTCAGAACTGATCACACGTGTGGTGGTGACAGGAATACTTGTTAATGGACTGCTTCCTTCACTAGGAGTAGAGATTGGCATTGTGGTGACTTCAGGACTTTTAGGAGATGAACTGACTTGGGTAGAAGTGGTCACAGGTGTGCTGGTGTCAACAGAAGGTGTTGAAGAGGTGCTACCCTCTGAACTGGTCACAGGTGTGGTGCTGACAGGAATAGTTGTTAATGGAGTGCTTCCTTCACTAGGAGTTGAGATTGGCATGGTAGTGACTTCAGGAGTTGTAAGAGATGAAGTGACTTGGGTAGAAGTGGTCACAGGTGTGCTGGTGTCAGCAGAAGGTGTTGAAAGAGTGCTACCCTCAGAACTGATCACACGTGTGGTGATGACAGGAATACTTGTTAATGGACTGCTTCCTTCACTAGGAGTAGAGATTGGCATTGTGGTGACTTCAGGACTTTTAGGAGATGAACTGACTTGGGTGGAAGTGGTCACAGGTGTGCTGGTGTCAACAGGTGTTGAAAGGGTTCTGCCCTCAGAACTGGTCACACGTGTGGTGGTGACAGGAATGGTTGTTAATGGAGTGCTTTCTTCACTAGGAGTCGAGATTGGCATGGTGGTGACTTCAGGAGTTGTAGGAGATGAACTGACTTGGATAGAAGTGGTCACAGGTGTGCTGCTGTCAACAGAAGGTGTTGTAAGGGTGCTACCATGAGAACTGGTCACACGTGTGGTGCTGACAGGAATAGTTGTTAATGGAGTGCTTCGTACACTAGGAGTTGAGATTGGCATGGTGGTGACTTCAGGAGTTGTGGGAGATGAACTGACTCGGGCAGAAGTGGTCACAGGTGTGCTGGTGTCAACAGAAGGTGTTGAAAAGGTGCTACCCTGAGAACTGGTCACACGTGTGGTGCTGACAGGAATAGTTGTTAATGGAGTGCTTCCTTCACTAGGAGTAGAGATTGGCATCGTGGTGACTTCAGGAGTTGTAGGAGATGAAGTGAGGTAGGTCGAAGTGGTCACAGATGTGCTGGTGTCAGCGGGAGGTGTTGAAGGTGTGCTGGGATCAGAAATGGTCACCGATGTGGTGCTGACCGGCATAGTTGTTAATGGAGTGTTTCCTTCACTAGGAGTCGAGATTGGTATACTGGTACCTTCAGGAGTTGGAGGAGATGAACTGACTTGGATAGAAGTGGTCACAAGTGTGCTGGTGTCAACAGAAGGTGTTGAAAGAGTGCTGCCCTCGGAACTGATCACACGTGTGGTGCTGACAGGAATAGTTGTTAATGGACTGCTTCCTTTACTGGGAGTAGAGATTGGCATGGTGGTGACTTCAGGAGTTTTAGGAGATGAACTGACTTGGGTAGAAGGGGTCACAGGTGTGCTGGTGTCAACAGAAGGTGTTGAAAGTGTTCTGCCCTCAGAACTGGTCACACGTGTGGTGGTGACAGGAATGGTTGTTAATGGAGTGCTTCCTTCACTAGGAGTTGAGATTCGCATGGTGGTGATTTCAGGAGTTGTAGGAAATGAACTGACTTGGATAGAAGTGGTCACAGGTGTGCTGGTGTCAACAGAAGGTGTTGAAAGGGTGCTACCCCGAGAACTGGTCACACGTGTGGTGCTGACAGGACTAGTTGTTAATGGAGTACTTCCTTCACTAGGAGTTGAGTTTGGCATGGTGGTGACTTCAGGAGTTGTAGGAGATGAACTGACATGGGTAGAAGTGGTCACAGGCGTGCTGGTGTCAACAGAAGGTGTTGAAAGGGTGTTACCCTGAGAACTTGTCACACGTGTGGTTCTGACAGGAATAGTTGTTGATGGAGTGCTTCCGTCACTAGGAGTCGAGGTTGGAATACTGGTACCTTCAGGAGTTGTAGCAGATGAACTGACTTGGGTAGAAGGGGTCACAGGTGTGCTGGTGTCAACAGAAGGTGTTGAAAGGGTGCTGCCCTCAGAACTGGTCACACGTGTGGTGCTGACAGGAATAGTTGTTAATGGAGTGCTTCGTACATTAGGAGTTGAGATTGGCATGGTGGTGACTTCAGGAGTTGTGGGAGATGAACTGACTCGGGTAGAAGTGGTCACAGGTGTGCTGGTGTCAACAGAAGGTGTTGAAAGGGTACTGCCCTCAGAACTGGTCACACGTGTGGTGCTGACAGGAATAGCTGTTAATGGAGTGCTTCCTTCACTAGGAGTCCAGATTGGCATACTGGTACCTTCAGGAGTTGTAGGAGATGAACTGACTCGGATAGAAGTGGTCACAGGTGTGCTGGTGTCAACAGAAGGTGTTGAAAGGGTGCTACCCGGAGAACTGGTCACACGTGTGGTGCTGACAGGAATAGTTATTAATGGAGTGCTTCCTTCACTAGGAGTCGAGATTGGCATGGTGGTGACTTCAGGAGTTGTAGGAGATGAACTGACGTAGGTCGAAGTGGTCACAGGTGTGCTGGTGTCACCAGGAGGTGTTGAAGGTGTGCTAGGATCGGAAATGGTCACCGATGTGGTGCTGACAGGCATAGTTGTTAAGGGATTGCTTCCTTCACTGGGAGTCGAGATTGGCATACTGGTACCTTCAGCAGTTGTAGGAGATGAACTGACCTGGTTAGAAGTGGTCACAGGTGTGCTGGTGTCCACCGAAGGTGTTGAAAGGGTGCTGCCCTCAGAACTGGTCACACGTGTGGTCCTGACAGGAATAGTTGTTAATGGAGTACTTCCTTCACTAGGAGTAGAGATTGCCATGGTGGTGACTTCAGGAGTTTTAGGAGATGAACTGATGTGGGTAGAAGTGGTCACAGGTGTGCTGGTGTCAACAGAAAGTGTTGAAAGGGTGCTGCCCTGAGAACTGGTCACACGTGTGGTGCTGACAGGACTAGTTGTTAATGGAGTGCTTCCTTCACTAGGAGTCGAGGTTGGAATACTGGTACCTTCAGGAGTTGTAGCAGATGAACTGACTTGGGTAGAAGGGGTCACAGGTGTGCTGGTGTCAACAGAAGGTGTTGAAAGGGTGCTGTCCTCAGAACTGGTCAGGGGTGATGTGCTGACAGGAATAGTTGTTAGTGGAGTGCTTCCTTCACTTGGAGTTGAGATTGGCATACTGGTACCTTCAGGAGTTGTAGGAGATGAACTGACTTGGATAGAAGTGGTTACAGGTGTGCTGGTGTCAACAGAAGGTGTTGAAAGGGTGCTACCCTGAGAACTGGTCACACGTGTGGTGCTGACAGGACTAGTTGTTAATGGAGTGCTTCCTTCACTAGGAGTTGAGTTTGGCATGGTGGTGACTTCAGGAGTTGTAGGAGATGAACTGACATGGGTAGAAGTGGTCACAGGCATGCTGGTGTCAACAGAAGGTGTTGAAAGGGTGTTATCCTGAGAACTTGTCACACGTGTGGTTCTGACAGGAATAGTTGTTGATGGAGTGCTTCCGTCACTAGGAGTCGAGGTTGGAATACTGGTACCTTCAGGAGTTGTAGCAGATGAACTGACTTGGGTAGAAGGGGTCACAGGTGTGCTGGTGTCAACAGAAGGTGTTGAAAGGGTGCTGCCCTCAGAACTGGTCACACGTGTGGTGCTGACAGGAATAGTTGTTAATGGAGTGCTTCGTACATTAGGAGTTGAGATTGGCATGGTGGTAACTTCAGGAGTTGTGGGAGATGAACTGACTCGGGTAGAAGTGGTCACAGGTGTGCTGGTGTCAACAGAAGGTGTTGAAAAGGTGCTACCCTCAGAACTGGTCACACCTGTGGTGCTGACAGGAATAGTTGTTAATCGAGTGCTTCGTACACTAGGAGTTGAATTTGGCATTGTGGTGACTTCAGGAGTTGTAGGAGATGAACTGACTTGGGTAGAAGTGAACACTGGTGTGCTGGTGTCAACGGAAGGTGTTGAAAGGGTACTGCCCTCAGAACTGGTCACACGTGTGGTCCTGACAGGAATAGTTGTTAATGGAGTACTTCCTTCACTAGGAGTAGAGATTGCCATGGTGGTGACTTCAGGAGTTGTAGGAGATGAACTGACGTGGGTAGAAGTGGTCACAGGTGTGCTGGTGTCAACAGAAAGTGTTGAAAGGGTGCTGCCCTGAGAACTGGTCACACGTGTGGTGCTGACATGACTAGTTGTTAATGGAGTGCTTCCTTCACTAGGAGTCAAGGTTGGAATACTGGTACCTTCAGGAGTTGTAGCAGATGAACTGACTTGGGTAGAAGGGGTCACAGGTGTGCTGGTGTCAACAGAAGGTGTTGAAAGGGTGCTACCGTGAGAACTGGTCACAGGTGTGGTGCTGACAGGAATAGTTGTTAATGGAGTGCTTCCTTCACTAGGAGTAGAGATTGGCATCGTGGTGACTTCAGGAGTTGTAGGAGATGAACTGACGTAGGTAGAAGTGGTCACCGATGTGCTTGTGTCAGTAGGAGGTGTTGAAGGTGTGCTAGGATCAACAATAGTCACCAATGTCGTGCTGACAGGCATAGTTGTTAATGGAGTGCTTCCTTCACTGGGAGTCGAGATTGGCATAGTGGTACCTTCAGGAGTTGTATGAGATGAACTGACGTGGGTAGAAGTGGTCACACGTGTGTTGATGTCAACAGAAAGTGTTGAAAGCGTGCTGCCCTCAGAACTGGTCACACGTGTGGTGCTGACAGGAATAGTTAATGGAGTGCTTCCTTCACTTGGAGTTGAGATTGGCATACTGGTACTTTCAGGAGTTGTAGCAGATGAACTGACTTGGGTAGAAGTGGTCACAGGCGTGCTGGTGTCCACAGAAGGTGTTGAAAGTGTGCTGCCCTCAGAACTGGTCACACGTGTGGTGCTGACAGGAATAGTTGTTAATGGACTGCTTCGTACACTAGGAGTTGAGATTGGCATGGTGGTAACTTCAGGAGTTGTGGCAGATGAACTGACTCGGGTAGAAGTGGTCACAGGTGTGCTGGTGTCAACAGAAGGTGTTGAAAAGGTGCTACCCTGAGAACTGGTCACATGTGTGGTGCTGACAGGAATAGTTGTTAATGGAGTGCTTCCTTCACTAGGAGTAGAGATTGGCATTGTGGTGACTTCAGGAGTTGTAGGAGATGAACTGACGTGGGTAGAAGTGGTCACAGGTGTGCTGGTGTCAGCAGGAGGTGTTGAAGGTGTACTAGGATCAGAAATGGTCACCGATGTGGTGCTGACAGGCATAATTGTTAATAGAGTGCTTCCTTCACTAGGAGTCGAGATTGGCATACTGGTACCTTCAGGAGTTGTAGGAGATGAACTGACTTGGATAGAAGTGGTCACAGGTGTGCTGGTGTCAACAGAAAGTGTTGAAAGGGTGCTGCCCTCAGAACTGGTCACACGTGTGGTGCTGACAGGAATAGTTGTTAATGGAGTGCTTCCTTCACTAGGAGTAGTGATTGGAATGATGGTTACTTCTGGAGTTGTAGGAGATGAACTGACGTGGGTAGAAGTGGTCACAGGTGTGCTGGTGTAAACAGAAAGTGTTGAAAGGGTGCTGCCCCCAGAACTAGTCACAGGTGTGGTGCTGACAGGAATAGTTGTTAATGGAGTGCTTCCTTCACTAGGAGTAGAGATTGGCATTGTGGTGACTTCAGGAGTTGTAGGAGATGAACTGATGTGGGTAGAGGTTGTTACAGGTGTGCTAGTGTCAACAGGAGTTGTTGAAGGTGTACTAGGATCAGAAATGGTCACTGATGTGGTGCTGACAGGCATAATTGTTAATGGAGTGCTTCTTTCACTAGGAGTTGATATTGGCATGGTGATAATTTCAGAACTTGTAGGAGTTGAACTAGCCTGAGTAGAAGTGGTCACAGGTGTGCTGGTGTCAACAGAAGGTGTGGAAGGTGTGTTAGCCTCAGAACTGGTCACATGTGTGCTGCTAAGGGGCATAGTTGTTAATGAAGTGCTTCCTTCACTTGGAGTGGACATAAGAATAGTGGTGAACTGAAGAGTTGCTGGAGATGAACTGGCTTGACTAGAAGTGGTAACAAGAGTTTTGGAGCCAAAAGGAGTTGTTGAAATGGTGCTAGCCTCAGAAATGGTCACTGGTGTGGGGTTGACAGTAATACTTGTTAATCCAGTGCTTCCTCCACTAGGAGTTGAGGTTGACATGCTGGTACCTTCAGCACTTGTAGGAGATGAATTAGCTTCAGTAGAAGTGGTCACAGGTATGATGGTGTTAACAGGAGATGTTGAAAGGGTGCTAGGCCGAGAACTGGCCACTGGCGTGGTACTGAAAGGCATACCTGTCAATGGAGTGATTCCTTCACTGGTAGGTGAGATTGGCATGCTGGTACCTCCAGCAGTTGCAGGAGATGAACTGGCTTCAGAGGAAGTAGTGACAGGTGTGCTGGTGTCAACAGGAGTTGTTGAAAGGGTGCTAGCCTCAAAACTGGATGCCAGACTTGTGCTGACAGGTACGCTTGTCAGTGGAGTGCTTCCTTGCCTAGGAGTTGAGGTTGGTATGCTGGTAACTTCAGCATTTGTAGGGGAAGAATTGGATTCAGTTGAAGTGGTCACAGGTGTGCTGGTGTCAACAGGACTTGTTAAAAGGGTGCTAGCCTCAGAATTGACCAGCCAGGTGGTGCTGACAGGCATACTTGTTAATGGAGTGCTTCCTTCACTAGAAGGTGAGATTGGCATGCTGGTACCTTCAGCAGTTGTAGGAGATGAACTGGCTGCAGGTGAAGTGGTCAACGGTGTGCTGGTGTCAACAGGAGTTGTTGAGAGGGTGCTAGCCTCAGAATTGGCCACTGGCGTGGTGCTGACAGGCGTACTTGTCAATGGAGTGCTTCCTTCACTAGGAATTGAGGTTGCCATACTAATACCTTCAGCAATTGTAGTAGAAGGACCGGCTTCACTAGAAGTGGTGACAGCAATGTTGGAGTCAACAGGAGTTGTTGAAAGGGTGCTAGCCTCAGAATTGGTGATCGGCCTGGTGCTGACAGGCATTACTTGTTAAGGAAGTGCTTCCTTGACTAGCAGTTGAGGTTGACATGCTGGTACCTTCAGCAGTTGTACGAGATGAACTGGCTTCAGTAGAAATGGTCACAGGTAGGCTGGTGTCAAGATAAGTTGCTGAATGGGTGCTAGCCTCAGAATTGGCCAGCAGTGTGGTGCTGACAGGCATACTTGTTACTGGAGTGCTTCCTTCACTACGAGGTGAGGTTGGCATGCTGATACCTTTGCCAGTTGTAGCAGATGAACTGACTTCAGTAGAAGTGATCACAGGGGTGCTGGCGTCAACAGGAGTTGTTGAAAAGGTGCTAGCCTCAGAACTGGGCACCTGCATGGTGCCCACTGTCATACTTGTTAATGGAGTGCTTCCTTCACGAGGAGTTGAGGTTGGCATGGTGGTACCTTCAGCAGTTGTAGGAGATAAACTGGCTGCAGTTGAAGGGGTCAACGGTGTGCTGGTGTCAACAGGAGTTGTTGAAAGAGTGCTAGCCTCAGAACTGGCCTGCAGTGTGGTGCTGACAGGTATACTTGTGAATGGAGTGCTTCCTTCACTGGGAGGTGAGGTTGGCCTGCTGGTACCTTCAGCAATTGTAGGAGGTGACGTGGCTTCAGTAGCAATGATGACAGGTTTGCTCATGTCAACAGAGATTGCTGAAAGGGTGCTAGCCTCAGAACTGGCCACTGGCGTGGTGCTGAGAGGCATACTTGTTAATGGAGTGCTTCCTTCACTAGGAATTGAGGTTGGCATGCTAGTAGCTTCAGCAATTATAGTAGAAGACCTGACTTGACTAGAAATGGTCACAGCAATGCTGAGGTCAACAGGAGTCGATGAAAGGGTGATAGCCTCAGAACTGGCCACCGGTGTGGTGCCCAATGTCATAAATGTTACTGGAGTGTCTCCTTGACTAGGAGTTGAGGTTGGCATGCTGGTACCCTCAGCACTTGAATGAGATGAACTGGCTGCAGTAGAAATGGTTCCAGGTATGCTGGTGTCAACAGGAGTTGTTCCATGTGTGCTGGCCTCAGAACTGGACAGTGATGTGGTGCTGACATGCATATTTGTCAATGGAGTGCTTCCTTCACTAGGAGGTGAGGTTGGCATGCTGATACCTTTGCCAGTTGTAGCAGATGAACTGACTTCAGTAGAAGTGATCACAGGGGTGCTGGCGTCAACAGGAGTTGTTGAAAGAGTGCTAGCCTCAGAACTGGCCTGCAGTGTGGTGCTGACAGGTATACTTGTGAATGGAGTGCTTCCTTCACTGGGAGGTGAGGTTGGCCTGCTGGTACGTTTAGCAATTGTAGGAGGTGAAGTGGCTTCAGTAGCAATGACGACAGGTTTGCTCGTGTCAACAGAGGTTGTTGAAAGGGTGCTAGCCTCAGAACTGGCCACTGGCGTGGTGTTGAGAGGCATACTTGTCAATGGAGTGCTTCCTTCACTAGGAATTGAGGTTGGCATGCTAGTAGCTTCAGCAATTGTAGTAGAAGAACTGAGTTGACTAGAAGCTGGTCACAGCAATGTTTGAGTCAGCAGGAGTTGTTAAAAGGGTGGTAGCCTCAGAACTGGCCACTGGTGTGGTGCCCAATGTCATAAATGTTACTGGAGTGCTTCCTTGACTACGAGTTGAGGTTGGCATGCTCGTACCCTCAGCACTTATACGAGACGAAGTGGCTGCCGTAGAAATGGTCACAGGTATGCTGCTGTCAACAGCAGTTGTTTCATGGGTGCTGGCCTCAGAACTGGCAGGTAGCATGGTGCTGACAGGCATAATTGTTCCTGGAGTGCTTCCTTGACTGGGAGGTGAGGTTTTCATGCTGGTACCTTCAGCAGTTGTAGCTGAACTGGCTTGAGTAGAAATGATCACAGTTGAGCTGGTGACAACAGGAGTTGCCGAAAAGTTGCTAGCCTCAGAACTGGACAGTGGCGTGGTGCTGACAGGTATATTTGTCAATGGGGTGCTTCCTTCACTAGGAGGTGAGGTTGGCATGCTGGTACCTTTGCCAGTTGTAGCAGATGAACTGACTTCAGTAGACGTGATCACAGGGGTGCTGGAGTCAACAGGAGTTGTTGAAAGGGTGCTAGCCTCAGAACTGGTCACCTGCGTGGTGCCCACTGTCATACTTGAAAATGGAGTGCTTCCTTCATGAGGAGGTGAGGTTGGCATGCTGGTACCTCCGTCAATTGTAGCAGATGAACTGGCTTCAGTTGAAGTGATCACAGGGGTGCTGGAGTCAACAGGAGTTGTTGAAAAGGTGCTAGCTTCAGAACTGGCCACCTCTGTGGTGCCCACTGTCATACTTGTTAATGGAGTGCTTCCTTTACTAGGAGTTGAGGTTGGCATGCTCATACCTTCAGCAGTTGTAGAAGATGAACTGGCTACAGTTGAATTGGTCCAGGGTGTGCTGGTGTCAACAGGAGTTGTTGAGAGGGTGCTAGCCTCAGAACTGGCCTGCAGTGTGGTGCTGACAGGTATACTTGTGAATGGAGTGTTTCCTTGACTGGGAGTTGAGGTTGGCCTGCTGGTACCTTCAGTAGTTGTAGATGAACTGGCTTCAGTAGAAATGATAACAGTTGTGCTGGTGTCAACAGGAGATGTTGAAAGTGTGCTAGCCTCAGAAGTGGCCACGGGCCTGGTGCTGACAGGCATACCTGTTAATGGAGTGCTTCCTTGACTAGGAGTTGAGGGTGGCATGCTGGTGCCTTCATAAGTTGTAGGAGATGAACTGGCTTCAGCTGACGTGGTCACATGTGTGGTGGTTCCAACAGGAGTTGTTGAAAGGGTGCTAGCCTCAGAACTGGCCACTGGCGTGGTGTTGACTGGCATACTTGTTAACGGAGTGCTTCCTTCACTAGGAGTTAAGATTGGCATGCTGGTACTTTCAGCTGTTGTACGAGGTGAACTGGCTTCAGTGGAAGTGGTCACAGGGGTGCTGGTGTCCATAGGAGTTGTTGAAAGGGTGTGAGCCATGGAACTGGCCACCAGCGTGGTGCCCACTGTCATACTTGTTAATGGAATGCTCTCTTCACTAGGAGTTGAGATTGGCATCCCGCTGCTTTCAGCAGTTGTATGAGGTGAATGAGCTTCAGTAGAAGTAGTCACTGGTGTGCTGGTATCAACAGGAATTGTTGAAAGGTTGCCAGCCTCAGAACTGGCAACCGGCATGTTACTGACCACCGTACTTGTTAATGGAGTGCTTCCTTCACTAGGAGTTGCAGTTGGCATGCTGGTACCTTCAGCAGTTGTAGGAGATGAACTGGCTTCAGTAGAAATGGTCACAGGTGTGCTGGTGTCAACAGGAGTTGTTGAAAGGGTGCTAACCTCAGAAGTGGCCACCGGCGTGATGCTGACAGGCACAATTGGTAATGGAGTACTTCCTTCACTGTCAGTTGATTTGGGCATGGTGGTGCTTTCAGGAATAGTAGAATATGAACTGGCCTGAGCAGAAGTGGTCAGAGGTGTGCTCGTATCAACCACAGGTGTTAAAGACCTGCTCCCCTCTGAACTGCTCTGAGGTGCAGTGCTGACAAAATCCATTGTTGATGAAGTGCTTTCTTCAGTCAGTGTTGACATGCACATGTTGGTGCCTTCAGGAGTTGTAGGAGATGAGGTGTTTTCAGTAGAACCGGGGAAAGGTGTAGTGGTGTCACTGGTAGATTCTGAAGTTGTTATGGGTTCTGTTGGTGTCATCCCAGTACTGGAGACACCAGGAGTGTCTGAATCCACACTGTACTCAATCGAGGTCGTCTCAGGGTTGGTGCTGCCACTCAAAGATCTTCCTTGCTCCATGAAGTTTGTAGGTGTTATGCTTATGTTGGTGTTCACCATAGAACCTGTTTAAGATACAGTGATGTTTTCTTTAGGAGTTTCTTAGGGTTTTCTATGTCAGGAGTGATTGTTTCAGTTGGGCTTTTTACTGCAAATGTGTTCAGGTGAGTGATGTCATTATTCATTTTCAGGATGAAGTGGAATCAGTTTCTCCAGTGTCTTAGTCTCTCCTGCCTTCCCTTCTACACTGTTAGGAATTGAACTCAACCTGAGCCCCCTTTCTTCCACAGTCCCTGCTTGGGTGATTCCACGCCTGCCCTGTAATTCCTGCCCCCAGATCTCAAGCCGTCACACACTGTAAAATGTGGCAGCTTCACCAGCCTGGCAGGGGTCGCTCTAGCCCTTTTGCAGGTGAGCCATCTTCCCAGATCTTGGAGTCCTTTGCCTTACCTTTCTCAAAGCTCTGAGACAGCTGCTGGCACTGAGGGTCCCAGAGGTCCCCTTGGGAGATGCACCCTCCTCCATCCCACACAGCCCTGTTCACACTGAGGTCTGAAAGAGACAAAGGTGAGTTAGTCTCCCAGAGTCACGATCCTCCTTCGTTCTCTTGAAGCCTCTGAGTCTCTACTCCCTGCCCTGGAAAGTCCCTGGTCCCTTAACCAGCCTGCTGATTTCAGTTAGAAATCAGCCATGAGGATCCTGACCCAGAAAGTAAAGCAAGAAGATGGGGTAGGGGGTTTGCTCCCCAGGCTGGGAGAGGTCCAGCAATGTCAAATTGTGCAGGTGGCACGTGCCCATAGTTCCAGCACTTTGGGAGGCTGAAGGGAGTGGATTGCTTGAGCCCAGGAGGTCAAGGCTACAGTGAGCTATGATTGCACCACTGCACTCCAGCCTAGGTGACAGAGTGAGACCCTGTCTCTACAAAATTTTATAAAAATTAGCTGGGGATGGTGGCACGCGCCTGTAGTCCCAGCTACTCGGGAGGCTGAGGAGGGAGGATCACTTGAGCCCAGGAGATCATGTTCATAATGAGCTATGATGGCACCACTGCACTGTAGCCTGGGTAACAGAGTGAGACCTTGTCTCTAAAATAAATAAATAAATAAATAAATAAATAAATAAATAAACAAACAAACAAAGATTTTTAAAAAGAGAGAATATGCCCTATTAGAATACCATGCTAACGGGCTGGGCATGGTGGCTCATGCCTGTAATCCCAACACTTTGGGAAGCTGAGGCAGGCAGATCACGAGGTCAGGAGTTCGAGACCAGCCTAGCCAATATGGCAAAACCCTGCCTCTACTAAAAATACAAAAATTAGGGCATGGTGACATGTGCGCCTATAGTGCCAACTGCTTGGGAGGCTGAAGCATAAGAATCGCTTGAACCTGGGAGTCAGAGGTTGCAGTGAGCCGAGATCACACCACTGTACTCTAGCAGTGGGTGACAGGGCAAGACTCAAAAAAAAAAAAAAAAAAAAAAAAAAAAAGCCCACATTGTAATCGCAATTTGAAATATATAAGTAAGTGGTTGATTTAGATTTGTGATTTTCCATTAGAATCTTGTAAGGTTGTAAACTGTTAAAACATTTAAAAGAACTTAAGATTCAACACATGTAAACATTGAATTAGGCTCGTAGAACTATCAATGTGTGGGGAAGTTTTTTAAAATGTACATTTAATTTATTAGATTTATGGAATTTCTTAAGTAATCAGGAAGTTAAATTTATGAATTTAATGAAGTTTAATTTATGAATCAGACAACTGAAGTCCTTCAGTAGAAAATAAAATGTACAGTCACATATTCTTAGCTAGAAAAATTATTTTAAAAAGACAAGAATGATTCATGCCAGATGTTGTGAATGTTACCTTGTTTGGTGCTGGGAATTTTTGCATTCCGTTTTTCTTTTATTTATTATTATTTGAGACAGAGTCTTGCTCTGTTACCCAGGCTGGAGTGCAGTGGTACGATCTCGGCTCACTGCAACCTCTGTCTCCTAGGCTCAAGCAAGTCTCCTGCCTCAGCCTCCCGAGTAGCTGGGATTACATGCACGTGCCACCGCCCAGCTAATTTTTGTATTTTTAGTAGAGATGGGGTTTCACCATGTTGGCCGGGCTCGTCTCAAACTCCTGACCTCAGGTAATCCGCCCGCCTTGGGCTCCCAAAATGCTGGGATTGCAGGCGTGAGCCACCACGCCTAGCCAATTATTTAAAAGTTTTTTTTTTAGAGACATGGGTCTCACTATGCTGCCCAGGTTGGTCTTGAACTCTGGGCCTCAAGGGATCCTCCTGCCTCAGCCTCCCAAAGTGCTGGGATTACAGGTATGAGCTACCACATCCAGTCCAAAATAGTTTCTATAACTGTGTTTCTGTATGTGCAATAATTCAATAAAAACATGGAAAAAATGTGTATATAAACGAACAGAACTTCTAGAGATAAAAAAAAAATACACCAGATGGGATTAAGGACAGATTAGACATTGAAGAAGAAAATGAATAATGATGTGAAGGGATGACAATAGAAACTATCCACACTGAAAGACGTAAAGAAAAAATGAGCTGGGTGTGGTGGCTCATGCCTGTAATCCCAGCACTTTGGGAGGCCGAAGTGGGCAGATCACAAGGTCAGGAGTTCGAGACCAACCTGGCAAATATGGTAAAACTCTGTCTCTACTAAAAATACAAAAATTAGCCGGGCTTGATGGCATACACCTGTAGTCCCAGCTACTCGGGAGGCTGAGGCAGAATAATCACTTGAACCGGGAGGCGGAGTTTGCAGTGAGCTGAGATCATGCTACTGCACTCCAGCCTGGGTGACAGAACAAGACTCCATCTCAAAAAAATAAAAATAAAAAAATAAAAAAAAAATTTAAGGGTGGGGTGCAGTGGCTCACGCCTGTAATCCCAGCACTTTGGGAAGCCCAGACAGGCAGATCACTTGAGCCCAGGAGTTCGAGACCAGCCTGGGCAACATCATGAAGCCTCCATCTCAACAAAAAATACAAAAATTTGCTGGGCATGGTGGCATGCACCTGTAGTACCAGCTACTTGAGAGGCTGAGGCAGGAGAACTGCTTGAGCCCGAGAGGCGGAGGTTGCAGTGAGCTGAGATTGCATCACTGCACTCCAGCCTGGGCAATGGAATGAAACCCTGTCTAAAAAAAAAAAAAAATTTCTGTTTTACAGATTATCAGTGAGTGTTGGGACACTGATATATTAAGCAGCCTAATATATACGAGTACGTAAAGGCAAGGAGAAAAAGGGGTAACTAAAAAATATGTGAAGAAACAATGGCCCCAAATTTTCAAACTTGATAAAAACTATAAGCCAACAGCTCCAAAAAGTTCAAAAACCCCAAACACAAGAAACATGAAGAAAACTACCAGGGCACTCAGATTCTACAGATATTAAAATGGAGATCTGTCAACAACTTTATGCCAATAAATTTGACAACTTAGATGAAATGAACAAATTCTCTGGAAGACACAAACTAGAAAAGATCACTTGAGAATAAATAGATTGGCCAGGCATGGTGGTTCATGCTTGTAATCCCAGTCCTTCAGGGGACCGAGGGGCAGTGGATCACTTGAGACCAGGAGTCCGAGATCAGACTTAGCAATAGAGAGAAAGCTCATCTCTACAAGAAATACAAAATATAAAAATTAGGGCTGGGTGTCGACCCTAGGTGCCCCATCCCCAACCTCACTTAATACCTTTCATCCCACTGGGATCATGCAAATTAATGTAATTTAATATAATTTATAATATAATTTCTTTTTATTACTTTTAATAGACGTAGAGATGGGGTCTTGCTACGTTGCCCAGATGGTCTCAAGCTCTGGGTCCAAAGTGATCCTCCTGCTTCAGCCTCCCCACATGCTGGAATTACAGATATGAGCCACTGTGTCTGGCATATTATCTTTCAATAATGAAAAAATAAAATAGGCTGGGCGTGCTGCCTCATACCTATAATCCCAGCACTTTGGGAAGCCAAGAGGGGAGAGCTGCTTGAGGCTATGAGTTTCAGACCAGTCTCGGAAACATAGCAAAACCTTGTCTCTCCCAAAAAACAAAAAAAATTAGCTGGGCGTGGTGGTGCGCGCCTGTAGTCCCAGCTACTCAAGAGGCTGAGGTAGGTGGATCACTTGAGGCCACAGTTTGAGATTAGCCTAGGCAACATGGCGAGATACTACCGCTACTAAAAAAAAAAATTAACCAGGTGTGGTGGTGCATACCTCTAGTCCCAGCTAATCGGTAGGCTGAGTGGGGAAGACCACTTGAGCCCAGGAGTTCAAGGCTGCAGTGAGCTATGATGTCGCCACTGCACTCCAGCCTGGGCAACAGAGAGAGGTCATATCTCTTAAAAATCACAAGAAGTCTTTGAACAAAGGGCCTTGCATGCCCATTTTGCTCTGGGCCCTAAAATTATGTAATCGGTTTCGTCTAGAACCAGCTGAGAGGTCTCAGCCCCATTATCTCAGCACTATGAGCGGCATGAAGTCGCTCAGTCTGTGGGGTGCTGGTGGCCGGGGTCGGCTACCTAAGACAGAGTGTGCCAGGGATGGAGAGGCAAGGCCGAGTGACCAAAGCCAACGAGGCCTCACGGCTCCCATAGCCAGCCCTCCTGATGGCAAAGCCAGGCCATAGGCCCAGGCCCACATCAGAACTTCCCAGAAACAGCACACCCCTGTCCCTGCCTGGGCCTAGCCCCTGCAGGTAAATCCAGGCAGATATAGGAGGCCAAGGGCTCCCCGTGACCATCTTCACTCCACTGTGCTCAGTAGGGTCTGACCCACTGACCCCAAGAGGTGGGAAGAGGGTTTAGTGAGAGGGAAGTAAGAAGACTTTGCAGGGATGAGTATAGGAGATAAGGGGAGAGAAGGGACTGGGCCTTGGACAGTGTTATTGGGGTGAGGCCACCACGCACAGCAAACACTCAGTTCCGCAATATCCACTGTGTGGGTTCCTCCATAACTGCTTTCTTTTATTTTTATTTTTTCTTTCTTTGTTTTTTTGAGACAAGGTCTCAATGTTACTTGGGCTGGAGTTCAGTGGCGCGATCGTGGCTCACTGCAATCTCCTCCTCCTGGGTTCAAGCAATCCTTCAACTTAGTCTCCCAAGTAGCTGGGACTACAGACATGTGTCACCATGCCCAGCTATTTTTTTTTTTTTTTTTTTTTTGGAGAGAGAGTCTTGCTCTGTCACCCAGGCTGGAGCACAGTGGCATGATCTTGGCTCGCTGCAACCTCCACCTCCCAGGTTCAAGTGATTCTCCTGCCTCAGCCTCCTGAGTAGCTGGGATTACAGGCACACACAACCACACCTGGCTAAATTTTTTGTACTTTTAGTAGAGATGGGGTTTCGCCATGTTGGCCAGGCTGTTCTCCTGACCTCACATGATCCGCCCGCCTTGGCCTCCCAAAGTGCTGGGATTACTGGCGTGAGTTACTGCACCTGGCCTATATTTTTTGTAGAGACGGGCTTTCACCATGTTAGCCAGGCTGGTCTTGAACTCCTGGCCTCAAGTGATCTGCCTGCCTCAGCCTCCCAAAGTGCTGGGATTACAGGTGTGAGCCACCATGCCCAGCCTCTTTTTTTTTTTTTTTTTTTTTTTCTTGAGACGGGGTCTCCCTCTGTTGCCCAGGCTGGAGTGTAGTGGTGCAAACATGGCTTATTGCAGCCTCCACCTCCTGGCCTCAAGTGATCCTCCTACCTCAGCCTCCCAAGTAGCTGGGACCACAGACACACATCACATTGCCTAATTTTTAAATTTTTTGGTAGAGATGGAAGTCTCCCTGTGTTGCCCAGGCTGGTCTCAAACTTCTGGGCTCAAGCGATCCTCCCACCTCAGCCTCCCAAAGTGCTGGGATTCCAGGCATGAGCCACCCACGCCTGGCCCTCTAATTGTTTTCATGTTGGCTCTGTTCTCCCCAACCCCATTAATTTGTTCTCTTTTTTTAGAGACGTGGTCTCCGTCTGTCACCCAGACTGGAGTGCAGTGCTTAAGTGGGGTGCTGGTGGCCTCCCCACTGGAGGGCCATGGGAGGTGGGAAGATCGGGTGGAAGAGAAGGAGGCAGAAGCAGTTGGGGTCACACACCCCCTCCTTCTCCTCACTGCTTTCCTCCCTTGCTGTTTTTTCCAGCTAATAGCAATTTCTTTTTTCTTCTTCTTTTTCTTTTTTCTTTCTTTCTTTCTTTTTTTTTTTTTTTTTTTTTTTTGAGATAGAGACAGAGTCTCACTCTGTTTCCCAGGCTGGAGTGCAGTGGTGCCATCTCTGCTCACTGTAACCTCTGCCTCCCAGGTTCAAGCGATTGTCACGTCTCAGCCTCCTGAGGGGTTGATATTACAGTCTTGTCACACCATGCCCAGCTAATTTTTCTATTTTTAGTAGAGACGGGTTTTTGCCAGGTTGGCCAGGCTGATCTTGAACTCCCGACCTCAAGTGATCCACCCGCCTCGGCCTTCCAAAGTGCTGGGATTGCAGGCATGAATCACTGTTCCTGGTCAGCAATTTCTTTAAAAAAAAAAAGACCTGCTCCCTGCCATCAAAAAGTGGGCAAACGACATGAACAGACACTTCTCAAAAGACCTACAAATGACCACCAAGCATATGAAAAAATGCTCAACATCACTAATCACCAAGGAAATGCAAATTGAAACCACAATGAGATACAGAATATATCCCAGTCACAATGACCATTATTAAAAAGCCAAAAACAAAAACAAAAAAACCAAATAGATGTTGGCATGGATGTGGTGAAAAGGGAACTGCTGATACATTGCTGGCAGGAAGTAAATCAGTACAACCTCTATAGAAAACAGTATGGAGATTTCTCAAAGAACTCAAAGTACATCTGCCATTTGATCCCGCAATCCCACTACTGGGTACCTAACCAAAAGAAAACAAATCACTGTATCAGCCGGGCACAGTGGCTCATGCCTGTAATCCCCGCACTTTGGGAAGCCGAGGCAGACAAATCACTTGAGATCAGGAGTTTGAGACCAGCCTGGCCAACACGGCGAAACCCCCATCTCTACTAAAAATACAAAAATTAGCCAGGTGTGGCAGTGGGCACCTGTAATCCCAGCTACTCGGGAGGCTGAGGCAGGAGAATCACTTGAACCTGGGAGGCGGAGGTTGCAATGAACCGAGATAGTGTCACTGCACTCCAGCCTGGGACAGAGTGAGACCTGTCTTAAAAAAAAATAAAAACCAAAAATATATATTTTTTAATATTGAAAGGTCTGCTCCCCATGCCCCACCCTGGCAGGGTCTCCCCTCATTCCTTTCTGCTGTCAGCTGAATTGAAACCCTAAACCCCAGTGCCCCAGAAGGTGGCCTTATTTGGAGACAGGGTCTTTGCAGGGGATCGAGTTAAACTGAGGTCACTAGCATGGTTCCCAACCCAACACGGAGACAGATACACCTACAGCGAGATGAGGTAAAGATGGAGGCGGGCCGGGCGCGGTGGCTCAAGCCTGTAATCCCAGCACTTTGGGAGGCTGAGACGGGCGGATCACGAGGTCAGGAGATGGAGACCATCCTGGCTAACACCGTGAAACCCCGTCTCTACTAAAAAATACAAAACTAGCCAGGCAACGTGGCGGGCGCCTGTAGTCCCAGCTACTTGGGAGGCTGAGGCAGGAGAATGGTGTAAACTCGGGAGGCGGAGCTTGCAGTGAGCTGAGATCGGGCCACTGCACTCCAGCCTGGGCAACAGAGAGAGACTCCATCTCAAAAAAAAAAAAAAAAAAAAAAAAAAAAAGATGGAGGCGATGCATCTACCAGCCCAGGAACGCCAGAGATTGCCACCAACCACCTGCAGCCAGGAGAGAGGCCTAGGACAGACCCTCCCCTGGCGACTTCAGAGGGAGCATGGCCCTGTGACGCCTCGGTTTTAGATTTCCGGCCTCCAGGACAGCGAGGCAATCCATTTCTGTTGTCCTAAGGCACCAAGATTGCAGTACTTTATAATGACAGCCCCAGGGAGCAACAACTACAGTTTTTTTCTGGTCCCCTGTGGTTGCAGGGGTGGGTTTATGGCAAGGAGAGTTAGTGCAGATTCCTGGAAGGCTCCCTGGAGGAGGTGGGTGTTTTTGGTTTTTTGGAGACAGGGTCTCACTCTGTCATCCAGGCTGGAGTGCAGTAGTGCAATCACAGCTCACGGCAGCCTTGACCTCCCAGACTCAAGAAGTCCTCCCACCTCACCCTTCCAGGTAGATGGGACACAGGCATGCACCACCATGCCCAACTACTCTGTTGTAGAGATGGGGTCTTGCTATGTTGCCCAGGATGGTCTCAAACTCCTAGGCTCAAGTGATCCTTCCACCTTGGCCTCCCAATAAGCCTGGGATTATAGGCATGAGCCACCGCACCAGGCCTGGGTGGGGAGCCTTGTTCATGGGAGTAGGGAACTGAGGTAGACATTTGAAGTTTCCTTAGAATCTCTCAGGAGGGTACCAGGTGTAGTGGCTCATGCCTGTAATCCCAGCACTTTGGGAAGCCGAGGCAGGTGGATCACCTGAGGTTCCGAGTTCAAGACCACCCTGGCCAACATAGTGAAACCCCATCTCTACTAAAAATACAAAAATTAGCTGGGTGTGGTAGCGTGCACCCGTAATCCCAGCTACTCAGGAGGCTGAGGCAGGAGAATTGCTTGAACCCAGGAGGTGGAGGTTGCAGTGAGCTGAGATCACACCACTGCACTCCAGCCTGGGTGACAGACTGAGACTCTGTCTCAAAAAAAAAAAAAGAAAAAAAAAAAAAGAATCTCTCGGGGACAAGAATGGGATGGTGATGGAAGCGTTAGATGGGGAAAGAGCCCTAGACAGGGATGCGGGGAGGACAGAGGGATACCTGCCATGGACAGGTGACTGAGCACTCAGGCCTTGGTGGCCCTCATGCTGGGTGTGGGGGTGAGAGGGCATCTGTGACGGCAGGACAGGGCTGGGCCAACAGACAGGACATTGTGTTTTGTTGACATGCAATATAACCAGGTGATCTGCAGGATGAGAGGGTGTGTCTGCTGGGAAGGACCAGGCTGAGGCCACTGCAGCTCTCTCTCTAGACCCACGCCCTGCCCTGGTATCCCCAGTCCCATGACTTGAGCGGGGGTGGGGCTATGGGTCCCTGGAGAGGGGACATGGAAAGGGTCAGAGGCTGCTCAAAGCTGGCCAGGGCCCCAGAGGACAGCCGATGACAGTCGCAGAGACAGAGGAGCCACAGAATCCTGGAAAGCAGGAACAGGGTCTGAAAGGTCACATTCTACAGGGTCTGAAAGGTCACATTCTACAGAGGAGGAGACTGAGGCTAGGGATGAAATCAGTGATAACATGTAGAAAGTTGGGAGAGGCCAGGAGGGGGCCAAGGAGAGGTGGGGAGAAGAAGAAAGAGAAGAGAGGGGGAAGGAAGGGGCTAGAAGAACCCAAGAAGAGGGAAGGGAGGAGCAGAGAGAAAGAAAGGAGGGGGCTAGGAGCGGTGGCTCACCCCTGTAATCCCAGCACTTTGGGAGCCCAAGGTGTGAGGACCACCAGAGGTCAGGAGTTTGAGCCCAGCCTGGGTAACATGGTGAAACCCTGTCTCTACTAAAAATATACAAAAATTAGCTGGGCATGGTGGCGCGTGGCTGTAATCCCAGCTACTCAAGAGCCTGAAGCAGGAGAATTGCTTGAACCTGGGAGGTTGAGGCTGCAGTGAGCCAACATGGCACTACAGCACTCCAGCCCGGGTGACAGAGTGAGGCTCCGTCTCAAAAAAGAAAAGAAAAAAGAAAAAAGAAAAGGAAACCGAGCGGGGAGGAGGGTTGGGAGGGAAACAAAAGGTCATGGCTAAGATGCTGTTATTAAAGACACATCACCAAGGGTCTGGGAGGCACAGAAAGTGCAAGGGAGTGTTTTCATTATGGTGAATGGGCTGGCAGGTCAGGGTGACATCGCCACAGGGTGACATCTCGAGGGGCAGGGACCGTGAGGTCTATGGGTCCAGTTTCTGTCTTGGTTCCCCTGCGCCCTTCTCTGGGGGCTGGTGAGGGCCAGAGGACGCTTTGGGAGGGTCCAACTGGAACCACAGTTATCCCTCCTGCCCTGAGTCCCCAGGTCCCCATGACCAAGAAGCCCAAAGTAGCTGAGCTGGAACGATCCTCAGAGGTTCTAATGCCTTGTCTTTTGGGGAGACTGAGACAGGAGATGAACTGAGTGGCCCCAGGGTGCACAGCTGGTTCATGGCAGGATTAGAATCTGGGGCTTCTGAAACCCCATTTTGTGCCCGTATGGCTAGATCCCGGAAACATTCCCCGGGGCACACAGCAGGGTGTGCTGGTGTGGGAGGTGACAGGGAGTTAGCAGGAACATTCACTGGGTAAGGATAGACCCTAACATGGGTTGAGCATCAGTCTTGTGCCAGGGATCATGGCTGGGGGAGGCTGTTGTCAATCCTAGCAGCAGCCCTGAAAAGCAGGTGTTATTATTCTTATTTTCTGGAGGGGAGCCTGAGGCTCAGAAGGGGAAACTAAGGCTCAGAGACCCTCAACTGGACAAGGCTCCAGTGCCCTGGCTCTTCCCGCCAAAGCTCGCTGGGGAGAGAAGAGAAGTCCAGGGGATGGGCACAGAGCTGAGCTCCAGGCAGAGGGCCCCCCCATTAGTGCCTGGAGGCAGCCCTCCCTCAGGGATGGGCAGACAGAGCAGGCTGGCCCCTGGGATGGGGGCCTCGTGGGCAGCAGGGCGTGGGGGTCACTCACCATGCTCTGCAGCAACTTGTGGGGACAAGAGCAGGAGGACCAAGGTCAGCAGACACAGCGCCATGGTCCCTGGCCTCGGCATCGGAGCTCCAAGCACGTCTCACTTGCCCGTTACCCCGGGAGGAACTGGCAAATGAGCCTCAGAGAAAGAAACTCATAAATAAATGGGTACCAGAGACCTTTGGTCCCTGAGACACTGGGGAGCAGGGACCAGCCTGAGCCTGAGTCAGTCTGGAAGCTTCCCTCATGACTTGGGGTGCAGGGCCTGTTTCAGGCCAAAGGGGAGAGGGAGGGGTGCCTCTCTCTGGTCCAGCACCTCATAGGCATGAGGGTTATCAGCTTTATCACCCCAATAGAGGGGCAGCCCAGGGGGCCTGAAGGAGCCAGGGGAGAACTGATGAGACCCCCCCACCATGGGTGGTGGGAGATGGGCAAGAGGGGCCGGGGCTGAGCTGAGAAAGGAGGAGGGTACCGCCTGCATTTAACCCTAACCCCTAGGAGGGACACCCCGTTTGTCTCTTTTCTAACCCTTCTTATTGGCTGGGTATGGTGGCTCACACCTGTAATCCCAGCACTTTGGGAGGCTGACGAGGGCAGATCACTTGAGATCAGGAGTTTCAGATCAGCCTCACCAACATGATGAAACCCCGTCTCTACTAAAAATAAAAAATCAGCCAGACATGGTGGCAGGCACCTGTAATCCCAGCTACTCAGAGGCTGAGGCAGGAGAATCGCTTGAACCTGGGAGACAGAGGTTGCAGCAAGCCAAGATCATGCCACTCCAGCCCAGGCGACAGAGCAAGACTCTGTCTCAGAAAAAATAAATAAATGAAATAACCCTTCTTATTGTCCTATAAGTACGCCCTGAAGATATGGCCATGCCTGGGCCAGGGAGTTGTTAGGTCTGGTCTGTGGGTTCCGAGGTAAGCACGGCTCCCATGGCCATCTGGCGTGACCCTGCCCTGTGCAAGCCCAACAGAGCCAAGTGCTCACTTCCTGGCCAACTGGGGTTGAACCTGACGTCCTCTCCTGTCCCCAGAACCTGACCTTAGGCTTTTCTGCCACAGGGACCTCAGCAGAGGCAGGCCTAGCCCTGCCCTGACTGGAGCAGAGGAGGGGGCTCCCTGCCAGGACACAGGAAGGGGCCCGGAGCGTTTGTTCCATGACCGATTCAGCAGCCAGTCCTGGGAGGATTCTGACCCCCCACCTGACTCCCACTGCAGAAGGAGGGGAAGGAAACCTCTCACTTCACATTCTGAGCTTTAAGATTTGCTTTTATTGGTAGGGAAATTCCAGAGTGGGGTGTCACCCAAGAGGAGACAGGGGTGCTGAGGCTTCTGGGAGTCTGGGAGCTCCTGGATGGAAGGCCTTATAGCCCCCAGCAGGAGCACAGGCCCGGGACAGGCCAAGTCTGTCAGCTCAGAGCAGGACTGGCTTCAGGGCCCGACTTCAGCCTCCTCTTGACCAACCCTGGGGGACTGCAGTCTGTGGTGGGCCCTGTGTTTGCCGCTCTCCTGTCCAGAGATAGATGAGGGTGGGAGGCCCCCACTGGCTCACACAGCAGATGCTACCATCTCCGGCCTCTGGATGTGGAGCTGGGGGGAGGGAGAGAAGAGGTGAGGCCAAGGGGCAGACCCAGGAAACAGGGAGCCCCAGGGGGAGGACGGAGCCCTGGGGGTAGGAGGGATCCCCAGGAGGAGGAGGGAGTCCCAGGGGAAGGGAGGAAGTCCCAGGGGAAGAGGGAACCCCAGAAGAAGTGGAGCAGCCTCAGAGGGTGGGGGCAGCTCGCAGCTGAGTCACCTCTGTGCCTGAGTCAACAGTCTCCAGGGTGGGCCGGAAGTTGTTGTAGGCGTTCTCAAGGCCGAATCTGCTCTCCCTCAGATTCTGGTCTGTAGGGAGAGGCGGTGCTGAGTGATGGGAGCCTTGGTGGGGGGTGGGGTGGGGGGAGGACTCCGGGGCAGTGGGGATTTCTTCCAGGAAAAGAGTCAGCCCCGCATCTACCCTACACCCTTTCCCACTGCCGACCACCCCTCCGCCCCTGCATCACTGGGCAGCGGGTAAGTGCCGAGCCTGCCTGGGGAGCCGCCCGCTGGACCCTGTAACAGGAGGGAGCGGAGCAGAACTCCCTCACATGCACGGGGTGGTAACCCGGGCCACAGAGGAGCGTGCGTGCAGCCCTGGACTCGGGGATGAGGTCAGAGTGGAGCGGGAGGCAGGGCTGGCTCTGGGTCAGCAGGGCCGCACTCCCTTATAGCAACGGTAGCCATAGCAGGCAAAACAGCTGCGCTTGAAATCTTCTTCCAGCATTCTCCGGGAGCACAGTGATCACTTACTTCCCGGTCCCGCAGAACCACTCACTCTCTTGACTCCGGGACTCTCCCTGCACCTCTGACCCCTCTTTTCCTGCCTCCTTCGAGGTCGGGGTCCTCATGCCCTACCTGTCCGTCTACGGTGGCTCCCCGGGGGCGGGGTGGGGGAGGGCGGTGTTCCACTTTCACCCTCCTCACTTCTCACTCTGCATTCTCCCCGATGAATGGACAAATCTCTATTCCAGTCCGTGGTTCAGGCTGCAGACCCCTCCCGGAGCTTCAGACAAGCACCAGCCTTGCAGCCTTCCCCTCAGCACCCACCAGCCCCCCAACTCAGTGTGCCCCACTGGCTGCTTCTCCCCCATCCATCGGGTCCCAAGGGTCAGCTCAGACAATCCTGGAAATCCTCCCTCACTCCCTCTCCCTCCTCCACCCTCTCAACCTCACCTCTACCACCCCCTCAGCCTCACCTCCACCAGGCTGTGTCTCCTCTTCCTCCCCTGACCCTCAGCCTTACTTCCTCCACCTGGTCTCCCTGCTTTAGTGCTCCCAGAATGGCCTTTTGAGTAAAAAAATTCAAAATGTGGCCGGGCATGATAGTTCACGCCTGTAATCCCAGCACTTTGGAGGCCAAGGCGGGTGGATCACCTAAGGTCCGGAGTTCGAGACCAGCCTGGCCAACATGATGAAACCCTGTTTCTACCATCTCTACTAAAAATACAAAAATTAGCTGGGCGTGGTGGCATGCCTGTAATCCCAGCTACTAGGGAGGCTGAGGGCAGGCGAATCGCTTGAACCTGGGAGACAGAGGTTGCAGTGAGCCAAGATCACGCCACTGTACTCCAGCCTGGGCCAGAGAGCTAGACTCCGTCTCAAAAAAAAAAAGGGGGGGGCGCCAAAGCCCCTCAACTCCCCCACCCCGTTCCTGAAGCCCTGCCAACCTCACGTCCCTCACTCTTTGTGAGATTGACCTGCCTTCCCTTCCCCACCAAAAGCAAGCTCTTTCCCAACTGCAGGCGTTTCTCATGCAGTCCCCCTGCCTGGGGTGCCCTTTCCCTTATCCTCACTGGGATAAGTCCTCCCTGCTTACTGGGGTCCCCCTCTGTTGAAGGAGGAACCGCACCTGCTTACCCACCTGCTCAAGAATTAGTCTCACCTCAGGGTTTATCTGATCCCCCATCCCCACCCAGGCTGGGTCAGGTCCTCCCCTCTGCTCCCTCTGCCCTGGGAATGGCCCTATCACCCCGCTTAGCTGAGTGTGCATTGGATGCCCTCACTGAGTTGGTGTTTAGGGGCAGGATCTGGTTCTCAACCACTCCTGCACCCTTGCACACAGCAGGGGTGGTGTTTGGGTCCGGGGCTGCAGTGGGGGGAACGGTGACCCCACGTCACCCCCACAGGCACAGGCACAGGCACCACCCTGCCTTTCTTCACCCTCCAGCTCTGCTCATCCCCTTGCCCTTAACTAGAGATACCTTCCCAGATGGCCGTCTTCTGGAAGGTGCCAGGGGTGCCTTCGTTTCGCCACTCTTGAGGCATATCATACTGTTGCCTGCAGACAGAAATGCCGTGACCAGCTGTAGTCAAGGAGGCTGAGGAGGGACTTGGTGGACCTAGACCTTCAGCTTCCCTTGAGGGGACAGTCACAGCCACACCCCAAGTCAGAGACGGCAGCGATGATGGCAGAGAACGAAAGGTAGCATCACCATGGCTTCCCCTCTTCCAAGGCAGGCACTGGCCAGGCCTCCCGGCTGCCCCTCACTCCCTTTAGTGGGCCTCAATTTCCATATCCATGAGATGGGGGCGTAGGGTAGCTCCTTTCAATTGCCGACTTCGGGCCAAGTATTGTGCCAGGGTTTCCTAGCAACCTTCACAGGTGCATCTTATCCCATTTTACAGCTGGGAAAAGCGAGACCCAGATGCTCCATCTCAGCTTCCCCATGTGGTGCCGTGCTCTGTGGCAGCCAGGTGAGTGATAACTAACCACGGGGAATGTCATTACATAGTCTAATTTCCACACATAAGCTTCTGTTTCCAGTCTCTGTGTTATGGTTTGAACGTGTCCCTTAAAGTTCATGCATTGGAAATTTAACCCCCAACGCAGCAAAGCTGAGAGGTAGGACCTTGAAGACGTGATTAGGTCATGAAGGTGCTGTCCTCGTGAATGGATTAATGTCATTATCTCGAAAGTGGGTGTGTAATAAAAGCGAGTGCAGACAGCCAGGGGAAAGCAGCTCACGCCTGTAATCCCAACAAATTTGGAGGCTGAGGTGAGAGGACTGCTTGAGGCCAGGAGTTTCAGACCAGCCTGGGCAATATAGTGAGACCCTATCTCTACAAAACATTTAATTTAATTTGATTTAGGGCGGGGCACAGTGGCTCACACCTATAATCCCAGCACTTTGGGAAGCCAAGGTGGGTGGATCACTCGAGGTCAGGAGTTCGAGACCAGCCTGGCCAACATGGTGAAACCCCATCTCTACTAAAAATACAAAAATTAGCCAGGCATGGTGGAATGCACTTGTAATCCCAGCTACTCAGGAGGCTGAGGCACGAGAATCGCTTCAACCTGGGAGGCAGAGGTCACAGTGAGCTGAGATCATGCCACTGCACTCCAGGGTGAGAGCAAGACCCTGTGTCTTAAAGAAAAAAAAAAAAGTGAGTTCAGCCCTCTCTTCTCTCTGTCCATGTGATGCAGACTGCCATCTTGCCATGCTGTGATGCAACAAGAAAGTCCTCACCAGATGCAGCCCCTTGATCTTGGACTTCCCAGCCTCCAAAACTGTGAGCCAAATAAATTTCTATTATTTACAATTACCCAGTGGTGGTATTCTGTTATAATAGCAGAAAATGAACTAAAACACTCTGCCAAACTGATATATCCTATAGGAAGGCCGCCCTTTGCTGTACCCAGGGCTGGGAGGGTCTGGGCACCCCATCCGGCCTCAGCTGACCTCTCTGACTGTTGGCCTGGAAGGAGCAGAGCCTTAGGACATTCAGACAGTGGCTGCCCCAGGGTCTGTCCCCTGTCTCTGGGCCTGCAGTGCTGGCCCCACAAGCTCACCTGTGCAGTTTTCTCTGGGATATGCTGAATAAGATGACCAGGATGATCAATGAGAGCAGCAGCACCGCCACCACAGCCCCCACGATGCCATACACGAGGCTCTTGGTGATGTTCCATTCACAGGTCTCTCCCCAGTACCAGTGTGTGTCTGTATTTGGGCACCTGGGGTCACAGACAAACTCAGGCTGACCCCCCGGGATCCCTCACATCCAATATCCCAAGGGCAAACCCACTCTCCTAAACACAGAAAACCAGATCTCCCTCACTCCAAGGGCTGGAGCTCAGCCCCCAGAGAGCCTGGGTCCCTGATTTCCTTGGGCTGATGGGCACTGAAGGAGTTGGGGGGACCTGGAGACTGCAGATCAGAAATTGAAATGACTAGGGCTCAAGGGGACCCGAGAGTGTTGGGTGTCTCGTCCCAGACACATGCCATTCACCCATCTAATCTCTAATCATCTGCCACCTAAATAGGCCTGTTATCATGTTTTTTTTTTTTTTTTGCACTCTAATTTATGGTCTGTGGACTTAGTGCTCTGTCTGCAGCTAGAGGTAACCGCGACGGCATGGCTGGGATGACGTAAGGGAAATTAGCAATATAGATAGGTAGAGGTAGAGATACAGACACAGATAGAGATAGAGATATATTTGGAACTTGATAGCATGAACTTTCTCAGGAAGGGATTGCCCAGCTCTGGGACCTCTGTGTCTGTAATCTACTCCTACTCCTCACTCTTTTTTTTTTTTTTTTTTTTTTTTTTTTGACACGGAGTCTCGCTCTGTCGCCCGGGCTGGAGTGCAGTGGCCGGATCTCAGCTCACTGCAAGCTCCGCCTCCCGGGTTTACGCCATTCTCCTGCCTCAGCCTCCCGAGTAGCTGGGACTACAGGCGCCCGCCACCTCACCCGGCTAGTTTTTTGTATTTTTTAGTAGAGACGGGGTTTCACCATGTTAGCCAGGATGGTCTCGATCTTCTGACCTCGTGATCCGCCCGTCTCGGCCTCCCAAAGCGCTGGGATTACAGGCTTGAGCCACCGCGCCCGGCCTACTCCTCACTCTTGTCGGGGTGAGGGGTGGGGATGAGGATACAGGGGAGAGGGATGTCCAGGAGTGGGGAGGAGGCACCTGCCAAGTTCTACTCAATGCCCCCACCCTGTGGGTGACTGCTGGGGAGGGGGAGGGCCCTACCACCAGGGCAGAGTAGGCGCTGGGCTTGTGGGGACACTCACAGGCAACGGGGGCCACTGCGTTGCAGCTGACACATGCCCAGGTTACAGTTCATTTGGGACTTCGTTCCTTTGGTGCACTTGTTCACACAGGCCAGCTTCCCATCCAAGACATCCACATAGTAGAACTGGGCATATTCTTTGGCAGCCTTCTGGGTGCATTGCTCTGGGGGAGAGGGGCGGGCAGCACGCATGAGCCTGGCCAAAGCACCCCAGCCCCCACTCTTAGTGCCCACACTCCACACAGCTGCTTACCCTGGAAGTCAAAGCCCAGTGTCACCGATGAATCCACGAAAGTGTCCTCTTCACTATAGCACAGTATGGCCTCTGCCGAGAGTGGATGGGAAGGAAGATGGAACAGAAACACTTCCCTCTGCCTCCCTGGGGGTAGCCAGGCCTCTCTCTTTTTCTATACTATGCCCTCCCCTGGGCCAATACCCGTGGGGTCTTTACCCAACCTAGACACGCAGCTGGGCTTATGAGGAGGCTCAAATGGGGATATGACAGCCTCAGCCTGGGGTCGACAGGAGGCTGTTGGGAGCAGCTTTGGGATCTGGGGAAGGCATCCTGGGCCTGGCTTCTGGGTTCCTGTGGCAGGAGTCTTGGGAGTCCCAGAAGAAAGAAGAGATAGGGGAGAGAGAGATCAAGGTCACAATCTCCAAGACACCCACAGGTGTCAAGGGGTTTTAGGTGAGCCTACCTCTGCAGAAATCATGATCACGATCATGAACTGTTTTGGTTTCATTCATAATCTTGGCCTTTACAATCTCTACCAGGGTTTCAAACAGTTCTTCATACTCTGAAGTGTAGTCTGCCTCCAGGATGACATCATTCTTGACCACGATGCTACCGTTGCTGGAAGTAGAAATTGTTTCATCAGTTACCCATGTCACCACCCAGCCAGCAAGTGGAGACCAAGCACCCAGAGGGGTAATAGGAGATGAAGCAGCCATGTGCCCCACAGGTGAGAAAGAATACAGAGTCTTCCCTCCAGCAGCTGACCACCCAGACAGAGGGATGAGAGCAAAACGATTCAAGAACTCAAATATATCAGTGATCACGATAAATGCCAACGAGTGAAATTCATTTCTCGCAAAATAGAGGCTCTTGGATGAACAGGTGGAGAAATTTGAATCCCTGTGTCCTGTTGATGCGAAAGTAAAATAGTGCAGCTGCTATGGAAAACAGTATAGAGTTCCTCAAAAAATGTAAAATAGAATTAATGCATGATCCAGCAATTCTACTTCTGGGTATATACACAAAATAACTGAAAGCAGGTCTTGAATTTATATTTGTACCCTCGTGTTTTCAGTAGCATTATTTACCATAGCCGAAAGGTGGATGCAAACCAAGGGTCCATCAACAGACAAATGGAGAAAAAAAATGTGGTCTATTGTGGAATATTATTTAGCCTTAAAAAGGAAGTACAGGGCAGGAAGTGAGGTGGCTCATGCCTATCATCCCAGCACTTTGGCAGGCCAAGGTAGGAGGATTGCTTGAGGCCAGGAGTTCAAGACCAGCCTGGGCAACATGGTGAGACACCATCTCTACAAAAGATACAGAAATTAGCCAGCCAAGGTGGTGCACATTTGTAGTCCTGGCTACTCAGGAGGCTGCGGCAGGAGGATCGCTTGAGCCCAGGAGTTTGAGGCTGCGGTGAGCTATGATTGCACCACTGCACTTCTGGCAACAGAGCAAGACCCCATGTTTTAAAATTTTTTAAATAAAGAAAGAAAAAGAAAGGTAAGTTTCTAACCTAGAAGCTACTTCTTCGATAGCCAATGATGCAGCTGAGGGGAGAGGTCTTGAGACAAGGCAAGTCACCTGTCACTGTCATTTTGAAAGATAAGTCAGTAGTAGGACTCAGGAGGACTTGAACAAAAAATATCCTGAGCCAAAATGGAGAGAAAGACCAGGGTGCCAATGCTGAGCCAGGGGCAAGGCTGGGGCACCGGGACCCTCTCTTCCCTGCTATAAGGACACGGCACCCTTGAGGGACCCTTCCCACTCCTCTGTCTGCCTCTTTCCACTCTCCACTGGGGGCTCTGGCTAGATCCTAAATGTTGGTGCTTTCCAGCTTCTTTCCTGGGAGACCCTCGTTTTGTGCTATGACCCTCCCTCACCCCCGACCTGGGCCATCTCATCCCACTCCCAGGACTTCCAGCGACATCCATCTGGGGATACCAATGCCCGTGTCTCTCATAAGACCCTTTAGAAGCTGGGCACAGTGGCTCACGCTTGTATTTCAGCACTTTGGGAGGCCGAGGCGGGAGGATCACTTGAACCCAGGAGTTTGAGACCAGCCTGGGCAACATCGCAAGACCCCATCTCTGCCAAAATTACAAACATTAGGCCAGGGGTGTGGCTTACACCTGTAATCCCAGCACTTTGGGAGGCCAAGGCGGGTGGATCACTTGAGGTCAGGAGTTCGAGACCAGTCTGGCCAACATGGTGAAACCGTGTCTCTACTAAAAATACAAAATTTAGCCAGGTGTGGTGACATGTGCCTGCAGTCCCAGCTACTCGGGAAGCTAAGGCAGGATAATCACTTGAACCTGCGAGGTGGCGGCTGCAGTGAGCTGAGATTGCACCACTGTACTCCAGCAAGACTCTGTCTCAGAAAAAGCAAAACAAAAAAATTACAAAAATTAGCCAAGCATGATGGCACAGGCCTGTAGTCCCAGCTACTCAAGAGGCTGAGATGGGAGGATTGCTTGAACCTGAGAGGTTGAGCCTACAATGTGCTGTGATTATGCCACTGCATTCCAGCCTGGGCAAGAGAGCAAGACCCTGCCCCCCTGAGCCCCCCAAAATAAGACCTTTTAGGGCATATTCCACTGCTGTATCATGCAACTACTCCATGTGGCTGGGCCCTGGGCACTTGAAAGTTGACGTGGTGCACACCAAACTCATCACCTCCTTCCCCCATTCTACCTCTCATGACATTCCTTGACCCAGCACAGGGCACCCCACACCTCCAGCAGCCCAGAAATCTGCCCTCATTCCTAATTCTTCTCTCCCTCCTCTCCCACAGCAAATCCCATGGTCTGCTGATCCTGCCTCCCAAAGACCTTTCACACTGGACCCGTTTTATCCTATATTGTCACCTATCTGGTGTAGGCCACCATCATCTCCAGTACAGACTTCTGCTTATGCAATCTCCACCCTACAGCCAGACTGAGCTGTCTACTCTGCAGACCAGACACTATCACCCGTGGGCCTACCTGATGCCGAAAGTCTGACTAACTTGGCATGAGCCATCTTTCCAACCTCCTCCCCAAATACTGCTCCTTTGCTCTTAAGCACCCAGCTGTTCTGAACGTCTTTAGGTTCCTGGAATCTGCCCTCCTCTGTCTCCCCTCTGGGCTCCTTCTCATTGATTCCCGCTGCTGCAACTGCCTCTCCTTCCCTTCCCCCTCTCTGGATCATTCCTCCTCATCCTTCAAGCCTCAGTTTTGCTGTAACTTTTTTTTTTTTTTTTTGGTAGAGATGGGGTCTCGCTATGTTGCCCAGGCTAGTCTCGAATTCCTGGTCTGAAGTGATCCTCCCGCCTTGGCCTCCCAAAGCATTGAAATTACGTGCATGAGCCACCATGCCAAGCCTGTTGCCAGTTTTCCTGGGAAGAATTCCCTCTGCCTCACCAAGCTTTGCTTTTGGGACCTCTCCCAGGGCACCCTGTGTGCCCCTCACTGTAACTCTAAGCAGACTGCACAACCACTTTTCCATCTGTGTTCTGCCACTCTGAGCTCCAGGAAAACGGGACTACTGTGTTCCCAGCACCCAGCAGGGGGCTGGCTTTCAACAAATGTGTGTTGACTGGATGAATGAATGAAGAATGAATGGTCTCACAGTCCCCCGCTCTTACCTGGCGGCTGCAGTCCTCTCTGACCCAACCAGGTATTGACATTCTAGCCATTCATGATAGGAGGAGGCAGGAAATCAGGGACAAGGAGGATTTCCCCACATCTATAAACCTGCCCCCCAATATACTCACAGCAATCTCCGAATGTTTACCCCTCTATACTGCGGAAGATCGTCGCCTGTCAAAACGACATCCATCTGAAAGAAACAAGGCAGTGAAGGTCACACAGAGCTAAAGCGTGAAGACTCTCCTGTTCCTCGTCTCGAGGCAGCCCTAGGCACCCTTCTGTGGAGCCCACGTAAGACCCCATAGGAAGAACCACCAACCCAGGAAGCTCCCTCTGCCATAATGTGGGTCATGTGGGGCTGAAGGCTCGAAACTCTCAGAGGACCTCCTTAGGGAGACTGGTGGGGAGGGGGCTCTTGAGCAGAACTCAGATTACTAAGTCAGGGTGTACCCCTCAATTTCCTCTCACGTGGGACATCACCCTGGGGTGGCTGGGTGTGCCCTGGTCTTACCCGATTCTTGAAGAGGCTATTGAAGTTCTGGTATTCCTGGGAGGATGAGTCATTCATCTGTTCTGTGAAATCTCTGTAAGTCACTTTCACTGTCATACCTAAAGTGGCATTGAGTTTTTCCGGGGTTTCTGTGGGAAAAGGCCATGGTATATGTGAGACAGCGACCTCCCAATAATGTCCTCAAGTATTGATACATTCTCTGCCTGTGGGTGTCTTGCAGGTGAAGGAAACTTTAAGAGGAAGGTGGGGGTCACTGAGACTTCTGTTCCCTGTCTCCCAAAACCCTTAGGAGCCAGTGGCCAGAAGGGAAAGGGACAGTACTAAGTACAGAAGCCCTCTGATGAGAGGTACAGGTGAGCTAATGGAAAGGGCCCTGGGCCAGGTGTTGTGGCTCACACCTATAATCCCAGCGCACTGGGGAGATGGGAAGACCTGCCTGGGCAACAAAGTGAGACCCTGTCTCCACAAAAGTAAAAACATTAGCCAGGCGTGGTGGTGCACACTTATAGTCCCAGCTACTCGGGAGGCTGAGACCAGAGGATAACTTGAGCCCAGGAGTGCAAGGCTGCAGTGAACTATGATCTGCACCTCTGCACTCCAGCCTGGGCCACAGAGTGAGACCCTATCTCAAAAGAAAGGGAGATTCCTAAAACTAAAAATAGAGCTACCATACAATCCAGCAATCCCACTGCTGGGTATATATCCAAAAGAAAGGAAATCAGTACATCGAAGAGATCTCTGCACTCCCATGTTTGTTGCTGTTCACAATAGCCAAGACTTGGAAGCAACCTCAGTGTCCATCAACAGATGAATGTATAGAGAAGACCTGGTACATATACACAGTGGAGTACTATTCAGCCATCAAAAAGAATGAGATCCTGTCAATTGCAACAACATGGATGAAGCTGGAGGTCATTGTTAAGTGAAATAAGCCAGGCACAGAAAGACAAACATTGCATGTTCTCACTTATTGGTGGAATCTAACAGTCCAAACAATTGAACTCATGGAGGCAGAGTAGAAGGATGGTTACCAGAGGCTGGGAAGGGTAATGGGGTGCCGGTGAGACGGAGGTGGGCATGGTTAATGGGTACAAAAAATGCATAGTTAGAAAGAATGAGTAAGACCTGGTATTTAACACAACAGCATGACTATAGTCAATAAGAATTTAATTGTACATTTAAAAATAACTAAAATAGCTGGGCGCAATGGCTCATGCCTGTAATCCCAGCACTTTGGGAGGCCGAGGCAGGCAGATCACCTAAGATCGGGAGTTCCAGACCAGCCTGGCCAATATGGTGAAACTCCGTCTCTATTAAAAATACAAAAATTAGCCGGGCATGGTGACCCACGCCTGTAATCTCAACTACCCAGGATGCTGAGGCAAGAGAATCGCCTGAATCCAGGAGGTGGAGGTTGCAGTGAACCAAGATCGTGCCACCGCACTCCAGCCTGGGAGACAGAGCGAGACTCCCTCTCAAAAAATAAAATAAAATAACGAAAATAGCACAATTGGATTGTTTGTAACATGAAGATTAAATGCTTGAGGGAATGGGCACCCTATTTTCCATGCTGTGATTATTACACATTGCATTCCTGTAACCAGACATCTCATGTATGCTCCATAAATATATACATCTACTATGTATCCCTAAAAATTAAAAATTAAAAAAAAACGACCACCCCATTTTTCTACCTTCTACTTTCGTCCCTGAAGGCAGAGGTAGAAGGTTCATGCTCTCCCTACAGTGTTGCTGGGAAAAGTCACACCTTCTCCACCTGCAAGTGAGGCAGTGGTTGATCCAACACTGCCATGCTGTTTTCAGGGGTCAAAGGCCCTGCAAAGAGCTGCAGGTCTCAGAAAAGGTCATTACCTACAAGGAAGGATTCCACAGGGGACAAGCACTGGTAACCAACGTAGCCTTGGGGACAGACGCATTGTTTTCCATTCCAGATTTGTCCTTCCTGGCATGACCCTGTGGAGAGAGAGAATCCACAGCAGTCACCATAGGAGCCCAAAGGGCAAAAACACGCACTCCCATTCTAGGTCCAGTCACTGAGCATCACACTGGAGAGGAGGATGGTGCCAGATGACCATGCAGCGATGAAGACGCCTCTCTGCTGCCACCTCCACCCCTGGGAGATAGTAAGAAAGGGAGAAGGAACAGCAGACAGTAAGGAAACAAAAGATACATGAGGTCCAGCTATGAAAAAAGCACTCATGTATCAAAAGAGAACAACTCTACCCCTGGGATCACCTGGAACAGCAAGGAGAAAGAGTTGGAAATGTGAAACAAAACCACAGGAGGCCAAAGCAGATGCAGATTCTCATGACGACAGAGAGAAGGTGGGCGGGCGCGGTGGCTCATGCCTGTAATCCCAGCACTTTGGGAGGCTGAGGTGGGTGGATCACATGAGGTCAGGAGTTTGCAGCTAGCCTGGTCAACATGGTAAAAACTCACCTCTACTAAAAATATAAAAATTAGCTGGGCGTGGTGGTGGGCACCTGTAATCTAAGCCACTCGGGAGGATGAGGCGGGAGAATCGCTTGAACCCAGGAGGCAGAGGTTGCAGTGAGCCAAGATCTTGCCATTGCACTCCACCCTGGGCAAGAGAGCAAGACTCTGTCTCAAAAAAAAAAAAAAAAAAGAAAAGAAAAGAAAGAGAGAGAATGGGTTCATGGAAGGATGCAAAAACAAACAAACAACAACAACAACAGCAAAGCCACCCTGGAGTCATAGTGGAAGGAGAGATTGTCATCATAGATGTATGGGGACCAGTGAATGGCACATGAACACTGGAAGTGATATCAAACCCAGAAACTGGATAGTCAGTAGACCAAAGTAAAGTGGAAGATAGAGGAAAAGAACCAAGAGTTTGTAATGGATGAAGACGACTCATGGACAGGCCTGGAGAAGAAGCTAAATGTGGGTGAAATTGAAAGACCAGTACCTGGCACTGAGGTTTGCAGGCTTTCGGTAGACGCAAATGTAAGAGGGAAGCTTGGACTGGTGTGGAAGGTGGTAGATTCCCCAGTGAGGCCTGATGTGCTGGAACTGGCAGGAAAGAGGGTTATGTAACTAGTGGATGGGCTCATATAGAACGTTGCAGATTCGCCAACGAGGGCTGAGGTTGTGGAGTGGGGAGGTAAGGGTGTTGTTACAGTTGCGTCTGAGCTACTGTGGAAGGCTGTTGATTCCTCACCAAGGTCTGTGGTGGTAAGGGTGACAGGTAACACTATTTCGGTGGAGCCTAGGCTACCAGGGAAGGCTGTAGGTTGTTCAACATGAATGGAGGTTGTGGTGCTATGAGAAAACACTGTGGTTTTAGTTGAGCTTGGTCCACTGTAGATGGTGGTAGATTCCTCACTGAGGCCTGGCATGGTGGTGCTGGCCGGTGACGCTGTTGAGTGAGTTGAGCCCGGTTGGCTATGGGAGGTGGTGGATTCTTCATTGACGCCTAGGCTTGTCATGCTGGCAGGTGAGAGTGTTGTGATCAGTGATCTGGGGCTACTGTGGAAGGTGGTAGATGTCTCACTGAGGCCTGTTGTTGTGGTACTGCCAGGTAACGTTGTTTTTCAGCTGCCGCGGACTGATGGGTGAGACTGAGATTCCACGACCTGAGGCTGTGGAGTGAGCGGGGGAGGGGGATGTTCCAGTTGCATCTGGGCTGCTATGGACTATTGCTGATTCCTCACCATAGCCCAAGCTTGTGGAGCTGACAGAAAAGTGGGTTGTTGGAGTGGAGCTAGGGCTGCTGTGGTAGGATGTAGATACATCAATGAAGGCTGATGTGGTAGTAGGAGGTGCAGCCGTAGTGTCCTTTGAGCTTGACCAGCTCGCGAGTGTGGTAGCTTCTCCCCGATGGGTTGTAGAGCCGACAGAGGACAGTGTTGTGTGTGGTGAGCCAGTGCTGCTTGCGACGGGCGTATGCTTCAACGAGGCCTGAGGGTGTGGTGTTGTCAGGGAAGAGTGTGGTGTAGTGAGCCTGGCTGCGCTGTGCAACGTTTGTGATTTTTGACCAAGGGATGATGCTGTGGTCCTGCCAGGGGACAGGTGGTGCTGTTGAGCCTGGGCTGCTGTGGGAAGTTGTAGATTCCTGACTGTGGCCTGGTACGGTGGTGCTGTCAGGAAACGCCGTTTGTGTGCATGACCACGGTCGTCTGAGGGAGGTGTGGATTCTTCACTGACACCTGAGCTTGTCGTGCTGCAGGTGAAGTTGTGGTCTGGTGATCTGGGGCTGCTGTGGAAACTGGTCGATTCTCACTGAGGCCTGGTGTTGTGGTACTGCCAGGTAACATTGTTGTTTCCACTGAGCTGAAAGATGGGTGAGGTTGTAGATCCCAACAAGAGCAGAGACCGGGGGGCGGGTCAGTAGAGGTGGTTTCCATTGCGTCTGGGCTGCGGTGGGATGCTGTTGATTCCTCCCTATGGCCTGAGCTTGTGGAGCTGTCAGGGAAGTGTGTTGTTGCAGTTGAGCCTGGGCTGCTGTCGTCGGTAGTAGGTTCTTCAACAGGGGTAGTTGTGGTGCTGGGAGGTGAAGGTGCTGTGTGGGTTGAGCCTGGGTGGGTCTGGAAGGTGGTAGATTCTCCCTGAACGCCTCCCTGAGGGCTTGTGGAGCTGGCAGGGGACAGTGTTGTGTGTCGTGAGCCACTGCTGCTGTGGATGGGTGTGGATGCTTCATCGAGGCCTGAGGTTGTGGTGTTTTCGTGTGAGACTGTGGTTTCAGTGGAGCCTGGGCTGCTGTGGAAGGTTGTAAAATCTTGATCAAGGGATGAGGCTGTGATACTACTGGAGGACAGTGTTGTGTCTGTTGAGCTTTGGCTGCTGTGGGAAGTTGTAGGTTCCTGACTGAGGCCTGACATGGTGGTGCTGTCGGGGAATGCTGTTGTGTGCTTTGAGCCTGGTTGACTAAGGGATGTGCTGGATTCTTCACGGACGCCTGAGCTTGTTGTGGTTGCAGGTGAGAGTGTTGCATCTGGTGATCTGGGGCTAGTGTAGAAAGGGGTAGATTTCTCACTGAGGCTTGGTGATGTGGCAGTGCCAGGTAAAGTTGTTGTTGTATCAGTGGAGGTTGGACTCATGGGTGAGGTTGTAGATGTCCAACAGGCCTGAGGTTGTGGAGCGGCCAGGTGAGAGTGTTGTTCCACTGAGCCGAGGTGCTGGGGAAGGTTCTGGTTCCTCAGCGAGGTCGTTGGTTGTGAGGGTGGCAGGTAACACTGTTTGGGTGGAGACAAGGCTGCCGGGAAGGCTGTAGATGGCTCAGTGAGTCCCAAGGTGTGGTGCCCTCAATGAACAGTGTTGTGTGAGTTGACGCTGGCAGGCTGTGGAAGGTGTGGATTCTTCCCCAGGAATTGAGGTTGTGCTGCTGCAGGGACACTGTGGTTTCTTGAGCGTGGTCTGCTGTAGATGGTGGTAGATTCCTCACCGAGGCCCGGCGTGGTGGTGTGCGGGCCGGTGACGCTGTTGAGTGAGTTGAGCCCGGTTGGCTATGGGAGGTGGTGGATTCTTCACTGACGCCAGGCTTGTCATGCTGTCAGGTGAGAGTGTGTGTCGGTGATCTGGGGCTACTGTGGAAGGTGGTAAGATCTCACGTGAGGCTGTTGTTGTGGTACTGCAGGTAACATTGTTGTTTCAGTTGCGCCCGGACTGATGGGTGGACTGTAGATCTCCACGACCTGAGGCTGTGGAGTGGTGGTGAGGGTGCTGTTCCAGTTGCATCTGGGCTGCTTGGACTATTGTTGATTCCTCACACATGGCCCAAGCTTGTGGAGCTGACAGAAAAGTGGGTTGTTGGAGTTGAGCTCGGGCTGCTGTGGTAGGATGTAGATACATCAATGAAGGCTGATGTGGTAGTAGGAGGTGCACCCATAGTGTCCTTTGAGCTTGACCAGCTCGCGAGTGTGGTAGCTTCCCGATGGGTGTAGAGCCGACAGAGACAGTGTTGTGTGTGTGAGCCAGTGCTGCTCTGCATGGGCGTAGATGCTTCAACAAGGCCTGAGGGTGTGGTGTTGTCAGGGAAGAGTGTGGTGTGAGTGGAGCCTGGGCTGCTGTGCAACGTTGTGGATTCTTGACCAACGGATGATGCTGTGGTCCTGCCAGGGGACAGTGTTGTGTCTGTTGAGCCTGGGCTGCTGTGGGAAGTTGTAGATTCCTGACGGTGGCCTGGTCGGTGTGCTGTCAGGAAACGCCGTTGTGTGCATTGACCACGGTCGTCTGAGGGAGGTGGATTCTTCACTGACACCTGAGCTTGTCGTGCTGGCAGGTGAGAGTTTTGTGTCTGGTGATCTGGGGCTGCTGTGGAAACTGGTCGATTTCTCAGTGAGGCCTGGTGTTGTGGTACTGCCAGGTAACATTGTTGTTTCCACTGAGCCTGAACTGATGGGTGAGGTTGTAGATTCTCCAACAAGAGCAGAGACCGTGGGGCGGGTCGGGAAGAATGTGGTTTCCATTGCGTCTGGGCTGCGGTGGGATGCTGTTGATTCCTCCCTATGGCCTGAGCTTGTGGAGCTGTCAGGGAAGTGTGTTGTTGCAGTTGAGCCTGGGCTGCTGTCGTCGGGATTGGTTCTCAACAGGGGTAGTTGTGGTGCTGGGAGGTGAAGGTGCTGTGTGGGTTGAGCCTGGGTGGGTCTGGAAGGTGGTAGATTCTCCCTGAACGCCTCCCTGAGGGCTTGTGGAGCTGGCAGGGGACAGTGTTGTGTGCCGTGAGCCACTGCTGCTGTGGATGGGTGTGGATGCCTCATCGAGGCCTGAGGTTGTGGTGTTTTCGTGTGACACTGTGGTTTCAGTGGAGCGGGGCTGCTGTGGAAGGTTGTAAAATCTTGATCAAGGGATGAGGCTGTGAGTACTACTGGAGGACAGTGTTGTGCTGTTGAGCTTTGGCTGCTGTGGGAAGTTGTAGGTTCTGACTGAGGCCTGACATGGTGGTGCTGCGGGGAATGCTGTTGTGTGCTTTGAGCCTGTTTGACTAAGGGATGTGCTGGATTCTTCACTGACGCCTGAGCTTTTTGTGGTTGCAGGTGAGAGTGTTGCATCTGGTGATCTGGGGCTAGTGTAGAAGGTGGTAGATTTCTCCTGAGGCTTGGTGATGTGGTACGCCAGGTAAAGTTGTGTTGTATCATGGAGGTTGGACTCATGGGTGAGGTTGTAGAGTGCCCAACAAGGCCTGAGGTGTGGAGCGGGCAGGTGAGAGTGTTGTTCCACTTGAGCCTGAGGTGCTGGGGAGGTCTTGGTTCTCAGCGAGGTCTGTGGTTGTGAGGGTGGCAGGTAACACTGTTTGGTGGGACAAGGCTGCCGGGGAAGGCTGTAGATGGCTCAGTGAGTCCCAAGGTGGTGGGGCCCTCAATGAACAGTGTTGTGTGAGTTACGCTGGCAGGCTGTGGAAGGTTGTGGATCTTCCCCAGGAATGTGAGGTTGTGCTGCTGCGGGAGACCTGTGGTTCAGTTGAGCGTGGTCTGCTGTAGATGGTGGTAGATTCCTCACCGAGGCCCGGCGTGGTGGTGCTGGCCATGGACGCTGTGGAGTGGAGTGAGCCCGGTTGGCTATGGAGGTGGTGGATTCTTCAGCGCCTAGGCTTGTCATGCTGGCAGGTGAGAGTGTTGTGTCGTAATCTGGGGCTACGTGAAGGTGGTAGATGTCTCACGGAGGCCTGTTGTTGTGGTACTGCCAGGTAACTTGTTGTTTCAGTTGCGCCCGGACTGAGGGTGAGACGAGATTCCCACGACCTGAGGCTGTGGAGTGGCGGGTGAGGGTGTGTTCCAGTTGCATCTGGGCTGCTGTGGACTATTGTTGATTCCACACCATGGCCCAAGCCTGTGGAGCTGACAGAAATGTGGGTTATTGGAGTTGAGCTCGGGCTGCTGTGGTAGGAGGTAGATACATCAACAAAGGCTGATGTGGTAGTAGGAGGTGCAGCCGTAGTGTCCATGGAGCTTGACCAGCTCATGAGGGTGGTAGCTTCTCCCCGATGGGTTGTAGAGCCGACAGAGGACAGTGTTGTGTGTGGTGAGCCAGTGCTGTCTACGGGCGGCGTAGATGCTTCAACGGCCTGAGGGTGTGGTGTTGTCAGGGGAGTGTGGTGGTGAGTGGAGCCTGGGCTGCTGTGAACATTGTGGATCTTGACCAAGGGATGATGCTGTGGTCCTGCCAGGGGACAGTGTTGTGTCTGTTGACCTGGGCTGCTGTGGGAAGTTGAGATTCCTGACTGTGGCCTGGTACGGTGGTGCGTCAGGAACGCGTTGTGTGTCATTGACCACGGTCGGCTGAGGGGGTGGTGGATTCTTCAATGACACCTGAGCTTGTCGTGCTGGCAGGTGAGAGTCTTGTGTCTGGTGATCTGGGGCTGCTGTGGAAACTGGTCGATTCCTCACTGAGGCCTGGTGTTGTGGTAGTGCCAGGTAACATTGTTGTTTCCACTGAGCCTGAACTGATGGGTGAGGTTGTAGATTCTCCGACAAGAGCAGAGACCGTGGGGCGGGTCGTAAGAATGTGGTTTCCATTGCGTCTGGGCTGCTGTGGGATGCTGTTGATTCCTCCCTATGGCCTGAGCTTGTGGAGCTGTCAGGGAAGTGTGTTGTTGCAGTTGAGCCTGGGCTGCTGTCGTCGGTAGTAGGTTCTTCAACAGGGGTAGTTGTGGTGCTGGGAGGTGAAGGTGCTGTGTGAGTTGAGCCTGGGTGGGTCTGGAAGGTGGTAGATTCTCCGTGAACACCTCCCTGAAGGCTTGTGGAGCTGGCAGGGGACAGTGTTGTGTGTCGTGAGGCAGTGCTGCTGTGGATGGGTGCGGATGCTTCATCGAGGCCTGAGGTTGTGGTGTTTTCGTGTGAGACTGTGGTTTCAGTGGAGCCTGGGCTGCTGTGGAAGGTTGTAAAATCTTGATCAAGGGATGAGGCTGTGGTACTACTGGGGACAGTGTTGTGTCTGTTGAGCTTTGGCTGCTGTGGGAAGTTGTAGGTTCCTGACTGAGGCCTGACATGGTGGTGCTGTCGGGGAATGCTGTTGTGTGCTTTGAGCCTGGTTGACTAAGGGATGTGCTGGATTCTTCACTGACGCCTGAGCTTGTTGTGGTTGCAGGTGAGAGTGTTGCATCTGGTGATCTGGGGCTAGTGTAGAAGGTGGTAGATTTCTCACTGAGGCTTGGTAATGTGGTACTGCCAGGTAAAGTTGTTGTTGTATCAGTGGAGGTTGGACTCATGGGTGAGGTTGTAGATTGTCCAACAAGGCCTGAGGTTGTGGAGCGGGCAGGTGAGAGTGTTGTTCCACTTGAGCCTGAGGTGCTGGGGAAGGTTCTTGGTTCCTCAGCGAGGTCTGTGGTTGTGAGGGTGGCAGGTAACACTGTTTGGGTGGAGACAAGGCTGCCGGGGAAGGCTGTAGATGGCTCAGTGAGTCCCAAGGTGGTGGCGCCCTCAATGAACAGTGTTGTGTGAGTTGACGCTGGCAGGCTGTGGAAGGTTGTGGATTCTTCCCCAGGAATTGAGGTTGTGCTGCTGCGAGGAGACACTGTGGTTTCAGATGAGCGTGGTCTGCTGTAGATGGTGGTAGATTCCTCACCAAGGCCCGGCGTGGTGGTGCTGGCCGGTGACGCTGTTGAGTGAGTTGAGCCCGGTTGGCTATGGGAGGTGGTGGATTCTTCACTGACGCCTAGACTTGTGATGCTGGCAGGTGAGACTGTTGTGGTCGGTGATCTGGGGTTACTGGGGAAGGTGGTAGATGTCTCAGTGAGGCCTGTTGTTGTGGTACTGCCAGGTAACATTGTTGTTTCAGTTGCGCCCGGACTGATGGGTGAGACTGTAGATTCTCCACGACCTGAGGCTGTGGAGTGGGTGGGTGAGGGTGCTGTTCCAGTTGCATCTGGGCTGCTGTGGACTATTGTTGATTCCTCACCATGGCCCAAGCCTGTGGAGCTGACAGAAAAGTGGGTTGTTGGAGTTGAGCTCGGGCTGCTGTGGTAGGATGTAGATACATCAACAAAGGCTGATGTGGTAGTAGGAGGTGCAGCCGTAGTGTCCTTTGAGCTTGACCAGCTCGCGAGGGTGGTAGCTTCTCCCCGATGGGTTGTAGAGCCGACAGAGGACAGTGTTGTGTGTGGTGAGCCAGTGCTGCTCTGGACGGGCGTAGATGCTTCAACGAGGCCTGAGGGTGTGGTGTTGTCAGGGAAGAGTGTGGTGTGAGTGGAGCCTGGGCTGCTGTGGAACGTTGTGGATTCTTGACCAAGGGATGATGCTGTGGTCCTGCCAGGGGACAGTGTTGTGTCTGTTGAGCCTGGGCTGCTGTGGGAAGTTGTAGATTCCTGACTGTGGCCTGGTACGGTGGTGCTGTCAGGAAACGCCGTTGTGTGCATTGACCACGGTCGGCTGAGGGAGGTGGTGGATTCTTCACTGACACCTGAGCTTGTCGTGCTGGCAGGTGAGAGTCTTGTGTCTGGTGTTCTGGGGCTGCTGTGGAAACTGGTCGATTTCTCACTGAGGCCTGGTGTTGTGGTACTGCCAGGTAACATTGTTGTTTCCACTGAGCCTGAACTGATGGGTGAGGTTGTAGATTCTCCAACAAGAGCAGAGACCGTGGGGCGGGTCGGTAAGAATGTGGTTTCCATTGCGTCTGGGCTGCTGTGGGATGCTGTTGATTCCTCCCTATGTCCTGTGGTTGTGGAGATGTCAGGGAAGTGCATTGTTGCAGGAGTGCCCAGGCTAGTGCGGTAACTTGAAGATTCTTTAACAAAGGTTGATGTGGTTCTAGGAGGTGACAGTGTTGTCTGAGTTGGGCTGCTGTAGGAAGTTGTTGATTCTTCACTGCGTCCTGAAGTTGTGGTGCTCTCAGGGAATAGTGTTGTCTCCATTGAGCCTGGGCTGCTGTGGGTAGTTGTTGATTTTTCACTGAGGCCTGATGTTTTGGTACTGGCCGGTAACAGCATTGTGTACTCTGAGTCTGGCATGCTGGGGATGGTTGTAGGCTTCTCACTGAGCCCTGAAGTTGTAGCGCTGGCAGGTAACAGTGTTGTGTGCATTGAGCCTGGTCGGCTGTGGGATGTGTTGAGTTCTTCCCTGATGCCTGAGCTTGTCTTGCTGGCAGGGGAAAGTGTTTTGTCTGCTGCTCTGGGGCTACTGTAGATGGTGGTAGGTTTCTTACTGAGGCCTGGTGTTGTGGTACTGCCACTTAACATTGCTGTTTCCGTTGAGCCTGAACTGATGGGTGATACTGTGTATTCTCCAAGAACTGAGGTTGTGGAGCCGGTAGGTAAGAGTGTTGTTCCGGTTCCATCTGGGCTGCTGTGGACTTTTGTTGATTCCTCACCATGGTGCAAGGTTTTTGAGCTGGCAGAAAATTGTGTCGTTGTAGTTGAGGTCTGTCTGCTGTGGTAGGTTGTAGATACTTCAACAGGGGCTGATGTGGTGCTAGGATGTGAAGGTATTGTGTCATTTGAGCTTGGCCAGCTCTGGAAATTTCTAGATTCTTCCTGAAGGCCAGCGCTTGTGGAACTGGCAGGGGACAGTGTTGTGTGTGTTGAGCCAGTGCTGTTGTGGACGTGTTTAGATGTTTCAATGATGCCTGAGCTTGTGGCACTGTGAGGGAAGAGTGTTGTGTGACTGGAACCTTGGCTGCTGTGGAAGGTTGTATATTTCGAGCCCTCTGAGATGGTGGCAGAGACAATGGGTTTTATGGTAGTAAATTTGGTTAATACCCCATAGCCACTAAAAGTGGTAAAAGAGTCACTTGAACTGGGTGTGGATCCAGAACTTGTATTATCTTCAGTACTAGTGCTTTCTGTTGAGCCTGTGAGTTGAGAGAAACCAGAGAAAGTGCTATGATTTATGATTGTCTCCTACAGTAGCCCCAGATCACCAGACAGATGCGGTGCTAGTCAACTCTGACACATCCAGGCTGGAAGACACCTGGTCACCTCGTGATATTGAAGCTCAAGTCCCTCTTTCAGGGGCATAGGAAGGGTCGAGTAAACCTGTAGATTTGAAGAAATCTCACTGGTGGTGTAGACTAGCAGTCCCCAACCTTTTTGGCACCAGGGACCGATTTCATGGAAGACAATTTTTCCAAGGACTGGGGCTGGGGGCTGTTGGGGGATGGTTCCAGGATGATTCAAGCACATTACATTTACCATTAGATTCTCATAAGGAGGGTGCATGCACAGTTCACAATAGGGTTGGAGCTCAGCTTTGCTGGCCCGTTGCTCACGTCTTGCTGTGAGTCCTAGTTCCTAACAGGCCACGGACCAGTTCTGGTCTGGGGCCAGGGGGTTGGGGACCCCTCGTGTAGACCTTTGTGTCTTCTGTGGAATATAACCCTTTGGCTAGTGGGCAAGGTGTCACTAGATAATTTTCTGAGTCTTGACTGTAATTTGTAACTTGAATTTTTAGGGCCGGGTGTGGTGGCTTATGCCTGTAATCCCAACACTTTGGGAGGCCAAGATGGGTGGATCACTTGCGGTCAGGAGTTTGAGACCAGTTTGGCCAACATAGTGAAACCCCATCTCTACTAAAAATACAAAAAAACTTGCCAGGTGTGGTGGTGCACACCTGTTATCCCAGCTACTTGGGAGACTAGGGCACGAGAATCACTTGAACCCAGGAGGTGGAGGTTGCAGTGAGCTGAGATCATGACACTGCACTCCAGCCTGGTGACAGAGTGAGACATCGTCTCAAAAAAGAAGAAGAAGAAGAAGGAACTTGAATTGTTAGTAGTGTGGCTCTGGGTTTTGACATCTGTATAGTGGTGGAGAACTGTACTTATATGCCTCTGTCCAGTATCACCTGCTGTTTCCACCCTAGCCACACTGGGACATGTTCATCTATCAAGGTGCTCAGGCATCAACTCCAGCAGAAGGTTGTACTCCCACAAATGCCCCCACACACATTCCTTCTGTTCCTCACATTCTGTGTTTTGCAGACCTTATATTGTCTGGCTTACACATTGTACTTGTCCATTTTCACACTGCTGATAAAAACATACTCAAGGCCAGGTATGGTGGTTCATGCCTGTAATCCTAGCACTTTGGGAGGCCAAGGTGGCAGATCACTTGAGGTCAGGAGTTCGAAACAAGCCTAGGCATCATTGTGAAACCCAGTCTGTACTAAAAATACAAAAATTAGCCAGGTGTTGTGGCAGCCACCTGTAATCCCAGCTACTTGGGAGGCTGAGGCAGGAGAATCACTTGAACCCGGGAGGCAGAGGTTGCAGTGAGCTGAGATCGCACCACTGCTGTCCAGCTTGGGTGACAGAGCGAGACTCTGTCTCAAAAAACAGAAGAAGAAGAGGAAGAGGAAGAAGAAAGAAGAAGAAGAGGAAGAAGAAGAAGAAGAAGAGGAAGAAGAAGAAGAGGAAGAAGAAGAAGAAGAAGGAGGAGGAGGAGGGAGGAGGAGGGGGAGGAGAAGGAGGAAGAGGAGAAGGAAGAAGAATAGGAGGAGGAGGAGGAAGAGGAAGACATACCAGAGACTGGGTAATTTATACAGAACAAATGGTTTAATGAACTCACAGTTCCACATGGCTGGGGAGGCCTCACAATCATGGTGGAAAGTGAAAGGCACATCTTACATGGCAGCAGGCAAGAGACAGGATGAGAGTCAAGTGAAAGGGGTTTCCCCTGATAAAACCATCAGATCTCATGAGACTTACTTATTCATTACCACAAGAACAGTATGGGGGAATGTGCCCCCATGATTCAGTTGTCTCCCACTGGGTCCTTCCCACAACACATGGGAATTATGGAAGCTAAAATTCAAGATGAGATTTGGGTGGGGACACAGCCAAACCATATCACACATGATCTGACAAGTCTCTCTTCCTCATCCTTGACATCTGAGAGATCCCTTTGACCTCTAACTCTGTAGCTGCCAACCCAGGAAAAACAGAAGAGCTAAGGCAGTCACCCATTCCATGGACAATTCTCTCTGTCCTTTCTCTCCAGATGCATTACATACACAAGAGCTAGCCACCTCTATTAGGCCTTTCTTGCATTGCTATAAAGAAATACCTGAGCCTGGGTCATTTATAAAGAAAAGAGGTCTAATTGACTCACAGTTCTGCAGGCCGTACAAGAAGGATGGTGCTGATGTTTGCTTCCAGGGAGGTTTCAGGAAGCTTCCAATCATGACGGAAGGTGAAGGGAGAGCAGGCTGGTCACATGGCAAAAGCAGAAGCAAGAGAGAGGCAAAGGGTGTAGGGGAGGGACCACACACATTTCTTTTTTCTTTTTTCTTTTTCTTTTTTTTTTTTTTTTTTTGAGACAGCCTGTCATTCAGTCTGGAGTGCATTGGCGCAATCTCAGCTCATTGCAAACTCCGGCTCCTGGGTTCAAGTGATTCTTCTGACTCAGCCTCCCGAGTAGCTGGGATTACAGGTGCCCACCACTGCACCTGGCTAATTTTTGTATTTTTAGTAGAGACAGAGTTTCACCATGATGGCCACGCAGATATCGAACTCCTGACCTCAAATGATCTGCCCACCTTGGCCTCCCAAAGTGCTAGGATTGCAGGTGTGAGCCACCAAACCCAGCCAACGCCACATGCTTCTTTCCTTTTTTTTTTTTTTTTTTTTTTTTTTTAGATGTAGTTTCGCTCTTGTTGCCCAGGCTGGAGCGCAATGGCACTATCTTGGCTCACTGCAACCTCTGCCTCCTGGGTTCAAGCAATTCTCCTGCCTCAGCCTCCCAAGTAGCTGGGATTACAGGCATGCACCACCATGCCCAGCTAATTTTATATTTTTAGTAAAGATGGGTTTTCTCCATGTTGGTCAGGCTGGTCTCAAACTCCCGACCTCAGGTGATCTACTTGCCTTGGCCTCCCAAAGTGCTGGGATTACAGGCGTGAGCCACTGTGCCCAGCCCACACACTTCTAAAAGACCAGATCTTGTGTGAACTCAGAATGAGAGCTCACTCATAACCAAGGGGATGGTCCAAGCCATTCAACAGGGATCTGCCCTCATAATCCAAACACCTCCCACCAGGCCCCACCTGCAACACTGGGGATTACAACTGAACATGAGATTTGGATGATGACAAATATTCAAGCGCTATCATCACTTTTCTTGGAATACTGCCACCTCTACCTGGTCATCCTGCAGCCCTCGTAGCCTCCCCAGGGAGCACCTCCTCCACCCTGGTTTAGGCCCACTCGAAGGGTTACAACTGTTAAAAAAAAAAAAAAAATCATTAGCTAGTCTGGGCGCAGTGACTCACGCCCATCATCCCAGCACTTTGGGAGGCTGAGGCAGGCAAATCACTTGAGGTCAGGAGTCCAAGACCAGCCTGGCCAACACAGCAAAACCCCGTCTCTACTAAAAATACAAAAATTAGCCAGTCATGATGGCATGGGCCTGCAGTCCCAGCTACTTGGGAGGCTGAGACAGGAGGGTCTCTTGAACCAGGGAGGCAGAGGTTGCAGTGAGCCGAGATCGCACCATTGCACTCCAGCCTGGGTGACAGAGTGAGACTCCATCTCCAAAACGAAGCATTATCTTGGCCCTGGGCTGGAGGAGCTACTGTATCTTCTCTGTGCTACTTAGAACATGTGACAGTACATGTAGGATTCCACTTTCCTATGTAAAACAGACATGTAATTCCTGGCTTTCTTCATCCTGCCTATGAAATGCATCAGATTGTATATGCACAGAATCTGTGACAGTAGTGCCATCAGCCCAGGAGTTATTAGGAATTCTACAGGATGATGTATAAGGGACTTCCTTGAGAGGACAGGGTGTGTGGCCTTTTGTCCCATCTGTCAATCTCCAAGATGCCGGGAGCTGCATTCTTCTCACTTGTCTCAGGAAGGCCAACCTTGGCCCCTGGCAGAGGAGACAGTTCAGTCCACCAGAGCAGAGGCACCCTCCACCATCCCAGATGGCCCCAGTTTTACAGAGTCACGAAAGAGACACATAGTCACAGGGAGAGGCTTGGAGCTGGACCAGGATGGAAGGCCGGGGTGGAGGAGTAGACAGAGCACTAGCAAATCATTGATCGATGCAGTTCAGGTCAAAGGCAATAATGCCTAAGATTTTTTGGAACTCTAACTTCATGGAAAAGATGGAAAAGATGGCTTGATGTTTGGGGGAGATTTTTGGGTTTTGTTGGCTTTTTTTTTTTTTTTTTTTTTTCTTCGACAGGGTCTCACTCTGTTACTTAGGCTGGGGATTACAGTTCACCATGAGATCTGGGAAGGGATAAATATTCAAACTATATCACCATCCTACTTCTAGCCTGGAGTCACTGCAGCCCCAAACTCCCAGGCTGGAGTGATCCTCCTACCTCGGCCTCCCAAATGGTTGATGCTACAGGGGAGTGCCACCATGTGCCGCTAATTTTAAAATTTTGTTTTTTTAGAGATGGGGTTTTGCTATGTTGCCCAGGCCAGTCTCAAACTTCTGGCCTCAAGTGATTCTCCCACCTCGGCCTCCTAAAGTGCTGGGATTACAGGCTCGAGGCACACACCAGCCACATGTTTGTTTTGAAGTCAGTGGACATTTGAGGTTTTGCCCGATCCTCTCATTTATGAGCTAGGTTTTGTCTAGTTCAACCTGATGGTAGTGGAAGGGCTGAGCTCCAGGGACTGCCAAGGTGGAGGTGGAGCATCCCTGAACCCTGAGTACAAGGGTCAGAGAGGATGGCGGGGCATAGGCAGGCACCAAAGTGGAGGGTGGCAGGATTCATAACAGGCTCACGAGGTGTTCGTTCCCATAGACTTCCTCCCTCACCTGAGCAAGGGACCCCTCTTCCCTTCTGGTCTCTGAGGTCACCTCCCCCACTCACCTCTTAAAACCTCCTCTGTGTCTCACCCAGAGACCACCACAATCCTCAGCCACCCGACCTTTCTGCACCCACAGGAAAACTCCGCCCTCCAGCTGAAACGCCTTTGCAAAATTATGACTGAGACAGTGAAAGAGATCTCACTTAGCTGACTTCATCTTGCTTCTAACCTCCAAGCTGTCCTTGTTCATTCCTGGGAGTAGGCTGAACTAACTTGGGGAGAAACAAAGATGGTAACGGCCCTTTCCCAAAGCAGACTTTCTTCTTGCCTGGGGGCTAGATTGCCTTTGTAGGACTAACATAAGCTGCAAGATTAGAAATGATGGTTTAGGCATCATGCAGCTGGAGGCTGCTAGATTTTGACCCTCCATAAACTGCTCCCAGGACCAGTGCTTGAGATAGTTTGCAGACTCTGCACTTGATAGACCAGCTGGCACCACCCAGATCAATAAACTGGCCCATCTGATCTTGTGGCTGTCACTCAGGAACTGACTCAGCGCAGGAAGACAGCTTCGACTCCCTGTGATTTCATCTCTGACCAGTCAACACTCCTGACTCACTGGTTCCCCCCACCCACCAAGTTATCCTTTAAAACTGCTCCCCTTGGCCGAGCACAGTGGCTCCTGCTTGTAATCCCAGCACTTTGGGAGGCCCTCAATCACCTGAGGTCAGGAGTTCGAGACCAGCCTGGCAAACGTGGTGAAACCTCATCTCTACTAAAAATACAAAAATTAGCCGGGCGTGGTGGGGGGTGCCTGTAATCCCAGCTACTCAGGAGGCTGAGGCAGGAGAATCGCTTGAACCCGAGAAGCAAAGGTTGCAGTGAGCCGAGATCGTGAGCCACTGCACTCCAGCCTAGGCAACAGAGTGAGACTCCATCTCAAAAAAAAAAGAGATCCCGTGGCCGGCAAAATGCAGACCAAACCAGTAAGGGCTAGCTCTTCAGGGCTAGGCATGTCCGTCAGAGAGAAAAAGTATCTTTAACATAACCCTGTATGATAATCAGCTCATTACAGCTCACCTACATAGACTGCATATCATGCCTGTACTTAAGATTATGAGAGGGAAGCGATATGCAAGCACACAAAGGCCAAAGTAACTAAGTGACACACCTATCAATCAAAAGGCAGAGGCTGGCTAAAGATTAGGTGGCCTTGGGAAGAGAAGGAAAAAATAAATAAATAGATAGATAAATAAATAAAAAGATGCAAAGTGGTCAGGCATGGTGGCTCACACCTGTAATCCTAGCACTTTGGGAGGCCAAGGCAGGAGGATCACCTGAGGTCAGGAGTTCAAGGGCTCTGGCCAACATGGTGAAACCTTGTTTCTACTAAAAATATAAAAATTAGCCGAGTATGGTGGCGGGCACCTGTAATCCCAGCTCCTTGGGAGGCTGAGGCAGGAGAATCGCTTGAACCTGGGAGGCAGAGATTGCAGTGATCCAAGATCATACCACTGCACTCTAGCCTGGGTGACAGAGCAAGACTCTGTCAAAAAAAAAGAAAAAAAGAAAAAAAAAGATGCAAAATACACCAAACTGATGCTGATCTCACCTCACAGAGATCAGTCCGCTCTCTCCTCTTTGAGAGTGTAACACTGTGTGTAACAAACTTTTGCTGCTTGCTTTGCTATTTGTATGTGTCACATCCAATTCTTTGTTTGGGACACCAAGAGCCTGGTGCCATCTGGTAACATTGAGATCAAAGGCAGATGTACCCCCTGCCCCTCACGGGGGCTCCTAGACCCTCAGTACAACGAGGAGACAGCAGGGGCCCATATGATGGCAACACAGGACTCAATGCAGCAGGGCGGACTCTCCTGCCTCTCATCAAGGGAGGCTTCCAGGAGGAGGTGATACTTGACCTGTCATTTTTCCCTTCTTTTAAAAATGGGAGTCTCTTGGGTTCACTCATAAATTTTACCGGAATTTTTAAGTTGTAAAAGTAGAATGTGTCTGTTGTCACAAGTCAAACAATGAAAAAGCATGTAAAGGTAGTTTATGGTCATCTCCATAACTGACTCACGAGGTATGAACAGGGGTGGGGAGAGCTGGCATTTATTGGGTACGGATCAGATTCCTGTACTCGCCCTATCACAAGACATATTAACTGGAACTTAGTGATTCTGTAACTTCCTAGGAATGTCTTTGCCCTTGTAGGCTGGGAACTCCGTGAGGGTAGAGAACATTTTCTGCCCTGTTCAGTTAGCCCTGTAGAGGCTTACTGAGACTTTCTCAGTGAATGAGTCAGTGAATGCTGGAAAGTCCAAAGCTTTCTCTTAGTTACCAAATATAAACATCACAACAACCCTGCAAGGTGGACATGGCTATTTCCTGTTTGTTTTTTTGTTTATTTTTGTTTTTGTTTTTTTTGACAGAGTCTCACTGTGTCACCCAGGCTGGAGTGCAGTGGCAGGATCTTGGCTCACTGCGACCTCCACCTCCCAGGTTCAAGCATTTATCCTGCCTCACCCTCCCAAGTTGCTAGGATTACAGGTGCCCGCCACCATACCTGGCTAATTTTTCTATTTTTAGTAGAGATGTGGTTTTGCCATGTTGGCAGGCTGGTCTTGAACTCCTGACCTCATGTGATTCACCTGCCTTGGCCTCCCAAACTGCTGGAATTACAGGTATGAGCCACTGCACCTGGCCGCTATTTCTGTTTTACATAGAAATCAAGGTTCTAAGGATAAATAATTTCCAAGGTCACTCAGCTAATAACAGAATTCAAGCACATTCTAAAGATGGCTTTTGGCCAGGTACGGTGGGTCATACCTGTAATCCCAGCATTTTGGGAGGCCAAGGTGGGAAGATTAGTTGAGGCCAGGAGTTCAAGACCAACCTGGGCAACATAGCAAGATCCTGTCTTTACAAAAAATAAATTTAAATATTAGCCCAGTGTGGCACATGCACCTGTAGTCAGTTCCAGGTACTCAGGAGGTTGAGGCAGGACAACCGCTTGAGCCCAGGAGCTCAAGGCTGCAGTGAGCTATGACTGCACCACTGCACTCCAGCTTGGGCAACACAGAAAGACCCTATCTCAAACAAAACAAAACAAAAAGGCCAGATGGGGCAGCTCATGCCTGTAATCCCAGCACTTTAGGAGGCTGAGGCGGAGGATTGCTTGAACTCAAGAGTTTGAGATTAGCCTAGGCAAAATAATGAGACCCTGTCTCAACAAAAAATTAGCCAGACATGGTGCTGTGTCCCTGTAGTCTCAGCTACTTGTGAGGCTGAGGTGGGAGGATCACTGGAGTCCAGGAATTCAGGGCTGTACTGAGCTATAATTGGGTCACTGAGCTCCAGCTTGGGCAACAGAGAAAGACCCTGTTTCTAAAAAAAAAAAAGAAATAAAAATGACTTTTACCTTTATCCCCCAGAAAGGGCTAGAGGAATAAAGAGGAGGAAGGGGAAGGTTTCAGGGCAGAACAGCATATGTGGGGGCCCAGAGGTGAGTAAAAGTCCTCACTGTGTGTTTGGGGTAAGGGAAGACACTAAGACAGAGGGAAGCTGGGAAAATGGATGTGAACCAGCCTAGAATGGGGTTTGGACTTGACTTAGTTCAGTAAAAAGCCACGATCCCAACTGTGCCTTAGAAGCGGTGCCCTGGAGGCCGGGTGCGGTGGCTCACACCTGTAATCCCAGCACTTTGGAAGGCGGAGGCAGGCGGATCACCTGAAGTCAGGAGTTCAACACCAGCCTGGCCAACATGGTGAAACCTCGTCTCTACTAAAAATACAAAAATTAGCCGGGCGTGGTGGCGGGCGCCTGTAGTCCCAGCTACTCGGGAGGCTGAGGCAGGAGAATCACTTGAACCCGGGAGGCGGAGCCTGCAGTGAGCTGAGATCGCACCGCTGCACTCCAGTCTGGACAATACAGTGAGACTCTGTCTCAAAAAAAAAAAAGAAAAGAAAAGAAAAACAGCTGTGCCCTGGAGACTGCAAGAAAGGGCTTGGAGGGACAGGGACCCAAAGATGGCAGGGACACTCTGTGGAATGCAGGATACCGTTCTGAACATAACTGCTCTCTTTTGCCTTTGTTCCTGGATTCATACCATTTTCTCTGATTTGCTATCATTCGATTTGTCCTTAACCACTCACATCTCCACAACAGTTGCCCTCACAGGTCACACCAAGCTTGAGCTCTAAGTGACCAAATCCCCATCCATCTCATCCGGCTGCCCTTCCTCTTTCTGAAATCTCACAGTCAGTTCCTAGGACACCCTCACCTCCTGACACTCCTTCTCCCCGGCTCCTGCAGCCCTTGCCCGCCCACGAAGTGGGAGCACCAGGCTAAAGGCTTCGGCTCTGCCATCTCCATCGTCCCCCGGGCTGGCAAACTCCACCAAGCCAAGGCTCTTCACTCGCTGCAGGACGGACAAGGGAACCGTGCTCTGGGTGAAGAGATTCAGACCCCTCCCAGCCTGGGGTTCTGGTGGCAACGGTGTCCCCAAAGGATGTGACGGAGCAGGTGGGGCATTCCTCCCCCAGGTCAACCTCCAGGGTCAGGGTGCTCCACAAGGAAGCTGGGCAAAGGAAAACGGAGCTTCTTCTCCAAAGAAACTAAAATAGCCAACAAGCCCAGGAGAAGGAAAAAGCATATCAATTTCACCAGGAAGCAAATAAATCTAAAACATAGCAAGATACACTTTCTTCTTTGTCTTCGTCTATCAAATTGCACCCATCATGATGAGAGATGACTATAATAGCTGGTGGTGTAGCGGTCTTTTCATGTGGTGTTGACTTGGCATCATAGTTCTAAAGGATAATTTGAAAATATGCATCAGGCACCATTGGAAAAGTCATACCATTTCTTTTTTAGGAGCTGGCGTCTCACTCTGTAACCCAGGCTAGAGTGCAGTGGCACAATCTTAGATCACTGCAGCCTCGAACTCCTGGGCTCAAATGATCCTCCCACCTCAGCCTCCAGAGTACCTGAGACCACAGGCCCCACCATACCCAGCTAATTTTTTACGTTTCGTAGAGATGGGGTCTCACTATGTTGTCCAGGCTAGTCTCAACTCCCAACGTCCAGTGATTGTCCCACCTCAGCCTCCCAAGGCACTGGAATTACAGGCATGAGTCACCACACCCAGCTGCTGATATCATTTTAACGATGCCATTTCTAGCTATTCATCCTCAATTAATCTGATGCAGATATAAAATAAAATTCATGCAAGAATGTTTATTGCCTTGTTACTGATTATAGTAAAAAGCGGAGGTACACATGTCCAAGAATAGACAAATAGGGGACTGGTTATATGACTGTCGTATTCCATAGAATAGAATAGTAATCAGCCATTAAAATACAAACCGTCCATAGAATAAATCTAAATACATAGAAATAAAATGTTAACAATGTTTATCTGAACATTAAGGTTAAGGGGGTATTTTTTCAGGCTGGGCATGGTGGCTCACACCTATAATCCCAGCACTTTGGGAGGCCGAGGCACCTGGATCACCTGAGGTCAGGAATTCGAGACCAGCCTGGCCAACATGGTGAAACCCTGTCTCTAACAAAATACAAAAATTAGCCAGGCACAGTGGCACATGCCTGTAACCCCAGCTACTCGGGAGGCTGAGGCGGGAGAATCGCTTGAACCTGGGAGGCGGAGGTTGCCGTGAGCCGAGATCGCACCATTGCACTCCAGTCTAGGCGACACTCTGACTGAGACTCTGTCTCAGAAAAAAAAAAAAAAGGAAGATTTTCCTCTTTGTGTTTGGCTATATTTTCTAAATGTTCCACGATGGATATGTTTTCATCTTATAATTTTTCTTTTGAGAGACAAAGTCTCTGGCTGGGCCCGGTGGCTCGTGCCTGTAATCCCAGCACTTTGGGAGGCCAAGGCGGGCGGGATCATGAGGTCAAGAGATCAAGACCATCCTGGCCAACATGGTGAAACCCTGTCTCTACTAAAAATACAAAAATTTAGCTGAGCGTGGTGGTGCACACCTATAGTCCCAGCTACTCGGGAGGCTGAGGCAGGAGAATCTCTTGAACCTGGGAGGCAGAGGTTGCAGTGAGCAGAGATCGCACCACTGCACTCCAGTCTGGGTGACAGAGCAAGACTCGTCTCAAAAGCAAAACAAAACAACAACAACAACAAAAGAGAGAGGCAAGTTCTCAATGTGTCCCCCAGACTGGAACGCAGTGGTGCGATCCTAGCTCACTGCAGCCTCGAACTCCTGGGCTCGAGTGATCTTCCCTCCCTCCTGAGTAGCTGAGGTTACAGATGTACCACACCTCATTATATAATTTTTTTTTCTTTTTTGAGACGGAGTCTCGCTCTGTCACCCAGGCTGGAGTGCAGTGGCCCGATCTCGGCCCACTGCAAGCTCTGCCTCCTGGGTTCACGCCATTCTCCTGCCTCAGCCTCCCAAGTAGCTGGGACTATAGGCACCCGCCGCCACGCCCGGCTAATTTTTTGCATTTTTAGTAGAGACGGGGTTTCACCGTGTTAGCCAGGATGGTGTCGATCTCCTGACCTCGTGATCCACCCGCCTCGGCCTCCCAAAGTGCTGGGTTTACAGGTGTGAACCACCGCGCCCGGTCATTATATAATTTTTAAAACACAATAAATGTGTGTGAATATATAAATATGCATGTATATGTATATATGTTTTATATATATATGTATTTTTTATTTTATTTTTATTTTTTTGAGACAGAGTCTTGCTGTGTCATCCAGGCTGGAGTGCAGTGGGGCGATCTCGGCTCATTGCAACCTCCGCCTCCCGGGTTCAAGCGATTCTCCTGCCTCAGCCTCCCGAGTAGCTGGGACTACAGGCCCATGCCAGCATGCTCAGCTAAATTTTTGTATTTTTGGTAAAGATGCGGTTTCACCATGTTGGCCAGGATGGTCTCGATCTCTTGACCTCGTGATTTGCCTGCCTCGGCCTCTCAAAGTGCTGGGATTATAGGCATGAACCACTGTGCCCTGCCTATATACATTTTTTTTACTTTATTTTATTCTGTTTTATTTTATTTTATTATAGGTATGCCTTATGTCACCCCTTGGAGAACCCATGGAAAATCATTCACTGGTAACAATTTCCAAGCTGGGATTCCCCAGACCTTTGTAGTCAAAATGCTTAACAAAAATTGCCTATTTGCCTACACTGAAGCCACTGGTCATTAAAGATGCCAGCTCCCTCTCCTGCTAAGCAGGTAAAGTTTGGTAGCTTTTTTCCGTGCGAAAGTAATGACATGGTATCTCATTGAATGAATTAAGTTGAGTCTTTTCTTGCTCATTTACAGTGTTTATTGCTTCTACATTCCACATGTATTTGGATTTTTCTTTAAAAAGATTAAGGCTGAGGGCAATGGCTCACACCTGTAATCCCAGCACTTTGGGAGGCTGAGGCAGGAGGTTTGCTTGAGCCCAAGAGTTCAAGACCTGCCTGGAAAACATAGCGAGACTGCCATCTGTACAAAAATTTTAAAAATTAGTTGGGCATGGTGGTGCACATCTGTAGTCCCGGCTACTTGAGAGGCTGAAGCAGAAGGCTCACTTGAGCTCAGGAGGTCGAGGTTGCAGTGAGCTATGATTGTGCCACTGCATTCCAGCCTGGGCAACAGAGTGAGACCCTGTCTCTAAAATAAAATAGATTATTACTTAACTAAGGCAGCTGGTTTTTCAGGCAAATCTTTCGCATCGTGGCATTCTTGGGGACACACATTAGAAAGCTCTTCAAGGACAAGTCTGAGGACCAAGCTTTGAAACTGTCTCCTCCTGCCACCTCCAGGACATAGTTCAGTTTGTGACAAAATCAGTCAATGAAGTCCCCAGTGGCAGCTCCCCTGAAGAGGCAGTGGCAGTGTGGGGAGCCCCCATGGGGCCTGGAGGGAGGGTCCTTGCTGCATCTCCAAGACCAACCTGTACACCACTGTGTGACCTTGTGCAATCCAGAGAACCTCTCTGAATTTCCATTTCCCCCTTGAAAATGAGAGTAAATGATGCCTGTTCTGGCCACCCAGATCACTCTAGAATATTCTACAATGTTATAGGAGGCACTGGAATGAGCTGCGGTCCCCCAGTCCTGGGTGCACATTCTGCTCTGCCACACAAGAGCTAGGTAGCCTGGGTCTATTCCTTTTCCATAAGGTCCTTGGCTCCTGGCAGAGTTGTGAAGGTTGAGGTAGAGCTGGGTGGGGCCACTCCAACCCCTGCACACACCAATGGCGGTGGATGGACTTCCTGGCTTTCTAGTGCCAGCAGACATTGTCACTGTTTCTTGAAAGCAAGAGCCACCAGTTGAGGCTAAAGCATGGTATGGTGCATTGAATAGGATCACCCCAAAATATATCCTCAAGTCCTAACTCCTGGTACCTGGGAATGCTGAACTTCTTTGGAAACAGAGACTTTCCTGATGTCATTAAGTCAAGGATCTCAAGATCAGATTTAGGATGGGCCCTAAATTCAAATCCTTGTCAGAGAAAAGAGAGAGAGATGTGACATATAGGGAAGATGCCCAGAGATGATGAGGCAGAGATTGGAGTGAGGCTATCACAAGCCAAGGAACACCAGGAGTCACCAGGAGCTAGAAAAGGCTGGCCGGGCACAGTGGCTCATGCCTGTAATCCCAGCACTTTGAGAGGCCAGGCTGGTGGATCGCCTGAGCCCAGGAGTTTGAGACCAGCCTGGGCAACATAGCAAGACCCCGTCTCTACAAGAAAAAAAATACAAAAATTAACCAGTCTCATAATCCAGCCTCTAAATAATGAGATAAACATTTTTTAAAAAGGAAGAAGCTGGCCAGACGCGGTGGCTCACACCTGCAATCCCAGCACTTCGGGAGGCCAAGGTGGGTGGATCACGAGGTCAGGAGTTTGAGACCAGTCTGACCTACATGGTGAAACCCTGTCTCTACTAAAAATACAAAACTTAGCCAGGCATGGTGGCGTGTGCCTGTAATCCCAGCTACTTGGGAGGCCAAGGCAGGAGAATTGCTTGAACCAGGTGGCGGAGGTTGCAGTGAGGCAAGATCGCACCACTGCACTCCAGCCTGGGCAACAGAAAGACACTCCGTCTCAAAAAAAAAAAAAAAAAAAAAAAAAAAAAAAAAAAAAAAAAAAAAAAGAGCTAGAGAAGGCAAGGAGAGATCTTCTCCTAGAGCGTTTGAAGGGAGTGTGGCACTCATGATAACCTTGACTTCAAGCTTCTGGCCTCCACAACTGTAAGAGAATAAATTTATGTTGCATGAAGCCACCAAGTAGTGTTTGTTAATTTATTGTGGCAGACCTAGGGAAGGCATACACACAGGCATCCCCAATTACAGCAAGCGGCAAAGAACGGGGACCCTGGAGCTAGAAGGCTTAGGTTCAAATCCTGGCTCCTCCAACTGATGAGTGGGTGGCATTGAGCAATTTCTTTTCTTCCTTTTTTTTTTTTTTTGAGATGGAGTCTTGGTCTGTCGCCCAGGCTGGAGCACAGTGTCACGATCTCGGCTCACTGCAACCTCTGCCTCCAGGGTTCAAGTGATTCTCCTGCCTCAGCCTCCTAAGTAACTGGGATTACAGGAACCTGCCACCATGGCCAGTTAATTTTTGTATTTTTCGTAGGGATGGGGTTTCACCATATTGGCCAGGCTGGTCTCGAACTCCTGACCACACATGATCTGCCTGCCTTGGCCTCCTAAAGTGTTGGGATTACAGGTGTCAGACACCGTGCCCCACCGAGCAAATTATTTATCATCTCTGCACCTGTTTCCCCATGTATAAAAACCCAAAATCAGTAACACATCCTTCTTCTTAGGAATGTTGTGAAAGTTAAATGAGATAATATTTAGAAAAGTGTCCAGCACATAGCAAACCCTCAATGAATATTTGCAATTTTTAATACATTTTTTTTATTTTTATTTTTAAGAGGTAACGTCTTGCTCTGTCGCCCAGGCTGGGGTGCAGTGGTGCGATCCTAGCTCACTGCAGCCTGGAATTGCTAGATTCATGAGATCCTCTCCCCTCAGCCTCCTGAGCAGCTAGGACTACAGAGACACACCACCACACCCAGCTAATCTTTTTATTTAAAAATATTTTTGCCCAGGCTAGTCTTGAACTCCTGCCCTCAAGCAATCCTCCCACCTCAGTCTCCCAAAGTGCTGGGATTACAGGCATGATTGAGCCACCATGCCTGGCCCATTTTTAATATTAATATGATACTCAGACTATCCGGTCTCTATTGACTTCTCCAACTGGGGTGTGGGGGTCTCTGGGCCTTCCCACACCCCAGTGAGCTGTGGGTGACCCCAGCTCATCCCAGTGCCACCCAAGATTTGATCTTCTCCAGGAAATCTGATTACCAATATCCCAATTCTCTCCCTAGCTCCGTGTAAGTTCAGACAATGCGGTTCTGAATTTGTCTAAGGCCTTTGAGCATCTGTTAATATAATACTTCTTCCTGTACTACTTCTCAACCGCCACCAAACTCAAACGCTGCCTCTCCCTCTCCCCGTGCCCTCATCAGCCCAGGTGGAAGGGCTCCAGAGGCCCCCTCTGTGCCCCTCCAGCCCCGGGCCTCCTCTCTTAGCTCCAGCAGCAGATTGGGCTGTGGCCGTTTCTGCCCCAATCCCATCTCATTAACTCTACTATAAACTGTTTATTCACCCTGCCTCCTCCAGAGCACCTGTCCAGGCAGAGCCAGCCTTTGGTGTTTGCTGAATGAGTAAGTTTATTACTCTTTGTATAAAACAGCACTCCTTGTAATATTTTACATCACTTGAGTTTCAAAGGTTGCCTCTTTGTCTATTGTGAACAAATTTGTTCTCACCTCCACCACTCTCTTCCCAATTTTATAGATGTTAACCATTTCTACTCCCAGCTTCACCTTTCTAAGCTAAAGAGTGCTGACCCCTTCAGACCCCTGACCCTACCCCTCCAGGGCAGACACTTGGTCCCAATCCCCTAGCCCATCCCCGCCCCAACCCTTACTAAGAACACTTTGGAACTTCATGTACAGAAAACAGGATACTGGTTCCAGTAATCATGTGGATCCCTGGCATTTTTCTGGCATTTCCTGGCTTTTGTGTCTCTGTAGCAGTTGGAGAAGGTAGAGTTCTAGACTGTGTCCCTATTCCAGGAGCCCCAGGCCACCAGGACAGCTCCTCCCAGAAACCCCACGGTCACCCCACACTCAACAGGCCCAACTGGAGACCCTTGCCTTCCATCAAAGAGAGGCTCCTATCCTCCTGGTCAATACAGCCTCCTGGACCGTCCATCTCCTATTCCAGGGTGGCTCTTGGTGCCTCTCAAGAGGCTCTTTCAAATGAAGACGGTAGAAATAAAAACCATAATATCAGAGATAAAGAGTTCTTTTCCGATTTTTAAATTTATTATTATTGTTGTTATTATTATTTGAAACAAAATCTCTCTATGTTGCCCAGGCTGGAATGCAGTGGCACAATCACAGCTCACTGTAGCCTTGACTTCCTGGGCTCAAGCATTCCTATCTCAGCCTCCCAAGTAGCTGGGACTACAGGCGCACATCACCACACCCAGCTAATTTTTTTCTGGTATTTTTTGTAGAGACAAGGTCTCACTATGTTGCCCAGGCTGGCCTCAAACTCCTGAGCTCAAGCTATCCTCCCACCTCAGCCTCTTAAAGTGCTGAGATTACAGGTGTGACCCACTAAACCTGGCCAAAGACTTCTTTCCAATAGGATGATCAGCAGATAAGACACAGTAGAGGAAAGAATTAGTGAAGATAAATCAATAAAAACTGAAAATAAGTCAGTTTTTATCTTCATTCAATTGATAAGTCAGTAAAAATTACCCAAACTGAAACACAGAAAGGGGTGATGGGGATGTGTGCAGAACAGTATCCAAGAGCTGTAGTCCAATATGGAATGGCCTAACATATGTCTCATTGTAGTCTCAGAAGGAGAAGAGAGAGAACAGGGTAGGAGAAATATTTGAAGACAATAATCACTAAGAATTTCCAAAAATAAACGAAGGGCCACAAACCACAGACATTGTAGTCAGAGTCAAATTCCTGAAAACCAAAGATAAAGAGAGAAAAGCTTTTTCTGAGACAGGGCCTCACTCTGTCACCCAGGCTGAAGTGCAATGGTGCAATCACAGCTCACTGCAGTCTCGAATTCCTGGACTCAAGAGATCCTGTCCCCTCAGCCTCCCAAGTAGCTAAGACTATAGGCATGCACCACTATGACTGGCTTTTTTTTTTTTTTTTTAAGAGATTGGGTCTCCCTGTGTTGCCCAAGCTAGTCTCGAACTCCTGGGCTTAAGGGATCCTCCTGCCTTGGCCTCCCAAAGTGCTGTGATTACAGGCATGAGCCACCACACCCAGCCTATTTTTTTTTTTTTAAGAGATGGGGTGTCACTATGTTGCCCAGGCTGGGGCCTCCCAGAGCACTGGGATTATAGGCATGAACCACTGCACCCAGCTGATGAAGAGAAAATTCTGAAGGCAGCCTGTCTTAGTCTTCTTGGGCTGCCATAGCAAATACCATTGACTGGGTGGCTTGAACAATAGAAATTGGCCAGGTGTGGTGGCTCATGCCTGTAGTTCCTGCACTTTAGGAAGTTGAGGTGGGAGGATGGTTCGAGCCCAGGAGTTCAAGACCAGCCTGGGCAAAAAATAAAATAAAATAAAAAGAAAGAAAGATTTATTTCTCACAGTTCTGGACACTGCAAAGTTCAAGACCAAGGTGCCTGCTGATTTAGTTCATAGTGAGCACTCACATTGTCCTACCTCAGCCTGTAGCAGGGGCTGGGGCAATGGCACTGGACCCATCCTAGAAGCCCTCCCCTAAGACCCAGGCTTCCAGGACAGCTCCACCCAGAAACTTCACCATCACCCCAAACTCCACAGCCCCAACTGGAGACCTTTGTCATCCGGCAAAAAGAGGCTCCTCTCCCAGTTAACACAGCCTCCTAGACCATCTGTCTCAGTGTCCTCCAGCCAACCATCAGGTGGAGCCCCCATTTCCAAGGGTGTTGGGTTCCCAGCTGGGCCTTCATATCCTCCTCCCAGGATGGCTTTGGGTGCCTCTCAATGGCCTCTCTGATGCTGGTCTGCCCTACAGAGGCATCCCCAGCCCTACTTAGTCCACAGAGGTTCTTGTGATGTCTAAACATCTCAGCTTGGTCTTAGTGCTCCTGTCATCCACAAATGCACCAGCACCACCACACTCTCCCCAGCAAACATCACGCTTGATCCAGCGCATGCCCCCTCGTCTTTCAGGGCATTCCTATGCCGTAGCTCCCCTGCAGAGCTGTGGAAATGATTTTTCTACTTTCTCAGAGTGCTCTTCCCTCACTCGACTGTCTGCTTCTCCAAAACCTCACCAGTCCACAGTGTGCCCGGGAGTACCCAGAAGAGGCTGCAGAGAGTAGGAAGAAAAGTTACAGATGCTGGGCCAGGTGCAGCGGCTCACACCTGTCATCCCAGCACTTTGGGAGTTCGGGGCGGGCAGATCACTGGAGGCCAGGAGCTCAAGACCAGCCTGGCCAACATGGTGAAGCCCTGTCTCTACCAAACACACACAAAAAAATTAGCTGGGCATGTTGGCACACACCTGTAGTCCCGGCTACTCCAGAGGCTGAGGCAGGAGAATCTCTTGAACCCTTGAGACAGAGGCCGCAGTTAGCCGAGATCGTGTCACTGCACTCCAGCCTGGGTGACAGAGGAGAAGAGGAGACTGTCCAAAAAAAAAAAAAAAAACTACAGATGCCACTGGTAGTCTCTGATCTGACATCTGAACTGCTTGCCAAGGACCCAGAATCCATTCCTAGAGCACGGGATGGTCTGCAGAGAACTGGGTTCCTCTAGAAGGGAGGAGGGGCACTAGTGGAGAGAACTGGGGTCCTCTAGGGGAGGAGAGGCGCAGGGCGCAAATCCACTGTAAAGTGGTCGCCGTGTTCATTATTTGCTATGTGGCCCCAGGCAAATCACTTATCCTCTCTCTGAGCCTCCATATCCTCACCTACCCTGACTTCCTTACACAGATATTTTCATGAGAATCATATGAGCTACCTGCTGGGAAATGGCTTTGTGAACAGCAAAAGCCTCTGCAAGAGGAAGGCAGGGGTCTCTGCCTCCATCTCTGTATCTAATCAGACCTTCCCGAGCTCTCCGGAGTGATCCTACTTGCCTGGCCTCACTCCCTGCTGCTTTCTGCACTGGCCATAGATGTTTTTCTGACTGTTTTGCACACGAAGGGATTCACCTGTGTTATCTTTGCCACATAATTATAAGCATCTGAGGGACAGGGGCTTTTGGTTCCTTGGGGTCCGTCTCTAACACTCGGCTGGGTATACCGAGGCAATGCCACCTGCTGACTCCTGGGGCCTTCATCATCGCTGTCATCACCTCCGTCACCCTCTCCTTGATAATCTGACCAGAGAGAGATTGCAGGATCGGTCAGGCCAGGCCTGGGAAGCAGAGATGGAAAGGACTCCTCCTAAGATCCATCCCAGCCCATAGCTTCCCACTCCTTTATATTACCTTAAAGGGAATCTATGTGTTATTAACACACTCTTATAATGTTCCCAAATTCACAGAGTTCATCACTTCAGCCCTTGAAACTCTCCCATCAGCTCCTCCCCACCTGTACCTCTCTCCCAACATGTCCGGGTTGGGTAAAGAGGTCTCACCTGTCAAGGCTTGGCGGACAGAGGCAGCCTCGGAGGGCCTGAGTCCCTGGCTAGGAGGATGGTGGAACTTCCCTGGTAGGTTACTTCGAAGGTGTCCTGCAGGGCTACAGAGACTCCCACCCCAGCTCCCCTGCCCCCTCACGACCCCTTCTGCCCACCCCACAGCCTTCAACTCAAGGTCTCCCTCTGCGGCCTCTCCTCATCCCTGTCCACCCCTGCCAGGAAGGAATCAGAAAGTCTGCTCTGTATGAGAGAAATCAGCAGGTAACCAGTCATCTCTCACACACAGCCACGACCAGGCTAAGCAAGGATCCCTGAGCCTCTGTCTCCTCCCGCAGCCCCTCAGCCACTTTGTTGTTGTTGTTGTTGTTGTTGTTTGTCTGTTTGAGAGAGTCTCGCTCTGTCACCAGGCTGGAGTGCAGTGGTGCGATCTTGGCTCACTACGACCTCTGCCTCCAGGGTTCAAGTGATTCTCCTGCCTCAGCTTCCCGAGTAGCTGGGACTACAGGCGTGTGCCACCACACCCAGCTGATTTTTATATTTTTGGTAGAGTTGGGATTTCACCATGTTGGCCGGGATGGTCTCAATTTCCTGACCTCGTGATGCGCCTGTCTCAGCATCCCAAAGTGCTGGCTTTGCAGGCGTGAGCCACCGCAACTGGCAGCCATTTTAATTTTCTTTCTTTCTTTCTTTCTTTCTTCTTTCTTTCTTTCTTTCTTTCTTTCTTCTTTCTTTCTTTCTTTCTTCTTTCTTTCTTTCTTTCTTTCTTTCCTTCTTTCTTCCTTCCTTCCTTCCTTCCTTCTTCCTTCCTTCCTTCCTTCCTTCCTTCCTTCCTTCCTTCCTTCCTTCCTTCCTTCCTTCCTTCCTTCCTTCCTTCCTTCCTTCCTTCCTTCCTTCCTTCCTTCCTTCCTTCTTTCTTTCTTTCTTTTTTTTTTTTGACAGTGTTTCACTCTTAAACACTGGAGTGCAGTGGCACAATCTTGCCTCACTGCAAACTCCACCTCCCAGGTTCCAGTGATTCTCCTGCCTCAGCCTCCCAAGTAGCTGGGATTACAGGTGCGAGCCACCATGCCTGGTTACTTTTTATATTTTTAATGGAGACAGGGTTTCACCATGTTAGCCATGCTGGACTCAAACTCCCAACCTCAGGTGATCCACCCACCTGGGCCTCCCAAAGTGCTGGGATTACAGGCATGAGCCACCACACCTGGCCCCATCAGCCATTTCTAACTGGAGGGGATTCCCCAGGGGGAACCTGAGGCTGCTCCAAGTCAAGAGGGGACACTGTCAGACACCCCTCTGGATTTCCTTTCTCCCGATCAGGGCTGGCAGCATGTGCAGTGCCCCTGTGAGGCTTGGAAAGACCCATCCCTCCAGCAGATAAAGCCCCCAGGATGAGGGCAGGCAGAGCCCACTGTCTGTGACAAAACCCCCTCATCCTCCTGGGGGGAGCCTGGAGAGCAGAAGCTGTGGATTTCAGTCACCCCACGGCCAGGGGCTGTGTGCAGACCATCCCCTGCACACCACAGGCACCCACAGGTCTCCACAGTGACCCCTTCAGCACCCCCAAGGCAAGATGAGGTCACAGCACGGGTCTCCAGCCCTGTGGCAGCCCCTTGCCATGCAAAGGGGAGGAGGCCACCTGCAGCCCTGCTGCCTGAGGTAGGGGCGTGTACTATGACCACCCAAGAGCACTGGACCCCGAGCATCAGCCCAGGAGCACTCACCCTGTGTCAATGTAGCAGTAAAGGACGCGCAGAGCCAGAGAGCCAGCGTCGGAATCCAGATCACCAGCATTTCCCGGGGAACGGGCCCCTGGCTGCCCGTCTTCCCCCGTCAAGAGGGACCAAGAAATGAAAGCCTCCCAGGAACGGATCAGCTATAAAAAGGACCTCAGAGAACTTTGCCTTGAAGAAGGGCAGTGCCTGTCCCAGGGTAGAGGTGAGGTGATGCTGTTGGGTGGGTGGCGCGTGGTGACCACAGGGAGTTGGACAAAGGGCAGCCTGTCCACCCTCCTCCCTTATAAGTCCTGGAGCAGTGACCGCCCTGAGCCGGGGACCCTCTCTTTCAGCGGAAGTCAGAGCCACTGTGGGTGGGGCAGCGAAGGAGGGAGGGACAGAAGCTAGAGGTATGAGCACACCATGGGTGCCAAGAGGTGGGGGCCAAGAAGCGCCGGAGGGTGGGTGACCATGGAGGGAGAAGTTCAGAACCGTGGAAGGGGCAGCCGGCAACAGGCCAGAGCAAGTGAAGGACCCTCCACTCCCACCCCCAAGAAGCCCCTCTCTCTTCCAGCCATCCCTCCCCATCCCCCGCCTCGACATGGTCCTTTCCAAGTGTCCAGGTCTTTCCCTGGGGTCCCCAGCTTCCAGCCCTTCTCCTGGGCGGGGTGACCACTCACACCTGAGACTTTATGGTCCTGGTCTCCACCCCTGGCCAGACACAGAGGTGACGAAAGGCCATGGCCCGTCCCTGTCCCAGGCAAACATCACAGGGGCCTCTCCCAAGCCCGCACCCAAAGACCCAAGGGGATATGTTATTTCTGAACACCCTCGACTCCTCAGGCAGGCCTGACTGCCCACAACAGCAGGAACAGAAGTGCCCTGTGCCAGCAGACATGCTCTGTTGTGTGCCTCTGCTATCAGGGTTTGGGAGCCTTGTGGGGGATCAAGATCTTTGGGGAGGTCCAGCTTTACCCATCCTTGCAAAGGGTGACTGGACCAGGCAGCCCTAGCCCCTGGACCACCCAACTCCCTGACCCAGCACCAGCGGTTTAATTGCTCCCTAAGCCCCCAGTGTCAAGGTCAGGGCAGTGGTGGGGGTGGGGAGAGCACAGACCACAAAGCCCAAGGGGCTCCTGCCCCGAGTCACTCCCCAACAAAATGGGTTCCCCCCAACCTCTGTGTTTTCTATGAGGAATGTCATGGCCCCCAAGGGCTGCCCACAGACCCCCTCCTTCCTCCCTGGGAGACACGGGTGCTCCCAGGATCCTCCTACAGCGCCGCCTCTGGAAATCCCTGTTCTCCAATCAGGTGGAGACCACTGCGGGGTGAAAGGGAGACAGACAGAGAGCAGCTTCTTTTACAATAAACTCTATATTGTGTTCACATGGAGACCTGGAGATGTGCCGACTTCCGGTCCCTGAAGCCGATCTTCGCGGCCAAGGAGATTGAGGATTTCAGGACTCAGAGTTACCCAGGAATCGAGGTGACACTAGCCAGAGAGGGGGGAGGAGGGGAAAAGGAGGGGATGGGTTTAAAAGGCAGTGGTGAGGTGACAGGGGAGGGAGATTGAAGGGAATGAGGAGGAGGGGGACTGAGGGGGCTGCCTTTCCTTGGGGACTGGGGAATTCATGCCCTGAACCACCCACGGGGCTCCAAGGGTGAGAGAAAGGGGTGGAGAATTGAGAATCGGGTAGGGGGGTGATGGGGGGAAACAGCAGTGGGGGTATTTAGGGCTGGGGGAGAGGGGGCAGAACCGATGAATGGACAGGCTCAGAAGGGGAGAAGATACAAGGAATGAGAGCAAGAGAAATGGGGAATTGGGCAACGGGGTGATGGGGGGAACAGCAGCTGGGGTATCCTAAGACACAGAGGCTATCTATACCTTGCTAGGGACCGGGATGTGAGGAGAGGAGGGAGGATTTAGGGCTGGGGGACTGGGGACAGGATGGATGAAGGAACGGAGTCAGAAGGAGAGGACATCTAAGGAATGAGAGCAAGAGACACAGCAGGGAGCTAGATCAGGAGAGGGCAGGAGATGGGATGGGCTGCAGGCCGCCTCCAGGTTCAAAGTAAGAAACAGGCAGTAGGGAATTGAGAGAAAATAGGAACCAGGGCCGGAGACCAGGCGAAGGACATGAGGATTGGAGGATCCAAGAGAGGCAATGGCAACATGAGGGCTGAGACCGGAGGGCAGAGTAGGACTGAGAATTGACCAAATCCATGTGGTTTACACAACAATGGTGTGAGATATCACACAGGAATGTTGTACCCATTTTGCAGGTGAGGAAACTGAGACTCGTTACTGACTTGCCCAAGGTTCGGCAGTGGAAGAGCCTGCACGTGAACTGCGTCTCCTGGTGGGTTTCAGCCAAGTTGGAAAGAGAAGGATGGAATTTGGGGGAACAGTCTCATTTTGCCCAAGAACAGCAGGAGCCTGAGCTGCCCCCTGTCCTGGGGCCACCCCTTGAAATGGACGCAGTGCAGAGCCTTGTGTCCCAGGCAGGGCAGAGGGGATGGTGACGGGGCCCGCAGGGCTCACACTGAGGACGAGGTCATCTCAGGTCTCTTGATGTGCACCTGTCACAGAGTCACAGTGAGGGAAGGGAACGCGGAGCCACTGGTTTGGGCTGACAGGGAGGTCACTCCTGATCAGAGCCCAGCCCCCTCCTTGCCCTCTGGGGGGTCGCCGAGGGAATCTGAAATGGAGGCTGGGAGAGTTCCTTGGGGTCCCCCTCTTTAGCCCCTCACCTTCATAGTGGTGTCCACCTTCTCCAAGGCCACATGGAAATTTTTATCCTTGTCTAGAGAGAGACAGAGAAGAGGGGAGAAAGAGAAGGGGAGAGGGAGGGGACGGAAGAGAGAGGGGGACGGAGTAAATGCGAGGAAGGCAGGAAGGGCGTCTGTCCTCGCAGTGGCGCCCAGGAAAGCCCCTGCCTGCTTCCCCAGGAGGTGAGACTCACCTGTTCCGTCGTCCTCGAAACCCCAGTTTGAAAAAGTGCCCACGATTTCCTCATCCCAGGTCTCGAACCATTTCCTATCCTGGTCCCAAGACCTAGGTGGGGCCGCCGCGGTCAGACATAGCGGGCCCGCCTGGGGTCCCTTGGCCGCCCTCAACCCCCGGCCCCGCCCTCTGAGCGCTCACCGGTCTAGGCGCTGGCCGCCCCACCATCCAGAGCGAACCGCCCAGAAGCCCAGCGCCAGCAGCAGCAGCACCACCAGCGCGGCGCCCGCCGTCAGGCCCCCGACCAGCGCCCTCCAGTGGATCGCCACCTCGCAGCGCGGGCCAGAGAACCAGTGCGTGTCTGTAGAGTAGCAGCTGCGGGAGATCAGACCCTCTTCACCTCGCGGCTCGGGGTCCACGCGTGCACCTGGGCCCCACGGGGGCGGGCGAGGGGACGGGGTCCCAGCCTAGGGCAGCGGGGGGTTCCACCCTATGGCAAGCGGGGGGTTCCACCCTAGACAAGGGGCCGGGAATCCACCCTAGAACGTGGGGGCGGGGCTCTACCCTAGGTAACGGGGCGGGATTCCACCCTAGATCAAGCGGGCAGGGCTCCACCCTGGAAGGAGGCGGGGTTCAACCCTAGAACGAGGGGGACGGGGCCCCACCCTAGAATGAGTGGTCCCAGAACGAGGGGACTGGACTCAACTCCATTAGGGGGGCGGGGCTCCACCTTAGGGCAAGGGAGCAGAGCTCCAGGGCAAGGCTCCACCGTAGGGCAAGGGGAATGGGCTTGGAGCCGGACTCTGGGGACAAGGCTCCACCGTAGGGCCTGGGGGCGGAGCCGGGGCGGAGCATGGGGCGGGGCTTCATCTTAGAGTGCGAGGGCGGGGCTCGGCTGATGCTAATGGTGAGCGGTGCCTTACCGACAGGCGGGACCGCTCCTCTCCAGAACGCACTGGCCCTGGTGACAGTCGATGGCGTTGTCCACGCCCGACGTGCATTTGGTGACACAGCGGAGCCGGGTGGCCTCCACCAAGGGGAAGTAGAACTCCTCATAGCCCGTGGGAGCGGCGCGGCGGCAGATGGCTGAGGGGTTGGGGAGGGGGTTGCACAGAGACAAGGACCTCATCCATTCTATTCAGGGGCCTGATAATGGTGCCTCTGAAAATGCGGGAGGAGGATTCCATTTCCGAGGTGGGATGCCGTGGGGGTAGACCCTGGGATTCGATGAGGGGAGTCCAGCACCACCACCCTCACCCTCTCCTCGTGGCCCCTGCTGTCCTCAGGTGGAAGCCACTAATCAGCGCAAGGAAGGGCCACCCTGGGCCATATCACTTGCCTCCCCCACAAAGGTCTCTCCCTGCCCCCGGCTTCAATGGGCAAATGTCCCTGGTGGCTGGGATCATAGCCACGGGAGAGCGACCACTCAACCTTTTACCCCACCCTCACCTTCCGGAGTCAGCTCTGTCCTGCTGTTGTTGTTCACCTTGATGGAGTCAGGCTTAAAACACATGGCTGCGGGAACACAGGCACAGATGGAATGGGAGGGGGAGGTCAAGGGGTTAAGGTCAAGGGGTTAGGACCAGGAAGCAGGACAGGCACAGGGAGGGCGGTGAGGGCTGTCTCTGTCTGGGGAACTGTGGAGGGGCCACAGGGGAAGACTCCTGTTCCCTACCTCATCTCCCCTGAATAATCCGAGGTCTTCAGCCATCCGGGAAATGCTGAGCATGACCATCAGGGGTTGTCTTCCCCAGTACCCAGGTCCTGGGAAGACCCTCCCTAGCCCCACCCTTGATGACGTTGTGTGTGGACTCATTTGCCTTCTCCCAACCTGCCAGAGGTACCATAGGGTTGGCACCTGAGTCCAGAGGGCCCCCGGCCCAGCTGGAGTGGGCTGGGGTGGCGGCTCAGGCCCTGGCCCCTCCCTCCAGCCGGGGCTCACTCTGAGAGTCCTGGCAGCTGTCCACATCCTGGCTGGCATTCTGCAGCGCCTCCTTCAGCGTCGTCTTCGCCTGCTCATACTGGTTCTCCAGCTGGGGGCTGAAGGGCAGCTCCAGCAGGACCAGGTAGTCCACCACGATGCTGCCATTCCTGAGAGGTCCACAGCCTTAGAGAGTGCCCCAGCCAGGGGCACATGGGTCCTTGGAGGAGCACTCCAGAAGCAACCCAAAGTGCACCAGAAGTGGGAAAGGGGGCAGAGGTCCTGAGTCGGGATGCCACATGCATCCTTTTTAGAAGGGGCTGCCAGCATTCCTGACTTGGTCCGCCTGGGAAGGCAGGACAAGGAATAATTGACATGATTGACTTCCTATCTGTGTGTGTTTTATAGAGGCAAAGTCTGGCTCTGTTACCCAGGCTAGAGTGCAGTGGTATAATTTAGCTCACTGCAGCCTCCAACTCCTGGGCTAAAGTGATCCTTACTCCTCAGCCTCCCAAGTATCCAGGACTACAGTTGTGCACTACCACACCAGGCTAATCATTTCACTATTATTATTATTACTAATTTTATTATTGTAGAGATGGGTTCTCACTATGTTGCCCAGGCTGGTCTTGAACTGGTTTCAGGTGATCCACCCGCCTAACCCTCCCAAAGTGCTAGGATTGCAAGTGTGAGCCACCACATCTGGCCTGACGTTCTCCTTGTGTTGCATCAAGCCATCATCCACTGGCGCCCCTGGATGCGCTCTCTCTCCCTCTCTCCCTCTCTCCCTCTCTCTCTTTCTCTCTCTCTAATTCTGACCCACCCAGTAGAGCAGGGGCTAGCCAGAGGGTGAAGAAGTCACCGATCCAGGCACCACCTTCCCACATGTCCCTGCAACTTCTCTCCTTCCAGTGTGCTGAAGAAGAGAGGTGCCATCCCTCCTCCAGAGAAATGGCCCCAGAAAACGATCTCAAAAAATACCCCAGGGAGTGATTCCTTATGTAGCCCCTCCACCCCTCTCTTTATAAAATCTGATGACTAACAAAGAAAGGAATGGGTTTTTTCTGTGCACACATTCCCCCCACCCAACACCACCTCTGCATCTCCAGATGGGTCTCCTACCTCAGGGACAGGATCTCCACACCCTTGAAGGTGAAGCCCCGCATGCCTGCAAAAATCTTCTGCATCTGAAACACCAAGGATCCCTGGGCTCACGTCCGAACCTGCAGACCTGAGGACACCCAGATGCCCAATCCCAGCTCCAGGGGAGCACCCTTCAATTCCCCTCCCCGGCCGGGAGCCATGGCTCACGCCTATAATCCCAGCACTTTGGGAAGACAAGGTGGGAGGATCACAAGGTCAGGAGTTCGAGACCAGTCTGGCCAACATACTGAAACCCCATCTCTACTAAAAATACAAAACATTAGCCAGGTGTGGTGGTGTGCACCTGTAATTGCAGCTATTCAGGAGGCTGAGGCAGGAGAATCATGTGAACCCAGGAGGGGGAGGTTGCAGTGAGCCAAGATCATGCCACTGCACTCCAGCCAGGACAACAGTGTGAGACTCCGTCTCAAAAAAAAAAAAAAAAAAATTCCCCTCTCCTTGCCCTTTACCTGATTCCAGAAGGTCTTGTTGAAATCCTTGTAGGCCTGAGAAGTGTTGTCATTGAGGTCCGGCGAGAACTCCTGATCGACAGACACTTCCATGCTCACCTCAGTCTCCACTACATCTGCACACAGCATGCATGTCCCCAGTCACTTCTCCATCTGCTTCTGTCTGAAGCCACCAACACCACCCCCTCCCCAGTCCACAGGCTCCTCCTGCTGCTCCTCTCCAAGATCCCTGAGGACTGATGCCCACAGGCAGGAACAGATGTAGGAATTCCAGGATGCATTGTGCCTCGGAAGGCTGAGGCAGTAGAATCACTTGAACCCAGGAGGCGGAGGTAGTAGTGAGCCAAGATCGCGTCACTGCACTCCAGCCTGGGCCACAGAGCGAGACTCCGTCTCTAGAAAATGAAAAAGAAAGACAGAGAGAGAGAGAAAGAAAGGGAGAAAACATTGTGTGAAGATGAGAGAAAGAAGGAGAGAAAGAAATGAAAGAAAGAAAGGAAAGAAGGAAGGAAAGATAAAGAAGAAAGAAAGGAAAGAAAAGAAAGAAAGAGGGAGAGAGGGAAGGAATGAAGGAAGGAAGGATAAAGAGAGAAAGAAAGAGAAAAAAAGAAAAGAAAGAAAGAAAGAGAAAGAAAAAGGGAGGAAGAAGAAAGAAGAAAGAAAGAAAGAAAGAAAGAAAGAAAGAAAGAAAAGAAAGAAAGAAAGGAAGGAAGGAAGGAAGGAAGGAAGGAAGGAAGGAAGGAAAGAGAGAGAAAGAAAGAGAAGAGAGAGACAGACAGGAAGGAAGGAATGTGTGGAGATGAGGGAAAGCAGGCAGGAAGACAGACAGCGGTCAGCCTGTGGTCCCTCCTGGCTGCCCCCATGGTGGGCGGGGTCCATGTCCGAATCCCCAGAACTATGATATGGCAAGGGAGGATGAAGGGTACAGATTGAATTCCATTGCTAATTAGCCTAACTTTTTTTTATTGTTGAGATAGGGTCTCATTCTGTCATCCAGGCTGGAGTGCAATGGTGGGATCGTAGCTCACTGCAGCCTTGACTTTCCAGGCTCAAGTGATCCTCCCACCTCAGCCTCCCAAGTTACTGGGACCACAGGCATGAGCCACCATGCCCAGGTAATTTTTAAAAATTTTTTGTAGAGATGGGGTTCTCCCTGTGTTGTCCAGGATGGTCATGAACTCCTGGCCTCAACCGATCCTCCCTCCTCAGCCTTCCAAACTGCAGGGATTATAAGACAATCAGCTGATTTTTGTTTTCCTTTGAGACAGAGTCTCGCTCTCCCTCTGTCATCCAGGCTAGTGTGCAGTGGCTAAATCTCAGCTCACTGCAACATTCACATCCTGGATTCAAGCGATTCTCCTGCCTCAGCCTCCTGAGTAGTGAGGATTACAGGCACCTGCCACCATGCCCAACTAATTTTTGTATTTATAATAGAGACAGTTTCACCATGTTGGCCAGGCTGGTCTCGAACTCCTGACCTCAGGTGATCCTCCCGCCTCGGCCTCCCAAAGTGCTGGGATTACAGGTGTGAGCCACCGCACCCGGCCTAATCAGCTGATCTTGAGAAAATTAACATAGATTATTTGGGGAGGAGGCAAAGTCATCACAAGAGTCCTTAACAGTGGAAGAAGCAATAGAGGAGGCCAGAGTTCATCAGAGGGAGATGAGGCTATGGGAGAAAGACACAGAGAGGTGCAGCCTTGCTGGCTTGGAAGATCAGCCAGGGGCCCTGGTACATGCAATGTGGGAGGCTCCGGAAGCTGCAAAGAGCACAAAAATGTATTCTTCCCTGGAACCTCTGGAAAGCAACATAGCCCTGGCGAAGCCTTGATTTCAGGCCAGTGACACCCACATCAGACTTCTTCTAATCTACAGAATTCTAACATGATAATGTCGTGTTGTTTCAGCAGCCAGGCTTGTGTTTGTTGGTAGGGTGGCAGTTGGAAACTGATACAGATCCAAGCAGCCCAAGTCAGGAGATGATCCCAGGAGGGAGTGTGGTCCCAGCCACCTCCTAAGGGTGAGGACGGAGAGGAGCATGACACGGGGCAGTGGAGGGAATGGGAGAGAAGGCAGGGAGGGAAGGACTGGGCAAAATGCCATGGATGCCTCCAGGCCCCACAGAGGGGTAAGTCTGGGGAGAGTCAGTGACACCCTCTGGGAGGAAGCGCAGAAGGCATAACTCTGGCGACTCACCTAGATCCACCTGTTCCACAGCAAACTCACAATGGGAACCATAGAAGGTGCTGGGGCACTGGCACTTGAGGCCATCCCACTGACCCCCGTTGTCGCAGCTGGTCTGGAACTCACAGCGGTCCCCAGAGAACCCCGGACGGCAAGCACACTGGCCCTGTTCCCAGGTGCCACCATTGTCACAGGTGCCTGGAAAACACAGGAAGAAAGGGAAGTTCAGGATAAAGCCTGATCTCGGTGACATAGAAATTTTGCAGGGAAGGAAGGAGGGGAACAGAGAAGCAGAAGGTCTAACCTGCAGTGGTGGTCAACGTTGACTGTGTGGTCGTCTGAGAAGTGGTGAGAGTTGTCCTGCGCGAAGTAAGGGTGGTAGGAGTCTGGGTGTTGGCCACTGGTGTCTCTGAAGTCCTGGCGGTGGATGGGGAGGAGTGTGCTGACTTGCTTGAAGTCCTCAGGATGGTCGGAAGGCTACTGCTTGGTTTTGTGGTGAGTGGGACGGTAGAGACGCCAGGAAGATGTGGGGGGATCACAGAGCTGGTGCTCAGCCAGGTTTCACTGGTGGGCATTTCAGTACTTATGAAAACCTTGTTTGTGCGTATAGTCCCAGTGCCAGTGGAACTGGAAGCATTCGTTGTGATGCTGGACTCACTTTCTGGTATCATGGAAAAAGTGTCCATATATGTAGCAAGGGTAGTTTGCATACCGATGGAGCTAGGACAGGTGACCATTTCGGTAGTAAAGGGAAACACTGCTAATGGGGTGGTGGGAGGAGAAGTAGCTTCAGTGCTGGAATCTATTTCAACACACGGATCAGTGGGAGAGGCAGGGACTATGGTAATTGTTATAGTTTCTGGACAGGGTGTGGTGGAGGGAAGGGAAATATAGGAAAACGGGGTTATTTCAGTGAGAGCTGTGGTCAGAGAGGAGCTGGTTGGAGAAGTGCTGGTAGTTGCAGAGGAAGAGAGAGTAGGAAAAGCTGTGATAGAAGAGGAGCCCACATTTTCTGTACTGAAAGTGTATGCTGAAGAAGGAATAGAATGAGTGGTGGTAGAGAACAATGGAGTCATGCTGGTGGACGACGGAGAAGGGGACATGATGATAGTGGGTGTTGAGGACCAGATGAGGGTACTAAAAGAAGTCAAGATTGCGTTTGTAGATGTACTTCCCCTAGTGAAAGATTCTGTAGTGAACTCGCTTGTAGATGTGAGTGAAGTTTGCAATGAGGGAGTAGAAGCACTTGTTTGAAGGGTGGAGGAATGTGTGCTAGGAATGGGAACCTGTGATGTTGACATGATCGTGCTCAAGGCTGTTGATGGAGTAAGAGTGTGAAGAGTGGATGTGGAGGAATCTGTACTTCCAAAGGTGACAGTAGTAGGTACAGGAGATGTTTGGGTCCCGGTGGCAGACGTCAGTACAGGACGGGTCTGTGTTGGGGTTTCAGGTGTAACAACAATACTTGTGCTAAAGGAAGTGATTGGGGTGTTCTCAGTACTTCTGAGGGTCGTTCTCACAGTGGACATGGTGGGAGAGGTTGTGCCCACAAGGGATGATGTTTCTGTACTTTGGATGGAGGGAGAAGATGAAATGATATGTGTTGGGGTTGATGAGCTACCGATATCAGTGGGTATAGAGGGAAGGTCTGTGGTTGTAGTCAATGAAGTGCTGGTTCCCACAGATGAGGGGGTGAGAGTTCGTACAGTTGTGGTCGGGATGTCTGTACTCAGAGAAGCTGGGGTTACAGGTGTGGAAGTCACCCCAGTCTCTGAGGTAGTAAAATGTGAGGTGATGGCAGTTGTGGATGTGCTGACTGTGGAGTAGCAGGCTGAAGAAGTGAAGCTGGGAGTACTGTGTGAGTTGGTCTCGGCGGTGGTGATTGAAGAAGTGTAGCTTACTGTACTGTGTGAGGTGGTCTCAGTGGTGATGATCGAAGAAGTGAAGCTGGGAGTACTGTCTGAAGTGGTCTTTGTAGTGGTGATCAAAGAAGTAAAGCTGGGAATACTGTGTGAGGTGGTCTCGGTGGTGGTGATCGAAGAAGTGAAGCTGGGAATACTGTGTGAGGGGGTCTCAGTGGTCGTGATTGGAGAAGTGAAGCTGGGAGTACTGTGTGAGGGCGTCTCGGTGGTGGTGATTGAAGAAGTGAAGCTGGGAATACTGTGTGAGGGGCTCTCACTGGTGGTGACTGAAGAAGTGAAGTTGGGAGTACTGTATGATGTGGTTTCCGTGATGGTGATTGAAGAAGTGAAGCTAGGAGTACTGTGTGAGGGGGTCTCAGTGGTCATGATTGGAGAAGTGAAGCTAGGAGTACTGTGTGAGGCGGTCTCGGTGCTTGTGATTGAAGAAGTGAAGCTAGTACTGTGTGAGGTGGTCTTGGTGTTCGTGGTTACCAAGTTTGTTGTAGGAACTGTGGCTGTTACTGTGGTTGGAAGAGACAAATAGGTGGGTCGGAGAGAGGTCACAGTGGACAATGTACCGGTCATACTGGTGGAATAGGTGGTTCTGATTGTGGAATCTGTGAGAGCACTAGTAAGAGAAGCAGGGTAGGTGGTCTCAGATGCAGGTGTAGAACGGGTGTCATAATTGGATAATGTGGTCACCAAGGAAGACAGAGGGGTGGTGTTTGTGGTACCAATGGTGATCACTTCTGTACTTGGCACAGGCATAGAAGATGAAACGCTACTGGTGAATGATGGTAACGTATAAGTGGCTGTGGGCAGAGGGTTGGCAGTTGTCATAGATGTCACTGTGTATGTGGAGGTGATTGAAGAAGTGATGGGGGGAGTAGAACTCACTGCTGTTTTGAAAGATCCTGTGGAAATGTCAAGGGTAGGAATCAGTGTGGTGGTCTCAGGGGATGTGACTGCTGAACAGGTGAATGTAGTCTGACCTGTGCGTGTAGTTGCTACAGTGGATGAAGGTGTTTCCATTGTTGTAAATGTTGTGAATGAGGTCTTGGTTGTGGGTGATGGGGTGGATCCAGCTGTTGTGTGGTGTGTGCTGGTGATGGATGGAGGTGAGGAGATACCCTTGGTGTGAGTGGTCCCTGCACTGCTGGCAGACATGGAAGAGGAAAATGAATATGTTGCTGGGAAGCTCATCAGGAGGGAAGTTGCCTGAGTGCCCTCAATAGTTGTGAGAGTTGGTCTCTCGCTGGGAGTGGTGGCAGAGGTCATGCAGACAAGGGATGAGGTTTCTGTATTCTGGATGCTGGGGGAAGATGGAATGACACTTGTGGACATTGCTGAGGAACTGGAATCAGTGAATGTTGATGTGAGGTCTGTTGCTGTAGTCGCGAAGCCACTACAGCCCACAGAAGGGTGGGTGATAGTCGTTGGTGTTGTCGAAGGGATGTCTGTAGTCAGAGAAGATGGGGTCATGGTTGTGGAAGTCACTATGGTACCTGAGGTAGGGGAAGCTGAGGAGATGGCAGTTGTGGATGTGCTGACTGTGGAGTAAATGGCTGAAGAAGTGAAGCTAGGGGTACTGTGGGAGGTGGTATCGGGGGTGGTGGTGGGGAAAGTAGTCAACAAGGTGGATAGAGGGGTGGTGTTGGTGTTATGACTGGTGATCATTTCTGTGCTTGGGACAGGTGGAGAAGATAAAATGTTATTGGTGAGTGATGATAACGTATTAGTGGCTGTGGGCCAAGAGGTCGTAGTTGTCATAGAAGTCACTGTATTGGTGGGAGTGATTGAAGAACTGATGGGGGGAGGAGAAGTCATGGCTGTTGTTAGAGATTCTGTAGAAATGTCAATTCCAGGAGTCAGTGTAGTGGTCTCAGGGAATGTGGCTGTAGAGCTGGGGAAGGTGGTCTGACCTGTGCCTGTAGTTGCTACAGTGGTTGAAGGTGGTTCCATCATTGTGGATGTGGTGAATGAGGTGGTGGTAGTGGGTGATGGGGTGGATTCAGCCGTTGTGTGGAGTGCATTGGTGATGGCTGGAGGTGAGGAGATACTCTCTGTGTGAGTGGTCCGAGCACTGCTGGCAGGCATGGAAGACAAAAATGAATATGTCCCTGGGAAGGAGGTCAAGAGGGACCTTGTCGGAGTGCTGTGTGTACTGGCAAAAGTTGGCCTCCCACTGGGAATGGTGGCAGAGGTCATGCTGACAAAGGATGAGGTTTCTGTATTCTGGACAGTGGGAGATGAGGGAATGACAGTTGTTGACCTTGCAGACATGCCGGAGACTGTGTACACTGAGGTGAGGTCTGTCATCATAGGTAATGAACTAGTGATCCCCACAGATGAAGGAGTGATGGTTGTTGCTTGTGAGGTAGGGATACCTGTACTCAGAGTAGATGGGATCATGGATGTAGAAGTCATCATGGTACCCAAGGTTGTGGGAACTGAGGTGATGGCAGTTGTGTATCTGCTGGCTGTGGAGTAGATGCTTGAAGAAGTGAAGCTGGAGGTACTATGTGAGGTGGTCTTGGTGGTGGTGGTGGTGGTGGTGGTGACCAAGTTTGTGGTAGGACTTTTGGCTGTTTCTGCGGTTGAGACCAAGGGAGAAGTGGGTGGAATAGAGGTGGCAGTGGATGATGTCTCTGTCATAGTGGTGGGATAGGTGATTTCAGTCGTGGAGTTTGTACCAGGGCCACTCGGAGAATTAGGATAGATGGTCTCAGATGTAGTCATAGATGAGACATTTGTAGTGGGGAGTGTGGTCACCAAGATAGATGGAGGGATTGTGTTTGTGGTGCCACTGGTGATTGCTTCTGTGCTTGGGACAGGTGTAGAAGACAGAGTCATACTGGTCAGTGATGTAAAATAATTTGTGGTTGTGAGAGGAGAGGTTGCAGTTGTCACAGAAGTCACTGTATTTGTGGAACTGACTGTTGAAGTAATGGGAGGAGAAGTCACAGCTGTTGTGAGAGATTCTGTGGACATATCAGTTGTAGGAGTCAGTGTGGTGGTCTCAGGGAATGTGGCTGTAGAGCTGGGGAAGGTGGTCTGGCCTGTGCCTGTAGTTGCTACAGTGGTTGAAGGTGGTTCCATCGTTGTGGATGTGGTGAGTGAGGTGGTGGCAGTGGGTGACAGGGTGGATTCAGCTGTTGTGTGGAGTGTACTGGTGCTGGCTGGAGGCGAGGAAATAGTCTCTGTGTGAGTGGAACGGGCACTGCTGGAAGACAGGGAAGAGGAAAATGAATATGTACTTGGGAAGGTCGTCAGGAGGGAACTTGTCGGAGTGCTGTCAGTACCTGTGAGAGTTGGTGTCTCGCTGGGAGTGGTGACAGAGGTCATGCTGACAAGGGATGAGGTTTCTGTGTTCTGGATGCTGGGGGAGGATGGAATGACACTTGTGGACATTGCTGAGGAACTGGAAACAGTGAATGTTGATGTGAGGTCTGTTTCTGTAATCGGGAAGCCAGTAGAGCCCACAGAAGGGTGGGTGATAGTCGTTGGTGTTGTCGAAGGGATGTCTGTAGTCAGAGAAGATGGGGTCATGGTTGTGGAAGTCACTATGGTACCTGAGGTAGGGGAAGCTGAGGAGATGGCAGTTGTGGATGTGCTGGCTGTGGAGTAAATGGCTGAAGAAGTGAAGCTGCGGGTACTGTGGGAGGTGGTATCGGGGGTGGTGGTGGGGAAAGTAGCCAACAAGGTAAATAGAGGTGTGGTGTTGGTGTTCGGACTGGTGATCATTTCTGTGCTTGGGACAGGTGGAGAAGATAAAATGCTACTGGTGAGTGATGATAACGTATTAGTGGCTGTGGGCCAAGAGGTCGTAGTTATCATAGAAGTCACTGTATTGGTGGGAGTGATTGAAGAACTGATGGGGGGAGGAGAAGTCATGGCTGTTGTTAGAGATTCTGTAGAAATGTCAATTGCAGGAGTCAGTGTGGTGGTCTCAGGAAATGTGGCTGTAGAGCTGGGGAAGGTGGTCTGACCTGTGCCTGTAGTTGCTACAGTGGTTGAAGGTGGTTCCATCATTGTGGATGTGGTGAATGAGGTGGTGGTAGTGGGTGATGGGGTGGATTCAGCCGTTGTGTGGAGTGCACTGGTGATGGCTGGAGGTGAGGAGATACTCTCTGTGTGAGTGGTCCGAGCACTGCTGGCAGGCATGGAAGACAAAAATGAATACGTCCCTGGGAAGGAGGTCAAAAGGGACCTTGTCGGAGTGCTGTGAGTACTGGCAAAAGTTGGCCTCCCACTGGGAGTGGTGGCAGAGGTCATGCTGACAAAGGATGAGATTTCTGTATTCTGGACAGTGGGAGATGAGGGAATGACAGTTGTTGGCCTTGCAGACATGCTGGAGACTGTGTACACTGAGGTGAGGTCTGTCATCATAGGTAATGAACTAGTGATGCCCACAGATGAAGGAGTGATGGTGGTTGGTTGTGAGGTAGGGATACCTGTACTCATAGTAGATGGCATCATGGATGTAGAAGTCATCATGGTACCCAAGGTTGTGGGAACTGAGGTGATGGCAGTTGTGTATCTGCTGGCTGTGGAGTAGATGCTTGAAGAAGTGAAGCTGGAGGTACTATGTGAGGCGGTCTTGGTGGTGGTGGTGGTGGTGGTTACCAAGTTTGTGGTAGGACTTTTGGATGTTTCTGCAGTTGAGACCAAGGGAGAAGTGGGTGGAATAGAGGTGGCAGTGGATGATGTCTCTGTCATAGTGGTGGGATAGGTGATTTCAGTCGTGGAGTTTGTACCAGGGCCACTCGGAGAATTAGGATAGGTGGTCTCAGATGTTGTCATAGATGAGACATTTGTAGTGAGGAGTGTGGTCACCAAGATAGATGGAGGGATTGTGTTTGTGGTGCCACTGGTGATTGCTTCTGTGCTTGGGACAGGTGTAGAAGACAGAGTCATACTGGTCAGTGATGTAAAATAATTTGTGGTTGTGAGAGGAGAGGTTGTAGTTGTCACAGAAGTCACTGTATTTGTGGAAGTGACTGATGAAGTAATGGGAGGAGAAGTCACAGCTGTTGTGAGAGATTCTGTGCACTTGTCAGTTGTAGCAATCAGTGTGGTGGTCTCAAGGAATGTGGGGAAGGTGGTCTGGCCTGTGCCTGTAGTTGCTACAGTGGTTGAAGGTAGTTCCATCGTTGTGGATGTGGTGAGTGAGGTGGTGGCAGTGGGTGACAGGGTGGATTCGGCTGTTGTGTGGAGTGTACTGGTGCTGGCTGGAGGTGAGGAAATAGTCTCTGTGTGAGTGGTCCCGGCACTGCTGGAAGACATGGAAGAGGAAAATGAATATGTACTTGGGAAGGGCGTCAGGAGGGAACTTGTCAGAGTGCTGTCAGTACTTGGGAGAGTTGGTCTCTCGCTGGGAGTGGTGACAGAGGTCCTGCTAACAAGGGATGAGGTTTCTGTATTCTGGATGCTGGGGGAAGATGGAATGACACTTGTGGACATTGCTGAGGAACTGGAATCAGTGAATGTTGATGTGAGGTCTGTTCCTGTAGTCGGGAAGCCAGTAGAGCCCACAGAAGGGTGGGTGATAGTTGTTGGTGTTGTCGAAGGGATGTCTGTAGTCAGAGAAGATGGGGTCATGGTTGTGGAAGTCACTATGGTACCTGAGGTAGGGGAAGCTGAGGAGATGGCAGTTGTGGATGTGCTGGCTGTGGAGTAAATGGCTGAAGAAGTGAAGCTGCGGGTACTGTGGGAGGTGGTATCGGGGGTGGTGGTGGGGAAAGTAGCCAACAAGGTAAATAGAGGTGTGGTGTTGGTGTTCGGACTGGTGATCATTTCTGTGCTTGGGACAGGTGGAGAAGATAAAATGCTACTGGTGAGTGATGACAACGTATTAGTGGCTGTGGGCCAAGAGGTCCTAGTTGTCATAGAAGTCACTGTATTGGTGGGAGTGATTGAAGAACTGATGGGGGTAGGAGAAGTCATGGCTGTTGTTAGAGATTCTGTAGAAATGTCAGTTGTAGGAGTCAGTGTAGTGGTCTCAGGGAATGTGGCTGTAGAGCTGGGGAAGTTGGTCTGACCTGTGCCTGTAGTTGCTACAGTGGTTGAAGGTGGTTCCATCATTGTGGATGTGGTGAATGAGGTGGTGGTAGTGGGTGATGGGGTGGATTCAGCCGTTGTGTGGAGTGCACAGGTGACTGCTGGAGGTGAGGAGATACTCTCTGTGTGAGTGGTCCGAGCACTGCTGGCAGGCATGGAAGACAACAATGAATATGTCCCAGAGAAGGTTGTCAAGAGGGACCTTGTCGGAGTACTGTGTGTACTGGCAAAAGTTGGCCTCCCACTGGGAGTGGTGGCAGAAGTCATGCTGACAATGGATGAGGTTTCTGTATTCTGGAGAGTGGGAGATGAGGAAATGACAGTTGTTGGCCTTGCAGACATGCTGGAGACTGTGTAAACTGAGGGGAGGTCTGTCATCATAGGTAATGAACTAGTGATGGCCACAGATGAGGGAGTGATGTTTGTTGGTTGTGAGGTAGGGATACCTGTACTCAGAGTAGATGGGATCATGGATGTAGAAGTCATCATGGTACCCAAGGTTGTGGGAACTGAGGTGATGGCAGTTGTGTATCTGCTGGCTGTGGAGTAGATGCTTGAAGAAGTGAAGCTGGAGGTACTATGTGAGGTGGTCTTGGTGGTGGTGGTGTTTACCAAGTTTGTGGTAGGACTTTTGGCTGTTTCTGCGGTTGAGACCAAGGGAAAAGTGGATGGAATAGAGGTGGCAGTGGATGATGTCTCTGTCATAGTGGTGGGATAGGTGATTTCAGTCGTGGAGTTTGTACCAGGGCCACTCAGAGAATTAGTATAGGTGGTCTCAGATGTTGTCATAGATGAGACATTTGTAGTGGGGAGTGTGGTCACCAAGATAGATGGAGGGATTGTGTTTGTCGTGCCACTAGTGATTGTTTCTGTGCTTGGGACATGTGTAGAAGACAGAGTCATACTAGTCAGTGATGTAAAATAATTTGTGGTTGTGAGAGGAGAGGTTGTAGTTGTCACAGAAGTCACTGTATTTGTGGAAGTGACTGATGAAGTAATGGGAGGAGAAGTCACAGTCGTTGTGAGAGATTCGGTGGAATTGTCAGTTGTTGGAGTCAGTGTGGTGGTCTCAGGGAATGTGGCTGTAGAGCTGGGGAAGGTGGACTGGCCTGTGCCTGTAGTTGCTGCAGTGGTTAAAGGTGGTTCCATCGTTGTGGATGTGGTGAGTGAGGTGGCGGCAGCGGGTGACAGGGTGGATTCGGCTGTTGTGTGGAGTGTACTGGTGCTGGCTGGAGGTGAGGAAATAGTCTCTGTGTGAGCGGTCCCGGCACTGCTGGCAGACATGGAAGAGGAAAATGAATATGTACTTGGGAAGGTCGTCAGGAGGGAACTTGTCGGAGTGCTCTCCGTACTTGTGAGAGTTGGTCTCTCGCTGGGAGTGGTGACAGAGGTCATGCTGACAAGGGATGAGGTTTCTGTATTCTGAATGCTGGGGGAAGATGAAATGACACTTGCGGACATTGCTGAGGAACTGGAAACAGTGAATGTTGATGTGAGATCTGTTCCTGTAGTGGGGAAACCAGTAGACCCCACAGAAGGGTAGGTGATAGTTGCTGGTGTTGTTGAAAGGATGTTTGTACTCAGAGAAGATGGGGTCATGGTTGTGGAAGTCACAATGGTACCTGAGGTAGGGGAAGCTGAGGAGATGGCAGCTGTGGTTGGACTGCTTGTGGAGTAGATGGTTGAAGAACTGAAGCTGGGGACACTGTGGGAGGTGATCTCCGGGGTGGTGGTTACCAAGGTTGTGGTAGGAGTCGTGGCAGTTTCTATGGTTAGGAAAGAGGAAGAGGTGGGTAGGAGAGAAGTCTCAGAGAACAACGTACCTGTAATACCTGTGGGGTAGCTGATGTCAGTCATGGAATCCATGGCTGTGCCAGTGGGAGAAGTAGCATAGATGGTCTCAGATGTAAGTCTAGACCTGGTGATGGCAGTGGGAAGTGTGGTCACCAAGATGGATAGAGGGGTGGTGCTGGTGCTATGACTGGTGATTGTTTCTGTGATGAGGACAGGTGTAGAATATAAAGTGCTACTGGTGAGTGATGATAACATATTACCGGCTGTGGGCCAGGAAGTCGTTATTGTCATAGAAGTCACTGTATTGGTTGGAGTGACTGAAGAAGTGATGGGACGAGGAGAAGTCACAGCTGTTGTGAGAGATTCTGTGGACTTGTCAGTTGTAGGAGTCAGTGTGGTGGTCTCAGGGAATGTGGCTGTAGAGCTGGGGAAGGGGGTCTGGCCTGAGCCTGTAGTTGCTGCAGTGGTTGAAGGTGGTTCGATAGTTGTGGATGTGGTCAGTGAGGTGGCGGCAGCAGGTGACAGGGTGGATACAGCTGTTGTGTGGAGTGTACTGGTGCTGGCTGGAGGTGAGGAAATAGTCTCTGTGTGAGTGGTCACGGCACTGCTGGTAGAAATGGAAGAGGAAAATGAATATATACTTGGGAAGGTCGTCAGGAGGGAACTTGTCAGAGTGCTGTCAGTACGTGGGAGAGTTGGTCTCTCGCTGGGAGTGGTGACAGAGGTCATGCTGACAAGGGATGAGGTTTCTGTATTCTGGATGCCGGGGGAAGATGGAATGACACGTGTGGACATTGCTGAGGAACTGAAAACAGGGAATGTTGATGTGAGGTCTGTTCCTGTAGTCGAGAAGCCAGTAGAGCCCACAGAAGGGTGGGTGATAGTTGTTGGTGTTGTCGAAGGGATGTCTGTAGTCAGAGAAGATGGGGTCATGGTTGTGGAAGTCACTATGGTACCTGAGGTAGGGGAATCTGAGGAGATGGCAGTTGTGGATGTGCTGACTGTGGAGTAAATGGCTGAAGAATTGAAGCTGCGGGTACTGTGGGAGGTGGTATCGGGGGTGGTGGTGGGGAAAGTAGTCAACAAGGTGGATAGAGGGGTGGTGTTGGTGTTACGACTCGTGATCATTTCTGTGCTTGTGACAGGTGGAGAAGATAAAATGCTACTGGTGAGTGATGACAACGTATTAGTGGCTGTGGGCCAAGAGGTCGTAGTTGTCATAGAAGTCACTGTATTTGTGGGAGTGATTGAAGAACTGATGGGGGGAGGAGAAGTCATGGCTGTTGTTAGAGATTCTGTAGAAATGTCAATTGTAGGAGTCAGTGTAGTGGTCTCAGGGAATGTGGCTGTAGAGCTGGGGAAGTTGGTCTGACCTGTGCCTGTAGTTGCTACAGTGGTTGAAGGTGGTTCCATCGTTGTGGATGTGGTGAATGAAGTGGTGGTAGTGGGTGATGGGGTGGATTCAGCCGTTGTGTGGAGTGCACTGGTGACGGCTGGAGGTGAGGCGATACTCTCTGTGTGAGTGGTCTGAGCACTGCTGGCAGGCATGGAAGACAACAATGAATATGTCCCTGAGAAGGCTGTCAAGAGGGACCTTGTCAGAGTACTGTGTGTACTGGCAAAAGTTGGCCTCCCACTGGGAGTGGTGGCAGAGGTCATGCTGACAAATGATGAGGTTTCTGTATTCTGTACAGTGGGAGATGAGGGAACGACAGTTGTTGGCCTTGCAGACATGCTGGAGACTGTGTACACTGAGGTGAGCTCTGTCATCATAGGTAATGAACTAGTGAGGCCCACAGATGAGGGAGTGATGGTTGTTGGTTGTGAGGTAGGGATACCTGTACTCAGAATAGATGGGATCATGGATGTAGAAGTCCTCATGGTACCCAAGGTTGTGGGAACCGAGGTGATGGCAGCTGTGTATCTGCTGGCTGTGGAGTAGATGCTTGAAGAAGTGAAGCTGGAGGTACTATGTGAGGTGGTCTTGGTGGTGGTGGTGGTGGTGGTGGTGACCAAGTTTGTGGTAGGACTTTTGGCTGTTTCTGCGGTTGAGACCAAGGGAGAAGTGGGTGGAATAGAGGTGGCAGTGGATGATGTCTCTGTCATAGTGGTGGGATAGGTGATTTCAGTCGTGGAGTTTGTACCAGGGCCACTCGGAGAATTAGGATACGTGGTCTCAGATGTAGTCATAGATGAGACATTTGTAGTGGGGAGTGTGGTCACCAAGATAGATGGAGGGATTGTGTTTGTGGTGCCACTGGTGATTGCTTCTGTGCTTGGGACAGGTGTAGAAGACAGAGTCATACTAGTCAGTGATGTAAAATAATTTGTGGTTGTGAGAGGAGAGGTTGTAGTTGTCACAGAAGTCACTGTATTTGTGGAAGTGACTGATGAAGTAATGGGAGGAGAAGTCACAGCTGTTGTGAGAGATTCTGTGGACATATCAGTTGTAGGAGTCAGTGTGGTGGTCTCAGGGAATGTGGCTGTAGAGCTGGGGAAGGTGGTCTGGCCTGTGCCTGTAGTTGCTGCCGTGGTTGAAGGTGGTTCCATCGTTGTGGATGTGGTGAGTGAGGTGGCGGCAGCAGGTGACAGGGTGGATTCGGCTGTTGTGTGGAGTGTACTGGTGCTGACTGGAGGTGAGGAAATAGTCTCTGTGTGAGTGGTCCCGGCACTGCTGGAAGACATAGAAGAGGAAAATGAATATGTACTTGGGAAGGTCGTCAGGAGGGAACTTGTCAGAGTGCTGTCAGTACTTGGGAGAGTTGGTGTCTCGCTGGGAGTGGTGACAGAGGTCCTGCTGACAAGGGATGAGGTTTCTGTATTCTGGATGCTGGGGGAAGATGGAATGACACTTGTGGACATTGCTAAGGAACTGGAAACAGTGAATGTTGATGTGAGGTCTGTTCCTGTAGTCGGGAAGCCAGTAGAGCCCACAGAAGGGTGGGTGATAGTTGTTGGTGTTGTCGAAGGGATGTCTGTAGTCAGAGAAGATGGGGTCATGGTTGTGGAAGTCACTATGGTACCTGAGGTAAGGGAAGCTGAGGAGATGGCAGTTGTGGATGTGCTGGCTGTGGAGTAAATGGCTGAAGAATTTAAGCTGCGGGTACTGTGGGAGGTGGTATCGGGGGTGGTGGTGGGGAAAGTAGTCAACAAGGTGGATGGAGGGGTGGTGTTGGTGTTACGACTGGTTATCATTTCTGTGCTTGTGACAGGTGGAGAAGATAAAATGCTACTGGTGAGTGATGACAACGTATTAGTGGCTGTGGGCCAAGAGGTCGTAGTTGTCATAGAAGTCACTGTATTGGTGGGAGTGATTGAAGAACTGATGCGGGGAGGAGAAGTCATGGCTGTTGTTAGAGATTCTGTACAAATGTCAATTGCAGGAGTCAGTGTAGTGGTCTCAGGGAATGTGGCTGTAGAGCTGGGGAAGGTGGTCTGACCTGTGCCTGTAGTTGCTCCAGTGGTTGAAGGTGGTTCCATCATTGTGGATGTGGTGAATGAGGTGGTGGTAGTGGGTGATGGGGTGGATTCAGCCGTTGTGTGGAGTGCACTGGTGATGGCAGGAGGTGAGGAGATACTCTCTCTGTGAGTGGTCCCAGCACTGCTGGCAGGCATGGAAGGCAAAAATGAATACGTCCCTGGGAAGGTTGTCAAGCGGGACCTTGTCAGAGTGCTGTGTGTACTGGCAAAAGTTGGCCTCCCACTGGGAGTGGTGGCAGAGGTCATGCTGACAAAGGATGAGGTTTCTGTATTCTGGACAGTGGGAGATGAGGGAACGACAGTGGTTGGCGTTGCAGACATGCTGGAGACTGTGTACACTGAGGTGAGGTCTGTCATCATAGGTAATGAACTAGTGAGGCCCACAGATGAGGGAGTGATGGTTGTTGGTTGTGAGGTAGGGATACCTGTACTTAGAGTAGATGGGATCATGGATGTAGAAGTCATCATGGTACCCAAGGTTGTCGGAACTGAGGTGATGGCAGTTGTGTATCTGCTGGCTGTGGAGTAGATGCTTGAAGAAGTGAAGCTGGAGGTACTATGTAAGGTGGTCTTGGTGGTGGTGGTGTTTACCAAGTTTGTGGTAGGACTTTTGGCTGTTCCTGCGGTTGAGACCAAGGGAGAAGTGGGTGGAATAGAGGTGGCAGTGGATGATGTCTCTGTCATAGTGGTGGGATAGGTGATTTCAGTCGTGGAGTTTGTACCAGGGCCACTTGGAGAATTAGGATAGGTGGTCTCAGATGTAGTCATAGATGAGACATTTGTAGTGGGGAGTGTGGTCACCAAGATAGATGGAGGGATTGTGCTTGTGGTGCCACTGGTGATTGCTTCTGTGCTTGGGATAGGTGTAGAAGACAGAGTCATACTAGTCAGTGATGTAAAATAATTTGTGGTTGTGAGAGGAGAGGTTGTAGTTGTCACAGAAGTCACTGTATTTGTGGAAGTGACTGATGAAGTAATGGGAGGAGAAGTCACAGCTGTTGTGAGAGATTCGGTGGACTTGTCAGTTGTAGCAGTCAGTGTGGTGGTCTCAGGGAATGTGGCTGTAGAGCTGGGGAAGGTGGTCTGGCCTGTGCCTGTAGTTGCTGCCGTGGTTGAAGGTGGTTCCATCGTTGTGGATGTGGTGAGTGAGGTGGCGGCAGCAGGTGACAGGGTGGATTCGGCTGTTGTGTGGACTGTACTGGTGCTGACTGGAGGTGAGGAAATAGTCTCTGTGTGAGTGGTCCCGGCACTGCTGGAAGACATAGAAGAGGAAAATGAATATGTACTTGGGAAGGGCGTCAGGAGGGAACTTGTCAGAGTGCCGTCAGTACTTGGGAGAGTTGGTGTCTCGCTGGGAGTGGTGACAGAGGTCATGCTGACAAGGGATGAGGTTTCTGTATTCTGGATGCTGGGGGAAGATGGAATGACACTTGTGGACATTGCTGAGGAACTGGAACCAGTGAATGTTGATGTGAGGTCTGTTCCTGTAGTCGAGAAGCCAGTAGAGCCCACAGAAGGGTGGGTGATAGTTGTTGGTGTGGTCGAAGGGATGTCTGTAGTCAGAGAAGATGCGGTCATGGTTGTGGAAGTCACTATGGTACCTGAGGTAAGGGAAGCTGAGGAGATGGCAGTTGTGGATGTGCTGGCTGTGGAGTAAATGGCTGAAGAATTTAAGCTGCGGGTACTGTGGGAGGTGGTATCGGGGGTGGTGGTGGGGAAAGTAGTCAACAAGGTGGATGGAGGGGTGGTGTTGGTGTTACGACTGGTGATCATTTCTGTGCTTGTGACAGGTGGAGAAGATAAAATGCTACTGGTGAGTGATGACAACGTATTAGTGGCTGTGGGCCAAGAGGTCGTAGTTGTCATAGAAGTCACTGTATTGGTGGGAGTGATTGAAGAACTGATGGGGGGAGGAGAAGTCATGGCTGTTGTTAGAGATTCTGTACAAATGTCAATTGCAGGAGTCAGTGTAGTGGTCTCAGGGAATGTGGCTGTAGAGCTGGGGAAGGTGGTCTGACCTGTGCCTGTAGTTGCTCCAGTGGTTGAAGGTGGTTCCATCATTGTGGATGTGGTGAATGAGGTGGTGGTAGTGGGTGATGGGGTGGATTCAGCCGTTGTGTGGAGTGCACTGGTGACGGCTGGAGGTGAGGAGATACTCTCTGTGTGAGTGGTCCGAGCACTGCTGGCAGGCATGGAAGACAAAAATGAATATGTCCCTGGGAAGGTTGTCAAGCGGGACCTTGTCGGAGTGCTGTGTGTACTGGCAAAAGTTGGCCTCCCACTGGGAGTGGTGGCAGAGGTCATGCTGACAAAGGATAAGGTTTCTGTATTCTGGACAGTGGGAGAAGAGTCAATGACAGTTGTTGGCCTTGCAGACATGCTGGAGTCTGTGTACACTGAGGTGAGGTCTGTCATCATAAGTAATGAACTAGTGGTGGCCACAGATGAGGGAGTGATGGTTGTTGGTTGTGAGGTAGGGATACCTGTACTCAGAGTAGATGGGATCATGGATGTAGAAGTCCTCATGGTACCCAAGGTTGTGGGAACTGAGGTGATGGCAGTTGTGTATCTGCTGGCTGTGGAGTAGATGCTTGAAGAAGTGAAGCTGGAGGTACTATGTGAGGTGGTCTTGGTGGTGGTGGTGGTGGTGGTTACCAAGTTTGTGATAGGACTTTTGGCTGTTTCTGCGGTTGAGACCAAGGGAGAAGTGGGTGGAATAGAGGTGGCAGTGGATGATGTCTCTGTCACAGTGGTGGGATAGGTGATTTCAGTCGTGGAGTTTGTACCAGGGCCACTCGGAGAATTAGGATAGGTGGTCTCAGATGTAGTCATAGATGAGACATTTGTAGTGGGGAGTGTGGTCACCAAGATAGATGGAGGTATTGTGCTTGTGGTGCCACTAGTGATTGCTTCTGTGCTTGGGACATGTGTAGAAGACAGAGTCATACTAGTCAGTGATGTAAAATAATTTGTGGTTGTGAGAGGAGAGGTTGTAGTTGTCACAGAAGTCACTGTATTTGTGGAAGTGACTGATGAAGTAATGGGAGGAGAAGTCACAGCTGTTGTGAGAGATTCTGTGCACTTGTCAGTTGTCGGAGTCAGTGTGGTGGTCTCAGGGAATGTGCCTGTAGAGCTCGGGAAGGTGGTCTGGCCAGTGCCTGCAGTTGCTGTAGTGGTTGAAGGTGGTTCCATCGTTGTGGATGTGGTGAGTGAGGTGGCGCTAGCGGGTGACAGGGTGGATCCAGCTGTTGTGTGGGGTGTACTTGTGCTGGCTGGAGGTGAGGAAATAGTCTCTGTGTGAGTGGTCCTGGCACTGCTGGTAGAAATGGAAGAGGAAAATGAATATGTACTTGGGAAGCTCGTCAGGAGGGAACTTGTCTGAGTGCTGTCAGTTCTTGTGAGAGTTGGTCTCTCGCTGGGAGTGGTGACAGAGGTCATGCTTACAAGGGATGAGGTTTCTGTATTCTGGATGCTGGGGGAAGATGGAATGACACTTGTGGACATTGCTGAGGAACTGGAACCAGTGAATGTTGATGTGAGGTCTGTTTCTGTAGTCGAGAAGCCAGTAGAGCCCACAGAAGGGTGGGTGATAGTTGTTGGTATTGTCGAAGGGATGTCTGTAGTCAGAGAAGATGGGGTCATGGTTGTGGAAGTCACTATGGTACCTGAGGTAAGGGAAGCTGAGGAGATGGCAGTTGTGGATGTGCTGGCTGTGGAGTAAATGGCTGAAGAAGTGAAGCTGCGGGTACTGTGGGAGGTGGTATCGGGGGTGGTGTTGGGGAAAGTAGTCAACAAGGTGGATAGAGGGGTGGTGGTGGTGTTACGACTGGTGATCATTTCTGTGCTTGTGGCAGATGGAGAAGATAAAATGCTACTGGTGAGTGATGACAACGTATTAGTGGCTGTGGGCCAAGAGGTCGTAGTTGTCATAGAAGTCACTGTATTGGTGGGAGTGATTGAAGAACTGATGGGGGGAGGAGAAGTCATGGCTGTTGTTAGAGATTCTGTAGAAATGTCAATTGTAGGAGTCAGTGTAGTGGTCTCAGGGAATGTGGCTGTAGAGCTGGGGAAGGTGGTCTGACCTGTGCCTGCAGTTTCTACAGTGGTTGAAGGTGGTTCCATCATTGTGGATGTGGTGAATGAGGTGGTGGTAGTGGGTGATGGGGTGGATTCAGCCGTTGTGTGGAGTGCACTGGTGATGGCTGGAGGTGAGGAGATACTCTCTGTGTGAGTGGTCCCAGCACTGCTGGCAGGCATGGAAGACAAAAATGAATATGTCCCTGGGAAGGTTGTCAAGCGGGACCTTGTCGGGGTGCTGTGTGTACTGGCAAAAGTTGGCCTCCCACTGGGAGTGGTGGCAGAGGTCATGCTGACAAAAGATAAGGTTTCTGTATTCTGGACAGTGGGAGAGGAGTCAATGACAGTTGTTGGCCTTGCAGGCATGCTGGAGTCTGTGTACACCGAGGGTAGGTCTGTCATCATAGGTAATGAACTAGTGATGACCACAGATGAGGGAGTGATGGTTGTTGGTTGTGAGGTAGGGATACCTGTACTCAGAGTAGATGGGATCATGGATGTAGAAGTCATCATGGTACCCAAGGTTGTGGGAACCGAGGTGATGGCAGTTGTGTATCTGCTGGCTGTGGAGTAGATGCTTGAAGAAGTGAAGCTGGAGGTACTATGTGAGGTGGTCTTGGTGGTGGTGGTGGTGGTTACCAAGTTTGTGGTAGGACTTTTGGCTGTTTCTGCGGTTGAGACCAAGGGAGAAGTGGGTGGAATAGAGGTGGCAGTGGATGATGTCTCTGTCACAGTGGTGGGATAGGTGATTTCAGTCGTGGAGTTTGTACCAGTGCCACTCGGAGAATTAGGATAGGTGGTCTCAGATGTAGTCATAGATGAGACATTTGTAGTGGGGAGTGTGGTCACCAAGATAGATGCAGGGATTGTGTTTGTGGTGCCACTAGTGATTGCTTCTGTGCTTGGGACAGGTGTAGATGACAGAGTCATACTAGTCAGTGATGTAAAATAATTTGTGGTTGTGATAGGAGAGGTTGTAGTTGTCACAGAAGTCACTGTATTTGTAGAAGTGACTGATGAAGTAATGGGAGGAGTAGTCACAGCTGTTGTGAGAGATTCTGTGCACTTGTCAGTTGTAGCAATCAGTGTGGTGGTCTCAGGGAATGTGGCTGTAGAGCTGGGGAAGGTGGTCTGGCCAGTGCCTGCAGTTGCTGCAGTGATTGAAGGTGGTTCCATCGTTATGGATGTGGTGAGTGAGGTGGCGCTAGCGGGTGACACGGTGGATCCAGCTGTTGTGTGGGGTGTACTTGTGCTGGCTGGAGGTGAGGAAGTAGTCTCTGTGTGAGTGGTCCCGGCACTGCTGGTAGACATGGAAGAGGAAAATGAATATGTACTTGGGAAGCTCGTCAGGAGGGAACTTATCAGAGTGCTGTCAGTTCTTGTGAGAGTTGGTCTCTCGCTGGGAGTGGTGACAGAGGTCATGCTGATAAGGGATGAGGTTTCTGTGTTCTGGATGCTGGGGGAAGATCGAATGACACTTGTGGACATTGCTGAGGAACTGGAACCAGTGAATGTTGATGTGAGGTCTGTTTCTGTAGTCGAGAAGCCAGTAGAGCCCACAGAAGGGTGGGTGATAGTTGTTGGTATTGTCGAAGGGATGTCTGTAGTCAGAGAAGATGGGGTCATGGTTGTGGAAGTCACTATGGTACCTGAGGTAGGGGAAGCTGAGGAGATGGCAGTTGTGGATGTGCTGGCTGTGGAGTAAATGGCTGAAGAAGTGAAGCTGCGGGTACTGTGGGAGGTGGTATCGGGGGTGGTGTTGGGGAAAGTAGTCAACAAGGTGGATAGAGGGGTGGTGGTGGTGTTACGACTGGTGATCATTTCTGTGCTTGTGGCAGATGGAGAAGATAAAATGCTACTGGTGAGTGATGACAACGTATTAGTGGCTGTGGGCCAAGAGGTCCTAGTTGTCATAGAAGTCACTGTATTGGTGGGAGTGATTGAAGAACTGATGGGGGGAGGAGAAGTCATGGCTGTTGTTAGAGATTCTGTAGAAATGTTAATTATAGGAATCAGTGTAGTGGTCTCAGGGAATGTGGCTGTAGAGCTGGGGAAGGTGGTCTGACCTGTGCCTGTAGTTGCTACAGTGGTTGAAGGTGGTTCCATCAGTGTGGATGTGGTGAATGAGGTGGTGGTAGTGGGTGATGGGGTGGATTCAGCCGTTGTGTGGAGTGCAGTGGTTATGGCTGGAGGTGAAGAGATACTCTCTGTGTGAGTGGTCCAAGCACTGCTGGCAGGCATGGAAGACAACAATGAATATGTCCCAGAGAAGGTTGTCACGTGGGACCTTGTCCGAGTGCTGTGTGTACTGGCAAAATTTGACTTCCCACTGGGAGTGGTGGCAGAGGTCATGCTGACAAAGGATGAGGTTTCTGTATTCTGGACAGTGGGAGATGAGGGAATGAGAGTTCTTGGTCTTGCAGACATGCTGGAGACTGTGTACACTGAGGTGAGGTCTGTCATCATAGGTAATGAACTAGTGAGGCCCACAGATGAGGGAGTGATGGTTGTTGGTTGTGTGGTAGGGATACCTGTACTCAGAGTAGATGGGATCATGGATGTAGAAGTCATTATATTACGCAAGGTTGTGGGAACTGAGGTGATGGCAGTTGTGTATCTGCTGGCTGTGGAGTAGATGCTTGAAGAAGTGAAGCTGGAGGTACTATGTGAGGTGGTCTTGGTGGTGGTGGTGGTTACCAAGTTTGTGGTAGGACTTTTGGCTGTTTCTGCGGTTGAGACCAAGGGAGAAGTGGGTGGAATAGAGGTGGCAGTGGATGATGTCTCTGTCATAGTGGTGGGATAGGTGATTTCAGTCGTGGAGTTTGTACCAGGGCCACTCGGAGAATTAGGATAGGTGGTCTCAGATGTAGTCATAGATGAGACATTTGTAGTGGGGAGTGTGGTCACCAAGATAGATGGAGGGATTGTGTTTGTGGTGCCACTGGTGATTGCTTCTGTGCTTGGGACAGGTGTGGAAGACAGAGTCATACTAGTCAGTGATGTAAAATAATTTGTGGTTGTGAGAGGAGAGGTTGTAGTTGTCACAGAAGTCACTGTATTTGTGGAAGTGACTGATGAAGTAATGGGAGGAGAAGTCACAGCTGTTGTGAGAGATTCGGTGGACTTGTCAGTTGTAGGAGTCAGTGTGATGGCCTCGGGGAATGTGGCTCTAGAGCTGCGGAAAGTGGTCTGACTTGTTCCTGTAGTTGCTACAGTGGTTGAAGGTGGTTCCATAGTTGTGGAAATTGTAAATGAGGTGGTGGCAGTGGGTGATAGGGTGGATTCACCTGTTGTGTGGAGTGTACTGTTGCTGGCTGGAGGTGAGGAGTTATTCTCTGTGTGACTGGTCCCGGCACTGCTGGCAAACATGGAAGAGGAAAATGAATATGTACTTGAGAAGGTTGTCAGGAGGGAACTTGTTGGAGCGCTGTGTGTACTTGCAAATGTTGGTGTCCCACTGGGAGTGGTGGCAGAGGTCATGCTGACAAGGGATGAGGTTTCTGTATTCTGGATGCTGGGGGAAGATGGAATGACACTTGTCGACATTGCTGAGGAACTGGAAACAGTGAATGTTGATGTGAGGTCTGTTCCTGTAGTCGGGAAGCCAGTAGAGCCCACAGAAGGGTGGGTGATAATTGTTGGTGTTGTCGAAGGGATATCTGTACTCCGAGAAGATGGGGTCATGGTTGTGGAAGTCACTATGGTACCTGAGGTAGGGGGAAGTGAGGAGATGGCAGTTGTGGATGTGCTGACTGTAGAGTAGATGACTGAAGAAGAGAAGGTGGGAGTACTGTGGGAGGTGATCTCAGGGGTGGTGATTACCAAGTTTGTCATAGGAGTTGTGGCTGTTTCTGTGGTTGGGAGAGAGGAAGAGGTGGGTGGGAGAGAAGTCTCCATGGACAATGTACCTGTCATACTTGTGGAGCAGGTGATTTTGGTTGTAGAGTCTATCACAGTGTTGGTGGGAGAAGTAGGGTAGGTGGGCTCAGATGTAGGTGTAGACCTGGTGATGGTAGTGGGGAGTGTGGTCACCAAGGTAGATAGAGAAGTGGTGTTTGTGATACCGCCGGTGATTTTTTCTGTGCTCAGGACAGGTGTGGAAGATAACATGGTACTGATGGGTGATGACAGTGTATTAGTGGCTGTGGGCCGGGAGGTGGTCTTTGTCATAGAAGTCACTGTATCTGTGGAAGTGACTGAAGAAGTGATGTGGAAAGTGGAAGTCACTGCTGTTTTGAGAGTAGTAAATACTGGGGCTGGGGACTTGGTCGTATGGACACTTCCAGTGGGCCAGGGAATCCTTTCTGTGGTTCTAATTGTAGAGAAGACCGTAGTGTGGAAGGTTGTGTCTGTGGCTGACACAGAGGAGGAGGGTGTCACTGTCACTATGGGAGTTTCCCTTGCAGTGGTGGTAGAGGGAGATGTCATGGCTGATGTTCCTTTCTCGGTAGTGGTCATAGGGTAAGTCCTGGTGACAGTGGTCACTGGCTTCTGTGTCACGGGAGTGGGGGTGTAAGAGCTGGTGAAGGCCACCTGTGTCGTGGTCACACAGATGGAGGTGGGGTGGGAGATGGTGATTGTAAAGCTCGTTGGATACACGCACTCAGTGGTGGCCGAATAGACCAATACAGTGGGTGGAGTGGTTTCAACCCTGAAAGCAAACTTGGACATCGGGGTGGTTGAGGTGTTGGAACTGACTGGAGAGGTGAGCAGTGTTTCAGAGATGAGTGTGTCATGGGGAGAGGTAACGAGCATCATAGGTTCATTTTCCCTGTGGCCAGGAGCAGGCGAGGCGAGCTGGGGGACACCGAGTGGCCGCCCAGCCGGGTCTCTGGAGTGTGGAGAATTGCTGAGCACAGCGCGGACTGCTTCCGCCCTGGGGAAACGTATGTGAGAGATGGATGTGGCCGTAGATACAGTTCCTGCATTGGTGGCAGAGCAGAGGAATCCACTGGTAAATCCGTGGGTCATTTTGTCACATCACTCATGTAAGCTACTCACTCACACATTTTCCAGGCAGCATCACAGAGGGCAGGGCATGCCGCAGCTCACTCCTGCATCAGAGGCAGCTTGGAGCTGGGTGCTTTGTGGTGCTGGAGCCCACTGCCTGTCTGCTCCTAGGGGAGCAGTGGGGCATGGGAGCCCTCATTCCTCACCCAGCCTTGGCCTTGCCATGGCCGGTCCTCCTGTCCTGGGATAGCCAATGTGGGCAGAGCCTCCCTCCCCTCCCTTCCCTCCTCTGGTCACACCCAGGCCCCTCCTCCCTCTGCCCCTTCCTCTCCTCCCCCTGCTCCTGCCTGGAGTCCTCCCATCCCTTCCATTAACCTTCTGCTCCCACCATGGCTTCTCCCTGCACCCTGCTGCTGTCTGGGCTGACTCCCGCTTTCAAAGAGAATAAGAGAGAACACAGCCAAATCTTAGCAGGGGACGCATCACAAAAACCATGAGACAGAGAAAGCTGCACAAAGAGGGCCAGGCGCAGTGGCTCACGCCTGTAATCCCAGCATTTTGGGAGCCCAAAGCAGGTGATCACCTGTGGTCAGGAGTTCCAGACCAGTCTGGCTAACATGATAAAACCCCATCTCTACTGAAAAAAAAAATACAAAAATTAGCCAGGTGTGGTGGCGTGCACCTGTAGCTGAGGCAGAACAATGAAGAATCACGTGAACCTGGAAGGCAGAGGCTACAGGGAGCCAAGGTCGCACCACTGCACTCCAGCCTGGGCGACAGAGCAAGACTTCCTCTCCAAAAAAAAAAAAAAAAAAAAAAACCGCACAGGTAACATGGTAACATCAAGGAGAAACAGAGGCTAAGCTCACATGCTAATGACTTCAAGGGGCATGGAGTGAGGACCACGCGGAGAGGTGGAGAGACAGGATGGAGAAGGAAACTTCCAGAAGGAGCTACCTCAGCAGTCATGTGTGATGAGTTCTGGAGACCTTAAGGCTTAGTGGTGAGTGTTCATCACAAAAATAGACATATTTTTCTATAACTATTCCATTTTGGCCACAGGATTCATTAGTTTCCAAACACGAACCCCAGCATGTGGATTTCAACCCATTTCACAGATGGTGTGACTTAGGATCAGAGATCCCATTGTTGGGGGCGGTCACAGGCAAGGAAGACGGGCAGCCACAGCAGACGAGAAGTGGAAAATACTGGACCTGCTGCCCCTCACCTCAGGCACAGCCCATCTTGTGGTTGAGAGCTGGGGTGTCAAGTCTCAGCCTAGCTCGCGGATGTCAGGGAAGTGGGGTCAGGAATTATGAGAAGCCCCAAGTTACACCACTTGACTCCAGGATGTGCCCCTGGAGGTGACTGAGAAGGGAACTCATGGGCCTCTGGGGTCAGGGATCAGAGGCAGACACTGGAGAACAGGGACAAGAGAAGTACAGAGGAATTGTGGGGTGTTCCTGCAGGGCAGAAGAGAGAAGTCTGGGACCCCATGCGGGGTAGTCTCAGACGCACTCCTGGAAGCAAAGTGGACTTCAGAAGCTCCCTGCCCTGGTCCTAGTACCAATAGCTATGCCCAGACACATGGGCTCTGTCCAGAGTGAGAGCGTGACGGCAGAGCTGGGGAGGAGCCGCTGGGGGACAAAAGGCAAAGAGGCTGAAACCAGAAGTCGGAAACCAGGGGCAGAGGTCAGAGGGCTCTCAGGGAGGGAGAGGCCAGTTTGGAGGGGACACTGGGGCTGGGGGCGTGAGGCAGGTGACAAGAAGGAGCCAAGGCAGGAAGGGCACCGCTCTGGGAAGATGCAACTCCCACCCTCCACCCTCCAGCTGCAGATACAGGTTGGGGCGCAGCCCCTGCAACCTGTTCAGTGCTTAGTGGAGAGTGGCAGCGGGGACCCAGCTCCCTTGCTCCTTCCCAACCACGGTTTTCCCTCTACCAAACTCCTCTTCATCCCCCCGAGGCCATGCCTCGGTTCTCCCTGCACCCAGAGCTGAGAGCAGCCCCTCCTCATCCCCTGTCCCCAGGCCTCAGAGCCACCTTCTCCTCCACTCCCCTGGAACATAACATCAGGAGCTTCTCTTCAGCCCCCTCCCGCCTCTCCCCCTTACCTGTGGCCCCTGGGGAGGCCTTGAGCATCCAGAGGAGGCTGAGGAGCTCCAGCAGCTGCATTGGCCCAGCAGGCAGAGGGCTGGTGCAGAGCAGGTTCCAGGGCCAGGACAGCGGCAGGGACCGGGACGTGCACGCAATGGAAGTGCTGGTTATCTGTTCTACTGAGCACAGCCTCACCTTTGCACCACCCCACCTCACACCTCTTCCTCCCTTCTCCCTGCATCTGGACAGACGTCAGTGCTGTGGGAAGCAGGAACACGAGGAAAAAGGACAAATCCAGGAGGTGTCAGGCAGGGAGAGTTGCTGGTTGCCCAGCCCCACAGCCTGCCTGGCCCACGCGGAGCTGCCTGGAAGCTGCCCTTCCTCCTCCACGCCCATGGAGGGTACCCTTGACCAAGGGCTTGGACTCTGGAGTTTGGGCCGACTCCTGCAGCCTCTCCTTAGTTTCAATTCCTCCTGCTGGGGAGACGGTGCAACCTCGCTCTCCTTCAAGTCTGCTCTGTCCCTTAATCTGCCCTGCGGCTCCATCCTGCCCCCAACAGGACCCCACAGGCCAGACAAAACTGAGAGCAATTAACACAGAATTCTGTCTGAAGTCATTTTATTATCTGAAGAGTTGGGGCTAGGTTCCAGAAAAGGAAACATGGATGACCAAAGGAAACACTCAAAAATACTAGCCTGGGCCAGGAGTGGAGGCTCACGCCTGTAATCTCAGCATTTTGGGAGGCCAAGGTAGGCGGATCACTTGAGGTCAGGAGTTCGAGACCAGGCTGGGCAACACGGCAAAACCCCATCTCTACTAGAAATACAAAAATTAGTCTGGTATGGTGGCGGGTGCCTGTCGTCCCAGCTACTCGGGAGGCTGAGGCAGGACAATCGCTTGAACCCAGGAGGCAGAGGTTGCAGTGAGCCAAGATCACACCACTGCATTTTCGCCTGAGCAACAGAGCAAGACTCCATCTCAAAAAAAAAAAAAAAAAAAAGTAGTTTGGACCTAGCACATTGGTTGACCTTCCTAGGTGGCAACTATTAGGAAGATTGAGTCTATCCAGTTTGGGCAAAGGTATGAAGAATAGATGTTCTCGCCCGGAAGGTGGGTTTACAGGTGGGTTGGTTTGCTTTAAAAGGGTAATTTGAGGCTGGGCGCAGTGGCTCATGCCTGCAATCACTTTGGGAGGCCAAGGCGGGCAGACCACTTGAGGTCAGGAGTTTGAGACCAGCCTGGCCAAAAGGGTGAAACCCCGTTTCTACTAAAAATACAAAACTTAGCCAGGCTTGGTGGCGCACATCTATAATCCCAGCTACTCGGGGGACTAAGGCAGGAGAATTGCTTTTTTGAGACAGAGTCTCACTCTGTCATCCAGGCTGGAGTGCAGTGACATGATCTCGGCTCACTGCAAACTCTGTCCTAGTTCAAGTGATTCTCCTGCCTCAGCCTCCTGAGTAGCTGGGATTACAGGTGTGTGCTGCCATGCTCAGCAATTTTTTTTTTTTTTTTTTTTTTTTGTATTTTTGCTAGAGAGCAGGTTTTGCCATGTTGGCTGGGCTGGTCTCGAAATCCTGGCTTCAAGTGATACACCCACCTCAGCTGCCCAAAGTGCTGGGATGACAGGTATAAGCCACTACGCCTGGCCCAGCATCTGTTGCTTGATTTTCTTCCTACTCTCTGCACCCTCTTCTGGGTACTCCAGTGCACACTGAGAACTGGTGAGGTTCTGGAGAAGCAGACAGTAGAATGAGGGAAGACTACCCTGAGAAGGCAGGAAAATCATTTCCACTGCTCTGCAGGGGAGCTAAGGCGCAGGAATGCCCTGAAAGATGAGGGGACATGTGCTGGATTGAGCGTGATGTTTGCTGGGGAGAGAGTGGTGGTGCAGGTGCATTTGTAGGTGACAAGAGCAGTAAGACCAAGCTGAGATGTTTATTTATGTATTTATTTGAGACAGAGTCTTGCTCTGTCACCCAGGCTGGAGTGCCGTGGTATGATCACAGCTCACTGCAGCCTCCACCTCCCAGGTTGCAGCAATTCTCCTGCCTCAGTCTCCCAAACAGCTGGGATTACATGTACACACCACCAGGCCCAGCTAATTTTTGTATTTTTAGTAGAGACGGGGTTTCACCATGTTGGCCAGACTGGTCTCAAACTCCTGACCTCAGGTGATCCACCCCTCTTGGCCTTCCACAGTGCTGGGATTACAGGCATGAGTCACCACATCCGGCCCCATAAGCTGAGATGTTTAGACATCAGAGGAACCTCTATGGGCTGAGTAGGCCTGGAAATACCTCTGTAGGGCAGATCAGCGTCAGAGAGGCCATTGAGAGGCACCCAAAGCCATCCTGGGAGAAGGACATGAAGGTCCAGCTGGAAACCCGACTCTCCTGGAAATGGGGGCTCCACTTGATGGTTGGCTGAGGGGCACTGAGATGGATGGTCCAGGAGGCTGTGTTGACTGGAAAGAGAGGAGCCTCTTTTTGCTGGATGACAAGGGTTTCCAGTTGAGTCTGTTGAGTTTGGGGTGATGGTGAGGTTTCTGGGTGGAGCTGTCCTGGAGGCCTTGGGTCTCAGGGGAGGGCTTCTGGGATGGGTCCACTGCCATTGCCCCAGCCCCTGCTATGGGCCGAGGTATGAAAATGTGGGTGCTCACCGTGCACTGAAACAGCCAGCACCTTAGTCTTGAACTTTGCAGCCTTCAGAGCTGTGAGAAATAAATCTCTATTTTTTTTTTTTTAGATGGAAGTCTTGCTTTGTTGCCCAGGCCTGCCTCGAACTCCTGGGCTTAAGCTATCCTCCCACCTCAACCACCCAAAGTGCTGGGATTACAGGCATGACCCACCATGACCAGCCAATATCTATTATTTAAGCCATTCAGTCTATGGTCTGTGCTATGGTAGCCCAAGCTGACTAAGACAGGCTGCCTTCAAGATTTTCTCTTCATCAGCTGGGTGCAGTGGTTCATGCCTTGCAATCCCAGTGCTTTGGGAGGCCCCAGCCTGGGCAACGTCGTGACACCCCATCTCTAAAAAACAAAAAAAAATTAAGATGGGTGTGATGGCTCATGTCTGTAATCCCGGCACTTTAGGAGGCCGAGGCAGGAGGATCCCTTGAGTCCAGGAGTTCGAGACCAGCTCCGGCAACATAGGGAGACCTGGTCTCTTAAAAAAAAAAAAAAAATGAGCTGGTCATAGTGGCACATGCTTATAGTCTTAGCTACTTGGGAGGCTAAGGGGAGAAGATCTCTTGAGTACAGGAATTAGAGACGGCGGTGGGCTGTGATTGCACCATTGCACCCCAGCCTGGGTGACAGAGTAAGGCCCTGTCTCAAAAATTTTTTTCTCTTTTTATCTTTGATTTTCAGTAATTTGACTCTGACTATAATGTCTGTGGTTTGTGGTCCTTCTTTTACTTTTGGGAAATTCTTAGTGATTATTGTCTTCAAATATTTCTCCTGCCCTGTTCTCTCTCTCTTCTCCTTCTGAGATTCCAATGACATGTATGTTAGGACATTCCATATTGGACTATAGCTCTTGGGTTCTCTGTTCTGCACAAATCCCCACCACCCCTTTCTGGATTTCAGTTTGAGTAATTTTTATTGATGTATCTTCAGTCAATTGACTGAATATAAAAACTGATGTATCTTCAGTTTTTACTGACTTATCTTCATAATTATTTCCTCTACTGTGTCTTATTTACTGAACATCCTGTTGAAAAGAAGTCTTGGCCAGGTGCAGTGGCTTACACCTGTAATCCCAGCACTTTGGGAGACTGAGGTGGGAGGACAGCTTGAGCACAGGAGGTCGAGGCCAGCCTGGGCAACATAGTGAGGCCCCATCTCTACAAAAAATATGAGAAAAAATTAGCTGGGTGTGGTGATGTGCACCTGTAGTCCCAGCTACTTGAGAGGCTGAGACAGAAGGAATGCTTGAGCCCAGGAGGTCGAGGTTGCAGTGAGCTGTGATTATGCCACTGCATTCCAGCCTGGGCAACAGAGAGAGACCTTGTCTCAAATAATAATAATAACAATCTTAAAATATTAGAAAAGAACTCTTTATCTCTGATATTATGGCTTGCATTTCTACCATCCTCATTTAAAAGAGGCCTCTTGAGAGGCACCGAGAGCCACCCTGGAATAGGAGATGGACGGTCCAGGAGGCTGTATTGACTGGGAGGAAGGAGCCTCTCTTTGGTGGAAGACAAGGGTCTCCAGTTGGGCCTTTTGAGTGTGGGGTGACGTGAAGTTTCTGGGAGGAGCTGTTCTGGAGTCCTGCGGCTCCCGGACAAGGGACGCAGTCTAGAACTCTACCTTCTCCAAGTGCTGCAAAGGGCACAAGAGCCAGAAAATGCCAGGGACCCACATGGGGACTGGAACCAGTATCCTGTGTTGCGTACATGAAGCTCCAAAGTGTTCCTAGTAAGGGTCCAGGAGGGGATGGTGCAGGGGAGAGGGACCAAGTGTCTGCTCCGGAGGGGCAGGGGCAGGGGTCTGAAGGGGTCAGCACTCTTTAGCTTAGAAAGGTGAAGCTGGGAGTGGAAATGGTTAACATCTATAAATTTGGGAAGAGAGTGGTGGAGGTGAGAACAGATTTGTTCACAAAAGACAAAGGGGCAACCTTTGAAACTCGAGTGATGTAAAATCTGCAGCAATTACAAGGAGTGCTGTTTTATACAGAGAGTAATAAACTTACGCATTCAGCAAACACCAAAGGCTGGCTCTGCCTGGGCAGGTGCTCTGGAGGAGGCAGGGTGAATAAACAGTTTATAGTAGAGTTAATGAGATGGGATTGGGGCAGAAATGGCCACAGCCCAATCTGCTGCTGGAGGTACGAGAGGGGGCCTGGGGCTGGAGGGGCACAGAGGGGGCCTCTGGAGCCCTTCCATCTGGGCTGATGAGGGCACGGGGAGAGGGAGAGGCAGCGTTTGAGTTTGGTGGCGGTTGAGAAGTAGTACAGGAAGGAAGTATTATATTAACAGATGCTCAAAGGCCTTAGACAAATTCAGAACCGCATTGTCTGAACTTACACGGAGCTAGGGAGAGAATTGGGATATTGGTAATCAGATTCCCTGGAGAAGATCAAATCTTGGGTGGCACTGGGATGAGCTGGGGTCACCCACAGCTCACTGGGGTGTGGGAAGGCCCAGAGACCCCCACACCCCAAAAATATTAAAAATATTTCCAGTCCCCATGTGGGTCCCTGGCATTTTCTGGCCCTTGTGCCCTTTGCAGCACTTGGAGAAGGTAGAGTTCTAGACTGCGTCCCTTGTCCGGGAGCCGCAGGACTCCAGAACAGCTCCTCCCAGAAACTCCACGTCACCCCACACTCAATATATTAAAATATTAAAAATGGGCCAGGCATGGTGGCTCCCTCATGCTTATAATCCCAGCACTTTGGGAGACCAAGGTGGGAGGATTGCTTGAGGACAGGAGTTTGAGACTAGCATGGGCAAAAATATTTAATTTTTTAATAAAAAAAATTTTTAAAGTTAGGGCTGGGCACAGTGGCTCACGCCTGTAATCCCAGCACTTTGGGAGGCCAAGGTGGGCAGAACACAAGATCAGGAGTTCGAGACCAGCCTGGCCTACATGGTGAAATCCCCTCTCTACTAAAATTACAAAAATTAGCTGGGCATGGTGACAGGCGCCTGTCATCCCCACTACTTGGGAGGCTGAGGTAGGAGGGTTGCTTGAGCCCAGAAGGTGGAGGTTGCAGTGAGCTGAGATTCCGCCACTACGCTCCAGTCTGCTGAGCAAAAGAGCAATACTCAGTCTCAAAAAAAAAAAAAAAAAAATAGCTACAGATGCCACTGGTAGTCTCTGATCTGACATCTAAACTGCTCCCCAAGGACCCAGAATCCATTCCCAGAGCAGGGGATGGTTTTCAGAGAACTGGGGTCTGCTACAGGAGGAGAGGCGTGGGTGCAGAGAACTGGGGTCCACTAGAGGAGGAGAAGCATGAGTACAGAGAACTGGAGTTGGCTAGAGGAGGAGAGGTGCAGGTGCAGAGAACTGGGGTCCTCTAGAGGGGGAGAGGCATGGGTGCAGAGAACTGGGGTCCTCTAGAGGGGGAGAGGCATGGGTGCAGAGAACTGGGGTCCTCTAGAGGGGGAGAGGCATGGGTGCAGAGAACTGGGGTCCTCTAGGGGAGGAGAGGCACGGGTGCAGAGAACTGGGGTCCTCTAGGGGAGGAAAGGCACGGGTGCAGAGAACTGGGGTCCTCTAGAGGGGGAGGGGAGGCGTGGGTGCAGAGAACTGGGGTCCTTTAGAGGCAAAGGGGCACGGGTGCAGAGAACTGGGGTCCTATAAGGAGACGCGTGGGTGCAGAGAACTGGGGTCCTCTAGGGAAGGAGAGGCTTGGGTGCAGAGAACTGGGGTCCTCTAGAGGGGAACAGGGGCGCAGGGCGCAAATCGCCTGTCAAGTGGTGGCCATGTTCATTATTTGCTGTGTGGCCCCAGGCAAATCACTCATCTTCTCTGAGCCTCCATATCCTTATCTGCCCTGACTTCCTTACACAGTCCTCCTGGTGACAATCATATGAGCTAAATGCTGGGAAATGGCTTTGTGAAGGGCAGAACTCTCTACAAGAGGAGGGCAGGGGTCTCTGGATCTAATCAGACCTTCCCGAGCCCTCCGGAGTGGCCCTACTTGCCTGGCCTCACTCCCTCCTGCTTTCTGCACTGGCCATAGATAGATGGTTTTCTGACTGTTTTACACACGAAGGGATTCACCTGTGTTATCTTTGCCACACAACTATAAGCACCTCAGGGACAGGGGTTTTGGTTGCTTAGGGTCCGTCTCTAGCACATGGCTGGGTACACAGAGGCAATGCCACCTGCTGACTCCTGGGGCCTTCATCATCGCTGTCATCACTTCCATCACCCTCTCCTTGAATAATCTGACTAGAGAGATCTGCTGGGCCAAGCCTTGGGAGCAGGGATGCGGAGGACCCCTCCTAAGACCCATCCAGGCCCACAGCTTCCCACTCCTGTATATGAACTTAAAGGGAATCTATAAGTTATTAATAAACTCTCATAACGTCCCCAAATCCACAGAGTTCATCACTCCAGCCCTTGAAACTCTCCCATTAGCTCCTTCCCACCTGTACCTCTCTCCGAACATGTCCGGGTTGGGTAAAGAGGTCTCATCTGTCAAGGCTTAGCGGACAGAGGCAGCCTCAGAGGGCCTGAGTCCCTGGCTAGGAGGATGGTGGAACTTCCCTGGTGGGTTACCTCGAAGGTGTCCCGCAGGGCTCCAGAGACTCCCACATCAGCTCTCCCTGCCCCCTCACGACCCCTTCTGCCCACCCCACAGGCTTCAACTCAAGGTCTCCCTCTCCCACCTCTCCTCATCCCTGTCCACCCCTGCCAGGAAGGAATCAGAAAGTCTGTTCTATATGAGGGAAATCAGCGGGTCAGAGCCATCTCTCAGACACAGCCACCACCAGGCTGAGCAAGGACCCCCAAACCCCTGTCTTTTCCCGCAGCCCCTCAGCCATTTTTTAGACGGTTTTTTACTCGTGTTGTGAGACTGGAGTACGGTGGTGCCATCTTGCCTCACTGCAACCTCCACCTCCGCCTCCCACGTTCTAGTGATTCTCCTGCCTCAGCCTCCCGAGTAGCTGGGATTACAGGGGTGCCACACCATGACCAGCTAATTTTTGTATTTTTATTAGAGACGAGGTTTCACCATATTGGCCAGGCTGGTCTCGAACTCCCGACCTCAGGTGATCCACCCACCTCGGCCTCCCAAAGTACTGGGATTACAGGCATGAGCCACCACAACCGGCCCCGTCAGTCATTTCTAAATGGAGGGGATTCCCCAGGTGCACCTGAGGCTCCCCCAGGTCAAGAGAGGACACTGTCAGACACCCCTCTGGATTTCCTCTCTCCCGACCAGGGCTGGCAGCATGTGCAGTGCCCCTGTGAGGCTTGGAAAGACCCATCCCTCCAGCAGATAAAGCCCCCAGGATGAGGGCAGGCAGAGCCCACTGTCTGTGACAAAACCCCCTCATCCTCCTGGGGGGAGCCTGGAGAGCAGAAGCTGTGGATTTCAGCCACCCCACGGCCAGGGGCTGTGTGCAGATCATCCCCTGCACACCACAGGCACCCACAGGTCTCCACAGTGACCCCTTCAGCACCCCCAAGGCAAGATGAGGTCACAGCACGGGTCTCCAGCCCTGTGGCAGCCCCTTGCCATGCAAAGGGGAGGAGGCCACCTGCAGCCCTGCTGCCTGAGGTAGGGGCGTGTACTATGACCACCCAAGAGCACTGGACCCGGAGCATCAGCCCAGGAGCACTCACCCTGTGTCAATGTAGCAGTAAAGGACGCGCAGAGCCAGAGAGCCAGCGTCGGAATCCAGATCACCAGCATTTCCCGGGGAACAGGCCCCTGGCTGCCCGTCTTCCCCCGTCAAGAGGGACCAAGAAATGAAAGCCTCCCAGGAACGGATCAGCTATAAAAAGGACCCCAGAGACCTTTGTCTTGAAGAAGAGCAGTGCCTGTCCCAGGGTAGTGGTGAGGTGATGGCATTGAGCAGGTAGCGCGTGGTGACCACGGGGAGTTAAATGAAGGGCAGCCTGTCCACCCTCCTCCCTCATAAGTCCTGGAGAAGTCACTGCGCTGAGCCAGGGTCCCTCTCTCTCAGCGGAAGTCAGAGGCATTCTGGGTGGGGCAGTGCAGGAGGGAGGGATGGCGGCTAAAGGTGTGAGCACACCATGGGTGCCAAGAGGTGGGGGCCAAGAAGAGCCGGAGGGCAAGTGACCATGGAGGGAGAAGTTCAGAACCGTGAAAGGGGCAGCCGGCAACAGGCCAGAGCAAGTGAAGGACCCTCCACTCCCACCCCCGAGAAGCCCCTCTCTCTTCCAGCCATCCCTCCCCATCCCCCGCCTCGACATGGTCCTTTCCAAATGTCCAGGTCTTTCCCTGGGGTCCCCAGCTTCCAGCCCTTCTCCTGGGCGGGGTGACCACTCACACCTGAGACTTTATGGTCCTGGTCTCCACCCCTGGCCAGACACAGAGGTGACGAAAGGCCATGGCCCGTCCCTGTCCCAGGCAAACATCACAGGGGCCTCTCCCAAGCCCGCACCCAAAGACCCAAGGGGACATGTTATTTCTGAACACCCTCGACTCCTCAGACAGGCCTGACTGCCCACAACAGCAGGAACAGAAGTGCCCTGTGCCAGCACAGACAGGCTCTGTTGTGTGCCTCTGCTATCAGGGTTTGGGAGCCTTGTGGGGGATCAAGATCTTTGGGGAGGCCCAGCTTTACCCATCCTTGTAAAGGGTGACTGGACCAGGCAGCCCTAACCCCTGGACCACCCAACTCCCTGACCCAGCACCAGGGGTCCAATTGCTCCCTAAGCCCCCAGTGTCAAGGTCAGGGCAGTGGTGGGGGTGGGGAGAGCACGGATGACAAAGCCCAAGGGGCCCCTGCCCCGAGTCGCTCCCCAACAAAATGGGTTCCCTCCCAACCTCTGTGCTTTCTATGAAGAACATCATGGCCCCCAAGGGCTGCCCACAGAACCCCTCCTTCCTCCCTGGGAGACACGGGTGCTCCCAGGATCCTCCTACAGCGCCGCCTCTGGAAATCCCTGTTCTCCAATCAGGTGGAGACCACTGCGGGGTGAAAGGGAGACAGACAGAGAGCAGCTTCTTTTACAATAAACTCTATATTGTGTTCACATGGAGACCTGGAGATGTGCCGACTTCCTGTCCCCAAGGCCGATCTTCCCAGCCAAGGAGATTGAGGATTTCAGGACTCAGAGTTACGGCAGGAATCAGGAATCGAGGTGACACCAGGGAGAGAGGGAGGGAGGAAGGAAAAGGAAGGGGATGGGAAAAGGCAGTGGTGAGGTGAGAGGGGAGGAAGATCAAAGGGAGTGAGGAGGAGGGGGACTGAGGGGGCTGCCTTTCCTTGGGGACTGGGGAACTCATGCCCTGCCCCCACCCTTGGGGCTCCAGGAGTGAGAGAAAGGGGTGGAGAATAAAGAATCGGGCAGCAGGGTGATGGGGGGAACAGCAGCTGGGATATTTAGGGCAGGGGGAGTGGGGGGCAGAACCGACTAATGGACGGGCTCAGAAGGGGAGAAGATACAAGGAATGAGAGCAAGAGAAACGGGGAATTGGGCAACGGGGTGATGGGGGGAACAGCAGCTGGGGTATCCTAAGACACAGAGGCTATCTATACCTTGCTAGGGACCGGGATGTGAGGAGAGGAGGGAGGATTTAGGGCTGGGGGACTGGGGACAGGATGGATGAAGGAACAGAGTCAGAAGGAGAGGCCATCTAAGGAATGAAAGCAAGAGACACAGCAGGGAGTTAGATCAGGAGAGGGCAGGAGATGGGATGGGCTGCAGGCCGCCTCCAGATTCAAAGTAAGAAACAGGCAGTAGGGAATTGAGAGAAAATAGGAACCAGGGCCGGAGACCAGGTGAAGGACATGAGGATTGGAGGATCTGAGAGAGGCAATGGCAACATGAGGGCTGAAACGGGAGGGCAGAGTAGGACTGAGAATTGACCAAGTCCATGTGGTTTACACAACAATGGTGTGAGATATACAGGAATGCTGTACCTGCTTTGCAGGTGAGTAAGCTGAGACTCGTTACTGACTTGCCCAAGGTTTCACAGTGGAAGAGCCTGCACCTCAACTGCGTGCGTCTCCTGATGGGTTTCAGCCAAGTTGGAAAGAGAAGGATGGGATTTGGGGGAACAGTCTCATTTTGCCCAAGAACAGCAGGAGCCTGGGCTGCTCACGTCCTGGGGCCACCCCTTGAAATGGACGCAGTGCAGACCCTTGTGTCCCGGGCAGGGCAGACGGGATGGTGATGGGGCCCCGCAGGGCTCACACTGAGGACGAGGTCATCTCGGGTCTCTTGATGTGCACCTGTCACAAAGTCACAGTGAGGGAAGGGAACGCGGGGCCACTGGTTTGGACTGACAGGGAGGTCACTGCTGATCAGAGCCCAGCCCCCTCCTTGCCCTGGTGGGGGTTGGGGAGGGAATCTGAAATGCAGGCTGGGAGAGTTCCTTGGGGTCCCCCTCTTTAGCCCCTCACCTTCATAGTGGTGTCCACCTTCTCCAAGGCCACATGGAAATTTTCATCCTTGTCTAGAGAGAGAGAGAGAAGAGGGGAGAAAGAGGAGGGGAGAGGGACGGGAGGGAAGGGAGAAGGGGACGGAGTAAATGCGAGGAAGGCAGGAAGGGCGTCTGTCCTCGCAGTGGTGCCCAGGAAAGCCCCTGCCTGCTTCTCCAGGAGGCAGGACTCACCTGTTCCGTCGTCCTCGAAACCCCAGTTTGAAAAAGTGCCCACGATTTCCTCATCCCAGGTCTCGAACCATTTCCTGTCCTGGGCCCAGGACCTAGGTGGGGCCGCCGCGCGGTCAGACACAGCCGGCCCGCCTGGGGCCCCTTGGCCGCCCTCGCACCCCGGGCCCGTCTTTCGCGCGCTCACCGGTCTAGGCGCTGGCAGCTCCACCGTCCAGAGCGCACAGCCCAGACGCCCAGCGCCAGTAGCAGCAGCAGCAGCAGCGCGGCGCCCGCCGTCAGGCCCCCGACCAGCGCCCTCCAGTGGATCGCCACCTCGCAGCGCGGGCCAGAGAACCAGTGCGTGTCGGTGGAGTAGCAGCTGCGGGAGATCGCAGGGTCAGACCCTCTTCACCTCCGGACTCGGGGTCCACGCGTGCACCTGGGTCACGCGGAGCGGGGTGGGGCGAGGGGGCGGGACCCCAGCCTAGGGCAGCGGGGGCTTTCGCCCTAGGGCAGGGGGGGCTTTCGCCCTAGGGCAATCGGGGGCGTCCCACCCTAGACAAGGGGCTGGGAATCCACCCTTGAAGGAGGGGGCAGGGCTCCAACCTAGAACAAGGGGTTCAGGTTCCGCCCTAGAACAAGAGGACGGGACTCCACCCTAGGCAGGGGGCGGGATTCCACCCTAGGCAGGGGGCGGGATTCCACCCCAGTTCAAGTGGGTAAGGCTTCACCAAAGGAGGGGGAGGGGTTCAACCCTAGAATGAGGGGGCGGGGCCCCACCCTAGAATGAGTGGTGCCAGAACAAGAGGACGGGACTCAACCCTATCATGGGGGCGGGGTAAAAAAGCAGCGCTCCAGGGCAAGGCTCCACCGTAGGACAAGGGGAATGGGCTTGGAGCCGGACTCTGGGGACAAGGCTCCACCATAGGGCCTGGGGGCGGAGCCGGGGCGGAGCATGGGGCGGGGCTTCATCTTAGAGTGCGAGGGCGGGGCTCGGCTGATGCTAATGGTGAGCGGTGCCTTACCGACAGGCGGGACCGCTCCTCTCCAGAACGCACTGGCCCTGGTGACAGTCGATGGCGTTGTCCACGCCCGACGTGCATTTGGTGACACAGCGGAGCCGGGTGGCCTCCACCAAGGGGAAGTAGAACTCCTCATAGCCCGTGGGAGCGGCGCGGCGGCAGATGGCTGAGGGGTTGGGGAGGGGGTTGCACAGAGACAAGGACCTCATCCATTCTATTCAGGGGCCTGATAATGGTGCCTCTGAAAATGCGGGAGGAGGATTCCATTTCCGAGGTGGGATGCCGTGGGGGTAGACCCTGGGATTCGATGAGGGGAGTCCAGCACCACCACCCTCACCCTCTCCTCGTGGCCCCTGCTGTCCTCAGGTGGAAGCCACTAAGCGCCAGGAAGGGCCACCCTGGGCCATATCACTTGCCTCCCCCACAAAGGTCTCTCCCTGCCCCCGGCTTCAATGGGCAAATGTCCCTGGTGGCTGGGATCATAGCCAAGGGAGAGCGACCACTCAACCTTTTACCCCACCCTCACCTTCCGGAGTCAGCTCTGTCCTGCTGTTGTTGTTCACCTTGATGGAGTCAGGCTTAAAACACATGGCTGCGGGAACACAGGCACAGATGGAATGGGAGGGGGAGGTCAAGGGGTTAAGGTCAAGGGGTTAGGACCAGGAAGCAGGACAGGCACAGGGAGGGCGGTGAGGGCTGTCTCTGTCTGGGGAACTGTGGAGGGGCCACAGGGGAAGACTCCTGTTCTCTACCTCATCTCCCCTGAATAATCCGAGGTTTTCAGCCATCCGGGAAATGCTGAGCATGACCATCAGGGGTTGTCTTCCCCAGTACCCAGGTCCTGGGAAGACCCTCCCTAGCCCCACCCTTGATGACGTTGTGTGTGGACTCATTTGCCTTCTCCCAACCTGCCAGAGGTACCATAGGGTTGGCACCTGAGTCCAGAGGGCCCCTGGCCCAGCTGGAGTGGGCTGGGGTGGCGGCTCAGGCCCTGGCCCCTCCCTCCAGCCGGGGCTCACTCTGAGAGTCCTGGCAGCTGTCCACATCCTGGCTGGCATTCTGCAGCGCCTCCTTCAGCGTCGTCTTCGCCTGCTCGTACTGGTTCTCCAGCTGGGGGCTGAAGGGCAGCTCCAGCAGGACCAGGTAGTCCACCACGATGCTGCCATTCCTGAGAGGTCCACGGCCTTAGAGAGTGCCCCAGCCAGGGGCACATGGGTCCTTGGAGGAGCACTCCAGAAGCAACCCAAAGTGCACCAGAAGTGGGAAAGGGGGCAGAGGTCCTGAGTCGGGATGCCACATGCATCCTTTTTAGAAGGGGCTGCCAGCATTCCTGACTTGGTCCGCCTGGGAAGGCAGGACAAGGAATAATTGACATGATTGACTTCCTATCTGTGTGTGTTTTATAGAGGCAAAGTCTGGCTCTGTTACCCAGGCTAGAGTGCAGTGGTATAATTATAGCTCACTGCAGCCTCCAACTCCTGGGCTAAAGTGATCCTTACTCCTCAGCCTCCCAAGTATCTGGGACTACAGGTGTGCACTACCATGCTGGCTAATCATTTTATTTATTTATTTTTTATTGTTGTAGAGATGGGTTCTCACTATGTTGCCCAGGCTGGTCTTGAACTGGTTTCAGGTGATCCACCCGCCTAACCCTCCCAAAGTGCTAGGATTGCAAGTGTGAGCCACCATATCTGGCCTGACGTTCTCCTTACGTTGCATCAAGCCATCATCCACTGGGTGTCCCTGGATGCACTCTCTCTCCCTCTCTCTCTTTCTCTCTCTCTAATGCTAACCCACCCAGTAGAGCAGGGGCCAGCCAGAGGGGGATGAAGTCACCGATCCAGGCACCACCTTCCCACATGTCCCTGCAACTTCTCTCCTTCCAGTGTGCTGAAGAAGAGAGGTGCCACCCCTCTTCCAGAAAAATGGCCCCAGAAAATGATCTCAAAAAATACCCCAGGGAGTGATTCCTTATGTAGCCCCTCCACCCCTCTCTTTATAAATTCTGATGATTACCAAAGAAAGGAATGGGTTTTTTCTGTGCACACATTCCCCCACCCAACACCGCCTCCACATCCCCCGATGGGTCTCCTACCTCAGGGACAGGATCTCCACACCCTTGAAGGTGAGGCCCTGCATGCCTGCAAAAATCTTCTGCATCTGAAACACCAAGGATCCCTGGGCTCACGTCCGAACCTGCAGACCTGAGGACACCCAGATGCCCAATCCCAGCTCCAGGGGAGCACCCTTCAATTCCCCTCCCCGGCCGGGAGCCATGGCTCACGCCTGTAATCCCAGCACTTTGGGAAGACAAGGCAGGTGAACCACAAGGTCAGGAGTTCGAGACCTGTCTGGCCAACATAGTGAAATCACGTATCTACTAAAAATACAAAACATTAGCTGGGTGTGGTGGTGTACACCTGTAATTCCAGCTATTCAGGAGGCTGAGGCAGGAGAATCACGTGAACCCGGGAGGCGGAGGTTACAGTGAGCCAAGATCACGCCTTTGCACTCCAGCTAGGACAACAGTGCGAGACTCTGTCTCAAAAAAAAGAAAAAAATTCCCCTCTCTTTGCCATTTACCTGATTCCAGAAGGTCTTGTTGAAATCCCTGTAGGCCTGAGAAGTGTTGTCATTGAGGTCCGGCGAGAACTCCTGATCGACAGACACTTCCATGCTCACCTCAGTCTCCACTACATCTGCACACAGCATGCATGTCCCCGGTCACTTCTCCATCTGCTTCTGTCTGAAGCCACCAACACCAACACCCAACCCACAGGCTCCTCCTGCTGCTCCTCTCCAAGATCCCTGAGGACTGATGCCCAGAGGCAGAGGCAGGAGAATCGCTTGAACCCAGGAGGCAGAGGTTGTAGTGAGCCGAGATCGTATCACTGCACTCCAGCCTGGGCCGCAGAGTGAGACTCTATCTCAAGAAAATGAAAAAGAGAAAAAGAGAGAGAGAAAGAAAGAAAGAAAGAGAAAGAAAGGGAGAAAGCAAGAAGGAAAGAGAAAAAGAAAGAAAGAAAGAAAAGAAAGGAAGGGAAGAAAGAAGGAAGAAGAAAGAAGGAAGAAAGAAAGAAAGAAAGAAAGAAAGAAGAGAGAAAAGAAAAAAGAAGAAAGAAAGAAAGAAAGAAAGAAGAAAGAAAGAGAAGAAAAAAAAGAAAGAAGAAGAGAAGAAAAAAGAAGAAAGAAATAGGAAGGAAGGAAGGAAGGGAGGAAGGAAGGGAGGAAGAAGGAAAGAAGAGAGAGAGAGAAAGAAAGGAAGGAATTCTGTGGAGATGAGGGAAAACAGGCAGGAAGACAGACAGCGGTCAGCCTGTGTTCCCTCCTGGCTGCTCCCATAGTGGGCGAGGGTCCATGTCCGAATCCCCAGAACTGTGAGTATGCTACACTATATGGCAAGGGAGGATGAAGGGTGCAGATTGAATTCCATTGCTAATCAGCCTAACTTTTTTTTGTTGTTGAGATAGGGTCTCATTCTGTCATCCAGGCTGGAGTGCAATGGTGGGATCATAGCTCACTGCAGCCTTGACTTTCCAGGCTCAAGTGATCCTCCCACCTCAGCCTCCCAAGTTACTGGGACCACAGGCATGAGCCACCATGCCCAGGTAATTTTTTAAAATTTTTTGTAGAGATGGGGTTCTCGCTGTGTTGCCCAGGCTGGTCATGAACTCCTGGCCTCAACCGATCCTCCCTCCTCAGCCTTCCAAACTGCAGGGATTATAAGACAATCAGCTGATTTTTGTTTTCTTTTGAGACAGAGTCTCGTGCTCCCTCTGTCATCCAGGCTAGTGTGCAGTGGCTAAATCTCAGCTCACTGCAGCATCCGCCCCTGGATTCAAACGACTCTCCTGCCTCAGCCTCCTGAGTAGTGAGGATTACAGGCACCTGCCACCATGCCCAACTAATTTTTGTGTTTATAATAGAGACAGTTTCACCATGTTGGCCAGGCTGGTCTCGAACTCCTGACCTCAGGTGATCCTGCCGCCTCGGCCTCCCAAAGTGCTGGGATTACAGGTGTGAGCCACCGCACCCGGCCTAATCAGCTGATCTTGAGAAAATTAACATAGACTATTTGGGGAGGAGGCAAAGTCATCACAAGAGTCCTTAACAGTGGAAGAAGCAATAGAGGAGGCCAGAGTTCATCAGAGGGAGATGAGGCTATGGGAGAAAGACACAGAGAGGTGCAGCCTTGCTGGCTTGGAAGATCAGCCAGGGGCCCTGGTACACGCAATGTGGGAGGCTCCGGAAGCTGCAAAGAGCACAAAAATGCATTCTTCCCTGGAACCTCTGGAAAGCAACATAGCCCTGGTGAAGCCTTGATTTCAGCTCAGTGACACCCACATCAGACTTCTAATCTACAGAATTCTAACATGATAATGTCGTGTTGTTTCAGCAGCCAGGCTTGTGTTTGTTGGTAGGGTGGCAGTTGGAAACTGATACAGATCCAAGCAGCACAAGTCAGGAGATGGCCCCAGGAGGGAGTGTGGTCCCAGCCACCTCCTAAGGACGAGGATGGAGAGGAGCATGACACGGGGCAGTGGAGGGAATGGGAGAGACGGCAGGGAGGGAAGGACTGCGCAAAACGCCATGGGTGCCTCCAGGCCCCACAGAGGAATAAGTCTGGGGAGAGTCAGTGATACCCTCTGGGAGGAAGTGCAGAAGGCATAGCTCTGGCGACTCACCTAGATCCACCTGTTCCACAGCAAACTCACAATGGGAACCATAGAAGGTGCTGGGGCACTGGCACTTGAGGCCATCCCACTGACCCCCGTTGTCGCAGCTGGTCTGGAACTGACAGCGGTCCCCAGAGAACCCCGGACGGCAAGCACACTGGCCCTGTTCCCAGGTGCCACCATTGTCACAGGTGCCTGGAAAACACAGGAAGAAAGGGAAGTTCAGGATAAAGCCTGATCTCGGTGACATAGAAATTTTGCAGGGAAGGAAGGAGGGGAACAGAGAGGCAGAAGGTCTAACCTGCAGTGGTGGTCAACATTGACTGTGTGGTCATCTGAGAAGTGGTGGGAGTTGTCCTGCGCGACGTAAGGGTGGTAGGAGTCTGGGTAGTGGCCACTGGTGTCTCTGAAGTCCTGGTGGTGGATGGGGAGGAGTGTGCTGACTTGCTTGAAGTCCTCAGGATGGTCGGAAGGCTACTGCTTGGTGTAGTGGTGAGCGGGACGGTAGGGACGCCAGGAAGATGTGGGGGGATCACAGAGCTGGTACTCAACCAGGTCTCACTCTTGGGCATTTCAGTACTTATGAAAACCGTGTTTGTGGGTACAGTCCCAGTGCCAGTGGAACTGGAAGCAATCGTTGTGATGCTGGACTCACTTTCTGGTGTCATGGAAGAAGTGTCCATATATGTAGCAAGGGTAGTTTGCATACCGATGGAGCTAGGACAGGTGACCATTTCGGTACTAAAGGGAAACACTGCTAATGGGGTGGTGGGAGGAGAGGTAGCTTCAGTGCTGGAATCCATTTCAACACACGGATCAGTGGGAGAGGCAGGGACTATGGTAATTGTTATAGTTTCTGGACAGGGCGTGGTGGAGGGAAGGGAAATATAAGAAAAGGGGGTTATTTCAGTGAGAGCTGTGGTCAGAGAGGAGCTGGTTGGAGAAGTGCTGGTGGTTGCAGAGGAAGAGAGAGTAGGAAAAGCTGTGATAGAAGAGGAGCCCACATTTTCTGTACTGAAAGTGTATGCTGAAGAAGGAACAGAATGAGTGGTGGTAGAGAACAATGGAGTTATGCTGGTGGAAGACAGAGAAGAGGACATGATGATAGTGGGTGTTGAGGACCAGATGATGGTACTAAAAGAAGTCAAGATTGCGTTTGTAGATGTACTTCCCCTAGTGAAAGATTCTGTAGAGAACTCACTTGTAGATGTGAGTGAAGTTTGCAATGAGGGAGTAGAAGCATTTGTTTGAAGGGTGGAGGAATGTGTGCTAGGAATGGGAACCTGTGATGTTGACATGATCGTGCTCAAGGCTGTTGATGGAGTAAGAGTGTGAAGAGTGGATGTGGAGGAATCTGTACTTCCAAAGGTGACAGTAGTAGGTACAGGAGATGTTTGGGTCCCGGTGGCAGACGTCAGTACAGGACGGGTCTGTGTTGGGGTTTCAGGTGTAACAACAATACTTGTGCTAAAGGAAGTGATTGGGGTGTTCTCAGTACTTCTGAGGGTCGTTCTCACAGTGGACATGGTGGGAGAGGTTGTGCCCACAAGGGATGATGTTTCTGTACTTTGGATGGAGGGAGAAGATGAAATGATATGTGTTGGGGTTGATGAGCTACCGATATCAGTGGGTATAGAGGGAAGGTCTGTGGTTGTAGTCAATGAAGTGCTGGTTCCCACAGATGAGGGGGTGAGAGTTCGTACAGTTGTGGTCGGGATGTCTGTACTCAGAGAAGCTGGGGTTACAGGTGTGGAAGTCACCCCAGTCTCTGAGGTAGTAAAATGTGAGGTGATGGCAGTTGTGGATGTGCTGACTGTGGAGTAGCGGGCTGAAGAAGTGAAGCTGGGAGTACTGTGTGAGTTGGTCTCGGTGGTGGTGATTGAAGAAGTGTAGCTTACTGTACTGTGTGAGGTGGTCTCAGTGGTGATGATCGAAGAAGTGAAGCTGGGAGTACTGTCTGAAGTGGTCTTTGTAGTGGTGATCAAAGAAGTAAAGCTGGGAATACTGTGTGAGGTGGTCTCGGTGGTGGTGATCGAAGAAGTGAAGCTGGGAATACTGTGTGAGGGGGTCTCAGTGGTCGTGATTGGAGAAGTGAAGCTGGGAGTACTGTGTGAGGGGGTCTCGGTGGTGGTGATTGAAGAAGTGAAGCTGGGAATACTGTGTGAGGGGCTCTCACTGGTGGTGACTGAAGAAGTGAAGTTGGGAGTACTGTATGATGTGGTTTCCATGATGGTGATTGAAGAAGTGAAGCTAGGAGTATTCTGTGAGGGGGTCTCAGTGGTCATGATTGGAGAAGTGAAGCTAGGAGTACTGTGTGAGGCGGTCTCGGTGCTTGTGATTGAAGAAGTGAAGCTAGGAGTACTGTGTGAGGTGGTCTTGGTGTTCGTGGTTACCAAGTTTGTTGTAGGAACTGTGGCTGTTACTGTGGTTGGAAGAGACAAATAGGTGGGTCGAAGAGAGGACACAGTGGACAATGTACCGGTCATACTGGTGGAATAGGTGGTTCTGATTGTGGAATCTGTGAGAGCACTAGTAAGAGAAGTAGGGTAGGTGGTCTCAGATGCAGGTGTAGAACGGGTGTCATAATTGGATAATGTGGTCACCAAGGAAGACAGAGGGGTGGTGTTTGTGGTACCAATGGTGATCACTTCTGTACTTGGGACAGGCATAGAAGATGAAACGCTACTGGTGAATGATGGTAACGTATAAGTGGCTGTGGGCAGAGGGTTGGCAGTTGTCATAGATGTCACTGTGTATGTGGAGGTGATTGAAGAAGTGATGGGGGGAGTAGAACTCACTGCTGTTTTGAAAGATCCTGTGGAAATGTCAAGGGTAGGAATCAGTGTGGTGGTCTCAGGGGATGTGACTGCTGAACACGTGAATGTAGTCTGACCTGTGCGTGTAGTTGCTACAGTGGATGAAGGTGTTTCCATTGTTGTAAATGTTGTGAATGAGGTCTCGGTTGTGGGTGATGGGGTGGATCCAGCTGTTGTGTGGTGTGTGCTGGTGATGGATGGAGGTGAGGAGATACTCTTGGTGTGAGTGGTCCCTGCACTGCTGGCAGACATGGAAGAGGAAAATGAATATGTTGCTGGGAAGCTCATCAGGAGGGAAGTTGCCTGAGTGCCCTCAATAGTTGTGAGAGTTGGTCTCTCGCTGGGAGTGGTGGCAGAGGTCATGCAGACAAGGGATGAGGTTTCTGTATTCTGGATGCTGGGTGAAGATGGGATGACACTTGTGGACATTGCTGAGGAACTGGAATCAGTGAATGTCGATGTGAGGTCTGTTGCTGTAGTCGCGAAGCCAGTAGAGCCCACAGAAGGGTGGGTGATAGTCGTTGGTGTTGTCGAAGGAATGTCTGTAGTCAGAGAAGATGGGGTCATGGTTGTGGAAGTCACTATGGTACCTGAGGTAGGGGAAGCTGAGGAGATGGCAGTTGTGGATGTGCTGACTGTGGAGTAAATGGCTGAAGAAGTGAAGCTGCGGGTACTGTGGGAGGTGGTATCGGGGGTGGTGGTGGGGAAAGTAGTCAACAAGGTGGATAGAGGGGTGGTGTTGGTGTTATGACTGGTGATCATTTCTGTGCTTGGCACAGGTGGAGAAAATAAAATGTTACTGGTGAGTGATGATAACGTATTAGTGGCTGTGGGCCAGAAGTTCGTAGTTGTCATAGAAGTCACTGTATTGGTGCGAGTGATTGAAGAACTGATGGGGGGAGGGGAAGTCATGGCTGTTTTTAGAGATTCTGTAGAAATGTCAATTGCAGGAGTCAGTGTGGTGGTCTCAGGGAATGTGGCTGTAGAGCTGGGGAAGGTGGTCTGACTTGTGCCTGTAGTTGCTACAGTGGTTGAAGGTGGTTCCATCATTGTGGATGTGGTGAATGAGGTGGTGGTAGTGGGTGATGGGGTGGATTCAGCCGTTGTGTGGAGTGCACTGGTGATGGCTGGAGGTGAGGAGATACTCTCTGTGTGAGTGGTCCCAGCACTGCTGGCAGGCATGGAAGACAAAAATGAATATGTCCCGGGGAAGGTTGTCAAGAGAGACCTTGTCAGAGTGCTGTGTGTACTGGCAAAAGTTGGCCTCCCACTGGGAATGGTGGCAGAGGTCATGCTGACAAAGGGTGAGGTTTCTGTATTCTGGACAGTGGGAGATGAGGGAATGACAGTTGTTGGCCTTGCAGACATGCTGGAGACTGTGTACACTGAGGTGGGGTCTGTCATCATAGGTAATGAACTAGTGATGCCCACAGATGAAGGAGTGATGGTTGTTGGTTGTGAGGTAGGGATACCTGTACTCAGAGTAGATGGGATCATGGATGTAGAAGTCATCATGGTACCCAAGGTTGTGGGAACTGAGGTGATGGCAGTTGTGTATCTGCTGGCTGTGGAGTAGGTGCTTGAAGATGTGAAGCTGGAGGTACTATGTGAGGTGGTCTTGGTGGTGGTGGTGGTGGTGGTGGTGGTTACCAAGTTTGTGGTAGGACTTTTGGCTGTTTCTGCAGTTGAGACCAAGGGAGAAGTGGGTGGAATAGAGGTGGCAGTGGATGATGTCTCTGTCATAGTGGTGGGATAGGTGATTTCAGTCGTGGAGTTTGTACCAGGGCCACTTGGAGAATTAGGATAGGTGGTCTCAGATGTAGTCATAGATGAGACATTTGTAGTGGGGAGTGTGGTCACCAACATAGATGGAGGGATTGTGTTTGTGGTGCCACTGGTGATTGCTTCTGTGCTTGGGATAGGTGTAGAAGACAGAGTCATACTGGTCAGTGATGTAAAATAATTTGTGGTTGTGAGAGGAGAGGTTGTAGTTGTCACAGAAGTCACTGTATTTGTGGAAGTGACTGATGAAGTAATGGGAGGAGAAGTCACAGCTGTTGTGAGAGATTCTGTGGACTTGTCAGTTGTAGGAGTCAGTGTGGTGGTCTCAGGGAATGTGGCTGTAGAGCTGGGGAAGGTGGTCTGGCCTGTGCCTGTAGTTGCTGCCGTGGTTGAAGGTGGTTCCATCGTTGTGGATGTGGTGAGTGAGGTGGTGGCAGTGGGTGACAGGGTGGATTCAGCTGTTGTGTGGAGTGTACTGGTGCTGGCTGGAGGTGAGGAAATAGTCTCTGTGTGAGTGGTCCCGGCACTGCTGGAAGACATGGAAGAGGAAAATGAATATGTACTTGGGAAGGTCGTCAGGAGGGAACTTGTCGGAGGGCTGTCAGTACCTGTGAGAGTTGGTGTCTCGCTGGGAGTGGTGACAGAGGTCATGCTGACAAGGGATGAGGTTTCTGTGTTCTGGATGCTGGGGGAAGATGGAATGACACTTGTGGACATTGCTGAGGAACTGGAATCAGTGAATGTTGATGTGAGGTCTGTTCCTGTAGTCGGGAAGCCAGTAGAGCCCACAGAAGGGTGGGTGATAGTCGTTGGTGTTGTCGAAGGGATGTCTGTAGTCAGAGAAGATGGGGTCATGGTTGTGGAAGTCACTATGGTACCTGAGGTAAGGGAAGCTGAGGAGATGGCAGTTGTGGATGTGCTGACTGTGGAGTAAATGGCTGAAGAAGTGAAGCTGCGGGTACTGTGGGAGGTGGTATCGGGGGTGGTGGTGGGGAAAGTAGTCAACAAGGTGGATAGAGGGGTGGTGTTGGTATTATGACTGGTGATCATTTCTGTGCTTGGGACAGGTGGAGAAGATAAAATGCTACTGGTGAGTGATGATAACGTAATAGTGGCTGTGGGCCAAGAGGTCGTAGTTGTCACAGAAGTCACTGTATTGGTGGGAGTGATTGAAGAACTGATGGGGGGAGGAGAAGTCATGGCTGTTGTTAGAGACTCTGTAGAAATGTCAATTGCAGGAGTCAGTGTGGTGGTCTCAGGGAATGTGGCAATAGAGCTGGGGAAGTTGGTCTGACCTGTGCCTGTAGTTGCTACAGTGGTTGAAGGTGGTTCCATCATTGTGGATGTGGTGAATGAGGTGGTGGTAGTGGGTGATGGGGTGGATTCAGCCGTTGTGTGGAGTGCACTGGTGATGGCTGGAGGTGAGGAGATACTCTCTGTGTGAGTGGTCCCAGCACTGCTGGCAGGCATGGAAGACAAAAATGAATATGTCCCTGGGAAGGTTGTCAAGAGGGACCTTGTCGGAGTGCTGTGTGTACTGGCAAAAGTTGGCCTCCCACTGGGAGTGGTGGCAGAGGTCATGCTAACAAAGGATGAGGTTTCTGTACTCTGGACAGTGGGAGATGAGGGAATGACAGTTGTTGGCCTTACAGACATGCTGGAGACTGTGTACACTGAGGTGAGGTCTGTCATCATAGGTAAAGAACTAGTGATGCCCACAGATGAAGGAGTGATGGTTGTTGGTTGTGAGGTAGGGATACCTGTACTCATAGTAGATGGGATCATGGATGTAGAAGTCATCATGGTACCCATGGTTGTGTGAACTGAGGTGATGGCAGTTGTGTATCTGCTGGCTGTGGAGTAGATGCTTGAAGAAGTGAAGCTGGAGGTACTATGTGAGGTGGTCTTGGTCGTGGTGGTGGTGGTTACCAAGTTTGTGGTAGGACTTTTGGCTGTTTCTGCGGTTGAGACCAAAGGAGAAGTGGGTGGAATAGAGGTGGCAGTGGATGATGTCTCTGTCATAGTGGTGGGATAGGTGATTTCAGTCGTGGAGTTTGTACCAGGGCCACTCGGAGAATTAGGATACGTGGTCTCAGATGTAGTCATAGATGAGACATTTGTAGTGGGGAGTGTGGTCACCAAGATAGATGGAGGGATTGTGTTTGTGGTGCCACTGGTGATTGCTTCTGTGCTTGGGACAGGTGTAGAAGACAGAGTCATACTGGTCAGTGATGTAAAATAATTTGTGGTTTTGAGAGGAGAGGTTGTAGTTGTCACAGAAGTCACTGTATTTGTGGAAGTGACTGATGAAGTAATGGGAGGAGAAGTCACAGCTGTTGTGAGAGATTCTGTGGACATATCAGTTGTAGGAGTCAGTGTGGTGGTCTCAGGGAATGTGGCTGTAGAGCTGGGGAAGGTGGTCTGGCCTGTGCCGGTAGTTGCTAAAGTGGTTGAAGGTGGTTCCATCGTTGTGGATGTGGTGAGTGAGGTGGTGGCAGTGGGTGACAGGGTGGATTCAGCTGTTGTGTGGAGTGTACTGGTGCTGGCTGGAGGTGAGGAAATAGTCTCTGTGTGAGTGGTCCCGGCACTGCTGGAAGACATGGAAGAGGAAAATGAATATGTACTTGGGAAGGTCGTCAGGAGGGAACCTGTCGGAGTGCTGTCAGTACCTGTGAGAGTTGGTGTCTCGCTGGGAGTGGTGACAGAGGTCATGCTGACAAGGGATGAGGTTTCTGTGTTCTGGATGCTGGGGGAAGATGGAATGACACTTGTGGACATTGCTGAGGAACTGGAATCAGTGAATGTTGATGTGAGGTCTGTTCCTGTAGTCGGGAAGCCAGTAGAGCCCACAGAAGGGTGGGTGATAGTCGTTGGTGTTGTCGAAGGGATGTCTGTAGTCAGAGAAGATGGGGTCATGGTTGTGGAAGTCACTATGGTACCTGAGGTAGGGGAAGCTGAGGAGATGGCAGTTGTGGATGTGCTGACTGTGGAGTAAATGGCTGAAGAAGTGAAGCTGCGGGTACTGTGGGAGGTGGTATCGGGGGTGGTGTTGGGGAAAGTAGTCAACAAGGTGGATAGAGGGGTGGTGTTGGTGTTATGACTGGTGATCATTTCTGTGCTTGGGACAGGTGGAGAAGATAAAATGCTACTGGTGAGTGATGATAACGTAATAGTGGCTGTGGGCCAAGAGGTCGTAGTTGTCATAGAAGTCACTGTATTGGTGGGAGTGATTGAAGAACTGATGGGGGGAGGAGAAGTCATGGCTGTTGTTAGAGACTCTGTAGAAATGTCAATTGCAGGAGTCAGTGTGGTGGTCTCAGGGAATGTGGCTGTAGAGCTGGGGAAGGTGGTCTGACCTGTGCCTGTAGTTGCTCCAGTGGTTGAAGGTGGTTCCATCATTGTGGATGTGGTGAATGAGGTGGTGGTAGTGCGTGATGGGATGGATTCAGCCGTTGTGTGGAGTGCACTGGTGATGGCTGGAGGTGAGGAGATACTCTCTGTGTGAGTGGTCCCAGCACTGCTGGCAGGCATGGAAGACAAAAATGAATATGTCCCTGGGAAGGTTGTCAAGAGGGACCTTGTCGGAGTGCTGTGTGTACTGGCAAAAGTTGGCCTCCCACTGGGAGTGGTGGCAGAGGTCATGCTAACAAAGGATGAGGTTTCTGTATTCTGGACAGTGGGAGATGAGGGAATGACAGTTGTTGGCCTTGCAGACATGCTGGAGACTGTGTACACTGAGGTGAGGTCTGTCATCATAGGTAATGAACTAGTGATGCCCACAGATGAAGGAATGATGGTTGTTGGTTGTGAGGTAGGGATACCTGTACTCATAGTAGATGGGATCATGGATGTAGAAGTCATCATGGTACCCATGGTTGTGGGAACTGAGGTGATGGCAGTTGTGTATCTGCTGGCTGTGGAGTAGATGCTTGAAGAAGTGAAGCTGGAGGTACTATGTGAGGTGGTCTTGGTGGTGGTGGTGGTGGTGGTTACCAAGTTTGTGGTAGGACTTTTGGCTGTTTCTGCGGTTGAGACCAAGGGAGAAGTGGGTGGAATAGAGGTGGCAGTGGATGATGTCTCTGTCATAGTGGTGGGATAGGTGATTTCAGTCGTGGAGTTTGTACCAGGGCCACTCGGAGAATTAGGATACGTGGTCTCAGATGTAGTCATAGATGAGACATTTGTAGTGGGGAGTGTGGTCACCAAGATAGATGGAGGGATTGTGTTTGTGGTGCCACTGGTGATTGCTTCTGTGCTTGGGACAGGTGTAGAAGACAGAGTCATACTGGTCAGTGATGTAAAATAATTTGTGGTTTTGAGAGGAGAGGTTGTAGTTGTCACAGAAGTCACTGTATTTGTGGAAGTGACTGATGAAGTAATGGGAGGAGAAGTCACAGCTGTTGTGAGAGATTCTGTGGACATATCAGTTGTAGGAGTCAGTGTGGTGGTCTCAGGGAATGTGGCTGTAGAGCTGGGGAAGGTGGCCTGGCCTGTGCCGGTAGTTGCTACAGTGGTTGAAGGTGGTTCCATCGTTGTGGATGTGGTGAGTGAGGTGGTGGCAGTGGGTGACAGGGTGGATTCAGCTGTTGTGTGGAGTGTACTGGTGCTGGCTGGAGGTGAGGAAATAGTCTCTGTGTGAGTGGTCGCGGCACTGCTGGAAGACATGGAAGAGGAAAATGAATATGTACTTGGGAAGGTCGTCAGGAGGGAACCTGTCGGAGTACTGTCAGTACCTGTGAGAGTTGGTGTCTCGCTGGGAGTGGTGACAGAGGTCATGCTGACAAGGGATGAGGTTTCTGTGTTCTGGATGCTGGGGGAAGATGGAATGACACTTGTGGACATTGCTGAGGAACTGGAATCAGTGAATGTTGATGTGAGGTCTGTTCCTGTAGTCGGGAAGCCAGTAGAGCCCACAGAAGGGTGGGTGATAGTTGTTGGTGTTGTCGAAGGGATGTCTGTAGTCAGAGAAGATGGGGTCATGGTTGTGGAAGTCACTATGGTACCTGAGGTAGGGGAAGCTGAGGAGATGGCAGTTGTGGATGTGCTGACTGTGGAGTAAATGGCTGAAGAAGTGAAGCTGCGGGTACTGTGGGAGGTGGTATCGGGGGTGGTGTTGGGGAAAGTAGTCAACAAGGTGGATAGAGGGGTGGTGTTGGTGTTATGACTGGTGATCATTTCTGTGCTTGGGACAGGTGGAGAAGATAAAATGCTACTGGTGAGTGATGATAACGTAATAGTGGCTGTGGGCCAAGAGGTCGTAGTTGTCATAGAAGTCACTGTATTGGTGGGAGTGATTGAAGAACTGATGGGGGGAGGAGAAGTCATGGCTGTTGTTAGAGACTCTGTAGAAATGTCAATTGCAGGAGTCAGTGTGGTGGTCTCAGGGAATGTGGCTGTAGAGCTGGGGAAGGTGGTCTGACCTGTGCCTGTAGTTGCTCCAGTGGTTGAAGGTGGTTCCATCATTGTGGATGTGGTGAATGAGGTGGTGGTAGTGGGTGATGGGATGGATTCAGCCGTTGTGTGGAGTGCACTGGTGATGGCTGGAGGTGAGGAGATACTCTCTCTGTGAGTGGTCCCAGCACTGCTGGCAGGCATGGAAGACAAAAATGAATATGTCCCTGGGAAGGTTGTCAAGAGGGACCTTGTCGGAGTGCTGTGTGTACTGGCAAAAGTTGGCCTCCCACTGGGAGTGGTGGCAGAGGTCATGCTAACAAAGGATGAGGTTTCTGTATTCTGGACAGTGGGAGATGAGGGAATGACAGTTGTTGGCCTTGCAGACATGCTGGAGACTGTGTACACTGAGGTGAGGTCTGTCATCATAGGTAATGAACTAGTTATGCCCACAGATGAAGGAGTGATGGTTGTTGGTTGTGAGGTAGGGATACCTGTACTCATAGTAGATGGGATCATGGATGTAGAAGTCATCATGGTACCCATGGTTGTGGGAACTGAGGTGATGGCAGTTGTGTATCTGCTGGCTGTGGAGTAGATGCTTGAAGAAGTGAAGCTGGAGGTACTATGTGAGGTGGTCTTGGTGGTGGTGGTGGTGGTGGTTACCAAGTTTGTGGTAGGACTTTTGGCTGTTTCTGCGGTTGAGACCAAGGGAGAAGTGGGTGGAATAGAGGTGGCAGTGGATGATGTCTCTGTCATAGTGGTGGGATAGGTGATTTCAGTCGTGGAGTTTGTACCAGGGCCACTCGGAGAATTAGGATACGTGGTCTCAGATGTAGTCATAGATGAGACATTTGTAGTGGGGAGTGTGGTCACCAAGATAGATGGAGGAATTGTGTTTGTGGTGCCACTGGTGATTGCTTCTGTGCTTGGGACAGGTGTAGAAGACAGAGTCATACTGGTCAGTGATGTAAAATAATTTGTGGTTTTGAGAGGAGAGGTTGTAGTTGTCACAGAAGTCACTGTATTTGTGGAAGTGACTGATGAAGTAATGGGAGGAGAAGTCACAGCTGTTGTGAGAGATTCTGTGGACATGTCAGTTGTAGGAGTCAGTGTGGTGGTCTCAGGGAATGTGGCTGTAGAGCTGGGGAAGGTGGCCTGGCCTGTGCCGGTAGTTGCTACAGTGGTTGAAGGTGGTTCCATCGTTGTGGATGTGGTGAGTGAGGTGGTGGCAGTGGGTGACAGGGTGGATTCAGCTGTTGTGTGGAGTGTACTGGTGCTGGCTGGAGGTGAGGAAATAGTCTCTGTGTGAGTGGTCCCGGCACTGCTGGAAGACATGGAAGAGGAAAATGAATATGTACTTGGGAAGGTCGTCAGGAGGGAACCTGTCGGAGTGCTGTCAGTACCTGTGAGAGTTGGTGTCTCGCTGGGAGTGGTGACAGAGGTCATGCTGACAAGGGATGAGGTTTCTGTGTTCTGGATGCTGGGGGAGGATGGAATGACACTTGTGGACATTGCTGAGGAACTGGAATCAGTGAATGTTGATGTGAGGTCTGTTCCTGTAGTCGGGAAGCCAGTAGAGCCCACAGAAGGGTGGGTGATAGTCGTTGGTGTTGTCGAAGGGATGTCTGTAGTCAGAGAAGATGGGGTCATGGTTGTGGAAGTCACTATGGTACCTGAGGTAGGGGAAGCTGAGGAGATGGCAGTTGTGGATGTGCTGACTGTGGAGTAAATGGCTGAAGAAGTGAAGCTGCGGGTACTGTGGGAGGTGGTATCGGGGGTGGTGTTGGGGAATGTAGTCAACAAGGTGGATAGAGGGGTGGTGTTGGTGTTATGACTGGTGATCATTTCTGTGCTTGGCACAGGTGGAGAAGATAAAATGCTACTGGTGAGTGATGATAACGTATTAGTGGCTGTGGGCCAAGAGGTCGTAGTTGTCATAGAAGTCACTGTAATGGTGGGAGTGATTGAAGAACTGATGGGGGGAGGAGAAGTCATGGCTGTTGTTAGAGATTCTGTAGAAATGTCAATTGCAGGAGTCAGTGTGGCGGTCTCAGGGAATGTGACTGTAGAGCTGGGGAAGGTGGTCTGACCTGTGCCTGTAGTTGCTACAGTGGTTGAAGGTAGTTCCATCATTGAGGATGTGGTGAATGAGGTGGTGGTAGTGGGTGATGGGGTGGATTCAGCCGTTGTGTGGAGTGCACTGGTGATGGCTGGAGGTGAGGAGATACTCTCTCTGTGAGTGGTCCCAGCACTGCTGGCAGGCATGGAAGACAAAAATGAATATGTCCCTGGGAAGGTTGTCAAGAGGGACCTTGTCGGAGAGCTGTGTGTACTGGCAAAAGTTGGCCTCCCACTGGGAGTGGTGGCAGAGGTCATGCTGACAAAGGATGAGGTTTCTGTATTCTGTACAGTGGGAGATGAGGGAATGACAGTTGTCGGCCTTGCAGACATGCTGGAGACTGTATACACTGAGGTGAGGTCTGTCATCATAGGTAATGAGCTAGTGATGCCCACAGATGAAGGAGTGATGGTTGTTGGTTGTGAGGTAGGGATACCTGTACTCAGAGTAGATGGGATCATGGATGTAGAAGTCATCATGGTACCCAAGGTTTTGGGTACCGAGGTGATGGCAGTTGTGTATCTGCTGGCTGTGGAGTAGATGCTTGAAGAAGTGAAGCTGGAGGTCCTATGTGAGGTGGTCTTGGTGGTGGTGGTGGTGGTGGTGGTTACCAAGTTTGTGGTAGGACTTTTGGCTGTTTCTGCAGTTGAGACCAAGGGAGAAGTGGGTGGAATAGAGGTGGCAGTGGATGATGTCTCTGTCATAGTGGTGGGATAGGTGATTTCAGTCGTGGAGTTTGTACCAGGGCCACTCGGAGAATTAGGATAGGTGGTCTCAGATGTAGTCATAGACGAGACATTTGTAGTGGGGAGTGTGGTCACCAAGATAGATGGAGGGATTGTGTTTGTGGTGCCACTGGTGATTGCTTCTGTGCTTGGGACAGGTGTAGAAGACAGAGTCATACTGGTCAGTGATGTAAAATAATTTGTGGTTTTGAGAGGAGAGGTTGTAGTTGTCACAGAAGTCACTGTATTTGTGGAAGTGACTGATGAAGTAATGGGAGGAGAAGTCACAGCTGTTGTGAGAGATTCTGTGGACATATCAGTTGTAGGAGTCAGTGTGGTGGTCTCAGGGAATGTGGCTGTAGAGCTGGGGAAGGTGATCTGGCCTGTGCCTGTAGTTGCTGCCGTGGTTGAAGGTGGTTCCATCGTTGTGGATGTGGTGAGTGAGGTGGTGGCAGTGGGTGACAGGGTGGATTCAGCTGTTGTGTGGAGTGTACTGGTGCTGGCTGGAGGTGAGGAAATAGTCTCTGTGTGAGTGGTCCCGGCACTGCTGGAAGACATGGAAGAGGAAAATGAATATGTACTTGGGAAGGTCGTCAGGAGGGAACTTGTCGGAGTGCTGTCAGTACCTGTGAGAGTTGGTGTCTCGCTGGGAGTGGTGACAGAGGTCATGCTGACAAGGGATGAGGTTTCTGTGTTCTGGATGCTGGGGGAAGATGGAATGACACTTGTGGACATTGCTGAGGAACTGGAATCAGTGAATGTTGATGTGAGGTCTGTTTCTGTAGTCGGGAAGCCAGTAGAGCCCACAGAAGGGTGGGTGATAGTCGTTGGTGTTGTCGAAGGGATGTCTGTAGTCAGAGAAGTTGGGGTCATGGTTGTGGAAGTCACTATGGTACCTGAGGTAAGGGAAGCTGAGGAGATGGCAGTTGTGGATGTGCTGACTGTGGAGTAAATGGCTGAAGAAGTGAAGCTGAGGGTACTGTGGGAGGTGGTATCGGGGGTGGTGTTGGGGAAAGTAGTCAACAAGGTGGATAGAGGGGTGGTGTTGGTGTTATGACTGGTGATCATTTCTGTGCTTGGCACAAGTGGAGAAGATAAAATGCTACTGGTGAGTGATGACAACGTATTAGTGGTTGTGGGCCAAGAGGTCGTAGTTGTCATAGAAGTCACTATATTGGTGGGAGTGATTGAAGAACTGATGGAGGGAGGAGAAGTCATGGCTGTTGTTAGAGATTCTGTAGAAATGTCAATTGGGGGAGTCAGTGTGGTGGTCTCAGGGAATGTGGCTGTAGAGCTGGGGAAGGTGGTCTGACCTGTGCCTGTAGTTGCTCCAGTGGTTGAAGGTGGTTCCATCATTGTGGATGTGGTGAATGAGGTGGTGGTAGTGGGTGATGGGGTGGATTCAGCCGTTGTGTGGAGTGCACTGGTGATGGCTGGAGGTGAGGAGATACTCTCTGTGTGAGTGGTCCCAGCACTGCTGGCAGACATGGAAGACAAAAATGAATATGTCCCTGGGAAGGTTGTCAGCAGAGACCTTGTCGGGGTGCTGTGAGTACTGGCAAAAGTTGGCCTCCCACTGGGAGTGGTGGCAGAGGTCATGCTGACAAAGGATGAGGTTTCTGTATTCTGGAGAGTGGGAGACGAGGAAATGACAGTTGTTGGCCTTGCAGACATGCTGGAGACTGTGTACACTGAGGTGAGGTCTGTCATCATAGGTAATGAACTAGTGATGCCCACAGATGAAGGAGTGATGGTTGTTGGTTGTGAGGTAGGGATACCTGTACTCAGAGTAGATGGGATCATGGATGTAGAAGTCATCATGGTACCCAAGGTTGTGGGATCCGAGGTGATGGCAGTTGTGTATCTGCTGGCTGTGGAGTAGATGCTTGAAGAAGTGAAGCTGGAGGTACTATGTGAGGTGGTCTTGGTGGTGGTGGTGGTGGTGGTTACCAAGTTTGTGGTAGGACTTTTGGCTGTTTCTGCGGTTGAGACCAAGGGAGAAGTGGGTGGAATAGAGGTGGCAGTGGATGATGTCTCTGTCATAGTGGTGGGATAGGTGATTTCAGTCGTGGAGTTTGTACCAGGGCCACTCGGAGAATTAGGATACGTGGTCTCAGATGTAGTCATAGATGAGACATTTGTAGTGGGGAGTGTGGTCACCAAGATAGATGGAGGGATTGTGTTTGTGGTGCCACTGGTGATTGCTTCTGTGCTTGGGACAGGTGTAGAAGACAGAGTCATACTGGTCAGTGATGTAAAATAATTTGTGGTTTTGAGAGGAGAGGTTGTAGTTGTCACAGAAGTCACTGTATTTGTGGAAGTGACTGATGAAGTAATGGGAGGAGAAGTCACAGCTGTTGTGAGAGATTCTGTGGACATATCAGTTGTAGGAGTCAGTGTGGTGGTCTCAGGGAATGTGGCTGTAGAGCTGGGGAAGGTGGTCTGGCCTGTGCCTGTAGTTGCTACAGTGGTTGAAGGTGGTTCCATCGTTGTGGATGTGGTGAGTGAGGTGGTGGCAGTGGGTGACAGGGTGGATTCAGCTGTTGTGTGGAGTGTACTGGTGCTGGCTGGAGGTGAGGAAATAGTCTCTGTGTGAGTGGTCCCGGCACTGCTGGAAGACATGGAAGAGGAAAATGAATATGTACTTGGGAAGGTCGTCAGGAGGGAACTTGTCGGAGTGCTGTCAGTACCTGTGAGAGTTGGTGTCTCGCTGGGAGTGGTGACAGAGGTCATGCTGACAAGGGATGAGGTTTCTGTGTTCTGGATGCTGGGGGAAGATGGAATGACACTTGTGGACATTGCTGAGGAACTGGAATCAGTGAATGTTGATGTGAGGTCTGTTCCTGTAGTCGGGAAGCCAGTGGAGCCCACAGAAGGGTGGGTGATAGTCGTTGGTGTTGTCGAAGGGATGTCTGTAGTCAGAGAAGTTGGGGTCATGGTTGTGGAAGTCACTATGGTACCTGAGGTAAGGGAAGCTGAGGAGATGGCAGTTGTGGATGTGCTGACTGTGGAGTAAATGGCTGAAGAAGTGAAGCTAGGGGTACTGTGGGAGGTGGTATCGGGGGTGGTGGTGGGGAAAGTAGTCAACAAGGTGGATAGAAGGGTGGTGTTGGTGTTATGACTGGTGATCATTTCTGTGCTTGGGACAGGTGGAGAAGATAAAATGCTACTGGTGAGTGATGATAACTTATTAGTGGCTGTGGGCCAAGAGGTCGTAGTTGTCATATAAGTCACTGTATTGGTGGGAGTGATTGAAGAACTGATGGGCGGCGTAGAAGTCATGGCTGTTGTTAGAGATTCTGTAGAAATGTCAATTGCAGGAGTCAGTGTGGTGGTCTCAGGGAATGTGGCTGTAGAGCTCGGGAAGGTGGTCTGACCTGTGCCTGTAGTTGCTACAGTGGTTGAAGGTGGTTCCATAGTTGTGGAAGTTGTGAATGAGGTGGTGGTAGTGGGTTTCAGGGTGGATTCATCTGTTGTGTGGAGTGTACTGGTGCTGGCTGGAGGTGAGGAGATACTCTCTGTGTGAGTAGTGCCAGCACTGCTGGCAGATATGAAAGAGGAAAATGAGTATGTACTTGGGAAGGTCGTCAGGAGGGAATTTGTCGGAGCGCTCTGTGTACTTGCAAAAGTTGGTGTCCCACTGGGAGTGGTGGCAGACGTCATGCTGACAAGGGATGAGGTTTCTGTATTCTGGATGCTGGGGGAAGATGGAATAACACTTGCAGACATTGCTGAGGTACTGGAAACAGTGAATGTTGATGTGAGGTCTATTCCTGTAGTCGGGAAGCCAGTAGAGCCCACAGAAGGGTGGGTGATAATTGTTGGTGTTGTCGAAGGGATATCTGTACTCCGAGAAGATGGGGTCATGGTTGTGGAAGTCACTATGGTACCTGAGGTAGGGGGAAGTGAGGAGATGGCAGTTGTGGATGTGCTGACTGTAGAGTAGATGACTGAAGAAGAGAAGGTGGGAGTACTGTGGGAGGTGATCTCAGGGGTGGTGATTACCAAGTTTGTCATAGGAGTTGTGGCTGTTTCTGTGGTTGGGAGAGAGGAAGAGGTGGGTGGGAGAGAAGTCTCCATGGACAATGTACCTGTCATACTTGTGGAGCAGGTGATTTTGGTTGTAGAGTCTATCACAGTGCTGGTGGGAGAAGTAGGGTAGGTGGGCTCAGATGTAGGTGTAGACCTGGTGATGGTAGTGGGGAGTGTGGTCACCAAGGTAGATAGAGGAGTGGTGTTTGTGATACCGCTGGTGATTTTTTCTGTGCTCAGGACAGGTGTGGAGGATAAAATGGTACTGGTGGGTGATGACAGTGTATTAGTGGCTGTGGGCCAGGAGGTGGTCTTTGTCATAGAAGTCACTGTATCTGTGGAAGTGACTGAAGAAGTGATGTGGGAAGTGGAAGTCACTGCTGTTTTGAGAGTAGTAAATACTGGGGCTGGGGACTTGGTCGTATGGACAATTCCAGTGGGCCAGGGAATCCTTTCTGTGGTTCTAATTGTAGAGAAGACCGTAGTGTGGAAGGTTGTGTCTGTGGCTGACACAGAGGAGGAGGGTGTCACTGTCACTATGGGAGTTTCCCTTGCAGTGGTGGTAGAGGGAGATGTCACGGCTGATGTTCCTTTCTCGGTAGTGGTCATAGGGTAAGTCCTGGTGACAGTGGTCACTGGCTTCTGTGTCACGGGAGTGGGGGTGTAAGAGCTGGTGAAGGCCACCTGTGTCGTGGTCACACAGATGGAGGTGGGGTGGGAGATGGTGATTGTAAAGCTCGTTGGATACACGCACTCAGTGGTGGCCGAATAGACCAATACAGTGGGTGGAGTGGTTTCAACCCTGAAAGCAAACTTGGACATCGGGGTGGTTGAGGTGTTGGAACTGACTGGAGAGGTGAGCAGTGTTTCAGAGATGAGTGTGTCATGGGGAGAGGTAACGAGCATCATAGGTTCATTTTCCCTGTGGCCAGGAGCAGGCGAGGCGAGCTGGGGGACACCGAGTGGCCGCCCAGCCAGGTCTCTGGAGTGTGGAGAATTGCTGAGCACAGCGCGGACTGCTTCCGCCCTGGGGAAACGTATGTGAGAGATGGATGTGGCCGTAGATACAGTTCCTGCATTGGTGGCAGAGCAGAGGAATCCACTGGTAAATCCGTGGGTCATTTTGTCACATCACTCATGTAAGCTACTCACTCACACATTTTCCAGGCAGCATCACAGAGGGCAGGGCATGCCGCAGCTCACTCCTGCATCAGAGGCAGCTTGGAGCTGGGTGCTTTGTGGTGCTGGAGCCCACTGCCTGTCTGCTCCTAGGGGAGCAGTGGGGCATGGGAGCGCTCGTTCCTCACCCGGCCTTGGCCTTGCCATGGCCGGTCCTCCTGTCCTGGGATAGCCAAGCTGGGCAGAGCCTCCCTCCCCTCCCTTCCCTCCTCTGGTCACACCCAGGCCCCTCCTCCCTCTGCCCCTTCCTCTCCTCCCCCTGCTGCTGCCTGGAGTCCTCCCATCCCTTCCATTAACTTTCTGCTCCCACCACTGCTTCTCCCTGCACCCTGCTGCTGTCTGGGCTGACTCCTGCTTTCAAAGAGAAAAAGAGAGAATACAGCTAAGTCCTAGCAAGGGGCACATCACAAACCATGAGATAGAGAAAGCTGCACAAAGAGGGCCAGGCGTGGTGGCTCACGCCTCTAACCCCAGCACCTTGAAAGGCCAAGGCAGGAGACCACTTGAGGTCAGGAGTTCGAGACCACTCTGACCAACATGGTGAAACCCGTTCTCTACTAAAACAAAATACAAAAATTAGCCGGGCGTGGTGGCTTGTACCTATAGCTGAGTCAGGAGAATCGCTTGAACCCGGGAGGCAGAGGCTGCAGTGGGCTGAGATGGCGCCACTGCACTCCAGCCTGGGAGACAGAGCAAGACTCCATTAAAAAAAAAACACACAAAAAACTGCCCAGAGAACACCAAGGAGAACCAGAAGCTAAGCTCACACACGCTAATGACTTCAAAGGGCATGGAGTGAGGACCAGGCAGAGAGGCGGAGAGACAGGATGGAGAAGGAAACTTCCAGAAGGAACTACCTCAGCAGTCAGGCGTGATGAGTTCCAGAGACTTTAAGGCTTAGCAGTGAGTGTTCATCACAAAAATAGGCATATTTTTCTATAACTATTCCCTTTTGGCCGTGGGATTCATTAGTTTACAAGCATGAACCCCAGCATGTGGACTTCAACCCATTTCACAGTTGGTGACAGTTAGGATCAGAGATCCAGCTGTCAGAGGTGTCGGGGACGAGGAAGATAGGCAGCCACAGCAGATGGGAAGTGGGAAGTACCCGATCTGATACCCCTCACCTCAGGCACAGCCCATCTTGTGACTGAGAGCTGGGGTGTCACGTCACAGCCTAGCTCGTGGGTGCCAGGGAAGTGGGGTCAGGGATTATGAGAATCCCCAGGCTACAGCCCTTGGCTCCAGGATGTGGCCCTGGAGGTGACTGAGAAGAGGACTCATGGGCCTCTAGCTGGGTGGCCTGGGATCAGGGATCAGAAGCAGACACTGAAGGACAGAGAAAAGAGAAGTACAGAGGAATTGTGGGGTGTTCCTGCAGGGCAGAAGAGAGAAGCCTGGGACCCCACGCTGGGTAGTCTCAGACACACCCCTGGAAGTGAAGCAGACTTCAGGAGCTCCCTGGCCGGGCCGTGGTACCAACAGCTGTGCCCAGACACATGGGCCCTGGCCAGGGTGAGAGAGTGACGACAGAGCTGGGGAGGAGCCGCTGGGGGACAAAAGGTAGAGAGGCTGAAACCCGAGGACAGAGACCAGGGGCAGAAGTTAGAGGGCTATCAGGGAGGGAGAGGCCAGTGTGGATAGGGCACTGGATCTGGGGGCTTGAGGCGGGTGACAGAAGGAGCCAAGGCAGGAAGGGCACTGCTCTGGGAAGATCTAAATCCCACCCTCCATCCTCCGGTGGCAGATGCAGGTTGGAGCGCAGTCCCTGCAACCTGCTCAGTGCTTGGTGGAGAATGGCAGCAGGGACCCACTCTTTCCCAACCTCGGTTTTCCCTGCACCTGGAGCTCTGGGAGAAACCTCTCCTCATCGCCCCCTCCCCGCATCAGGCCGTGCCTAGGTTCTACCTGCACCCAGAGCTCCAATCGGTGCCTTCTTATCCCGCCTCCCTCGGCCTCACAGCCACCTTTCCCTCCTGTTTCCTGGAATATCGTATCAGGAGCTTCTCTCCATTCCCCTCCCAGCTCTCCTCCTTACCTGTGGCCCCTGGGGAGGCCTTGAGCATCCAGAGGAGGCAGAGGAGCCCCAGCAGCTGCATGAGCCCAGCGGGCAAAGGGCTGGGGCAGAGCAGCCTTCAGGATCAGGACAGCGGCAGGGACGTGGCCCTAGGGCATGCACTTAATGAAAGCGTCGGTTATCTGTTTTGCTGAGCGTCAGGGCTGAGCGCAGCCTCACCTTTGCACCGCCGCACCTCACCCCTCTTCCTCCCTTCTCAGTGCATCGGGACAGACCGACGTCAGCGCTGTAGGAAGCGGGACACCGGGAAAAAGACAGGACAAGTCCAGAAAGTGTCTGACGGAAAGAGCTGCTATTGGCTCAGCCCCACAGCCTACCTGGCCCACGTGGGGCTCCCTGAAAGCTTCCCTTCCTCCCCGACACTGGTGGAGGGTACCCTTGACTAGGGGCTTGGACTCTGGAGTATGGACCGACTCCTGCAGCCTCTCCTTAGTTTTCAATTCCTCCTGCTGAGGCAGTGCAACCTCGCTCTCCTTCAAACCCCTTCTGTCCCTCCGTTTGCCCCTGCTCCATCCTGCTCCCCGCAGGACCCCACAGGCCACACAACACAGTGGGAGTAATTAACACAGAATTCTGTCTGAAGTCATTTTATTATCTGAAGAGTTGGGGCTAGGTCCCAGAAAAGGAAACACGGATGACCAAAGGAAACACTCAAAAATACTAGTCCGGGCCCGGCACGGTGGCTCACGCCTGTATTCCCAGCGCTTTGCGAGGCTGAGGGGTGTGGATCACTTGAGGTCAGGAGTTCGAGACCAGCCTGGGCAACATGGCAAAACCCCATCCCTACTAATAGGCTGAGGCAGAAGAATCGCTTGAACCCAGAAGGTGGAGGTTGCAGTGAGCTGAGATCACACCACTGCACTCCAACCTGAGCAACAGAGCGAGACTCCATCTAAAAAAACAAAACTAGCTTGGACCTAGCACATTGTTTGACCTATCCAGTTTGGGCAAAGGTGTGAAGAATAAATGTTCTTACCCAGCTGGTGGGTGTGCAGGTGGCTTGGGTTGCTTTAAAAGGGTGATTTGAGGATCACTTGAGGTCAGGGGTTCAAAACCCTGTCTGTACTAAAAACACAAAAATTAGCCTGGCGTGGGGTGGCCACCCGTAATCCCACCTATTCGGGAGGCTGAGGCAGGAGAATTGCTTGAACCCTAGAGGCAGAGGCCTCTGCACTCCAGCCTGGGCAACAAAGCAAAACTTCATTTCAAAAATAAGATAAAATAAAACAAATGTTCTTATCCAACTGGTGGGTGTGTAGGTGGGCTGGGTTGCTTTAAAGGGGTAATTTGGTGGCATCTATTAAAATTTTAAATGTGTGCCTTAGGACCCAGCAATTTCACTCTCCATCTCTGTGTCCAAGAAGCCCTTCAAGGAAGCATTCACAAGGATGTTTATTGACTCTCGATTATGGCAATTCTGATGGAAATTGGAAACAACCCAAACGATTGTTTCAATCCGCAAAGAAGACGGAATAGTCACCCTACAGAACACGATGCTCAGGCCAGATTCTGTGGCTCACACCTTTAATCCCAGCACTTTGGGAGGCTGGGGCAGGAGGATTTCTTAAGCCCAGATGTTCCAGGCCAGCCTGGGCAACATGGAAAGACCCCACCTCTACAAAAAAAAAAAAAAAAAAAAAAAAATACACAAAAAATTAGCCAGGCATAGCGGTGAGCACCTGTGGTCTCAGCTACTTGGTAGGCTAAGGTGGGAGGATCACCTGAGCCCAGGAGGTCGAGGCTCCAATGAGTCATGATCGAGCCACTGCACTCCAGCCTGGGTGGCAAAGTGAAACTCTGTCTCCAAAAAAAAAAAAAAAAAAAAAAAAAAGAATATAAAATTAGATCAAGGCCAGACAGACACAGTGGCTCACATCTGTCATCCCAGCACTTTGGGAGGCCGAGGTGGGTGGATCACTTGAGGTCAGGAGTTTGAGACAAGCCGGACCAACATGGCGAAACCCCGTCTCTACTAAAAATACAAAGATTAACCAGGGATGGTAGTGTATGCCTGTAATCCCAGCTACTCAGGAGACTGAGGCAGGAGAATTGCTTGAACCCAGGGAGTGGGGGTTGTAGTAAGCCAAGATCACGCCACTGCACTCTGGCCTATAAAAAAAATTATAAAATAAAACAAAATTAGTTCAGACCAGGCACAGTAGCTCACACCTGTAATCCCAACACTTTGGGAGGTCAAGGCGGGAGGATCACTTGAGGCTAGGAGTTCAAGACCACCCTGGGCAATATAGCGAGACCTATCTCTACAAAAAAAAAAAAAGAAAAAGAAAAATAGATCTAAATAGGTCTGCCCATCCCTAAGGGAAGATGCTTTGCAGAGAGAAACTGCAGCTCTTCCTCTTCCCAGCAGGCCCAAGGGACAGGATGGCAAAGGCAGCCAGTGAACTCACTGAGGCCAGGCCTGCTAGGAGAGCTTCATGAGGGGCTGTGCCTCTCATGTCTCCTGAGGGACCTCATCTTTATTGAGAGTCACTGAAGGGACCCTAAATAGGAGGCACTGTGGACACCCACCAAGGGACACTGCCTGCGCATCGGTTGTGCAGCTGGCTGCACCAAAATCCAGGGGACACATTATATAGCCCTGGCCTCAGGGTATGTGGTCAAGTTGAGGAAGTGAGCAAAGAAATGAAAAGCATCTCTTCGTTGGTCCTCCTTCCCAACATGGCGCAGTCTATTAACATCACGGAGCTGCATCTGCCGCAACTAGAAATGCTCAAGAACCAGCTGGACCAGGAAGTGGAGTTCTTCTCCACGTTCTCTCCATTGCCCAGCTCAAAGTGGTACAGACCAAGTATGTGGAAGCCAAGGACTGTCTGAACGTGCTGAACAAGAGCAACGAGGGGAAAGAATTACATGTCCCACTGACAAGTTCTATGTATGTCCCTGGGAAGCTGCATGATGTGGAACATGTGCTCATCCATGTGGGAACTGGGTACTATGTAGAGAAGACAGCTGAGGATGCCAAGGACTTCTTCAAGAGGAAGATAGATTTTCTAACCAAGCAGATGGAGAAAATCCAACCAGCTCTTCAGGAGAAGCACGCCATGAAACAGGCTGTCATGGAAATGATGAGTCAGAAGATTCAGCAGCTCATAGCCCTGGGGGCAGCTCAGGCTACTGCTAAGGCCTGAGAGTTTTTGCAGAAATGGGGCAGAGGGACACCCTTTGGGCATGGCTTCCTGGTGCTGGGAAGAGTCTTGTGCTTAACGCCAATAAATGTGCCAGCTGGGCAAAAAAAAAAAAAAGAAATGAAAAACATAAGAGTCCAAATGAGGATGAGGTGGAGCTCAGAGCCCAACAATGACACTATTGGTGGTAACTCAGGGGAGGGGCCAACAGGGAGCAGGGCTACTCTTGGGGTCTTCCACTTCGATTTCTTAATACATTTGATCAATTTGCCCAGCATGAAGATACTCGTTTGCAAAAAGTTTTGTTGTTGTTTGTCAGAGCAGTCTCTGTGGAAAGGCTGAAGCCACGTGGTCAAGCACCACAGCCAGCCAAGACGCTGCAAACCAAGCTGGAGGTTTCGGGGGTTTCCAGTCCTTTTTTATTTTTTTATTTTTTCTAAGGATCAAGCACCATAAAATTCCATCGCTGTTCTGGAGACACAGACATAAATGGAGAATGGATCCCTGTTGTAAGTAAAGATTATCAGGCTCCTGGGGAGATGGAGCCCAGATCTACCCGCTTCTGTCCACTACCTCTCTACTACTCACACCCCCTTCTGCTCCAGTCACCAGACTCCCGATCTCAGCCTCTGCCCCACTCCAGGCCCTTGCCTGAGCCATTCCTACACCTGCAGTGCCCTTCTGCTCTTCCTCTTTCTCTCACCTGTGAAAATCCCACCTGTCCTTTAGAGTTCTACACCTTCCTCATCTCCTCCAGGAAGTCATGTGCAATCAGGAAGTGACCTCTTCCACTCCTGAAATTTTTTTTGTTTTTTTGTTTTTTTGTTTTTTTGAGATGGAGTCTTGCTCTGTCATCCAGGCTGAAGAGCAATGGAGGCATCCCGGCTCACTGCAACCTCTGTCTCTGGGTTCAAGAGATTCTCTTGCCTCAACCTCCCGAGTAGCTGGGGTTACAGGCATGTGCCACCACACCTGGCTAATTTTTTTGTGTATTTTTAGTAAAGATGGGGTTTCACCTTTTTGGCCAGGCTGGTCTCAAACTCCTGACCTCCAGTGATCCTCCCACCTTGGCCTCCCAAAGTGCTGTGATTACAGGTGTGAGCCACTGCAGCTGGCCCACTCCTGAAATTAATGGTGCTCATTACTGATACCTCTCCCATGATGCATACTTATTATCTCCTAGCTGGGAGCACAGTCATTTGAACGCCTGCCCAGAAGGGAGAGGGAAAGGTGACATCTTTGTACTCTGAGTGGGGACAGTGGCCACTTTCCCTGCAGAGCCTGGGAAGGGGCCCCGCCCCACTCAGGGAAGCAATGGACGAGCTAAGACTGCCGGAGTCTTCCGTCTGCGGTTCGAGAATGCCCTATGCCCACACTGGGGTCCAGCCTTCATGGGGAAGCTGGAGAAGATAGAAGAGAGAAGAGTGTTCTACTGGGGTTGGGAGACGTGGCTGTAATGTCAGATGCTGCTGACTGTAGGCTGCCCACACACAACTGAGACTGGGAGCTGACTCCAGAAATTAATAAGTTTCCAGCCAGAGCTCAAGACAGGAGATAGGATTGCTGGGGAGAAGGAAGGAGCAGAGCTGTGGGAAGACTATGCTGACGATGACGGTGTCGGCCCAATCGTCAGTGACACTCGCCATGGGGCCCCTTCCTAGTAACACTGAAATGGAATGCACGGGAAGTCAGTGGGGGGCACTGGTCTCCCTCCAAGATCACTTTTGTCAAGGTACCTGGGGGAAGATGTGAATCCAGAAACGTACAGGCTGAGACCAGCCCCCAAATATCAAGGATTAGGGAGGGATGTGTTGAAACTAGGGCTAGGGGCTGGGCATGGTAGCTTACGCCTGTAATTCCAGTACTTTGGGAGGCCTAACTGGGCAGATCACCTGAGGTCAGGAGTGTGAGACCAGCCTGGCCAACATAGAGAAACCCCGTCTTTGCTAAAAATACAAAAATTAGCTGAACAGGGTAACATACACGTGTAGTCCCAGCTACTAGAGAGGCTCGAGCACAAGAATCGCTTGAACCCGGGAGGTGGAGGCTACAGTGAGCTGAGATCGTGCCACTGCACTCCAGCCTGGGCAACAGAGTGAGACTGTCTCAAAAAAAAAGGAAACTAGGGCTGGGGAATAGATCAATCTTTCTCCCAGGAAGAGTAAATGAGGCGGGAGGAGGTTGGGAATGTTGGCCACTGTGTGATTATCTGAATTGCAGCTACAGTTGTCCCTGATAATATCAGCTGATGGGAGTCCAGGGACCCACAAGAGTTGTCTCTGAAGTCATGGTGGCTGGGGTAGGGGAGATCAGCTTGCTTGATGGGTAGATGACAAGCTGACACTTGGCTTTAAGAGTAAAGTTTCTCAGCTGGGCGAAGTGGCTCACGCCTCTAATCCCAGCACATTGGGAGGCCAAGGTGGGTAGATCACCTGAGGTCAGAAGTTCGAGACCAGGCTGACCAATATGGTGAATCCCATCTCTACTAAAATACAAAAATTAGCCGGGTGTTGTGGCGGGCACCTGTAAAGGAGGCTGAGGCAGGAGAATCGCTTGAACCCAGGAGGTAGAAGTTGCAGTGACCGAGATCATGCCATTGCGCTCCAACCTGAACAACAAGAGCAAAACTCCATCTCAAAAAAAAACGGGTAAAATCTCTCAAAACCAGTGAGGTTGGTGTAGCAGTCAGAAAGTGTCAGGTTATGCTGCAGTAACAAACAGTCCTCAATACTACATGGCTTACAACAGCAAAGGTTTATTTCTTGCTCATGCCGCTTGCCCATTTCAATGTCTGTGCTCTCATCCATGCCATCTTCACTCTGGGACCTGGGCTGGCCAAACCACCCCCATCTGGGACATTGCCAGTCTCATGGTGGTGGAAGGTGACAGATGGCAAAACCACCAGCTGGCTATTGAAGCTTCTTTCCAGAGATGATGTGCATCCCTTCCACCCACATTTTGTTGGTCAAAGCAAGTCACAAGGTCACCCTGGATATAAAATACTACCAGAGAGAGGCACTGCCAGTCAGACATCAAGTGTGATATCAGCAAGACAGGGAGGTATGATCCACCCAAGGGAGGGAAAGCAAATATTTTCAACAATAACACAATCTACCACAGGTGGGATCCCAGCAGGGGTATGGTTTATGCAAATCAAGATCCCATCAAGCAAGATCAGACCCCTGGTGGGGCCTTGTGTGCCACACAAAGAGATCTCCCCACTGTATTCCAGCTCAGGTGGGCGACAGAGTGAAACTCTGTCTCAAAAAATTTAAGAAATTAATAAATAAATAAACCACCTAAAAATTCCAAAGGAAAATTTAGGAGACTATATGTATAATTTGGGAGCTGAAGAGACTATTTTAATCAAAACAAGAAAGCCAAAACTGCAAAAATAAAATTACACATATCCTACTACATTAAAAAGTAACATTTTGTGGGGGAAAGTTACCAAAACAATACAAAGTAGTGGCAGAATTGTTTGCAATCTGAATGACAGACAAGAAATTAATATCCGTAATATACAAAAAGCATTTACAAATGTATATTTAAAAAACACACTGTTCAACCTGATCTTCATGGACATTATATATTTAATGCCTCTTAAGATACTTTCAGGATCACAGTATAATTTTGTTGATTTTTGGAGTCCTATAGTATGTTTACGATATTGGAATCATAGGCAAAATGTTTTTCAATAATTTTTTTCAAACTTCTGTTTTCAGCCAGGCATGGTGGCTCACACCTGTAATCCCAGGACTTTGGGAGGCCGAGGTGGGTGGATCACTTAAGTCAGGAGTTTGAGACCAACCTGGTCAATATGGTAAAACCCCCGTCTCTACTAAAAATACAAGAATTAGCCAGGATGGGGGTGCACGCCTGTAATCCCAGTTACTTGGGAGGCTAAGGCAGGAGAATCGCTTGAACCCTGGAGGCAGAAATTGCAGTGAGCCCAGATCGTGCCACTGCACTCCAGCCTGAGACACAGAGTGAGACTCCATCCCAAAAAAAAGAAAAAATCTCTTGTTTTCATGTGAAGTTTGTTCCATGTGTATTTTTCTTCAATCAGTTTCTTTCTTTCCTTCTCTTTCTGTCCTTCCTTGCTTGTTTCATGCAAACATCATGATTCCTAAAATAAAATCAAGTGCTTAATTCACACTTGCACAAAATCCCCAGAAACCTAAGATCACACAGGGACATTACAGAAAGCAGCCAGTTCTATTTTTCACGTTCTTACTGGCAGTTTCATTTATGGCCACTGCTTTAATGCAGTTTCTAAGAATTTATCACACCCTTTATGATTGAATGCAAACACCCCAGCTTGAGAAGAGAAGCAAGAGAGGCAGAGAGCAAGAGCCTGCCAGTTTCTGTTTACAATACGCTATCGCTTCTGATTCTAAGGAGGAAAAATAACCTCATAAATTTAAGCATGGAACTTACCCTCTTAGAATGCTCACATTAAGAGTTACAAATGTCAACATTTATGGATTTATGAGTTTTAAAAAAAAAACTCAAAGCTTGTGCAAACATTTCTTATACGGTCATTGTTTTCCTAGGATTGCGTAAACGGAAGTTCAAGTCAGCTTGAGGATTTTTCTAGAGGTTCAGCAAACTCATATTAAATCAGGGAAATGGGGTCTTTCCTTTCTCTGATTAATTTAATTTCTTCTGTCTCCTCTTGTCTTCTTCCTAGAGTCTGGTGCATCTGAAAGTTCTGTGAATACTAGCCTGCCCCATTCAGCAGATCTGGAGGCAACTATCGCCCTCCTATAAATACCAAGGGTGCCACTGCCCTGCTCCTTACACCAGACAGTAAACAGTCACCAAGAGCCTGATTGAAGCTTTGGGACAAAACAATGAAGCCAAAAGATGGATTTGCTGAGTAGCAGAGACCGTAAACTGCTACTCTTGGTTTATTTTTATTTTTATTTTATTTATTTATTTTTTTTGAGATAGAGTCTTACTCTGTCTCCCAGGCAGGAGTGCAGTGGTATAATCTCAGCTCACTGCAGCCTCCGCCTCCCAGGTTCAATCGATTCTCCTGCCTCAACCTCCCCAGTAGCTGAGATTATAGGTGCCCACCACAACGCCCAGCTAATTTTTGGATTTTTAGTAGAGACAGGGTTTCACCATGTTGGCCAGGCTGGTCTTGAACTCCTGACCTAAGGTGACCCATCTGCCTCGGCCTCCCAAAGTGCTGGGATTACAGGAGTGAGCCACTGCGTCCAGCTGTCTCTATGTTTTAAAAAATAAAATAATAATAAATATATTATTTTTAGGCTAGGTACAGTGGCTCACACCTGTAATCCCAGCACTTTAGGAGGCAGAGTGAGTGGATCACTTGAGGTCAGGAGTTTGAGACCAGCCTGGCCAACATGGCAAAATGCGGTCTCTACTTAAAAAAAAAAAAAAAAATTAGCCAGGTGTAGTGGCACGCACTTGGAATCCTAGCTACTTGGGAGGTTGAGGCAGGAGAATTGCTTGAACCCAGGAGGCAGAGGTTACAGTGAGCTGAGATTGCACCACTGTACTTCAGCCTGGGCAACGGAGGGAGACTCTGTCTCAAAAAATAAATAAATAAATAAATAAAATAATAAATAAATGTATTTTTGTTAAAACTGGTTTTCCACCATTGGTGATCTTAAAGTGTGTGCTTTGGCCAGGTGCAGTGGCTCACGCCTGTAATTCCAGCACTTTGGGAGGCCGAGAAGGGCGGATCACGAGGTCAGGAGATCGAGACCATCCTGGCTAACACGGTGAAACCCCGTCTCTACTAAAATACAAAAAAAATTAGCCAGGCGTGGTGGTGGGCGCCTGTAGTCCCAGCTACTTAGGAGGCTGAGGCAGGAGAATGGTGTGAACCTGGGAGGCGGAGCTTGCAGTGAGCCAAGATCGCGCCACTGCACTCCAGCCTGGGCGATACTGAGAGATTCCATCTCAAAAATAAATAAATAAATAAAAATAAACTGTGTGCTTAGAACTTTTATTTCAATGATATTATTCTTGAATTGCAAGTCCAGATATCTATAGCATGATTGATCTTAGTGAATTTATTGAGGTGTACCTTTTATTTAAAAGTAAAATTGGCTGGGTGCCGTGGCTCACGCCTGTAATCCCAGAACTTTGGGAAGCCGAGGCGGGCGGATCACAAGGTCAGGAGATCGAGACCATCCTGGCAAACATGGTGAAACTCTGTCTTTATTTAAAATGCAAAGAATTAGCATTTTTAGTAGCCTGGGCGACAGAGCAACACTGCACTCCAGCTTGGGTGACAGAGCGAGACTATGTCTAAAAACCAAAAAAAGTAAAACTGAAGACAAAATATTTACTATATGTCTAGAAAGCCTGGTTTGTAATACACAATGCTGGATCACCAAATAACTGTTATAGGTAGCATTTGTATAACATTTTTCATTCTTGGATATTGCTTTTACAATTTAGTTTTTCTTTTTTTTTTTCTTTTTTTTTTTTTTTTGAGACGGAGTCTTGCTCTGTCACCCAGGCTAGAGTGCAGTAGCGCAATCTCGTCTCACTGCAAGCTCCACCTCCCGGGTTCACGCCATTCTCCTGCCTCAGCCTCCCGAGTCCCGAGTAGCTGGGACTACAGATGCCCACCACCACGCCCAGCTAATTTTTTTGTATTTTAGTACAGACAGGGTTTCACTGTGTTAGCCAGGATGGTCTCGATCTCCTGACCTTGTGATCCGCCCACCTCAGCCTCCCAAAGTGCTGGGATTACAGGCTTGAGCCACCGCGACCAGCCTAGTTCTACTTTCATGATATGAGTCAATGCCATATTTTAAAAGATATTACCAGGTCCTGTACAATTTTTGTATTTTATACTACAGGGAATTTAGTTTAATGAGCTTAAAATAAAACATTGTTGATTGGATTATTAAAAGCAAATCACTAAAACATCCTCTATGTAAGACTCTCCCCTGGGCACAGTGACTCACACCTGTAATCCCAGCACATTATGACACTGAGGCGGGTGAATCTCTTGAGCCTAGGAGTTCGAGACCAACCTGGGCAACATGGCAAAACCCCAGTCTCTACAAAAAATGCAAAAATTAGCTGGGCATGGTGGTGCACACCTGTAATCCCAACTACCTGGGAGGCTAAGGCTACAGGATCACTTGAGCCCAGGAGGTCAAGGCTGCAATGAGATATGATCACACTACTTGCACTCCAGTCTGGGCCACAGAATCTCTATTAATCATACCACAGTCTGGATATATACCCAAAGGATTATAAGTCATGCTACTATAAAGACACATGCACACGTATGTTTATTGCAGCACTATTCACAATAGCAAAGACTTGGAACCAACCCAAATGTCCATCAATGATAGACTGGATTAAGAAAATGCGGCACATGGCCAGGCGCGGTGGCTCAAGCCTGTAATCCCAGCACTTTGGGAGGCCGAGACGGGTGGATCACGAGGTCAGGAGATCAAGACCATCCTGGCTAACACGGTGAAACCCCGTCTCTACTAAAAATACAAACAATTAGCCAGGCGAGGTGGCGGCGCCTGTAGTCCCAGCTACTCGGGAGGCTGAGGCAGGAGAATGGCGTGAACCTGGGAGGCGGAGCTTGCAGTGAGCTGAGATCTGGCCACTGCATTCCAGCCTGGGCGACAGAGCAAGACTCCGTCTCAAAAAAAAAAAAGAAAAAGAAAAAGAAAATGTGGCACATATACACCATGGAATACTATACAGCCATAAAAAAGGATGAGTTCATGTCCTTTGCAGGGACTTGGACAAAGCTGGAAACCATCATTCTTAGCAAACTATCACAAGGACAGAAAACCAAACACCACATGTTCCCACTCATAGATGGGAATTGAACAATGAGAACACTTGGACACAGGGCAGGGAACATCACACACCAGGCCCTGTTGAGGGGTGGCGGGCTGGGAGAGGGATGGCATTAGGAGAAATACCTAATGTAAATGATGAGTTGATGGGTACAGCAAACCAACATGGCACATGTATACCTATGTAACAAACCTTCATATTGTGCACATGTACCCTAGAACTTAAAGTATAACAAAAAAAAAAAAAAAAAATCATACCACGGTCTTTCCTATAGAAAGATCTAAGCTCACTAATATGACTGAATTGCTTCTCTGTTGAATTCTAGCAAACATTTAAGGAAGAAATTATACCAACCATACACAAACTCTTCCAGAAAATAGAAGGAACGCTTCCCAGCTTTATTTATGAGCCCAGCATTATTCTGATACCAAACCCAGGCAAATACATTACAAGAAAACTAGACCAATATCCCTAACGAATATAGACACAAAAATCCTCAAGGAAATATTATGAAATAAAACACAGCAATACATAAAAATAATACATCATGACCAAGTGGGGTTAATCCCAGGATACAAAGCTGGTTAAACATTTGAAAATGAATCGATGTAATTTCTTATGTCAACAGACTAAAGATGAGAAACCACATGATCATTTCCATAGATGCAGGAAAAGCGTTTGACAAAATCTGGCGTCCGTTACTGATAAAAGCTCTTTGCACATTAGTAAATAGAAGGAACTTCCTCAACCTATTAAAGGACAGCTACAGAAAAGGAAAAAAAAATCAGCAAAGTATCTTAGTCTGTTCAGGCTGCTGTAACAAAGTACTATAAACTGGGTAGTTTATAAACAACAGACACTTATTCTCATAGTTGTAGAGGCTGGGAGGTCCAAGATCAAAGCAGATTTGGTGTCTAGTGAGATCCTGCTTTCTGGCTTATAGACAGTTCCTTCTTTCTGTGTCTTCACATGGCAGAAGGACAAGGGCCTTTTTAGGTCTCCGTTTTGTTTTTTTTGGTTTTTTTCTGAGATGGAGTCTCACTCTGTCACCCAGGCAGGCTTGGGCTCACTGTGACCTCTTCCTCCCAGGTTCAACAATTCTCTTGCCTCAGCCTCCCAAGTAGCTGGGACTACAATCGTGTGCCACCATGCCCTGCTAATTTTTGTACTTTTAGTAGAGATGTATTTCACCATGTTTGGCCAGGCTGGTCTCGAATTCCTGACCTCAAGTGATCCACCTGCCTCAGCCTCCCAAAGTGCTGGAATTATGGTATGACCTTGCCTGGCCTCTGAGTCTCTTTCATAAGGGCACTAATCCCATTCATGAGGGCTCCACCACCATGGCCTAATCACCTCCTGATATGGTTTGCATCTGTGTCCCCACCCAGATCTCATGTTAAAATGTAATCCCCAATGCTGGAGGTGGGGCCTGGTGGGAGGTGATTGGATCATGGAGGTGAATCCTTCATAAATGGTTTAATACCATCCCCTTGGTGCTATTCTTGTGGTAGAGTTCTCATGAGCTCTGGTTGTTTAAAAGTGTGTGGCACCTCCCTGCTCTCTCTCTTCCTCTTGCTCCAGCCATGTGAAGACACTTGCTCAGGCTTTGCCTTCTGCCATGAGTAAAAGCTCCCTGAGGCCTCCCCAGCTATGCATGACCCTAAGACAATTAAACATATATATGACCAAGTCTCAGTTCTTTCTTTCTTTCTTTCTTTCTTTCTTTTTTTCTTTTTTGAGACAGTCTTGCTTTGTCGCCCAGGCTGGAGTGCAGTGGCACGATCTCGGCTTACTGCAACCTCCACCTCCCAGGTTCAAGTGATTCTCCTGCCTCAGCCTCCCAAGAAGCTGGGATTACAGGTGCATGCCACCACCCCCAACTAATTTTTGTATTTTTAGAAGAGAGGGGTTTCAACACGTTTGCCAGGCTGGTCTCGAACTTCTGGCCTCAAGTGATTCACCCACCTCAGACTCCCAAAGTGTCAGTTGTTTCTTTATAACAATGTGAAAACAGACTAATACACCTCCCAAAGGTCCCACCTCCTGATACCATCACCTTAGGGGTTAAGATGGCAACATATATGGATTTGGGGGAGACATGAACATTCAGACCATGGCACTAAGTACATCTGTAAAGCTAAGGTCATTAATAGGTATTTGTTTGTTTGTTTGTTTTGAGATGGAGTCTCGCTCTGTCACAAGCCTGGAGTGCAGTGGCACAATCTTGGCTCACTGCAACCTCTGCCTCCCAGGTTCAAGTGATTCTCCTGCCTCAGCCTCCCGAGTAGCTGGGATTACAGGTGCGTACCACCATGCCCAGCTCATTTTGGTATTTTTAGTAGAGACAGGGTTTCACCATGTTGTCCAGGATGGTCTCAATCTCCTCACCTGGTGATCCGCCCACCTCAGCCTCCCAAAGTGATAGGATTACAGGTGTGCGCCACCACACCCGGCCAGTTATTAATAGGTTTTGGAGGGCAATTCTTTGTTACATCAAGACTAATCTTTCAGCCAGGCATGGTGGCTCACACCTGTAATCCTAACACTTTGGGAGATGGGAGGATCACTTGAGCCTGGGAGTTCGAGACCAGCCTGGGCAACATAGTGAGACCCTGTCTTTTTTTTTTTTTTTTTTTTTTTTTTTTGAGATGGAGTCTCGCTCTGTCTCCCGGGCTGGAGTGCAGTGGCCGGATCTCAGCTCACTGCAAGCTCCGCCTCCCGGGTTCACGCCATTCTCCTGCCTCAGCCTCCCGAGTAGCTGGGACTACAGGCGCCCGCCACCTCGCCCGGCTAGTTTTTTGTATTTTTTTAGTAGAGACGGGGTTTCACCGTGTTAGCCAGGATGGTCTCGATCTCCTGACCTCGTGATCCACCCGTCTCGGCCTCCCAACGTGCTGGGATTACAGGCTTGAGCCACCGCGCCCGGCCGACCCTGTCTTAAAAAAAGAAAATCACTGTGATTAAACGCAGCAGTGCAGAATTGCTTTTGGTTTACTATTTTGACAAGAGCCATCCATTTGTCTTGTCCTAACATTTCTTATTCTACAGGTCAGGAAGTCAGTGTGGGAATTCTGCAAGGTGGTGAGAATATTAATCTCAATTTTACAGTAAGTATTAGGAAAGTGACCATGGGAAGTTTATGGGCACAGGGGCCTATCATGAGGCAAAGTCAGGGTATAACTACATTTATCAGGGCTTTTGTTAAAAAGTCAAAAAAGTCGGGCACAGTGACTCACACCCGTAATCCCAGCACTTTGGGAGGCTGAGGCTGCCACATCACTTGAGGTCAGGAGTTTGAGACCAGCCTGGCCCCTGTCTCTACTAAAAATACCAAAAAAATTAGCCAGGCATGGTGGCACGCACCTGTAATCCTGGCTACCTAGAAGGCTGAAGTAGGAGAATCACTTGAACCTGGGAAGCAGAGGTTGCAGTGAGCTGAGATGGCACCACTGCACTCCAGCCTGGGCGACAGAGTGCGACTCTGCCTCATTAAAAAAAAAAAAAAAAAAGTCAAAACAAAGACCAGGTATAGTGGCTCATGCCTGAAATCTCAGCACTTTGGGAGGCAGAGGCTGGAGGATCACTTGAGGCCAGAAGTTGGAGACTGGCCTAGGCAACATAGCGAGACCTCATCTCTACAATAATAATAATAATAATAATTATTATTATTATTATTATTATCTGTGTGTGTTGGGGTGTGGTGCGTGCCTGTAGTCACAGTTACCAAGGAAGCTGAGGAAGGAGGATTGCTTTAGCCCAGGAGTCTGAGGCTGCAGTAAGCCATGATCATGCCACTGCACTCCAGCCTGGGTGGCAGAGCAAGACTTTCTCTATATATTTTTAATAAAATAAAATAAACAGATGGCAGCAAGGCTGTGGAGAAAAGGAAACACTCATTCACTGTTGGTCAGAATGTAAATTGTTCAGCCATTACGAAGAGCAGTTCTGATATTTCTCAAAGAACTAAGAGTCAAAGCACCATCCAACCCAGCAACCCCACTACTGGGTAACTACCCCCTAAAAAATAAATTGCTCTACCAAAAGGACACCTGCATCCATGGCACAGCAGTATTCACAATAGCAAAGACATGGAATCAACCTAGATGCCCATCTATGGTGAAAAATATGGTATATATACACCTTGGAATACTACACAGCCATAAAAAAGAACAAAATCATGTCCACTGAAGCAACGGGATACAGCTGCAAACCACTATTCTGAGCTAACTAACACAGAAACACAAAACCAAATAGCACATATTCTCATTTATAAGAAGGAGCTAAATATTGGGCGCACATAGACATAAAGATGAAAACAATAGACAAGGGACTATTAGAGGTAGAAGAGAGGGAGCAGGGCAAGGGCTGAAAAATGATCTATTGGATACTATGCTCACTACCTGGGCGACATATTCATTCATACCCCAAAACTCAGCATCAGAGCGTATACCTTTGTAACAAACCTGTACTTGCATCCCCTTTTTCTAATATATTAATAAAAGTTGACTGGCCAGGTGCAGTGGCTCACGCCTGTAATCCCAGCACTTTGGGAGGCTGAGGCAGGCGGAGGTCGGTAGTTCGAGACCAGCCTGGCCACCGTGGAGAAACCCTGTCTCTACTAAAAATACAAAAATTAGCCTGGTGTGGTGGCAGGCACCTGTAATCCCAGCTACTCAGGAGGCTGAGGCAGGAGAATCACTTGAACCGGGGAGATGGAGGTTGCAGTAAGCCCAGATAGTGCCACTGCACTTTAGCCTGGGTGACAGAGTGAGACCCTGTCTTGAAAGAAAGAAAGAAAGAAAGAGAGAGAGAGAGAGAGAGAGAGAGAGAGAGAGAGAGAGAGAGGGGAAGAGAGGAAGAGAGGAAGAGAGGAAGAGAGGAAGAGAGAAGAAGGAAGGAAGGAAGGAAGGAAGGAAGGAAGGAAGGAAGGAAGGAAGGAAGGAAGGAAGGAAGGAAGGAAGGAAGGAAGGAAATTTGTTCTTCAGTTGCATTATCCATATTTTAAGAGTACAGTGCCACATATGGCTGCTATCTGCCATATTGGATCACTAGAGATAGAACATTGTCTTCATCAGAAAAGGGTCTATGGCCAGAGCTGGGTTATAGCATGTCACACACATTATAACACCTTCTTTGGCTTTCTAGTAAACAACTTCTGAAGTTTACAAGCACCTCTCAGCCTGTTACAGTAACAGTCTACAAACAAATTAAAAATTGTGAAGCCAGGGCTGTCCAGACCAGCAGTCCCCAACTTTTTTGGCACCAGGGACCGGTTTCATGGAAGACAATTGTTCCACGGACCAGGTGGGTCAGGGGGGATGGTTTTGGGATGGTTCAAGCACATTACATTCATTGTGCACTTTATTTCTATTATTATTAATATTTTTTGAGATGGAGTCTCACTCTGTCACCCAGGCTAGAGTGCAGTGGCACAATCTCAGCTCACTGCAACCTCCATCTCCCGGGTTCAAGCGATTCTCCTGCCTCAACCTCCCAAGTAACTGCGATTGTAGGCACCCACCACCATCCCCAGCTAATTTTTGTATTTTTTGTAGAGACAGTGTTTTTTGTTTTTTGTTTTTTGTTTTTAGACAGAGTCTCGCTCTGTCACCCAGGCTGGAGTGCAGTGGCCAAATCTCAGCTCACTGTAAGCTCCACCTCCCAGGTTTATGCCATTCTCCTGCCTCAGCCCCCTGAATAGCTGGGACTACAGGTGCCCACCACCGCGCCTGGCTAGTTTTTTTGCATTTTTTAGTAGAGACGGGGTTTCACCATGTTAGCCAGAATGGTCTTGATCTCCTGACCTCATGATCCGCCTGTCTCAGCCTCCCAAAGTGCTGGGATTACAGGCTTGAGCCACCGCACCCAGCCGTAGAGACAGTGTTTCACCATGTTGGCCAGGGTAGTCTCGAACTCCTGACCTCAGGTGATCTGCCCACCTCCACCTCCCAAAGTGCTGGGATTACAGATGTGAGCCACCGCATCCAGCCTATTTCTATTATTATGTTGTAATATATAATGAAATAATTATACAACTCACCATAATGTGGAATCAGTGGGAGCCCTGAGTTTGTTTTCCTGTAATTAGATGGTCACAACAGGTGGGTGATGAGAGACAGTGACAGATCATCAGGCATTAGATTTTCATAAGGAGCACACAACCTAGATCACTCATGCACAGTTCACAATAGAGTTGGTACTCCTATGAGAACCTAATGCCACAGCTGATCTGACAGGAGGCAGAACTCAGGCAGTAATAATAGTGTTGAGGAGCCGCTGTAAATATAGATGAAGCTTCGCTCGCTCACCCACCATTCACCTCCTGCTGTGCAAGCTGGTTCCTAACAGACCACAGACCTGGCCTCCTGAATATTCCTCCATTCTGAGAGAACAAATAGCTTCTCAATAGCAACCCAAAGTGATCATTTCACCAATGCTGACAACCTAGACTCAAGGGAAACATGCTAGACACCCCCATATTTCTCATGTAAAATTCTATTATTGTCAAGTTTTAAACAACCTATTTCTTTTTTTTCTGAGATGGAGTTTTGCTGTGTCTCCCAGGCTGGCATGCAGTGGTGCGACCTCAGCTCTCTGCAACATCCACCTCCTAGGTTCAAGTGATTTCCCCGCTTCAGCCTCCCGAGTAGGTGGGAATACAGGCATGTGCCACCATGCCCAGCAAATTTTTGTGTTCTTAGTAGAGACAGTGTTTTGCCATGTTGGCCAGGTTGGTCTCAAACTCCTGACCTCAAGTGATCCACGTGCCTCAGCCTCCCAAAGCGCTGGTATTACAGGGGTGAGCCATCATACCTGGCAACCTATTTCTTTGGACTCCAAATTTGCTGATTTAATTTCTAGAAACTGAGAAATTTCTAGAAACTGAAAAACCTGCATGAGGTCGCAGGACTGCACGTGTTTCCATTGGCAGTTCTAGTGCAAAAAATAGAATAGTAAAATAAAATAAAATAAACAAGCAAACAAAAACAACTCAGATTGTGAAAATGCAGACAGAGAGGGGGTACAGTATTCTAAACTAAAGCATCGTTTGAGAGAAACTTTCTAGATAATGTTGAAGATTGGACAATTCCTAGGTGCCATCCTGTTTGAATCTAATCATCATGAAATTGCCTTTGGAGATTGTCTGTAAAAAGAAACCCTGTTACTTTGTTTTTTTTTTCTTTTTGTGAGACAGAGTCTCACTCTGTCACCCAGGCTGGACTGCAGTGGTGTCATCTTGGCTCACTGCAACCTCAGTCTCCCAGGTTCAAGCCATTCTCCTGCCTCAGCCTCCTGAGTAGCTGGGATTACAGGCCCACGCCACCATGCTGAACTAATTTTTGTAATTTTAGTAGAGGTGGGGTTTCACCATGTTGGTCAGGCTGGTCTAGAACTCCCAAGGTTTCACCATGTTGGCCAGGTTAGTCTCGTACTTCTGACCTCAAATGATACACCAGCCTCAGCCTCTCAAAGTGCTGGGATTACAGGAGAGAGCCACCCAGCCAGGAAATTCTGTTTTGACAGCAAAGTTAATGGGGTTCTGTGGACTGGCTCCTGATGGCCGGAGCCGAATAGCAGCAGGGCTGTGAACACCTCAGCAGTGGCTTTCATAGGCGAGTCAGCCCATCTGATGGACTGGGCAGGGCTTCCTGGATGGGTGGGGTTTCTTGGATGGGTGGGATTTCTTGGATGGGTGTGGCTTGCTGGTGGGTGGGGCTTCTTGGGTGGGCAGGGCTTCTTGAGTAGGTGTGGCTTCCTGGGTTCGGCGGGGCTTTGTGTAGGCGGGGTCTCACCGCAGGGCCAGTTCCCTAGGTTGGGGGAGGTAGAAAGACTCCTAGCAGGGGCCGGGCGCGGTGGCTCAAGCCTGTAATCCCAGCACTTTGGGAGGCCGAGACGGGCGGATCACGAGGTCAGGAGATCGAGACCATCCTGGCTAACACGGTGAAACCCCGTCTCTACTAAAAAATACAAAAAAACTAGCCGGGCGAGATGGCGGACGCCTGTAGTCCCAGCTACTCGGGAGGCTGAGGCAGGACAATGGAGTAAACCCGGGAGGCAGAGCTTGCAGTGAGCTGAGATCCGGCCACTGCACTCCAGCCTGGGTGACAGAGCGAGACTCCGTCTCAAAAAAAAAAAAAAAGAAAGACTCCTAGCAGGGGCAGCTGGTACAGAAGCAGATGGTTGGGGGGGGAAAGGAGTGGGGAAGGGACAGTTAATCTGGTAACTAAGAGCCTCCGGTCACAGTAAATCCAGAATTGGACCGCAGACACTATATTTGCTGCAAGGAGGGAGGATGGTACCAGAAGACACTGGAGTTGGGAGGACCAACCCCCAGGACCCTAACCCACTGTGCCCAGGTGGGAAACTGGTAACCTGGCCAAGGAGAGTGGTTTGGTGATCCTAATGAAACCGCCTTTGCGAAAATTATGACAGAGGCCGGGCGCAGTGGCTCACACCTGTAATCCCAGCACTTTGGGAGGCCAAGGTAGGTGGAGTGTTTGAGGTCAGGTGCTCGAGACCAGCCTGGCCAACATGGCAAACCCGTCTCTACTAAAACTTAGCTGGACATGGTGGCAGGCGCCTGTAATCCCAACTACTCAGGAGGCTGAGGCAGGAGAATCACTCGAATCTGTGAGGTGAAGGTTGCAGTGATCTGAGATTGCCCCACTGTACTCCAGCCTGGGTAACAGAGTAGGACTCTGTCTTAAAAAAGAAAAAAAAGAAGTTATGACAGTGAGTAAAACCTGACATAGGAAAATTATGGCAGTAAAGTAATCTAGCCGACTTCATCTTGCTTCTAGCCTCTAAACTGTCCTTGTTCATTCCCAGGCATAGGCTAGATTAACTTGGGGAGGAATTTAGTTTATGGTTTAACCTTAAAGCAAGGATGATAATAGCCCTTCCCAAAACTACCCCCTCTTTGTTCTGGGACCAAACTGCCTTTGTAAAACTAATGACAAGTCACAAGATTAGGATTATGGGGGTGTCTGAACTCTGCTAAAATGAAGCTAAAAGTTCAGTCATTGAGCTGGGTGTGGTGGCTCACACCTGTAATCCCAGCACTTTGGGAGGCCGAGGGGGGCGGATCACAAGGTCAGGAGTTTGAGACCAGCCTGGCCAACATAATGAAACCCCATCTCTACTAAAAATACAAAAAAATTAACCAGGCTTGGTGGCGCACGCCTGTAATCCCAGCTACTCAGGAGGCTGAGGCAGGAGAAACACTTGAATTTGGGAGGTAGAGGCTGCAAATTCAAGTGATTCTCCTGCCTCAGCCTCCCAAGTAGCTGGGATTACAGGCGTGCACCACCATGCCTGGCTAATTTTTGTACTTTTAGTAGAGACGGGGTTTCACATGTTGGTCAGGCTGGCATCGAACTTCTGACCTCGTGATTCACCCGCCTCGGCCTCCCCAAGTGCTGGAATTACAGGCGTGAGCCACTGCGCCTGGCCTCTTGCAAGTATTCTTACTAGGTATAGAATTCTAAGTTGACAGGTTTTTTTTTTTCAGCATATGAATAAGATTCCATTGTCTTCTGGCTTCAAGGTTGCTGCACAGAAGACTGAGCTTGATCTGTCAGGCCTTTAATTTCTTTTTCTCTTGTTGCTTCAAGACTTCCTGTTTCGTTAATATTCTAAAGCTTCACCAGGATGTTTCTGGGCATAGATTTCTTTGTATTTACCATGCTTGGGATTCCTTGGCTTCTCAAAGCTGGTAAGGTCTCTTCTCAATCTGGGAAACTTGCCAGCCATTATCTCTTTACATATTTTCTCTTCCCCCATTACCTCTTTTCTCCAGGAACTGCAATTAAAAAGAGGTTAACCCTTCCCTTTCTATTCTCCATGTGTTTTTAACTACTCTTCCATATTTTCTGTCTCATAGCTGCTCATGAAGCATGTGGTGAGTTTCTTCTGTTCTCTCAGTTTACAGATTCTCTCTTCAGCTCTGTCTGATCTGATCTGCCACTAAAACCTCCTAATAAGTTTTTTTTTTGTTTTTTTTTTTTTGAGACAGAGTCTTGCTCTGTGGCCCAGGTTGGAGTGCAGTGGCACAATCTCGGCTCACTGCAACCTCCGCCTCCTGGGTTCACACCATTCTCCTGCCTCAGCCTCCCGAGTAGCTGGGACTACAGGTGCCTGCCACCACACCCAGCTAATTTTCCTTTGTACTTTTTTAGTAGAGACGGGGTTTCACTGTGTCAGCTGGGATGGTCTCAATCTCCTGACCTTATGCTAATAAGTTTTTTATTTTTATTTTTTTATTTTTTTATTTTTTTTATTTTTTGAGACGGAGTCTCGCTCTGTCGCCCAGGCTGGAGTGCAGTGGCCGGATCTCAGCTCACTGCAAGCTCCGCCTCCCGGGTTTATGCCATTCTCCTGCCTCAGCCTCCCGAGTAGCTGGGACTACAGGCGCCTGCCACCTCACCCGGCTAGTTTTTTTTTTTTTGTATTTTTTTAGTAGAGACAGGGTTTCACTGTGTTAGCCAGGATGGTCTCGATCTCCTGACCTCGTGATCCGCCCGTCTCAGCCTCCCAAAGTGCTGGGATTACAGGCTTGAGCCACCGCGCCCGGCCATAAGTTTTTTAATAAACAAATCTACATTTTAACAAGTTCCTGGATACACACACGTATTTATTACTGAAAATGGAAATAACATATCAAAATATCCTCCTCTCGCTGTTCAAGTTTGTTGGGGTTCTTTTGTTTGTTTTTTGAGACTGAATCTCATTCTTTTGCCCAGGCTGGAGTGCAGTGGTGCCATCTCAGCTCACTGCAACCTCCACCTCCCAGGTTTAAGCAGTTGTCCTGCCTCAGCCTCCTGAGTAGCTGCGATTACAGGCATGAACCACCATGCCTGGCCAATTTTTGTATTTTTAGTAGAGACTAAAAATAGTTTCATCATATTGGCCAGGCTGGTCTCAAACTCCTGACCTCAAGTGATCCGCCTGTCTTGGCCTCCGAAAGTGCTAAGATTGCAGGCATGAGCCGCTGCACCCAGCCTCACTATTCAAGTTTTTTTAAAGGTAAAGACACATCTAGCTGCATGTACCCTTCTCTAATGTTATGCTTTATCCAAACTACCCAATGTAAACTCATTTTATATATTCCTTCCACATAAATTTCTTTACTTCAAGTGTTTAATGTTAGGTCTGCTCTCATCTCATTGACTTCAGGATTCTAAACCATACATGTATCCATGAGAACTTGTACTACCTGGAGCCAAATCAAAAACTAAAACTGAGATATACCAAAGCATCAAATTACAAAGAGGGACAAAGGGAAAAAAAAAAAAAAAAAAAAAAAAAAAAAACTTAGGTCATCAAAATCATATTTTGAGTTATTAAAAATTATTGGATTTTGGCTGGGCGCAGTGGCTCACGCCTGTAATCCCAGCACTTTGGGAAGCCGAAGTGAGCAGATCCTGAGGTCGGGAGTTTGAAACTAGCCTGGGTAACATGGTGAAACCCCATCTCTACTAAAAATACAAAATTAGCCAGGTGTGGTGGCGTGCGCCTGTTAATCCCAGCTACTCAGGAGGCTGAGGCAGAAGAATCGCTTGAACCTGGGAAGCAGAGCTTTCAGTGAGCCGGGATTGTACCACTGCACTCCAGCCTGGGTGACAGAGTGAGACTCGTCTCCAAACAATAGCAATAAAAATAAAAATTATTGGATTTTTGCTTTCACTTAGAGTAAAAAAGCCACAAGAGGCTGGACATGGTGACTCACACCTGTAATCCCAGCATTTTGAGAAGCCAAGGCAGGAGGATCGTTTGAGGCCAGGAGCTCAAGACCAGCCTGGGCAACCTAGCAAAGCCCCCATCTCTACAAAAAGTGCAATAAAATTAATAAATAAAATAAATCCACAAGAGACTATCACTCCTACCATAAAAAGAAGAAAAAGCGGCCGGGCACGGTGGCTCAAGCCTGTAATCCCAGCACTTTGGGAGGCCGAGACGGGCGGATCACGAGGTCAGGAGATCAAGACCATCCTGGCTAACACGGTGAAACCCTGTCTCTACTAAAAAATACAAAAAACTAGCCGGGAGAGGTGGCGGGTGCCTGTAGTCCCAACTACTCGGGAGGCTGAGGCAGGAGAATGGCGTGAACCCGGGAGGCGGAGCTTGCAGTGAGCTGAGATCCGGCCACTGCACTCCAGCCCCGGTGACAGAGCGAGACTCCATCTCAAAAAAAAAAAAAAAAAAGAAGAAGAAAAAGCTGGGTAATCTATAAATTTTGGCATTTCTTGAGCCCATCAGAAATCTAGGCTTCAAGGAAACCAGGTGAACTGAGGTCCAAAGAGTGACTGTGCCTCTCAGGAGAGCCAGGACACATGAAAAGTTCCACCTTTGTCAGAGCACAGGAGGAAGAAGTGGCCACCAAAAAAGCAGGTGACAGGAAAACAACATTTTAATGAATTCTTAGAGGCCAGAAGTGGGCCAGCATGACAACTTAGAATCCCCCTGGGTACATCAGGATCTAGCAGACCCCAAGTTCACTTGCAATCTCTTTTCCACCTCTTGGTGTTCATGAGAAAGACTGGAGGTACAAGAGACAGGAAAGAGGCTCCCTCAGTGGTTCACGGGCATGAACGCCCTCCTACCTCCTAGAACCTTGTCTCACAAGAAGCAGAAGGACTTAAGCCTCAGGGGAAGGGGCAGGAATCCTTCCCATCCCCAGGGGACAGGGAAGGGTTCACTCCTGGTAGAAGTAAGGGCATAAGTAAGACCATCTAGTTCTGGGGGAGGGATAGGAACCAGCCCCTCATTACATGGTGAGGGAGTGTTGAAGCAAAATCTGCTCCCTTGGGAGGGGCAGGAACTACCCCTTGCTAAATCATAAGCTTTGCACCTGTAAACCAAAAATAAAATTCTAAGCCCCCCAACCTACTAAACGGATCCCTTCTCGCCAAGGGCATTCCAAAGTAAACCTGCAAAACTAGTTCAGGCCATGATGGGAAGGAGGGTTGGACATGCCTCATTCTGCCCTCATCTTTTCGGAATTCAGGCACAACTGACCAGCTTTCACATCAACACAGAGATCTGAAGACTGACAAAACAGACTCTTTGTAGCAATAAGATACCAAATTCCAACCTGACTGAAGTATAGCATCACATGACAGAGCAGGTCCTGAAAGAAATAGACGTATTTTAGCCCAAAATAAATTTTTCTTTGACATATTTTGGAACAGCCCTGCAAAGCTGCCTCTTGTCGGGTAAAGTCTACACTCTGTAGAGAGTGCCCTTCCCTTTCCAGGTCTTCTCCTGATTCAGGAGAGATTTAACCAACAGTCTGGCACCTTTCTAAGTCTGACGAGAAACATTTACCATCTATTCTCTCGGAAGCCTTCTTCTCTCTGAAGTTAACCAAGATTGTGCCACTGCACTCTAGCCTGGGCAACAGAGTGAGACTCTGTCCAAAAAAAAAAAAAAAAAAGTGGTCTCCACAACCCCTGATCTTTTTTAAAACTGTTTATTTTATGTACAAAGAGCTATCATGGTTTTATCATGGTTTTTTTTTTTTTTTTTTTTTTTTTTTTTAAGACGGAGTCTTGCTCTGTTGCCAGGCTGGAGTGCAGTGGTGTGATCTCGGCTCACTGCAACCTCTGCCTCCCGGGTTCAAGCGATTCTCCTGCCTCAGCCTCCTGAGTAGCTGGGATTACAGGCATGTGCCACCACGCCCAGCTAATTTTTGTATTTTTAGTAGAGATGAGGTTTCACCATGTTGGCCGAATTAGTCTCAATCTCCTGACCTCGTGATCTGCCCACCTCGGCCTCCCAAAGTGCTGGGATTTCAGGCGTGAGCCACCGCGCCCGGCCGCTATCATGGTTTTTCACTGGGTAGATATCTTGGATAATCCTTTCAAGGAAGATCAATTAGTGCAACTTAATGAAACCGATATCTTTCCTGTACTGACAGAAATACTGGCGGCACATATTGAGGACATATTTCCCGATCAGACCATGCCAGTTTGGGCAGATATGGCAAGAACGAGAACCCTGGCCAAATATTCACTGGTGGCTCTAGTACAGCTGCTGGTGACCCATCTTGCTCTCAGCAGTGCAACCAGGTAAAAGGTCATAACCTCTTATCTTTAAATCAGACATGCCTTTCTGTTGATTCCAGGTCTTTAGATCATAATTTTACTCTTTCAACCAATTTCCAGTCAGAAAATCTTGGAATTCACCTATGATCTGGAAGTCCCCCGCCCTACACCCCAAATTGTTCCACCTTTCCTGACTGAACCAATGTACACCTTACGTGTATTGATTGACGTTTGCCTGTAACTTCCGTCCCTCTAAAACGTATAAAATTGGCCGCAGGGGTTCACGCCTGTAATTCCAGCACTTTTGGAGGCCGAGGCGGGTGGATCACTTGAGGTCAGGAGTTTGAAACCAACCTGGCCAACACGGTGAAACCTCGTCTCTACTAAAAATACAAAACTTAATGGGCATGGTGGCGAGCACCTGTAATCCCAGCTACTCAGGAGACTAAGACAGGAGAATCACTTGAGCCCAGGAGGCATAGGTTGCAGTGAGCTGAGATTGTGCCACTGCACTCCAGCCTGGGCAACAGAGCAAGACTCCCTCTCGGAAAAAAAAAAAAATCGCCGGGGTGGTGGCTCACGCCTGTAATCCCAGCACTTTGGGAGGCCAAAGCAGGAGGATCACTTGAGGCCAAGAGTTCGAGACCAGCCTAGTCAACATGGTGAAACTTCGTCTCTAATAAAAATACAAAAATTAGCCAGACATGGTAGCACACACCTGTAATCCCAGCTATGTGGGTGGCTGAGGCACAAGAATTGCTTGAGCCTGGGAGACAGAGGTTGCAGTGAGTACCACTGCACTCCAGCCTAGGCAACAGAATGAGACTCTGCCTAAAATAAAATGTATAAAAACTATAAACCAACCACCTTGGGCACCTGTTCTTAGGACTTTGAGGGGCTATGTCATGGGCCTTGGTCACTCATATTTGGCTCAGCATAAATCTCTTTAAATATTTTAGAGTTTAACTCTTTTTGTCAGCGTATCAGTTGACAATGACCAGTAGTCTACCTGAAACTGCCTTTGCGAAAATTATATCACTGAGAAAAATTACAATAGTAAGCAGAGTTAATACCCTCCGCCTCCACCATCTTGCCTTTCCCTTGATTATTTGGGGGCTACTGGGCCAAGCTAACTTTGGAAGACATTTTAGGTTATCATTTAAATGGTAATAGGCCTTGCCTGAAACTCCTCTCCTCCCACAAGCCTTTTGTAAAGCCAATGGGAGGCCATCAGCCTTGGAGGAGGAGAGGAGCTTGAGCCCTAAGATTGGCCTTTTGAGATGTCTTTTCAGGATTTTTGCATGTCAGACATTCATGGCTCCACCTGAACCCTCCTGAATCACCCACCAAACCCACCCTTGTGTCCCTGCCCAGAAGCAATTCTGCCTGCAGGAGGACAGCTTGGACTCCTATCATTTCATCTCCGCCCCAACCAATCAGCAGCAAGCACCTATTACCTGGCCACCCTCATCCCCTTGTGGAGTCCTAATTAGGGAAAGGGAGTTGGGCCGGCGGAACCAAAGGAAAACAAAAAGAGAAAGCAGATAAGCAACAAGTCTGTCTTTCTTCATGGTCCAGGACGCACAGCCTTCCTGCACAAGTAACTCAAAATCTTTCCTACACCCAGGTATCACCAGACACCTGCAAGTTAGTGCACTGCAACCTTGATGTTATCAGTACTACATAAAGCCCTCTTCAACAGACAGCATAAACACTACCCTCTAAAATCTCAAGCAAGCCTTTGTTTTTTTGCAGTCAGTTTCTCTTCTGCTGGTAGCCCATTATCTCTCCGGCAACGTATTTTCCTACTTTGTCTAATAAATCTGCCTTCCTTTACTTAAAACTGTCTTCACAAATTCTTTTACCCCCACACCACCAGCTGTCGTTTTCCCATGACACCCCTAACATACAAGCTTTGGACAAGATGATTTGAGTGCTAACTCCATCTTCCATGTGGTATGGCCAGCCTTATGTCTATTAAACTCTTTCTCTACTACAATGCCACGGTGTTTCTGTACGCAGCCAGCAAGAAGAACCTCTCAGGTAGTTACACATCCTCCTGCCCTCATTTCCAAGCTAGCTCCTGCTGAAGAAGAACTAGAGGCAAAGCTGAATGCCTGGGTGGAGGGGAGGACAGCTGCTTGCACTCAGAAGCCTGCACTGATACAGGGAGGTCAGCCACCATGGGAGTAGGGATGAGAAATCCTGTCCTTCCAAAGACCCCCCCATCCAAAGACATAAGGAAAAGTTTGGCTGCCACGAGGAAGGCCAGATATGCTGAGAAATTCCACCCCCAAGACCCAGGAGCAAAGAGCTCGCCTGAGACAGAGACTAGCCCTGGAAAAATGGAATACCTTGTCTCTGTCAGAGGCAGGTGAACCAGAGCAACTCCATCTTGAATAGGAATGAGTAAAATGAGGCTGAGACCTACTGGGTGCATTCCCAGACGGTTAAGGCATTCTCAGTCACACGATGAGATAGGAGGTCAGCACAAGATACAGGTCATAAAGACCTCGCTGATAAAACAGATTTTGTAGCAGGACTAGTCTCAGACAAAACCCCTCAGACACCGAGTTAAAGAAGAAAGGGCTTTATTCAGCTGGGAGCTTCAGCAAGACTCACGTCTCCAACAACCAAGCTCTCCGCGTGAGCAATTCCTGTCCCTTTTAAGGGCTCCCAACTCTAAGGGGGTGCACGTGAGAGGGTCATGATCGATTGAGCAAGCAGGGGGTACGTGACTGGGGGCTGCATGCACCGGTAATTAGAATGGAACAGAACAGGACAGGGATTTTCACAGTGCTTTTCCATACAACGTCTGTAATCTATAGATACCATAAATGATTAGGCCAGGGGTCGATCTTTAATGACCAGGCCCAGGGTGTGGCTCCGAGCTGCCTGCTTGTGGATTTCATTTCTGCCTTTTAGTTTTTACTTCTTCTTTCTTTGGAGGTAGAAATTGGGCATAAGACAATATAAGGGGTGGTCTCCTCCCTTAGTTTCAGTAAAGAAGCCGGCCAAAACCCATCAAAACCAAGATGGCGACGAGAGTGACCGCAGGTCATCCTCAGTGCTACACTCTCACCAACACCATGACAAATGCCACGGCAACGTCAGGAAGTTACGCTATATGGTCTAAAAAAAGAAGGCATGAATAATCCACCCCTTGTTTGATGCGTAATCAGGAAATAACCATAAAAATCGCCAACCAGCCACCCTCGGGGCTGCTTTGTCTATGGAGTAGCCATTCTTTTATTTATTTATTTTCCTAATAAACTTGCTTTCACTTTATGGGCTCACCCTGACCTTTCCTGTAACACCTCTACCATAAACCTCACACCAAGTAACCCACAAAAGCAGTCCCAAGCTATTGGCAGGGTGGGGAACGCAAGAATATGGGAAGAGATCTTGCTTTGAGAGCCCCCAACTAAATGGGGGTTTCAGTAGCAGAGCAGCTAGTAACCCTGCTTTAATGGGAAATGAAGGATGCACTGTCTCCTTCATGGGATGCTTCTTTTGTTAGCAGCAGCAAATCCATACGGGTCTGCAGCAATTCAACTCTTGCCTCCTCGAAGGAAATAATTCATCTGAGGGGCATAAGGCAGAGTGAGAGACTGAGGCAAGGTTTTGAGCAGGAGTCAGAGTTTATTAAAAAGTGTTTATAACAGGAACGAGGCCGGACGCGGGACAGCTCACACCTATAATCCCAGCACTTTGGGAGACCGAGGTGGGCGGATTGCTTGAGGCCAGGAGTTGAAGACCAGCCTAGCCAACATGGCGAAACCCCATCTCTACTAAAAATACAAAAATTAGCCGGGCATGGTGGCAGGCACCTGTAATCCCAGCTACTGGGGAGGCTGAGGCAGGAGAATCGCTTGAACCCAGCAGGCAGAGGTTGCAGTGAGCTGAGATCACGCCACTGCACTCCAGCCTGGGCGACAGAGCGAGACTATCTCAAAAATAAATAAATTAATTAATTAATATAAATTTTTTTTTAAAGTTTTAGAGGAACAAAAGGAAGTAAAGTACACTTGGAAGAGGGCCAAGCAGGCAACTTGAGACATTTAAGTGCACTGTTGAGCCCCTGACTTGGGGTTTTATACACTGGCATGGTTCCGGGGGTTTGCATGTCTTCTCCCTTGATTTTCCCTTGGGGTAGGAACAGTCTGTTTACTGAAGTTGCACTCATGCTCATTTGAGGCGTTCTTCCCCTACCAGCTGAATGTTCCTGGGAAGTCATAGACCAGTTGGCCGGGTGCAGTGGCTCACACCTGTAATCCCAACACTTTGGGAGGCCAAGGCAGGAGGATCGCTTGAGGTCAGGAGCTCAAGACCAGCCTGGCTAACATGGTGAAACCCCCTCTCTACTAAAAATATAAAAATTAGCTGGGGCCGGGCGTGGTGTCTCATGCCTGTAATCCCAACACTTTGGGAGGCTGAGGCAGGCAGATCACGAGGTCAAGAGATCAAGACCATCCTGGCCAAGATGGTGAAACCCCGTCTCTACTAAAAATACAAAAAAAAAAATTAGCTGGGCATGGTGGCATGTGCCTGTAATCCCAGCTACTCGGGAGGCTGAGGCAGGAGAATTGCCTGAACCCAGGAGGCGGAGGTTGCAGTGATCCAAGATCATGCCACTGCCCTCCAGCCTGGCAAGACAGTGAGACTTTATCTCAAAAAAAATTAACTGAGTGTCCTGGTGGGCATGTGTAATACCAGCTACTTGGGAGGCTGAGGCAGGAGAATCACTTGAACCTGGGAGTTGGAGGTTGCAGTGAGCTGAGATCTCTCCACTGCACTCCAGCCTGCGCAACAGAGCAAGACTCCATCAAAAACAAAACAAAAAACAAATACCACTTAAACTCTGCCATGTTGCCTCTTAGTGCACATGCTTGAACCCACTTACCCAACTCCTGAGATCTTATCGGGAAGCGGCTAATCACCAGCCTCAGGTGTTTTCCATCTATTGGGAAACTGCCTTTCCCTGGCGCCAGCTACAACCAATTATTATTTTAGAAAGACAGTTTAACAACCACCTGACCACCACCTAGTTGTCACTTGACATTCCTGGGGAAGGGAACAGGGCATCCCCTCCTACCCTGCTCATGTCTGCCTAGATATCTACTTTAACATAACCAGCCACAGCAGGCCCAAGATACTGGGGAGTGGGGCAAGCAAGAACATGGAAAGACACCCTGCTTTAAGAGCTACATGGGGGTCTCAGTAGCAGAGTGGCTAGCAAACCTGCTTTAAGGAGAAATGAAGGGAAGCTGGGCGTAGTGTTCACAGCGGGCTTTTCACAGGATACTTACTTACCTGGTGGATGGCCTGATGCTTAGGGATCCCTAAAAGTTCCTCACTCGGGAAACTTGCTGATACCGGCAGATGCCCTCGTGGCTTTTGTGTGACCCACCATGTCCAGTTTATGCCTGCTGGATGGTCTCTGTGGCTATGGGAGTCCAATCTTGTGTTCCCCCAGGCACCCCAGGGAAAACCCAGCCTCAGATTTCCCCTGGTTCTTCAGATGGAAGTCGCAAACTCAGGAAAGCACTTTTACTGGAAACAGGTCCTGATCCAGTCCCCAGGAGAGGGTTCTTGGATCTTGTGCAAGAAAGAATTTGGAAGGGCCGGGCGCGGTGGCTCACGCCTGTAATCCCAGCACTTTGGGAGGCCGAGGTGGGCGGATCACGAGGTCAGGAGATCGAGACCATCCTGGCTAACATGGCGAAACCCCGTCTCTACTAAAAATACAAAAAATTAGCTGGGCATGGTGGTGGGCACCTGTAGTCCCAGCTACTCTGGAGGCTGAGGCAGGAGAATGGCGTGAACCTGGGAGGTGGAGCTTGCAGTGAGCTGAGATCACACCACTGCACTCCAGCCTGCGGGACAGAGCGAGACTCCGTCTCAAAAAAAAAAAAAAAAAGAATTTGGAGTGAGTCCACAGAGTGAAGTGAAAGCAGGTTTATTACAGAAGTGAAGAAACAGGAGAATGGCTACTTCATAGAGCAGCCTGGATGGCTGCTGGTTGGCTATTTTCGTTTCATTTTGGTTTTTATTTTTTGGTCTTTGTTTGTTTGTTTGTTTGTTTTGTTGGTTGGCTATTTTTTAATGGTTATTTATTGATCATATGCTAAAGAAGGGGTGGATTATTCATGAGTTTTCCAGAAAAGGGATAGGAATGTCCCAGAACTGAGAATTTCTCCCCCTTTAGACCATATAGGGTAACTTCTGGGCATTGCCACGGCATTTACGAACTGTCACAGCACTGGTAGGAGTGCCATTTAGCAAGCTAATGTATTATAATTAGCGTATTATGAGCAGTGAGGACAGCCAGAGGTCACTCTTGTTGCCATCTTGGTTTTGGCGAGTTTTGGCCAGCTTTGTTTGAGATGGAGTCGCTCTGTTGCCCAGGCTGGAGTGCAATGGCGCGATCTCAGCTCACTGCAGCCTCCACCTCCCGGGTTCAAGTGATTCTCCTGCCTCAGCCTCCTGAGTAACTGGGATTACAGGGGTCTGCCACCACGCCGGGCTACTTTTTTGTATTTTTAGTAAAGACGGGGTTTCTCCATGTTGGCCAGGCTGGTGTCAAACTCCTGACCTTGTGATTCGCCTGCCTCAGCCTCCCAAAGTGCTGGGATTACAGGCATGAGCCACCGCACCTGGCCATGGCTGGCATTTTTTTATTGCATTCTGTTTTATCAGGGTCTTTGTAACCTGTATCTTGTGATGTCCTGTCTCATCCTGTGACTAAGAATGCCTAACCTCTTGGGATGCAGCCCAGCAGGTTGCAGCTCATTCTACCCTACTCAATATGCAGTCGCTCTGGTTCAAATGCTTCTGACACCATCACAACAGGAAACAAATTCAAAGATTTCTTTCTATTATTATTATCATTATTTTATAGAGATGGAGTCTCACCATGTTGCCCAGGCTGGTCTTGAACTCCCAGGCTCAAGTGATCCTCCTGCCTCGGCCTCCGAAAGTGCTGGGATTAAAAAAAAGAACCACTGTGACTGGCCCCAGAGATTTTTTACAGATAATAAATAAAGGCCTCCTAGGCAGGGAGAGCACCGTGAGTCAGGAGGGCACCGTGAGTTGGGAGAGCAGTCCTCCATCCCCAGATCAAGTAGAGAGAGAGAGAATAGGACTAGAGTCAAGTGGAGAGAGCATGTAGCAACTAGCAGTACATATATAGAGAGGGGAATACAGTGCCAGTCACTTGAAGTTCAAGGGCAGGTGTCTAAATGCTCCATTTAAAGAAAGTGGTGGGGGCTGGGCGCGGTGGCTCACGCCTGTAATCCCAGCACTTTGGGATGCCGAGAGGCTGAGGTGAGTGGATCACTTGAGGAGAGGAGTTCGAGACTTGAAGTCAGGAGTTCAAGGCCTGGGCAACAGAGCAAGACTCTGTCTCAGAGAAAAAAAAAAAAAAAAAAAAGAACCTCGTGAAGGTAGAGAGTTTGAGACCTGGTCAGCATGGTGAAACCCCGTCTCTACTAAAAATATAAAAATTAGCTGGGCGTGGTCACTTGTGCCCGTAGTCCCAGCTACTCAGGAGACTGAAGCAGGAGAATTGCTTGAACCTGGGAAGTGGAGGTTGTAGTGAACCGAGATCGCACCATTGCACCCCAGCCTGGGCAACAGAGCGAGACTCGGTCTCAAAATAAATAAAGGAAGGAAGGAAGGAAGGAAGGAAGGAAGGAAGGAAGGAAGGAAGGAAGGAAGGAAGGAAGGAAGGAAGGAAGGAAGGAAGGAAGGAAGGGGCGGGAATTCAGGGAGCCCAGCCTGCCAAGTGGGAGAGGCACCTCTAAGTTCATACTCTGGCTACCAGCTTGGCCCATGTTGATGTGGTGATCTACTTCTAAAGTCCAGCCATCAACCTTTGGTCTGTTGTTCCTAACACCACAGACCTAGGCATGAGACCTTGTGCATATTCCAACGGATACCGTTCGAATGGTGTAGATATTAAAGGCTATCAGAGAAGTCTGGGCTACGTGCCGTGCTGAGTAAGGCCTTGGATGAGCGTAAACAGTTGAAGAATATGAAGGCACCCAGTGTGACCTGAAATCCCACATACAGTCACCCACTCAACCGCCTAGGTGGGGCCAAGGGAACAGATGAATTCTGGACCTAGAGCAGAGTGGAATGATGCTGTCACACACTGGCATGGCTTCTAGATTGGCTTGCACATGGCCAGAGTTTCTTTTAGGGATGGATGTGAGGGGGTGTACATTTGAGCAGAGAGCAAGCAGCGTACTAAGATCATAGCCTATGCAGGCAGGGAGTTCAGAAAAAAAAGTAAAAATGTCCTGTGTCCATTTGTGTCTTAGGAGAGGCAAATCCACGGGCGTGACCTGAGTTCGCTACCCAAGGAGTGAAGGTTTAGTGTAAGGGGTGAAGTCATCTCCAGTGTCAAGGCCCTAGGTTGGGGTGATGTCATCTCAGATGATGGCATCTCCAGCAGTGAGATTTTGGGGTGATGTAGTCTGGCATGTGGGATGGGGCTCCTTTCTTCTTTTCTTTTTTTTTTTTTGTGGAAGCAGGGTCTCCCTCTGTCACCCAGGCTGAAGTGGCACTATCATGGTTCACTGTAGCCTCAACCTCCAGGGGTCAAGCAATCCTCCTGCCTCAGTCTCCCGAGTAACTGGGACAACAGCCATTCGCCACCATGCCTGGCTAATTATTATTATCTTTTTTATAGAGGCAGGGGTCTCACTGTGTTGCCCAAGCTGGTCTTAAATTCCTGGCCTAAAGCAATCCTCCCACCTTGGCTTCCCAAAGTGTTGGGATTACAGGGCATGAGCCACCACGCCCAGCCTAGTGCATTTTTTGAAAGGTTAAGTTAGAACCTACATTGTGGAGGCACAAAACCCAGTCTCCTTTTTTATATTTTTGTTATATGAATTTTGAATTTCCAGTTGAATCAAACTATAGAAAATATATTGTATACTCAATTTGTTTATATTTATATTAAAATTATATGTATCAATGTATCATATGTATATTATATGTAATACATTATATGTATTATATATATATACAAATACATATATACATAAATACATATATACAAATACATATATACGTAATACAACTATACGCATTATATTTATATCACGCATATTATGTATGTATATTTTATACGTATACATAATTTAGTCATCTTTTATTTTCTCCCTGTACCTACAGGTTTCCTCATTAATCAATAAGTAATCTAGAGCTAACATTACGTTTGTTAGACCTGGTGTTTGCTCAATACTTAAAGTTTAAAGTTCTCCTTTTTTTCTTGGACTTTTAACCTCCTGAAGCAGCAGTCTCATTCTCATTCTCTTTCTTTTTTTTTTTTTTTTTCTTGAGACGGAGTTTCACTCTTGTTGCCCAGTCTGGTGTGCAATGGCGATTACAGGCTCCTGCCACCATGCACAGCTAATTTTTGTATTTTTAGTAGAGACGGGGTTTCACCATGTCGGTCAGGCTGGTCTTGAACTCCTAACCTCGTGATCCCCCACTTCAGCCTCCCAAACTGCTGGGATTACAGGCATGAGCCACGGTGCCTGGCCTCTTTTTTTTCTTTTTTTCTTCCTTTAGCTTTTGAGCCACCTGAAGCCTGAGTTCTTTGTCTCTGGCTGACAGGAGGGAAAGTGGGAAGAGGAAGAAAGGGGCCCTGTGTCTCCAACCAGCAGCCTCTCTGGGGACGCCCCCCACTGCAAGATAATCAGTATCTTTTTTCCTTCTTTTTTTTTTTTTTTTTTTAGTAAAATCTGTAGAACTACTTGTAATTCTAGGTGGCTAACATTTTTTTTTCTCTCCTCCTGCTCTTTGGATGTTTACCTGACAAACTCATGGTGGCACCGAGTAGCATCTGTTGTGAGCAGCAAGCAGTCTTTGTTCCCATTTCTTGGTCCTTTTATCTTTTTTTTTTTTTTTTTCGTTTTCGTTTTTGAGACAGTCTTGCTCTGTCACAAAGGCTGGAGTGCAGTGGCACAATCTCAGCTCACTGTAACCTCCGCCTCCTGGGTTGAAGCAATTCTCCTGCTTCAGCCTCCCAAGTAGCTGGGATTACAGGTGCCCACCACCACACCCAGCTAATTTTTTGTATTTTCAGTAGAGACCAGGTTTCACCATGTTGACTAGGCTGGTCTCGAACTTCTGACCTCAGGTGATCCACCCGCCTCAGCCTCCCAAAGTGCTGGGATTACAGGCAAAAGCCACCGTGCCCCGCCACCTTTTTCTTTTTTCTTTGTTTCCTTTTTTTTTGAGATAGGGTCTCATTTTGTTACCCAGGTTGGAATGCAGTTGTGCTATCACAGCTCACTGCAGCCTCAACCTTCCAGGTTCAAGCAATCCTCCTGTCTCAGCCTCCTAGGTAACTGGGATTACAAGCATGCACCACCACGCCCGGCTTAATTTTTTTTATTTTTCTGTACAGAGTTTCACCATGTTGCCCAAACTGGTCTCAAACTCCCAGGCTTAAGCAATCCTCCAGCCTCAGCTTCCCAGAGTGCTGGGATTACAGGCATGAGCCACCTCACGCACCTGATTATCTTGATCTAGGTATTTACTTAAGAGAAATGAACATGTATACACACACACAAGTTTTGAGTGTACTCAAAATTAGTACTGCTTTCTGCAGTACCAATTATAATAGCTAAAAATTAAGAAGGGAGGCTATCAGATAGTGAAGGGATAAATTTTGGTATATCCGTACAATGGAATCCTATTTGGCAATAAGAAGGAATGAAATACACGTGAACTGACTTGGAAGAATTGCAACAACATTAGGATAGTGAAAAAAGTCAAACAGTAGGCAACATGACTATTCTATTTATAAAAAATTCTGGAAGAGGGCAGCTGGGCGCGGGTGGGAGAGGTGCCTCTAAGTTCTCAGCCAGTGAGACGCATGCCTGTAATCCCAGCGCTTTGGGAGGCCGAGGCGGGTGGATCACGAAGTCAGGAGATCGAGACCATCCTGGCTAACATGGTGAAACCCCATCTCCACTAAAAGTACAAAAAATTAGCCGGCCTTGGTGGCGGGCACCTGTAGTCCCAGCTACTCTGGAGGCTGAGGCAGGAGAATGGCGTGAACCCAGGAGGCGGAGCTTGCAGTGAGCCGAGATCAGGCCACTGTACTCCAGCCTGGGCGACAGAGCAAGACTCCGCTTCAAAAAAAAAAAAAAAATACAAAAATTAGCTGGGCGTGGTGGTGGGTGCCTGTAATCCCAACTACTTGGGAGGCTGAGGCAGGAGAATCCCTTGAACCCAGGAGGCAGAGGCTGCAGTGAGCCGAGATCACATCACTGCACGTCAGCCTGGGTGTCAGAGCAAGACTCCATCTCAAAAAAAAAAAAAAAAGCAAGAAGAGAAAAAGAAAATGGGTGAGTGATTCTCCGGGGCCAGGGATCAAGGGAGGAAATTTCTTCGGTAAAGGGGCAAAATAAAACATTTTGGGGCAGGGTCAGGGGTTCTGAAACTGTTCTACACCCTGTTTGTGGTGGTGGTCACATGACCGTATACATTTACCAATTTTCATCGAACTGTAGACTAAAAATGAATGAAGTTTACTGTAGGCAAGTTACACCTTGATCAAGCTAGAGAAAACTCTCTTAGTCCCATCTTTCTGAAAAATAGCTTGATAGTATGTAACAAGAGCCATAAAGCCCATCACAACCTTTAATATGATGGGAACACACTGTAAGTTATCAGTGCAAAAAACTGGAGGGGTTGAGGATGAAGACATGCAGAGATCTAAAAACACAGCAACATCATTCAAAACAAAAAGAACCTACTGGGCACAGTGGCTCGCACCTGTAACCCCAAGACTTTGGGAGGCCGAGGGGGATGGATCATCTGAGTCAGGAGTTCGAGACCACCCTGGCCACTATAGTAAAACACCGTCTCTACTAAAAATACAAAAATTAGCCAGGTGTGGTGCTGCACACCTGTAATCCCAGCTACTTGGGAGGCTGAGGCAGGAAAATTGCTTGAACCCAGGAGATGGAGGTTGTGGTGAGCTGAAATCATGCCACTGCACTCCAGCCTGGGCAACAGAGCAAGACTCTGTCTCAAAAAAAAAAAAAGAAGAACCTCGTCGAGGTAGAGAGTAGACTGTCAGTTACCAGAGTTTAGGGAGAGGGCAGTGAAGAGAGGGTGGTTGATAGCTACAAAAATACAATTACATAGAAGAAATAGGTGGCACACGGTGACTCACACCTTAATCTTAGCACTTTGGGAGGCCGAGGTGGGCGGATCACCTGAAGTCAGGAATTCAAGACCAGCCTGGCCCACATGGTGAAACCTCATCTCTACTAAAATCACAAAAATTAGCCGGGCGTGGTGGCACATGCCTGTAATCCCAGCTACTCAGGAGGCTGAGGCAGGAGAATCGCTTGAGCCCGGCAGGCGGAGGTTGCAGTGAGCCAAGATTGCGTCATTGCACCTCAGCCTGGGTGACAGAGCAAGACTCAGTCTAAAAAAAAATAATAATAAATAAGATATTGAAAAACACAGGAAGCAAAAAACAAAGTCATCCACAATCACCAGCATTTTATAGCTTGACATTCCTTCTAGGGTCCTGGGTGTAGGCAGAACAGCCAATCTTATGGGACTGACATCACACAATATGTATTATGCTTTTTCATGCATCATGAATATTTACCCATTCAAAACCTCAAGCTATGTGAGCATTTTCGTAACCAAGAATACACACCACCAACTCAATCTGTTAAGGAAAAAAAATGCAATCCTGCTTTTCTTGAGACAAAAATTCCATAGAAGACAAAAATGGCAATGGGCGTCTAGATAAAAAGCACTGGCAGAGTTCTGATTAAAAGACTGCATTTCCTGGCCAGGCGAGGTGGCTCAAGCCTGTAATCCCAGCACTTTGGGAGGCCGAGACGGGCGGATCACGAGGTCTGGAGATCGAGACCATCCTGGCTAACCCGATGAAACCCCGTCTCTACTAAAAAATACAAAATAACTAGCCGGGCGAGGTGGCAGGCGCCTGTAGTTCCAGCTACTCAGGAGGCTGAGGCAGGAGAACGGCGTAAACCCGGGAGGTGGAGCTTGCAGTGAGCTGAGATCCGGCCACTGCAGTCCAGCCTGGGCGACAGAGCGAGACTCCGTCTCAAAAAAAAAAAAAAAAAAAAGACTGCATTCCCTTAATGCTCCCTTAAAATAAAAATGTAGACCAGACACAGTGGCTCACTTCTGTAATCACAGCACTTTGGGAGGCTGAGGAGGGCGGATTGCTTGAGCTCACAAGTTTGAGACCAGCCTGGGCAACATAGCAAGACCCCCTCTCTAAAAAAATGCAAAAATTAGCCTGGCAGGGTGGCACACACCTGTAGTCCCAGCTATTGGGGAGGCTGAGGTGGGAGCCTCACTTGAGCCCAGGAGTTTGAGGCTGCAGTGAGCTATGATTGTGCCACTGTACTGCAGCCTGGGTGACAAAGCAAGACCTTGTCCTTCAAAAAGAAAAAAATAGATTTGGAGATTTGGAGAAAAGTAGATCTTTATAGAGCCAAACACCTTTTTATTTATTTATTTATTTAGAGACGTAGTCTCGCTGTGCTGCCCAGGCTGGCAGGGCAGTGGTGTGATCTCGGCTTACTGCAACCTCTGCCTCCTAGATTCAAGCTATTCTCCTGCCTCAGTCTCCCAAGTAGTTGGGATTACAGGTGCCCACCACCACACTCAGATAATTTTTTGTATTTTTTAGCAGAGACAAGGTTTCGTCATGTTGGCCAGGCTGGTCTTGAACTCCTAACCTCAGGTGATCCACCCGCCTCGGCCTCTCAAAGTACTGGGATTACAGGCATAAGCCACCACATCTGGCCTTTTTTTTTGAGACAGAGTCTCACTCTGTCACCCAGGCTAGAGTGCAGTGGCGTGATCTCGGCTCACTACAGCCTCCACCTCCCAGGTTCAAGTGATTTTCCTGCCTCAGCCTCTTGAGCAGCTGGGCTTACAGGTGCCCACCACCACGCCTGGCTAATTTTTGTATTTTTAATAGAAACGGGGTTTCACCATGTTGGCCAGGCTGGTCTCACACTCCTGACCTCAGGTGATCCACCCACCTCGGCCTCCCAAATGCTGGATTACAGGCATAAGTCACTGCACCTGGCCTTAAATTCTTATTTAAATTTATTAAATTTATTCTTATTTAAATTATTTTATTCCTCAATTCCTTTCTATAAATTTGGAATATCTGCCAGAACATTCAAGAATCATAATTTTGGCAACCCATATGCCAACCTTATGTGTCTCACAATTAAAGCACAATGTTTTGAGTGTTGAAAAGACCAAATATGTTGATTCACACTCATAGTTGCAAAACAAACATGTTAGGCCGTTCTTGCATTGCTATAAATGCCTAAGACTGGGTGATTTATAAAGAAAAGAGGTTTATTTGGCTCACGGTTCTGCAGGCTGTACAGGAAGCATGGCACCAGCATTTGCTTCTGGTGAGGACCTCGGGACACTTCCACATATAGGGAAAGTTGAAGGGGAGCTGGCATGTCACAGGGCAAGAGAGAGTGCAGGAGGGAGGTGCCACACTCTTTTAAACAACCAGATCCCACCCACTGTTGCAAAAACAGCACCAAGGGGCTGGCACTGAACCATTCGTGAGAGATTCACCCCCATGAGCCAAATACCTCCAACCAGGCTCATCTCCAACACTGGAGATTATATCTCGACATGCAATCTGGAAAGGACAAACAACCAAACTATATCAACAAATGAAGGCTAGAGAAATCCAAGGACTGAAGGACATCCTGGTTACAATTCCTACATGTAAGTCACGTTGACATGTAACATAGTATTGTACAACAGAATTTTTAAATCTTATTTGCCATGCTTTAGAACCTTTTTCTTCTGAGACAGAGTCTCACTCTGTTGCCCAGGCTGGAATGCAGTGGCACGATCTCGGCTCACTGCAACCTCTGCCACCCAGGTTCAAGCAATTTCCCTGTCTCAGCCTCCCAAATAGCTGGGATTACCAGCACCCACCATCACGCCCGGCTAATTTGTGTAATTTTAGTAGAGACAGGGTTTCACCATGTTGGCCAGGCTGGTCTCAAAATCCCGGCCTCAAGTAATCTGCCCACCTCAGCCTCCCAAATTGCTGGGATTACAGGTGTGAGCCACCTCTCTCAGCCAGAATCCTTTCCAAATTAAAAATCAAACAGAAACCCCACAGAACCACATTTGTTTGGCATTACCCTAGTAATATGTGCATCTTGGGTACAAGTGTCAAAATTGCTAAAGCTCTATCTGCAATTTTACATTTTAAGATGCTTCCAGCTGGGCGCAGTAGCTCACGCCTGTAATCCCAGCACTTTGGGAAGCTGAGGCAGGTAGATCACTTCAGGTCAGGAATTCGAGACTAACCTGACCAACATGGTGAAACCCTGTCTCTACCAAAAATACAAAATTAGCCAGGCATGGTGGCACATGCCTGTAATCCCAGGTACTCAGGAGGCTGAGGCAGGAGAATTGCTTGAACCCGGGAGGCAGAGATTGCAGTGAGCTGAGATTGCACCATGGCACTCCAGCCTGGGCAACAGGAGCAAAACTCCGTCTCAAACAAACAAACAGAAAAAAGAAGCTTCCGGCTGGGTGTCGTGGCTCACAACTGTAATCCCAACACTGTGGGAGGCTGAGGCGGGTGTATCTCCTGAAGTCAAGAGTTCAAGACCAGTCTGACCAACATGGCAAAACCCAATGTCTACTAAAAATACAAAAATTAGCCAGACATCGTGGCACATGCTTGTAATCCCAGCTACTCGGGAGGCTGACACAAGAGAATCAGTTGAATCCGGGAGGCAGAGATTGCAGTGAGCCAAGATAGCACCACTGCACTCCAGCCTGGGCGACACAGCAAGGCTCTGTCTCAAAAGAAATAGGAAAAATTAAGTTAATTAAACCCTTAATGCTTACTGAATTAAATATATTAATTTAAAAAAATTTTTTTAAATAAAGTAACTGGCCTGGCACAGTGGCTCATGCCTGTAATCCCAGCACTTTGGGAGGCCAAGGCAGGCAGATCACAAGGTCAGGAGTTCAAGACCAGCCTGGCCAACATGGTGAAACCCCGTCTCTACTATAAATACAAACATGAGCTGGCTGTGGTGACGTGCGTCTGTAATCCCAGCTACTCAGGAGACTGAGGCAGGAGATTCGCTTGAACCCAGGAGGCAGAGGTTGCAGTGAGTCAAGATTGTGCCACTGCACTCCAGCCTGGGTGACAGAGCAAGACTCTGTCTCAAAAATAAATAAATAAATAAATAAATAAATTTTTTTTTTTTTTTTTTGAGGCAGAGTCTCGCTCTGTCGCCCGGACTGGAGTGCAGTGGTCAGATCTCAGCTCACTGCAAGCTCCGCCTCCCGGGTTTACGCCATTCTCCTGCCTCAGCCTCCCGAGTAGCTGGGACTACAGGTGCCCGCCACCTCGCCCGGCTAGTTTTTGTATTTTTAGTAGAGACAGGGTTTCACCGTGTTAGCCAGGATGGTCTCGATCTCCTGACCTCGTGATCCGCCCGTCTCGGCCTCCCAAAGTGCTGGGATTACAGGCTTGAGCCACCGCGCCCGGCCATAAATAAATAATTTAAAGCTAAACTGAAATACCATTCACCTCTTACACAGGACAATTTTTTTTGTTTTGTTTTTGGAGTTTGTTGAGACAGGTTCTCACTCTGTCACGCAGGCTGGAGTACAGTAGCATGATCACGGATCACTGCAGCCTCAAACTCCTGGGCTCAAGTGATCCTCCCACCTCAGCCTCCCAAGTAGCTGTGACTACAGGCACGAGCCAGCACACTCAGCTAATTTTTTATTTTTTGGAGAGCTGAGAGTCTCACTATGTTGCTCATGCTGGTCTTGAACTCCTGGGCTCAAGTGATCCTCCCACCTCCGCCTCCCAAAGTGCTGGGATTACAGGCATAAGCCACCACATCCAGCCAATTTTATTTTATTTTTAAATATGCTATGTTGTCAAACCTATAGGCAACCAATAACTCTTACATATTGCAGGAGGTGGAGACCCAATAATATTTGCTGAGGAATTTATCCCGGGGATATACTTGCAACATTGCAAAATGGTTTGTGCACTAAGTTTGTAATAACAACTAACTAAAAGCAACTTAAATACTCATCAGTAGAGGACAAATTAAATTATGTTACTTTTAACCAGGCGAGGTGGCTCACACCTATAATCCCAGCACTTTGGGAGGCCAAGGCAGGTAGATCACCTGAGGTAGGGAGCTCGAGACCAGCTTGACCAACACAGAGAAACCCTGTCTCTACTAAAAGTAAAAAATTAGGGGCCGGGCGCGGTGGCTCAAGCCTGTAATCCCAGCACTTTGGGAGGCCGAGACGGGCGGATCACGAGGTCAGGAGATCAAGACCATCCTGGCTAACACGGTGAAACCCCGTCTCTACTAAAAAATACAAAAAAACTAGCCGGGCGAGGTGGCGGGCGCCTGTAGTCCCAGCTACTAGGGAGGCTGAGGCAGGAGAATGGCGTGAACCCGGGAGGCGGAGCTTGCAGTGAGCTGAGATCTGGCCACTGCACTCCAGTCCGGGTGACAGAGCGAGACTCCGCCTCAAAAAAAAAAAAAAAAAAAAAAAAAAAAAAAAAAAAAAAAATTAGGCCGAGCACGGTGGCTCACACCTGTAATCCCAGCACTTTGGGAGGCCAAGGCAGGCAGATCACGAAGTCAGCAGATGGAGACCATCCTGGTTAACACGGTGAAACCCCGTCTCTACTAAAACTACAAAACATTAGCTGGGCGTGGCAGCGGGCGCCTGTAGTCCCAGCTACTCGGGAGGCTGAGGCAGGAGAATGGCATGAACCCGGGAGGCAGAGTTTGCATTGAGCCAAGATCATGCCACTGCACTCCAGTCTGGGTGACAGAGCAAGACTCTGTCTCAAAAATAAATAAATAATAAAAAAAAAATTAGCCGGGTGTGGTGGCACATGCCTGTAATCCCAGCTACTCGGAAGGCTGAGGCAGGAGACTCTCTTGAACCCGGAAGGTGGAGGTCCCAGTGAGCCAAGATCACGCCATTGCACTCCAGCCTGGGCAACAAGAGCGAAACTCCGTTTCCAAATAAATAAATAAATAAAATTATGTTACTTTCATACAACATAAAGTATGCAGCTTTTCATTAAAAAGAGAAAAAAATAAAGAATGAGGGCCAGGTGTGGTGGCTCACACCTGTAATCCTAGCACTTTGGGAGGCCGAGGCGGGTGGATCACTTGAGGTCATGAGTTCGAGACCAGCCTGGCCAAAATGGAGAAACCCCCCCGCCTCTACTAAAAATGGAAAAATTAGCCAGTTGTGGTGCAGGGCGCCTATAATCCCAGCTACTTGGGACGCTGAGGCAGGAGAATCGCTTGAACTTGGGGCGGGGGCGGGTGGCATGGACGTTATAGTGATTGGAGATCATGCCACTGCGCTCCAACCTGGGCGACAGAGCTAAACTTCGTCTAAAAAAAAAAAAGAATGAGGAAGTCTATGATGTACCAGTCTGGAACTATCCTTAAAATATAGTGTTAGCTAGGTTTCTTTCTTTTTTTTTTTCTAAGTCAAGTACAGAAGAGTGTATAAAGGATGCTACAATTATGTAAAAACATGGATTCGGGGCAGAAAAATATATATTGATGATATATGCATGTACCTGTTTGGGCCACAGAAAAAATGAAGAAAAAAAGTGGGTAATATATGCAATACAGGACCACAGCTAACACTGCTTTAGGAATGAATACTGGGTCGAGGAAGGCAGGGAAGAAGAGAACTTTTCACTTTACGCCTTTTCAATTTTATGAATTCACTAACTGTCCAAATAAACAAAATACAATGTTTTTTGTGTTTGTTTTTTGTTTTTTGTTTTTTACGACAGGATTTCCCTCTATACCCTAGGCTGGAGTGCAGTGGTATAATCTCAGCTCACTGCAGCCTTGACTTCCTAAGCCCAAGCGATCCTCCCACCTCAGCCTCCTGAGTAGCTGGGACCACAGCCACGCACCACCACACCCAGCTAATTTTTGTATTTTTTATAGAGAAGGGGGGGGGGGGTCTCCCTACGTTGCCCAGGCTGATCTCGAACTCCTGGGCTCAAGCGATCCACCCACCTCGGCCTCCCAAAGTGCAGGGATTAAAGGCGTGAGCCACCATGCCTGGCCCAAAATGTAACTTAAAAAAGGTATTCCCCAGCCAGGAAATAACTTCTCCCCACTCTTCTAAGATCTTTCCACTCTCATTTCCGGCTATCACTGTTGCCTGCAGCACAGACATTTGTAAGTGTGCCCAGGACAAGGATGGGAGGGTGTCACAGCTGAATGAAAGTAAGGAAGCCAGGCGCGGTGGCTCACACCTGTAATCGATTCCAGCCACTCAGGAGGCTGAAGGCAGGAGGATTGCTCAAGCCCAGGAGTTCAAGTTCAGCCTGGGCAACACAGCGAAACCCTGCATCTATCCAAAAAAAAGATTAGCCAAGCTTGGTGGCATGGGTCTGTAGTCCCAGCTACTCAGGAGGCTGAGGCGAGAGGATCCTTTGAGCTCAGGAGGTCAAGGCTACAGTGAGCTACAATCGCACCACCACATTCCATCCTGGGTAACACAGTGAGGCTCCCATCTCTTTTTTAAAAATTAAAAATTAATAATTAAAAAATAAAGGAGGAGGAGTCCAGCCCTAGATGCAGAGAGGCCCCAGATGCTCTGAGCTGATCCATTTTCTGCTGTAGTTCCCATGTGTCAATGGCACAAAGCTTCCTAGCACATCCCCAGCCCCAGCCCCCACCCTGTCCCTGCTGGGCACCTCTCTAGTGAGGAGGGGAGGAAGCACCTGCCCACATGCTGCCACTCCAGGACCCCAGGGCTCCCCACCCTCCACTGTGGCAGAGCCACAGTCTCTAAGTAAGTTAGGGAGAAGAAGGGTAGGGAAACGGGGCAGGCACAGTGAAGGACTAGGAAGTAATTGTCATCTCAAGATTTAAACCCAGGCCAGGCGCAGTGGCTCACGCCTGTAATCCCAACACTTCGGGAGTCCCAGGGAGGCAGATGACAAGGTCAGGAGTTTGAGACCAGCCTGGCCAACATGGCAAAAACCCATCTCTACAAAAAGTACAAAAATTAACCAGGCACGGTGGTGTGTACCTGTAATTCCAGCTACTCAGGAGGCTGAGGCAAAAAAAGGCCGGGCGCGGTGGCTCAAGCCTGTAATCCCAGCACTTTGGGAGGCCGAGGCGGGTGGATCATGAGGTCAGGAGATCAAGACCATCCTGGCTAACATGGTGAAACCCCGTCTCTACTAAAAATACAAAAAACTAGCCGGGCGTGGAGGCGGGCGCCTGTAGTCCCAGCTACTTGGAGGCTGAGGCGGGAGAATGGCGTGAACCCAGGAGGCAGAGCTTGCAGTGAGCCGAGATCACGCCACTGCACTCCAGCCTGGGCAACAAGCAAGACTCCGTCTCAAAAAAAAAAAAAAAAAAAAAAAGGAGGAAGAACTTGGGGGAGAATGGGAGGCAGAAGAGAATCATCTCCCAGGAAGCATAGAGACTCGGGCAGGGACCCCCACCCTGTAACCATGCACACACCCCACACCCCTCTCCTTGGAAGGAGGGGCCAGGAGGGCCTGAGAGACTCTAGGAGTTGATTTTCCGGAAGTCACAGGAGTGAGTCGCTATGAAACAACCCAGCCCATCCGGGTCAGAGTTCTCACCCAAAGTCCAAAGTCTGCAATTTACCAGCTAATGAAACGAAACAAACTCTGTATCATCAGCTGTATATAACGCCTCTGGGCATCAGTTTCAGTTTCCCAGCTGTTAAATTGTACTAAGAATAGCCTGGGTGTGGTGGCTCATGCCCGTAATCCCAGGACTTTGGGAGGTCAAGGCAGGTGGATGAGCTGAGGTCAGGAGTTAGAGACCAGCCTGGCCAACAAGGTGAAACCCCATTACTATTAAAAATAGAAAAATTAGCTGGGCATGATGGCAGGCGTCTGTAATCCCAGCTACTCAGGAGGCTGAGACAGGAGAATCACTTGAACCTAGGAGGTAGTGAGCCAAGATCACACCATTGCACTCCAGCCTGGGTGACAGATTGAGACTCTGTCTCAAAAAAAAAAAAATTGTAATGAAAATACAGCCTACCCCATTGGAGCTGGGTGCAGTGGCTCATGTCTGTAATCCCAACACTTTGGGAGGCCGAGGTGGGCGGATCTCCTGAGGTCAGGAGTTTGAGACCAGTCTGGCCAACCTGGTGAAATTCCGTCTCTACTTAAAATACAAAAAATTAGCCGGGCATGGTGGTACACACCTGTAATCCCAGCTACTCAGGAAGCTGAGGCGGGAGAATTACTCGAACCTGGGAGGTAGAGGTTGCAGTGAGCCAAGATCGTGCCATTGCACTCCAGCCTGGGGGACAAAAGCGAGACTTTGTCTCAAAAAAAAAAAAAAAAAAAAAGAAAGAAAATACATCCTACCCCATTTGAATGCTACAAGTGAGAATTAAATAAGATGATATTTAGCAAAGCATTCAGCAAGCAGCTGGCAAACAAGATCTTCTTCTCCGTACATGCTACTGTGAAAGCAACATTGAATCTGGGCTTCTCTTCCACTCCACCCTGTTGTCCCCAATGTTGTAGACGTTTAAGGGATCCAGCTGGCCACTGGGCCAACCTCACAGCCAGCCTGCACTGTCCCCAAGCCAGGTGGCAGAATCCCAAACTGGTCCTCCTCACTTCTGCACCAATCTTGTGCTAAATACTCAGTGTCCCTGGAACCCCAGCCAAGGTCATCTGTGGAACCTGTGCTTCCAGCATGGCTCTCACTTGGCCACTTGATACCTGCAGGGCAGCCAGGAGTGACCAGGAGCTCTTTGGGTGTCAAACATCTATAGCACCTAGTATAACCTCACCAGCTGTTCCCAAGAAGCCATTCAAGATGCATTGCTAACATTTAAACTGAAAACCAAGTCAGGGTTCGCTGGAACCTGTGAGACCAGGATCTAAGCAGCCAGTTAGCCCAGCATGCCAGGGACCATGTCAGATGGATGTCAGGTCATACCAGGGAAGATGAGTGGCAACGTGGAGTTCAATGTACTACTGGTGAATTAAATTGCATATTTCACTCCTTTCAGAAGCACTCACATTCATGGGCAGAAAGGAATGCCAAGAAAAGTACTGATCAGTTCTGATGGCCAGGCATGGTGGCTCACGCCTGTAATCCCAGCACTTTGGGAGGCAGAGGCGGGAGGCTCACTTGAGCCCAGGAGTTCAAGACCAGCCTGGGCAACATAGCAAGACCCCGTCTCTACAAATTAATAAAATATTTAAAAATTAGCTGGGAGTGGTGGTGCCACCTGTGGTCCCAGCTATTCAGAAGGCTGAAGTAGGATTACTGCTTGAGCCCAGGACTTCAAGGCTGCAATGAGATATGATCACACCATTACACTCCAACCGCAGGTGACAAAATGAGACAAAAAAAGCAAAAACAAAAATAAAAGACATGCAAAAAAAACCTGAGCACAAGGGTATGCCACCCCTGCTCCACTCTACCCCCCGCCAGAAAAGAGGCTCAACTAAGCAAAAGGTTATTTGGCAAATTCCATGGGAAATACTGTACACTCATTAAATATTTAACAAAATTGTGAAAACAAAGTAAGACTTTATAGAGACAAGCTATAAAAAATGTGTGAAATGCTCATAGCTAGCAAAAGAGAAAAGGGTAAAAAGGATGGATAAGCTGCAAAGAGAAATCATCCCATCCTGTGTAGGATGACGTAACTTGAATCCAGCAGGAAGACTGGCCCAACATTAAGTAGGGGACATAGGAAGGGGTGGGCAGAGGGAGGAAAGTCCTTTATGTGGCCTCAGGCTCCCAATTCTGCCAGGTTACAATCTCACTTAATGAGGGATTAGGCAAAGGTTCATCATTAAAGGAAGAGTTCGGCTGGGTATGGTGGCTCAGGCCTGTAATCCCAGCACTTTGGGAGGCCGAGGCAGGTGGATCACTTGAGGCCAGGAGTTTGAGACCAGCCTGGCCAACATGGTGAAACTCCATCTCTACTAAAAATACAAAAAATTAACCAGGCATGGTGGTGCGCACCTGTAATCCCAGCTACTCAGGAGGCTGAGGCAGGAGAATCGCTTGAACCTGGGAGGTGGAGGTTGCAGTGAGCCAAGATCGCACCACTGCACTCCAGTCTGGGGCAACAGAGTGAGACTCTGTCAAATAAATAAATATATATATATATAAATAAATAGGAGATACTCTTCTTCAGCCCCTCCTCCTTCCTGCTGGCTGGAATGTAGATGTGATTGCTGATGTTCCAGCAGCCATTCTATGCCATGCGGTGGAAGTCACATGCTGAAGATGGTGCAGTAACAAGATACTGTGTAAGAAGCAACAAGGTTCTGTGTAAAGAAGCCTGGACCCCGACATTGAGGGCACCATGCCAACCCTGCACGACCCATTTCTGGGTCTTTTTTTCTTTTTCTTTTTTTTTGAGACAGAGTCTCCCTCTGTTACCCAAGCTGGAGCGCAGTGGTGAGATCTTGGCCCACTGCAATCTCTGCCTCCCAGGTTCAAGCAATTCTCGTGCCTCAGCCTCCCAAGTAGCTAGGAGTACAGGCACGCGCCACCTCATCGAGCTAATTTTTGTATTTTTAGTAGAGACAAGGTTTTACCATGTTGCCCAGGCTGGTTTTGAACTCCTGGCCTCAAGTGATCCTCCCGCTTCAGCCTCCCAAGTAGCTAGAACTGTACGTATGCACCACCACACCCAACTATTTATTTTTATTTTTTGTAGAGACAGGGTCTCACTACATTGGCTGTGCTGGTCTCATACTCCTGGCCTCAAGTGATCCTCTCTCCTCGTCCTCCCAAAATTCTGGGATGACAGTCACTGCACCTGGCCCAAGAAATACATTTCTATTATTTTTATTTTCTTTCTTTCTTTTTTTTTTTTTTTTTTTTTTTGAGACAGTCTCACTCTGTCGCCCAGGCTGGAGTGCAGTGGCCGGATCTCAGCTCACTGCAAGCTCCGCCTCCCGGGTTCACGCCATTCTCCTGCCTCAGCCTCCCGAGTAGCTGGGACTACAGGCACCCGCCATCACGCCCGACTAATTTTTTGTATTTTTAGTAGAGACGGGGCTTCACCATGTTAGCCAGGATGGTCTCGATCTGCTGACCTCGTGATCCGCCCGCCTCGGCCTCCCAAAGTGCTGGGATTACAGGCGTGAGCCACCGCGCCTGGCCTATTATTATTATTTTTGAGATGGAGTTTTGCTCCTGTTGCCCAGGCTGGAGTACAATGGCGTGATCTCTGTTCACTGCAACCTCTGCCTCCCGAGTTCAAGCGATTCTCCTGCCTCAGCCTCCTGAGTAGCTGAGATTACAAGCATGGGCCACCACGTCCAGCTAATTTTTTTGTATTTTTAGTAGAGACGGGGTTTCTCCATGTTGGTCAGGTTGGTCTTGAACTCCCAACCTCAGGTGATCCACCCGTCTCGGCCTCCGGGATTACAGGTGATCCACTCCGCCTCAGCCTCCCAAAGTGCTGGGATTACAGGGGTGAGCCACCGCACTCAGCCTCTATTATATTTTGTTAAAGCCATTATTTGGTTTTTGGTCTCATACAGCTGAACTGAATATTAACCAATAAATAGAGGAAATACGAATCTTTTTTGTTAGAAGATGTGGATCAAGGTCTGTAATAGAAGTGGGGTTCCCTGCCAGGCATGGTGGCTCATGCCTGAAATCCCAACACTTTGGGAGGCTGAGGCTGGAGGATCACCTGAGGTCAGGAGACTGAGACCAGCCTGGCCAACATGGTGAAACCCCACCCTGCTACAAATACAAAAATTAGCCAGGCGTGGTGGCAGGTGCCTCTAGTCCCAACCACTCAGGAGGTTGGGACAGGAGAATCCTTGAGCCCAGGAGGCAGAGGTTGCAGCGAGCTGAGATGGCGCCATTACACTCTAGCCTAGGTGACAGAGCGAGACCCTGTCTAACAAAAAAAAAAAAAAAATTTTTTTTTTTAAATTGGGGCTTCCTGCCAAGATGGGAGACAGAGATAAAAGAGGGGTAGGGGGATTCTCTGAATTGGCAGAACTGGCAGTAGAAGCAAGGCTGATTCCTGGATAAAAAGAAATGGTTAGAGAAGAAATGGGAAAAATCAAGGACATCCCTGCAGTGACAGCTGTTGAGGGTGGGGTCCTAGAGGATGCTGGGAAGTTTACTATGCTAGACTATGTAGGGAAAGGCCTCCTGGCTTGACAGGTTAGGTGCCTGTGTTGACAAAGGTTGCTGAGAGCTCAAGGCGAAAAGAGGGATAGTTCCAGGAAATGATAACCCTGGTGATAAACTGTCCCTGCCCTCCCTATCTTCATTGTACAGGCCTAGAAACTTGTGACGACAGAGGTTAGGTGACACCTGCGTGGCACAGCTCGTCTGGAGGGTGATAGGGAAAGCCTTTATCACTAGCAGGGTCAAAATTCCCTAAAGCCTCAGGACTTGGGCAGGCCTCAGCACACTCGTTCATAGTTTGTTTCCATCATTTTATTTTTTTGCTGAGAAGGGAGTCTCGCTATGTTGCCCAGGCTGGTCTCCAACTCCTGGACTGAGGTGATCCTCCCGCCTCGGCCTCCCAGAGTGCTGGGATTACAGGCACTGCACTAGGGGCCGCACCCGGCCCCATCATTTTAATGATTCATAATTACCACGCTTAGAAACCTGCCTCAGATCCATTCCCCCCGCAGCAACACCCACCGTCCATTCTCCTGTCCCCTGCACCCATGCACAGCCCTTAACACCTGATCTTCAGGGATCTCAACTAGGGCACACGGTCTAGCCGGTGGGGAGCCTTCAATTAGTGCGGCTAGGACGCTGAAGGCCGGATGCAGGGAGCCTCGGTGTCCAGGCAGGAGATCTAGGGTTGCCTGAGATTGGGGCGGGGAGAGCCGGAGACAGTGGGCACAGATGGCGAGGGGTTCATCTCCCCAACACCCCCAACCCAGCTCAGTCTCCAAGACCCAAGCGGCTGCTTTTTGCGCCACCTGGCGGCCGTCTCCAGCGAGCAGAGTGCGAGTGTCCGTGCCTGCGGGACCCGGTTCCCGTGGGGCTGGCAGGCGTGGGGCGCGCCCAGCTTGGAAAGCCGTGAACCGCGCGGCCAGGGACGGGCAAGACTCCGGATTCAACCCCTGCGAGGCCCCGAGACCCAGCGCTCGAGGTACCAAGTGGCGGCGCACGCGTGCCCGGGGCGCTGCGGGGCGCGAGGCGGCCAGAGCGAGCGTGCGCGCACGCGCCCATCCCACGCCGCTCCCCGCACCGCCGCGCGCGCGCACGCACGCCCCGACGCTGGCCTGCGCCGGCCGCTCTCCCACGCGGGGTCCTGAGGGTTCCAGAGCCCGCAGCCTCCGGAAAGCGGGCGCCGCGCGGTATTGCCGCCTGCACCTCGGGCTTGGGGACCCTGCTGCAGCAGCCCTGTCCACACGGGTGACCTCCTGGAGGGCGGGGCGGGGGGCAATCTGCGCGGGTCAGGCCCCTTGGAGCAGGCTAGGGGCGCCCGGGCCAGGCCGCTCCCACCTGCCAGCAGTGCGGCCAATGAATGCTAGGCCTGGTGATGTCATGCCCCGACCTGACCCTGGTGACGGACGAAAGTCCGAGGTCACCCGTCAGGGAACCAGCGCAGACCCACCCGCGGGGATTCCAGAAGTTTCCACTGCCACCGCGGAGTGCGGCCTCGACCCGCAGCCTTGCGCGTGCCACCACTCTGGCCTGTCTTCTCAGGTGTCCCCGAGTCACCCTTTCCTCCCCCGGGAGTCTCCTGTCTCCATGCCCTCCCACCTCATTTCCACTCGCGATCCCATGTTTACACCTCCATTCCCACAGGTGTTCCTTCATCCCCAGGAGTGTCCCACGTCACCTTTTCTGCACCAGTGCCACCTGGACCCCTAACGGGACAGTCCTCGGCCACACTCCCACATACCTCTCCAACCATGCCACCCCTGTCTGTGTCGTGGCGGGGGATGCATGGCCCCTTGGCCTTGCGCTAACTTCCCCAGCCTCAAGCGAGACCGTCAGGGTGTCCAAGTGTGTCCGTCCGTCTGTGAAAGTCGGTCCCTGCGTTTGTCTGTGCCTGTCGCTGCATGAGGTCGTCCGTCTGCGCGTGTCTGTCTCCACGGGCTTCTGTCCGTCTGTCTGTCACGTGGGTGTCTGCTCCGCCGTTGCAGGTCTTTGGGTCGCGTCTGTCACTGCGCGTTTGTCGTCGGTCGGCGTCTGGCACTGGAGTGCGTCTGGGCCCCGGGGTCTCCGGGTCTCGGCTCCGAGGGAGGGAGAGAGAGGGGAGGTGGCCGCCCGGGGAAGCGGGGAGGGGCGGGGGCGGAGACAGTGGGCGGGGGCGGGCGGGGGCGCTGTGCAGCCCGCAGGGGGTGTGTGCGGGGGGCCGGAGGCGGCGGCTGTCAGAGTCGGCTCAGCCTGCGCCGGGGAACATCGGCCGCCTCCAGCTCCCGGCGCGGCCCGGCCCGGCCCGGCTCGGCCGCCTCAGGTGAGTCTCCCTCCCCGCCCGGGACTCTCCTTCCGGCCCGCGTCCGGGGCACCGTGCGCTCCCTGAGGGGTCCAGGCCCCCCTAACGGGACGGCTCCCGCGTCGCCGGGCCTGCCCAGCGCCGCCCTCCACTGCCCCGCACTCGTCGGGAACTCTTCCCCGGCCGCCTCACACTCACCGACGCCCACGCAGGAGCCCAAGCCCGCGGGGACGGCCGCCGCCTCTGCGCTCCGATTCCCGCGGGGACCCTCGAGCGCCCTTTCCCCGATCGCTCCCTAGTCCGGGGCCACTGGAAGACACCCCCTGACTGGGGCGGTACCCGAGCTGCGCAGGTTCCCGGCGCCGGGCTGGGCACCCCCATCCACAAGGCCACAAGCCCAGCGCCCCTGCGCAGCGCCCCTGCGCAGCGCCCCGCAGAGGCCCCCTCCCAGGCCCAGGACGCCCCCTCCCGCGGAGACTCCATCTCTATTTTTTGGGAAGGGAAGGCTCAGCGGAAGCCCCGAGTTATAATTAGCGCCACTTGGGTTTCCTAGTTAATCTCCAGCAGCATCACCACCCCTAGCTCAGGACAGTGGGGGCTGGGCGAGGGGTGACCGGCGGGAGAGCGGGGGAGTTCCCACCCGGGGAATTTTGATCCTTTGGCTGGAGATGCCGGAACCGTAACAGCTGCTGCCCCCAAAATAGCGCCCCCGCCCCTGCAGCCGGGGATCTCCGGAGCCCTGGGAACACAAGCGTCCCGGCTCGCCCTTCAGGCGGCTCTGCAAGGCCCTTGAGCCCCCAGTCCCCCACCCCAAGTTCCCGGCTCCCGGTTCCCGGCTCGGGGCGGGGAGCGCCGACCTTTTCTCGGTCTCTACTGCCCTCCGCCGGCGGCGGCGTGCACGGCAGCTTCAGACGGATGGGGGGCTCTCGAGTCCTGGGGGACACGGGCTGGCTAGCCTGTTTGCTGGGGCTGGGCTGGGAACGTGCGCAGCTGATGGGAACCCGCGGGCATCAGTGCTCGGTGCCAGACATTGGATGAGACGGGGCAGGGTTGGGTGGGGAGTGGACTAGGCAGGATTTGGGGGACCCCGGGACCTAAGGCTTCCACACCCTGAATGCCCAGCCCACCGTCCCCCAGGGCCCCGGGCCTGGCCAACGCAGGAGAGCGGGGCTGCGCCTTCAGGCCGCAGCAAGCTCCCCCAGCGGCGCCGCCCGTCCGTGAGGCCGCGCCCCTGTCGGGTGGCCTGTGAGTGGACTGAGGCCTCTGGTGCCCGCACTGCACGAGCTGGGCTCGGCCCAGTTCCGGGAAGAGGTGAGGGCGGTGGACCCCTGGGGGGTAGAGAGAGTGCTCCTCTCTGTTCCCTTCATTTGTCTGGATGTAAGTGTCTGCCTGATCTCCGTCCCCTCCTGCCTGATGGCCTGTGTCCTTGTCTCTGCCTGTCTCCTTCTCTCCCTCCCTGTCTCCCCTCATCTTTGCCAACCTGCCCCACCTCCTCTGCAGCTGAGCGATAACCCTTGGGCCGACCATGTCCTAATCTCCTCCCTCCTGGCTTCTCGACCGACCCTTCACCCTTTCCCTTTCTTTCTCCCAGCAGACACTGCCTGCCCTGCAGCCATGAGGCCCCCGCAGTGTCCCCTGCACACACCTTCCCTGGCGTCTCCACTCCTTCTCCTCCTTCTCTGGCTCCTGGGAGGAGGAATGGGGGCTGAGGGCCGGGAGGATGCAGAGCTGCTGGTGACTGTTCGTGGGGGCCGGCTGCGGGGCATTCGTCTGAAGACCCCCGGGGGCCCCGTCTCTGCTTTCCTGGGCATACCCTTTGCGGAGCCACCCATGGGACCTCGTCGCTTTCTGCCACCGGAGCCCAAGCAGCCTTGGTCAGGGGTGGTAGATGCTACAACCTTCCAGAGTGTCTGCTACCAGTATGTGGACACCTTATACCCAGGTTTTGAGGGCACCGAGATGTGGAACCCCAACCGTGAGCTGAGCGAGGACTGCCTCTACCTCAACGTGTGGACACCATACCCCCGGCCTACATCCCCCACCCCTGTCCTCGTCTGGATCTATGGGGGTGGCTTCTACAGTGGGGCCTCCTCCTTAGACGTATATGATGGCCGCTTCTTGGTACAGGCCGAGAGGACTGTGCTGGTGTCCATGAACTACCGGGTGGGAGCCTTTGGCTTCCTGGCCCTGCCCGGGAGCCGAGAGGCCCCAGGCAATGTGGGTCTCCTGGATCAGAGGCTGGCCCTGCAGTGGGTGCAGGAGAACGTGGCAGCCTTTGGGGGGGACCCGACATCAGTGACACTGTTTGGGGAGAGCGCGGGTGCTGCCTCAGTGGGCATGCATCTGCTGTCCCCGCCCAGCCGGGGTTTGTTCCACAGGGCCGTGCTGCAGAGCGGTGCCCCCAATGGACCCTGGGCCACGGTGGGCATGGGAGAGGCCCGCCGCAGGGCCACACAGCTGGCCCACCTTGTGGGCTGTCCCCCGGGTGGCACTGGTGGGAATGACACAGAACTAGTAGCCTGCCTTCGGACACGACCAGCGCAGGTCCTGGTGAACCACGAATGGCATGTGCTGCCTCAAGAAAGCGTCTTCCGGTTCTCCTTCGTACCTGTGGTAGATGGAGACTTCCTCAGTGACACCCCAGAGGCTCTTATCAACGCGGGAGACTTCCATGGCCTGCAGGTAACTAGTGACTGGTGGGGGTGAAGCTGGCTCCTCTGGGTCCCAACAGTCCCTCCCCTCCCCACAGGGACCCCACAGGCATGAGGGCTTCCCTAGACCCATTCCCAGAAGTCCCAGAAGTCCTCCCTGAAGGCTCAGATCCCAGGGTGGTCAGCAGGGCAGACACAAAAGCCACCATGGGTCTATTTTCTGTTTCTCTGAGTCCCTCGCCCGATTTCGTCCTCTCTCTGTCCATGGTTCCAGGTCTGTAATTGTTCATCTCTCTGGCTCTTTGTCTGTCCATCTGTTTCTGTCTACTTGTCTGTCTGTGCCTGTCCCTCCATCCCACTCCCCTTTCCCTCACCCCCAGGTGCTGGTGGGTGTGGTGAAGGATGAGGGCTCATATTTTCTGGTTTATGGGGCCCCAGGCTTCAGCAAAGACAACGAGTCTCTCATCAGCCGGGCCGAGTTCCTGGCCGGGGTGCGGGTCGGGGTCCCCCAGGTAAGTGACCTGGCAGCCGAGGCTGTGGTCCTGCATTACACAGACTGGCTGCATCCCGAGGACCCAGCACGCCTGAGGGAGGCCCTGAGCGATGTGGTGGGTGACCACAATGTCGTGTGCCCCGTGGCCCAGCTGGCTGGGCGACTGGCTGCCCAGGGTGCCCGGGTCTATGCCTACGTCTTTGAACACCGTGCCTCCACGCTCTCCTGGCCCCTGTGGATGGGGGTGCCCCACGGCTACGAGATCGAGTTCATCTTTGGGATCCCCCTGGACCCCTCTCGAAACTACACCGCGGAGGAGAAAATCTTCGCCCAGCGACTGATGCGATACTGGGCCAACTTCGCCCGCACAGGGTCAGCAGTGCAGAGGGAGAGGAGGCTGGGGAGGACAGGAGTCAGGGGCGGGGAGACACACAAAAAGAGGCAGACACACAGAGACAGAAAGGATGGGTAGGACGGGCAGGATAGGACAGCCAGAGAGGGACATGCTCACAAAGAAGATAAAAGGGGAGAGCAAAAGAAAGGAGACAGAGTAGGCAGAGGAGGTCTTGCAGAGGCAGACAGAGGCAAAGAAAAGTGAGGAAGAGACGAGATAGACACGGGGGGATGAGCCTCACCCCTGTAATCCCAGCCCTTTGGGAGGGCAAGGTGGGAGGATCCCTTGAGGCCAGGAGTTTGAGACCAGACTGGACAACATAACAAGACCCTGACTCTTGAAAAAAAAAAAAAATACAAAACTTAGCCAGGTATAGTGGCTCGTGCCTGCAGTCCCAGCTACTTGGGAAGCTGAGGCAGGAGGATTGCTTGAGCCTGGGAGGTTGAGGCTGCAGTGAGCTATGACGGTGCCACTGCACTCCAGCCTGAGCGACCCTATCTCTAGGAAAAAAAAAAAAAAAAGACGGCAGACCAAGACAAAGCAGTTGGAGCTGGATTAAATCAAACCAGTGATGATTCACTAGCAGTGACACATTCTCTCACACACACACCTGTTTACCTGGATCAAGAAGAGGACAATGAAATCTAGCATCGGATGGTGGTTGTTAAAAAATGTGATGTTTGTAGACATAGGACCCGTCCTGGTTATTTAGGAAGGGCTTAAGACATCCTAACCATTTTTTTAGTGGGAGAAACAAAGATGGAACAGAAAAGCTGAGGGAAACGGAGAGGAGACAGGGAGCATAGGCGGAAGGGAAGACCCCATGAGCGGGCACACTGGAGAAGGGAAAGAAGTGACTTGGTGGTGGGAGGGAGGGGACGGGCTCTCTGGGGCTCTCCGCAGAGCTGAAGAGTCCGGGTCCCGTGGGGTTGGGGGCCGCCGCCTCCCACTGCCCGTCTGGACTGAGCCTTCCCTTCCTTCCGCAGGGACCCCAATGAGCCCCGAGACCCCAAGGCCCCGCAATGGCCCCCGTACACGGCGGGGGCTCAGCAGTACGTGAGTCTGGACCTGCGGCCGCTGGAGGTGCGGCGGGGGCTGCGCGCCCAGGCCTGCGCCTTCTGGAACCGTTTCCTCCCCAAATTGCTCAGCGCCACCGGTACGCAGGGGCCAGCGGGCAGCGGCTGGGAGGAGGGGAGTGGGAGCTGGCCAGGTGTAACCCCTCTCTTCTCCCCCTAGCCTCGGAGGCTCCCAGCACCTGCCCAGGCTTCACCCATGGGGAGGCTGCTCCGAGGCCCGGCCTCCCCCTGCCCCTCCTCCTCCTCCACCAGCTTCTCCTCCTTCTCCTCTCCCACCTCCTGCGGCTGTCACCACAGCCTCTTCCCCTAGGGCCACAGAGGCCCCTCCTCTAATGAGTGGTCGGACAGTGGGGAAGGGCCCCACTCAGGGATCTCAGACCCAGTGACCCCTCCCTCCTCAAACCAAGAGACTCACACTGGACAGGGCAGGAGGAGGGGACTGTGCCTCCCACCCTTCTCAGGGACCCCCACGCCTTTGTTGTTTGAATGGAAATGGAAAAGCCAGTATTCTTTTATAAAATTATCTTTTGGAACCTGAGCCTGACATTGGGGGGAAGAGGGAGGCCCTGGGCTGGGTAGCACCCCCCATTGGGCTATAACGGTCAACCATTTCTGTCTCTTCTTTTTCCCCCAACCTCCCCCTCCTGTCCCCTCTGTCCCCCTGTCTTCCGGTCATTCTTTTCTCCTCCTCTCTCCTTCCTGCTGTCCTTCTCTGGCCCCGCCTCTGCCCTCATCCTCCCTCTCGTCTTTCGCACATTCTCCTGATCATCTTGCCACCGTTCCACGTGGTCGCCTGCATTTCTCCGTGCGTCCTCCCTGCACTCATGCCCCCACCCACCCGCCCAAATGTCCGATCCCCGACCTTCTTCGTATCGTCCTCCCCCGCGCCTCGCCGGGCGCCCTGGCCACAGACACGCTCGACGAGGCGGAGCGCCAGTGGAAGGCCGAGTTCCACCGCTGGAGCTCCTACATGGTGCACTGGAAGAACCAGTTCGACCACTACAGCAAGCAGGATCGCTGCTCAGACCTGTGACCCCGGCGGGACCCCCAAGTCCCCCGCTCCGCCCGGCCTCCTAGCTGTATATACTATTTATTTCAGGGCTGGGCTATAACACAGAGAAGCCCCAGACCCTGCCCATCCCCACTCCACCCCCGACGTCCCCCGGGGCTCCCGGTCCTCTGCATGTCTCGGACTGAGCTCCCTCCCCCGCGGTGCCTTCGCCCCTCTGGGCTGCCAATAAACTGTTACAGCCACGGGAGTGTGCGCAACTAGGGAGCTAGGGGTAGGGGCAGAACGCCGGAATCACGGGGGCCGAGTCTATGCAGGAGCGGGGCTGCAGGTCAAGAAACAGGCGAGCTCCGAGGTGGCCCCAAGGCGCCTGCTCATTCCAGCGAACGCCAATCCCCCGCCCTGCCCCGCCGGGCGGAGCTCGCGCCTGCGCAATGAGGCCCGCGGGTCGGCAGGCTGGCACAGCGGAGGGGCGGAGGGGCGGAGGGGCGGAGGGGCGGAGGGGCGGAGGGGCGGAGGGGCGGAGGGGCGGAGGGGCGGAGGGGCGGAGGGGCGGAGGGGCGGAGCGCGGCAGAGCATTGTGGGAGCACCTGGGTCGATGCCGCTAGGTGGTTGCCGCTTGCTGCCTGCGGTGATCAACGAGGCTCGGGGAGCGCGTCCCCAGCCTGCGCGCCAGTCCTGCGGCAGCTGACCAAAGACCCGGAGCCGAAAGGAAGTCTTGGGGCCTGAGGTCGCTCCGCGCCGCTAGGAGGACGCTGTGCCTGGCCTGGGACCTCCGCTCCCGCCCACCGCCCTGGAGCTGCTGAGGGACGTCCACATGGGCCTGCCTCCGCCAAGCCGCGGCCCCGCCCGCCTGGCGCTGCTCTCGGGCCACTACCTCTACTACCACTACGGCTGCGATGGCCTAGACGACCGCGGTTGGGGCTGCGGTTACCGCACTCTGCAGACGCTGTTCTCGTGGCCGGAGGGCCAGCCCGCAGGTGTACCGGGACTGGCCGCCGTGCAGGCGGCCCTGGAGGACATGGGCGACAAGCCCCCCGGCTTCCGGGGCTCCCAGGACTGGATCGGCTGCGTGGAGGCCAGCCTCTGCCTCGCTCACTTCGGAGGGCCCCAGGGGCGCCTCTGCCACGTACCCCGGGGAGCGGGGCTGCACCAGGAGCTGGAGAGGCTTTACTCCCACTTCGCAGGGGGCGGGGGCCCAGTCATGGTTGGGGGGGACGCGGATGCCAGGTCTAAGGCCTTGCTGGGAATCTGCATCGGGTCAGGCACGGAAGCCTATGTCTTGGTATTGGACCCTCACTACTGGGGCGCTCCAAAAAGCCCCAGTGAACTACAAGCTGCTGGGTGGGTGGGCTGGCAAGAGGTGAGTGCAGCCTTTGACCCCAACTCCTTCTACAACCTGTGCTTGACCAGCCTTAGCTCCGAACAGCAGCAGCACACCTTGGACTGAGGGCAAAGTTACAGAACTGAGATTCTCGGGTCCCAGACAGGCACCTTTGTACCTCCCACTGGTGTCCCTGCAGAGCCTGGCGCTTTTGACATCAATAATAAAAGTGGCAGGGCTGAGCAACACCTCAGGAGTTACTGTGGAAGGATGGGGGAAGTATGTAACACACGAGAGTCAGGAACCCTGTGGAAGTGCTTTTATTGGCAGTAAGGCTGATCGTACAAAAAATTCTCAGAGCTGGATGGGACAAGGTAGTCACGAGTATGGATGATACAGGAGTGAGGAACGGTGGACAGTTCAAAAGAAATCAACATCGTCTGGGGCATCCAGGTCCCGATATTCCACAATGGCCCTTGGGTCTCCCCGAACCATCCTGTGAGATGAGAGGTAAAGGATGACAGCTGGGGGCTCCCAAAAGGGAGTTTGCAGGCAGCAACAAAGCTTGGGTGTCTGCCCTCCTCCTTACCTGTTGCGAGGTTTCCCAGGATAACCTCCCTGGCCTCGGAAAGCATCGTAGTTCCCTCGACCAGCACCGTATGGGGCATGGGGGTATGGAGGGCCTCCTGTGGGGACTGCAGGGCGGACAGCACCAGCTATGACAGAGATTAGTGTTGAGTTGCAAAACTATGTCCTCAACTCTATCCTCTGTTTCCTTCTCCCAACGCCACACACTCACCAAGCCCCTTCATCTCCCTCCTGTACTTACCTCCATAGCCCAAGATCGGGGGCCGGGGCTGACCGTAGGGCATCAGGCCCTGGGGAGTCTGGTGTGGGTAGGGGAGTCCCGGGGTCAAACCTGGGGGGAGTACAACACGGACAGGGACATGAATTACTGCGGGGACGGGAGGGGGATGGGTACAATTGACTTCTAGGGCTATGGCCTGAGGATGGGGCAGAAACTTCTCGGGGTGACATGTTAAAGAGAAACGGCAGTCCCTGGGTAATCAAGGGAGAAGGGACATGTGACCTTCATAAATCGTATCTTACTCTGGGCAGGGCCAGGTGGTTGGGCTGGCTTGATCTCAGGCAGAGCTGGGCGCTTGGCATCAGTGAGGAAGTTGTTAAAAAACGCCACCTCCTTTTTCACTTCCTCAATTTTCTCTGCATGCTTGTTGAAGATATGTTTGCGCACAAACTCAGGACCCTGGGTGGAGAGAGGAGAGGGGTCAGGACAGCCAGGTAATGGTTGCCTGGCTCCCAGGCCCGACCTGGAAGGATTTCCAGCTCCCATCTGCCAGTCCAGTGAGTTCCCCCACCCCTGCCCAGGCCTTTAGGGGGCTTCCTGTCTTTTAGGGGGCTTCCTGTCTCAACTCCACCTCCCACCACCGTAGCACGGCCATTCTCCAACATCCCAGACCTTGAATTTCTTGCCACTGAGAGGACACAGCCACTTATCCTTGCCCAGTTCCTGCGTGTTGGAGGTGACGAACTTCTCCACTTCCTGCTCTGGGTCTTTGCGCCCCATCTTCTGGGCCTCTTCCTCTGACAGCGACTCTCGCACACTCAGCAACGGCGTGAGCTTCTCCTCAAACGTCTTCTGCCACTCCAGCACTGTGGTTTGGGAACAGAGGAAGGAAGGTTGGGAAGGGAGCCGGAAGGAAGGATGGTGGCAAGGGTCTGGAGGAGCGAGGCCAAGGGCAGCCGGCGACAAAGGGGAACCTGGAGCTCACCTTCCCCGTGACTGATGCGGTTGGGTGGCATGGGCCCCCGAACGTGGATGATGCCACAACGATTGGGCATCTCGTCCTCGTTGGGGTACTCACAGGTGTTGTAATAATCCAAGGAATGCACAATGCGCAGGTAAAGGAGGAGCTTGTCCAAGACCTAAGGGAAGTGAGTGTGAGTGCTCAGCTCCTGCCCTCACCACCTGAGCCCCCACGTGCCCCACGCTGCCACTGGCACCTTGATCAACTTCTCATCCCGCTCCACGTTGATCTCTGCCGGGTTCCCTTCCTTAGGAGGCTCCTCAGGAGGGGCGCCCCCGCTGCTCCCCAGCAGCTCCTCCTCTTCGGCGCTCACTTCCTCGATCAGGTAGTCGGTGATATTCTTCAAGATCGGGTTTTGTGAGGGCAGGCTCTGGTGGGAGGAAGACAGGCAAGTAAGGCAGAGAAGGACCTTCAGGGGAGGTAACCTGAGACCTACCACAAGTGAAAGAGCGAGGGAACAAGAGTTCACTGGACATAACTGGCGCCTTTTGCCCCCTTGAGATTTGTCTTCATTTTAGCTTTTGTTCCACCCCAGCCACAAATGATCACTAGCATTCCCCCATTCTGCTGGAAGCTGGAGAAGGTGCTACCCACACAGGAAGGGACAAATGAGTGAGCAGGCGAGTGGGTGCAAGGGCTTAAAGCTACAGATAGGTGAAGTCAGAGGTGCCCACAGCAGAGGCACCATCAGCTGCTTCTGACAAAGTACTCTGGGGAGTCACTGACCGTTGGCAGGGGAGGTGTCCCTGGTTCCGAGGCCCAAAGCTGGGTCCTGTCGTCCAGCGTGTGGATCAGCTTGGCCGCCAGCTTGATGTCGTTGCGCACAATCTGCTTGTGCTGGGTGATGCCATTGATATTGCGAACGCGCCGGGTCAGGTCCCTGTTCACACCAGGGCTCAGCTCGCACTCCCGGAGCTGGAGGGCACATGTCATTGGAAGCTTATCCCACTTACCCCACTTGCCAGAGAAGTAGCAGCTCTAAGACCCTCCCATCTTGAGCACCAGCGATTGATCAGATTGAGCACTGCGAGCTCCCTGGGGACGGGGACCACATAGGTCCTGTCCATGGTAACAGCCCTAGAGCCTTGCCCAGAGACAATGTAGGCAGACGAAACGGTCAAAGAGGATGTAGAACAACTAGACTATCAGATGAACAAAGTCATGCAGAGGTCCCGTGGGGCACAGAGAGCCTCCCTTCCTCTTCCCCAAAGTCCCACCCCCAGCACTCACTCGGATGTTCTGCAGGTTCCAACAGATCTCTTTAATGTTAACACTGCGGTCGAAGGTCACCCAGCCACGACGGAAAAACCTACACAAGAAAGAAAATGTTAGCGCAGTCAAGCAAGAGAATTGGTGTTGGCCATTAACATTCCCCTGCATTTTTCCCTCCAACGCACCGAGTTACTCACCTCCTCTCTGGCTGGGGCTCTGAGAGCGCCACCCGCATAAAGCCTGGGTACCTTTTACAAAGCTGCAAGAAGCAGAAAACCAGCCCCATGTAGTGACTCAAGGATTCATTCGCTTCTTCCTCCAATCCCCCATTGTCCTCAGAACCCTAGGACTAACTGCTCTGTCACTCTTCCCATCCTTGGGCAGGGAAAACCCACTAAAGGGCTTCAGAACACCAGCACCTGAAAGCCAATGGCGTGATCAGGACTAGTCCTCAAGAGGCCATGGGCCCTGGGGAACGGGCCTCCCTAGCAGGTGAAACGGGGGCATCTGTCACAGGCAGGGCCCCACTGCCTTCCCTCTGCCCTCCACTTCTCCATTGGCCCTGCCCTGACTCCATGGGTCCCCACTCACGGAGATGATCTCAGCCCGGGAGATGTTGGGCGCAATGTTGCGCATGAAGAGGGAGCAGGTCTTATGCAGCGGCCGCGGCTTGCACTCCAGCCCAGCGGCATCCTTGGGCTTCTCCCATTCTTCTTCCTTGGGCTTCTCCTTCTCCTTGAGCGCTTCTTCTGGGCAGGAACGGGTAGGAAGGAGTTGGTGCGTTTTTATTACTGATTTTGGTGGGGAGAATAGAGAAGCTTTCCCCTAAAAGCCACCCTCCCTCCCACATCAACATCACCAACCTCTCACCTCCCCACCCACATTAGAATGCACTTTAGAAGCAGAAAAGAAACCCTACCGGCCTCCTCCTTCTCCTCCTCAGCCTGGCCGCTCTCTGACTCTGACTCGGACTCCGACACACTGCCCTCATCAAAGCTGTCGTCCCCGCTGTGCTTCCGGTTCCGCTTCTTGCTACTCTGAGCAAGCCACAGCAGAGGGGACAAGTCAGTGTGCCAGGACCCCAGCAACGACACTCTGATCCCAGGCCACAGACACCTCACCTTTTTGGCTTCTTTCTCAGAGTCTTCTTTCTTCTCTTCCTTGTCCCCATCACCCTCCGACTTCTTTGTTTTGTCATCATTAGAACTGTCGTTCTCAGACTATGGGAAGAGACAACCACTGGGGATGTCAAACTTCCCCTTCCACCTTTATCAGAGGGCCCCCACCCCGACAGCTGAGGCCACAGGTTCATTTTCCCCACCCCTCCCAGAACACAGCCCCCCACTTGTAGCTCCTTTGGACCCCGAGGCAGCACTAGAGGCCCGGCGCTCGGACCTGCTTGCCGTCTTCCTTCTTCTCGTCCTTGTCATTTGTTTTACGCTCCCCATCCCCAAGGCCTGCTCCAGCCCGTCCTTCCTCTTTCTTGCCGGGCTCCCCAGGCTTTCCTGCCTGCTCCTCCTCCTCCTCCTGCTCCAGGATGCGGAGATCATTCTCTGTGCCTCCTTCCATCTTAATCACAGCTGCCAACAAAGGGAACAGAGTTCACAGCCCCAGGGCCCTGGCTCCTGTCAACCCACGTCTACCTGGTCCCCAGATACACCCACCCCAGATGCCTGCCACCCCTTCAAATCCACACACCTGCATCCAGCATCTTGACGATGGCATCAGCTTTGTCTATGTCCAGGAGAAGGTTATCAAACCAGCCAGTCTCCATGAGGGACAGGAAGACCCTCAGACGGTTTTGCAGGCCCCCCCGGGCCTCCTGCCGACGCTTCCCCACCTCATCTGGGTGGTACTTAGACCGAAACCTGGGAACGAAGTGGGGGAGGGAAAGACAAAACAATTACTGGAAGCCAAAGCCAGGATGTGGGAAGGGGCCCAGGAAAGACAGGGCATAGCCCCCATCCTCTCACACCCATAAAAGGTCATCAAAACAGAGAGATTAGGGGATAGGGGTGCACTAGAACCACCCAACACCCCAAAAGGAACCAGAAGCTGTGCTCTGAGAAGATCTGGGGGAAAACCAGGAACTAAGAGCTCTGGATTTGGGAAGACCAATGACTACAGGGGGACGCCAGGGTTGGAGAGGCAGATTTACCACTTTAAGTCTCTGGGAAATGCTAACTAGTCAAAAGGTGTCATTTCCCAAAGCTTCAGAGAGGAAGGCTCAGGAAATAGCAGGCCCTGAAGAACCTCCCTCTCCTCACCAACCCCAAACTGCAGTCATTCAAAAACTGCTCCCGCCAACTCCCTCCACCCCGAGGTGGAAGACAGGGGGCCAGATAGCAAAAGCCCAGAGGCAGGGCACCTTTCTCCACCCGAGGGAAGATAAGCAAGACGGTGAAGGGACAGGAAAGACCGAAGGGAGAGACTGGAGTGCCCTTTAGAGCCTCAGGTCCTGCCCACAGGGGAGAGAGAGGAGAGGGCTGGAAGGTTAGGGAGGAAAAGAAAAATAAAACATTCAAATAGGACCTCAGGGGGAAAACAGAAGAAATGAGGAGTATGAGGAAAAGGGGAAAGGGAGGAAAGGGGAGAGTGTGAGAAAGTCCCAGAAACCAAAACAAAGGGAAAAACTAAAGAGAGAGAAACTGAAAAAACCAACAGGGCGGAAGGCAGTGTTAGGCAGGGAGCAAGAACAGGGACAGAGAAGAATGAAAGTGCGTGAAAGATTAGGACAAAGACACAGAGCAATTTGAGAGGGGACAGCGAAGACAGAACAGAACCACGAGTGGGGCGGAGGAGGAAAGGAAAGCCGCAGGCATCACCTCCAGGATCTTTACCTTGGCCGCTTGGTCAAACAGAGCTCAAGATTTAACTAGCGGCGCCCAGGGCCCATGCTGGCTGGTGGGCCACCGGCTGGCTCCTGGCTGGGCGCCCGGCCGAGATGCCCTGCCCCGCGGGACTCCGCAGTGGGGCCTGACTGGCTAGCTGCCTGAGCAATCACATTCAGCTAAACCGCTGCATTGTGCACAGCAGTGCCCTGCCTGTCTGCCTGGCCGGGGCCGCGCAGCTCAGCCCAGGGGCTCATGTATGGGCTGGGTATGGTGGGGGTGGAGGTGGGTTTGCTCCGAGCTCCGTCGATGAGCGGGTGTAGTTCCCAGTTCTGGCTCTTTTCAAGGAGGAGGAGCAGAAAGAGGATGAGGAGGAGGAGGAGCAGGAAGGGGGGAAAAGATGGTTGATTAAAATTAAAACATCCACAAAAGGAAAAAAAAATTAAAATTCTTTTTCTGTCAAACGACCCTGAGATCTTTGCTTTTCCTGTCTGGATTCACTCGTCGCTTTAGGAGGACGCCACAGCCACACGGGGTCCTGGTGATCAGGGATGACAATGACCCAACACCAGCAAGTGGGAAGCGGCCTGTTTGCTGCCTCAAGGGGCCAGGTGGCTCTGGCCTGCTGCCTGGAGATGTCCCACTCTCTGAGGACAGCAGGACAGGAGATAGGGCAGGGTGGGGGCAGTGGCAGTCGCTGAAGTGACGGGGAGACCCCATCAGCCAATGCTGTCATACTTCCCGACCCCCGCCCCCAGAAAGTTCCGGACAGGGGAAACTGGGAAGAGGACAGGGCCGCGGCTCCACCAGCGGGGCCAGGGGGACATGCCAGGGCAGAGGTCCAGGGAAGCAGGGGCACTCACCACTCCTCATCTTTGTGCGCCAGGAAGAAATCCTGCATCTGCTGCCTCCGGAAATCCAGCTTATAGTCATTATAGCGCTTGACGGCCTCCGTCTCATCCACCGAGTCATCCAGGGAGAGGAGAAACTCCTTGAAGGTCTTCATCACAGGCGGCGGCACACCCAGATCGATTTCTGCGATGCTGCCCAGCCTGGAGGGGACCCCGGTCAGAAAGGCTTGGTTGTTGGGGAAGGGTTGGAGGCTACGGGGGCCAAAGTAGCTAGGTGCCCCCTCCTTTGCCCACCATGGGCATCACCCCAAACCCCAACAGCTACTACCCCCATCCCAGGGACATGTCTCTGTGGGCCTGACCCACTCCCTGGCTTCAGCCATGGCCTTCAGCAACCCCATCCATCCCCCAGGCCTATCAAGCCCCTTCTCCCGAAAAGCCCGGCCCTTACCTGGCCTGGATAGGCAGGACATGGTGCTGCATGATGTGGACGTCGGGGTGGCCCCAGGGCTGAGGGGGGCCATAAGTTGGGCCCCCACCCCCCCCAGCATAGGGCATCTCATAGCCACTGTGGTATGGGTCAGAGCTGTGCTCATCCCTGAGGGTGGGGGACACAAAAGTAAGGCAGAGAAGGGAGTCACCTCCCCAGAGCATGAAGGAGGACAGACAGACAGGGGTACACATAGCATGGTCTCCCAGACAAGGGTTTCAAGGGACAAAGAAACGATGGGTGATGGGAAGTTGAGAAAAGGAAATGACAAAGATTTAGGCACAGGTGAGGGGAGAAAGGGGAGGCCCAGGTGGAACTGAGGCGAAGGGGAGGAGAGGGAAACCACTCCATCTCACCAGTCTCGCCTCATGCGCTTCTGTGGCGGGCTGAGTTCATGGCGAGGTGGCGAGAAGCGCTCTCGCCGATTCCGGTCATAGTCCCGATATTCACCCCGACTACGGCGCTCACGGCCACGGTCCCACTCTCTAGAGGTAAGAACAAGTAACAAAAATTAAAGGCCGGGCACGGTGGCTCATGCCTGTAATCCAAGCACTTTGAGAGGCCGAGGCAGAAGATCACTTGAGGCCAGTTCAAGACCAACCTGGGCAATAGTGAGACCCCATCCCTATAAAAAATTTTTTATTTTTTAAAAAGGTAACAATAATTAAAGATACAGCTGGATATGCCACAGCCACGCTCTTAAACAGGCCCTTCTTACACCCTGAGATACCAGACTAAAAACCCTACAATTATAAAACTTCACTCCTAACAGAAAAAGATTTTTCTCTAGTCGGGGCAAGCCACTGCACTCCAGTCTTGGCAACAGAGACCCTGTCTCAAAACAAAACAAAACAAAGATTCTTGTCTAACTCCATGAGTTCAGCCAATACCCAAGAACTGATGGTTCTCCAACTGTTCTCTCAGCCTGGCCTTCCGCCTGAGCTCCAGACCCACACGAATCACCCCTGCTACAGGCCCGTTCACGGGCAGGAGGTCGGGGCTGCGGCAGGCTTCGATTGCAACAGTGCATTCAGCCCGGGTGACAGAGGGAGACCCTGTCTCTAAAAATAAAAAGAACTTTATTAAAATCATCCCCCACTAGAAGTCCATCACCCCCTCAAATTCAACCTGTCAGAATCAAGCCTATTTGGCCGGGGACGGTGGCTCACGCCTGTAATCCAAGCACTTTGGGAGGCCAAGACAGGTGGATCACAAAGTCAGGAGATCAAGACCATCCTGTGAAACCCAGTCTCTACTAAAAATACAAACAAAATTAGCCGGTTGTGGTGGCGGGCGCCCTTAGTCCCATCTACTCAGGAGGCTGAGGCAGGAGAATGGCGTGAACCTGGGAGGCGGAGCTTGCAGTGAGCTGAGATCGCACCACTGCACTCCAGCCTGAGCAACAGAGCAAGACTCTGTCCCCCGCAAAAAAAAAAAAAAAAAAACAGAATCAAGCCTATTCATCCCACCATTATGGGTCCAAATGTCTTTTCTTCCCCCCGCTCCCCACTCTGCTGTAACAGAACAGCATCTCTCCCCAGCTGTCATTCACTACCCTCACCGCTAATTACTGCACCTGCTAATCCTCTGCCTCAAAGCCTATCAAAGCTGTCCCACACTCTGCCATTCCCACACAACCTGTCCTAGTCCTTGTCCTTGTCCAGTGTGGCTCCTGCACCCCTGGCTGCCCACCTGCTTCTGGTCTCTCGCTTCTGTCTCCCCACTGGCAGGCGGACCTTCCTCAAACACAAGTCTCATCACATCACACCCTTACTTCAATGCCAGTAAGCAACACTGTTGTTTTAACTTGGGCTCCTGGCTGTCACTCCAGCCTCTCGACCAGTCACCAGCCTCCCCACTAGTCACCAACCTCCCAACCAGTCACCAGCCTCCCCCATCCTCATCTTCTTCTTCTTTTTCTTTGGAGACAGTCTCACTCTGTCACTCAGGCTGGAGTGCAGTAGCGCAACCTCACTCTCGCCTCTGCTCCTCTGCCTCCTGGGCTCAAGCAATTCTCCTGCCTCGGCCCCTTAATACTCTTAAAAATGACTGAGGACATCAAAGAGTTTCTGCTTATGTGGGTTACATCTATCAATACTTACTATATTCAAAATTAAAACAAAATGTTCCAAAACCTTCATTTTTAAATTACACAGTAAGATGAAATAGATCACGTTTTTATGAAAAGTGATTATTTTCCAGAAAAATTCTGGTGAGAAAAAGTGGCATTGTTTTTACATTGTCACCAGTCTCTCCAAGTTCTGGCTTTGTAGAGGATAGCTTCTACACTGAATCTGTTGAGATATTCCATTCTACTTGAAAAAGGAGGCAGGCTGGGCATGGTGGCTCACATCTGTAATGAATGCTAGCACTTTGGAAGGCCAAATCAGGTGGATTGCCTGAGCCCAGGAGTTCAAGACCAGGCTGGGGCAACATGGTGAAACCACCTTTCTACTAAAAATACAGAAATTAGCTGGCTGGCTAGAAGTGGTGGCTCACTCCTGTAATCCCAGCACTCTGGGAGGCCAAGGCGGGCAGATCACTTGAGGTCAGAAGTTTGAGACCAGCCTGGCCAACATGGCAAAACCCTGTCTCTGCTAAATACACAAAAATTAGCCAGTCATGGTGGTAGGCACCTGTAATCCCAACTACTTCGGAGGCTGAGGTGAGAGAATCGCTTGAACCCAGGAGGCGGACATTGCAGTGAGCCCAGATCATGCCACTATACTCCAGGCTGGGCAACAGAGTGAGACTCCATCTCAAAAAAAAAAAAAAAGAGAAAGAAAAAAAAAAATTAGCTGGGTGTGGTGGCATACACTTGTAGTCCCAACTAATCAGGAGGCTGAGATGGGAGGATCACCTGAGCCTGGGGAAGTCAAGGCTGCAGTGACCCATGGCCATGACTGTGCCACTGCACTCCAACCTGGGCAACAGAGTAACACCCCATTTAAAAAAAAAAAAAAAAACAGAAAATCAGGCCTCACACTAATAAAGAGTTGAAAAAGCCTTTTCAGATTAACTGTAGACATTCATTTTGGATACTACCCAAAATTCAATAAGAAATTGGTTCTTTTTTTTTCTTTTCTTTATGCTACCTTGTCCAAGACGGAAGTAGTTTCTCACAGGCTAGTTAGAACCTTCAATCTGAAATAGTATCAGTGAATATTTCTTTCTCTGCTACATTAAAATGCACTCTTCTATCTTGCCCTTTGAATGGACTTTGGTATGTCTAACACAATATCAAAATGTATGCATCAGCATCACTGCCTATCCCACCAAAAAAGTCTTTACTTAATGGGAAGCTATCAAGCTCACATTAGCAGATAGAAGTTTTCCAAAATTTTAATTTCCTTTTTTTTTTTAGACATGCTATCTCTCTGTTGCCCAAGCTGGAGTGCAGTGGTGCAATCAAGGCTCACTCCCACCTAGGCCTCCCAGGCTCAAGCCATCCTCCCGCCTCAGCCTCCTGAGTAGCTGGGACTACAGGCATGTGCCACCACTCCCAGCTAATTTTTGTATTTTTTTGTACCGACAGGTTTCACCACATTGCCCAGGTTGTTCTCAAATTCCTGGGCTCAAGCAATCCACCCACCTTCTCCTCCCAAAGTATTGGGATTACAGGCATGAGCCACTGCGTCGGCCCAAAATTTTAATTTTCACTGGAAAGTTCTACTTCATCACTGGCAACAAATACTGACAGCTTACACTAAAGTAACAGGTTCTCAGTTCATTTTCAAGATGTCTGCCAAATACCCAAGCATGAACAATCACTGTTTGTCATTCATTCAAGTAAAAATAACATCCCATGGAAAAAAGCTGTTAGTTCAGCTCACTCAATCACATGCATACTCTTGCTCAAGACAACTAATGCAGGCCTGTAATCCTAGCACTTTGAGAGGCCGAAGCAGGTGGATCACTTGACTCAGGTCAGGAGTCCCAGCTACTCGGGAGGCTGAGGCAGGAGAATCGCTTGAACCCAGGAGGTGGAGGCTGCAGTGAGCTGAGATTGCACCACTGCACTCCAACCTGGGCAACACAGAGACATTTTATGTCAAAAACAAAGACATACAGTCAAGAGTCCAATTTAATCAAATTAAATGTTTTACTTTTTCATCAAGAACCATTGATGGAACTGGCCTTTTTTTTGAGACGTAGTCTTGCTCTGTCGCCAGGCGGGAGTGCAGTGGTGCGATCTCGGCTCACTGCAACCTCTGCCTCCCAGGTTCAAGTGATTCTCCTGTCTCAGCCTCCCAAGTAGCTGGGACTACATGTGCGTACCACCGCGCCTGGCTAACTTTTTCTATTTTTAGTAGAGATGGGGTTTCACAATGTTGGCCAGGATGGTCTCGATCTCTTGACCTCATGATCTGCCCGTCTTGGCCTCCCAAAGTACTGGGATTACAGGTGTAAGCCACCGCGCCCAGCCAGCTTTTTTTTTTTTTTAAACTCTTTGCTGTCACTGCCTTGATGTTTGCTAAAGCATCAGCAGTTTTACCCACCACTGCTATGGCACCATCAGTGGAAATGACAATAATATGTAAACATTACCACAAAAAATAATTTTAGCCTCGGAGACTCCCTATGGTCTGCGGATATCCTGAGAAACAGGACTCTAACCAAACTAGAATACGCTAAAAGCACACATTATGTCCACAACTCCAAGCTGTTCGTGTCACTCATGTCTGGGGAATTCCCACTTATCTTTCTAAGTCTAGCTAAGTGTCACTTTCCAGTGGGTCCCTGACACACCACCTCCAGCACCGCTCCCCTCCTTTAGAGATCTGTTCCCTTAATGCTTACCCTCTTTATAACTTCCGCTATGTATACTCATTTACAGAATACATCCATGGCCATTCTGAACCCCCAGGCCAAGCCCACGCTGTAACATCCTAAGGTCAATAACCACATCTTATAATCAATTAATCCAATCAGCACCACCCAATGAACTCTGAGATTTTAGGCAAAACAGTGACAAGAAACCTAATCATATACTGTCAGGGAAATAGTCTGACAACCTCTCCAGTCAGATCAACTCTACATTACTATTTTTCTGAAGCACTCTTCCTAAAACATAATTTACAAGCTGGGCAAGAGAGCAAGACTCTGTCTCTACAAAAAATAATTTTAGACCAAGTACTGTGGCTCACGCCTATAATCCCAGCACTTTGGGAGGCTTAGCCGGGTGAATCACCCGAGGTCAGGAGTTCCAAACCAGCCTGGCCAACAAGGTGAAATCCCGTCTCTACTAAAAATACAAAAATTAGCCAGGCATGGTGGCGGGTGCCTGCAATCCCAGCTACTCGGGAGGCTGAGGCAGGAGAATTACTTGAACCCCAGAGGCGGAGGCTGCAGTGAACCAAGATTGCACCACTGCACTCCAGGCTAGGCGACAGAGCGAGACTCTGTCTCGAAATAATAACAATAATAATTTTTAAAAGTTAGCCGGGCGTGATGGCCTCTCCCTGTACTCTCAACTTCTCAGGAGGCTGAGGCAGGAGGATCGGTTGAGCCCAGGAGGTGGAAGCTGCTATGACTGCACCAATGCACTCCAGCCAGGGCAGAACAAGACCCCATCTCCATAACAAAACAAAAAGAAAGCAAAAAAGCACGTTTTTCGTGCATGTATAAACAGTGCTTCTTCATTCTCAAACTCTTAGCTCTATTGCTCTGATCTGCAGAGAATTTCAAAAACCAAGCCACACAACAAATAGGCTGTTACTTGGCCAACAACAAATAGGCTGAACAACAGCAAACGATCCAATGAGCCATTTCATAGGGTTTGCCCTCATAAAAATTACAAGGGGGAAAAAGAAAAGCGACGCGGGTAGAGTGAAACGGCGTTAAATGCGGACAAGAAGTTAAAAACGGTTCACCTGTCATTCCAATCGTCCCCTCGACGTCTTTCATCTCTCTCGCGGGAACGGTCGTAGTCGCTGCGCTCTCTTCTGAACTTGTCTCTGCGCCTTCGATCGTACTCGTCATCACTGTCACCCATGGCGCGGTCTGAGGGGGCCTGGAGACCGGGGAGGGGCGGTCAGGGTGGTGCAAAAGGACAAGCGGAGGAAGAGATCGTCCCTCGCGGGCACCTCGCCTGCTTCCCTCCCGCCAAGGCCAGCCCTCCGCGGCCCCCACCATCCTGGGCCTGAGGACGCGGCTCCAACGCTTCCACTCGCCCCGAGGGTCTCCCCGCACGCCCCCGGGGCCCCCGGTTCCTCTCCCGCCCCAGCGGGACCCCCCAGGCTCCTCCCCTCCCCCACCTGGGAGCGGCCGCGGCCGTTGGACTCGCGCTCGGACGGGCTGGATTTCAGGGCGACCTGGGCCGCGGGCGCCCGACGAGGACGACGAGGAGGGCGAGACGAAGACGGAGCTCTTGGTTACAGGGCCGAAGAGAGGGGAACAAAAGTGGGACAACCAAGGATGGGCGGTAGCGAGCGCGGCCCGCGCTGCGCCAGCGTCACCCACGCCTCCGAGGCACAAAGCTCCCCCCTCGCGGCCCGAACTGGAACTAACAAACCGAGAGCGATGGGCGGGGAAAGCAGGGCGTGACGGGAAGGGGCTGGGTTCTCGCAAGTCTCGCGCGGCTTTTCGAGACGAGAACGGCTCGAATTTTAGGAACTACGGGAACTCGGCTGGGCCAAGCGCGGCCTCGAGGGGCGAAGGAGCCCTCTGGGCGCGAAGGGAGAGCTTCCGAGGGCCAAAGTCGAGGAGCGCGCGACCCCGGATGTGTGGGGGGGTCTGAGCCAGTTCTCATCCAGCCATGTTCTCCCTACGGGCCTCCTGACGTCACCGGGGGTGGTTTCGTCCTCTCCTCGGGCAGGATGTGGACTTGGGAAGCGCGTTTAGGGCATGGAAGATGGAAGCAACCATTTTAAAGCATCGTCTCCCACCATTTTCTGCTCCAAATATCCAGCCAAAATTGGGTGCCACAGTGCGCACTAAATGCAAAGTCCACCATTCCTGATCTTCCTCGACAAAGACGCCCCATCTTTAAGTAAAATTGGTAGATCTCAGTTTTAACCCCACTCAGTACTTCGGTGATATAGGCTGTAAGTTAAGGCCGGAAACAGTATGGACCGCCCACATTCAGTGGACTGCCACCCCCTGGAGTAACACCAAGGCCCCTCTCAGAATTGAGTGTGAGACCTAATAGGAAGGCCAGCTGAGGTGACTCACGCCTGCAGTCCCAGCTCTTTGGGAGGCCGAGGTGGGAGGATCACTTGAGCCCAGGAGTTGAAGACCTGCGTGGGCAACATAGAAAGACCCCTTTACAGAATATTTAGGGCCAGGCACAGTGGCTCACACCTGTGATCCCAGCACTTGGGAAGGTTGAGGAGGGAGGACTTGAGCCCAAGAGTTCAGGACTAGCCTGGGCAACATAGCAAGATCCCATCTACGCACAAAAAAATAATAACTGGGCTTGGTGGGATGCCCCTGTGGTCCTAGCTACTGGGGAGGCTAAGCCAGGAGGACTGTTTGAGCCCAGGAGTTCAGGGCTGCCTTGAATTGCACCACTGCACTCTAGCCTGGGGAACAGAGTGAGACCCTGTCTCAAAATAGATACATATAGGAAATCTTGCCTCCTCCCTGAGGCATGCTTGCTCCCAGCACTGAGAGGTGGGTAGTGACAGATTACGAGTTGTCAAAAAAAACTGGACCTGAGCCAAAAAGATCCAGGTTCCACCATTTAAGAACCATGCAATCGGCCGGGCGCGGTGGCTCAAGCCTGTAATCCCAGCACTTTGGGAGGCCGAGGCGGGCGGATCACAAGGTCAGGAGATCGAGACCATCCTGGCTAACACGGTGAAACCCCGTCTCTACTAAAAAATACAAAAAACTAGCCGGGCGAGGTGGCGGGCGCCTGTAGTCCCAGCTACTCGGGAGGCTGAGGCAGGAGAATGGCGTGAACCCAGGAGGCGGAGCTTGCAGTGAGCTGAGATCTGGCCAGTGCACTCCAGCTTGGGTGACAGAGTGAGACTCCGTCTCAAAAAAACAAAAACAAAAACAAAAAAAAAAAAAGAACCATGCAATCTGGGGGAGTCACTCTCAGCTCTGGCATCCTCACATGTAAAAATGCAGACAGTGGCCGGGCGCGGTGGCTCACGCCTGTAATCCCAACACTTTGGGAGGCCGAAGCGGGCAGATCACTTGAGGTCAGGAGTTTGAGACCAGCCTGACCAACATGGTGAAACTCCATCTCTACCAAAGAGCCAGGCGTGGTGGCTCACACCTGTAATCCCAGCACTTTGGGAGGCCGAGGTGGGTGGATCACAAGGTCAGGAGATCAAGACCATCCTAGAGTGAAATCCTGTCTCTACTAAAAATACAAAAAATTAGCTGGGCATGGTGGTGGGTGCCTATAGTCCCAGCTACTCGGGAGGCTGAGGCAGGAGAACGGCATGAACCCAGGAGGCGGAGCTTCCAGTGAGCTGAGATTGCACCACTGTACTCCACCCTGGGTGACAGAGTGAGACTCCATCTCAAAAAAATAAATAATTAGCCAGGCGTGGTGGCAGGCGCCTGCAAACCCTGCTACTCGAGAAGCTGAGGCAAGAGAATCACTTGAACCCGGGAGGCGGAGGTTGCAGTGGGCCGAGATGGCATCACTGCACTCCAGCCTGGGTGACAGAGCCAGACTCCGTCTCAAAAAAAAGAAAAGAAATGCAGGTAGTAACAACTGGGCTTGTAATGGGCTACTGGAGAATCAGATGAGACAGCAGACTTGGAAGTGTTTTGTAAACTCGAGGGATTATTATTTCTTGATTGGAGAAAGAGGAGACAGCATTTGGTGACGAAGTCATACATGTGGATGTCAGGGAGGGTGATCGATCGAAGGATAGGAACTGGAACTGAGAACCCAGCAGGTACTTCTAGGAAGACTCAGCAGTCAGTGGTGACGGTGGCTGAGAGCTCCTGGATGCGCCAAGCGCTGCAGGCCTTGCACAAGATGTGCCCATCCAGCGGGTAGCAGCCCTGACACTCACCCTCAGAGGAGAGCAGCAGCCCACACTCCTGTTGAAAAAGAAGCAACAATTGGCCGGGTGCGGTGGCTCACGCCTGTAATCCCAGCACTTTGAGAAGCCGAGGCAGGCAGATCACAAGGTCAGGAGTTCGAGACGAGCCTGGCCAATATGGTGAAACCCTGTCTCTACTAATACAAAAATCAGCCAGGTGTGGTGGCCAGCACCTGTCATCCCAGCTACTCAGGAGGCTGAGGCAGGAGAATCACCTGAACCCGGGAGGTGGAGGTTGCAGTGAGCCAAGATCGTGTCACTGCACTCCAGCCTGGGCCACAGATCGAGACTGTATCTCAAAAAAAAAAAAAAGAAAGAAAGAAAGAAGCAACAGATTTCCATCAGCCCCAGACCTCTGTGTTCCCCGTCTCATGCTCTACCCAGCACCCCAGACACTGCCAGCCCCTTGCATGTGCTGGGGGCCCCTGACCTCGCACTTGTAACAGCCAATGTGAAAACTGCGATCCAGAGCAACAATTCTCACAGTCTCCTCCTGACCTGGCTCAGGCATTATGGCCCCACCGCACACTGAGCATCTTGGGGCAAACTTCCTGCAGGGGAAGAGAACCAAGAAGGCCATCAAGCCTTGGGGTTGCAGGGCACCAACAATGGAACCCAGAGAAGGTGGGGCACAGGAGGGATTCAGAGAGGCCAGAGATATGACCTTAGGTCTTGCGGAAGGGATGATGTCGAAGAGAATGAGAGAGGCTAGGTGCAGTGGCTCTAGCCTGTAATCCCCCCCCTTTGGGAGGCCAAGGCAGGAGGATCACTTGATGCCAGGCGTTCAAGACCAGCCTAGGCAACACAGCAAGACCTTGTCTTTATTAAAAAACTGAAGAAGGCCGGGAGCGGTGGCTCAAGCCTGTAATCCCAGCACTTTGGGAGGCCGAGACGGGCGGATCACGAGGTCAGGAGATCGAGACCCTCCTGGCTAACACGGTGAAACCCCGTCTCTACTAAAAATACAAAAAACTAGCCGGGCGCAGTGGCGGGCGCCTGTAGTCCCAGCTACTCGGGAGGCTGAGGCGGGAGAATGGCGGGAACCCGGGAGGCGGAGCTTGCAGTGAGCCGAGATTGCGCCACTGCACTCCAGCCTGGGCGACACAGCGAGACTCCGTCTCAAAAAAGAAAAAAAAAAAAAAAAAAACAGAAGAAGACGGTGCAGTGGCTCACGCCTGCAATCCCTGCACTTTGGGTGGCCAAGGCAGGTGGATCGCTTGAGCTCAGGAGTTTGATACCAGCTTGGCCAACATGATGAAACCCTGTCTCTACTAAAAATACAAAAAAAAAAAAAGAAAAAAAAGCTAGCAAGGCGTGGTGGCACACGCCTGTAATCCCAACTACTCGGGAGGCTGAGGCAGGTGAATCACTTGAACCCAGGAGGCAGAGGTTGCAGTGAGCTGAGATCCTGCCACTGCATTCCAGCCTAGGTGACAAAGCGAGACTCCATCTCAAAAAAAAAAAAAAAAGCTGACAAAAAACAAAGAAGAAAACTAGCCAGGCATGGTGGCATGTGCACCTGTAGTCCCAGATACTCAGGAGGCTGGGCGGGGAGGATCACTTGAGCCCAGGAGTTGGAGGCTGCAGTGAGCTATGATCATTTGCCATTGCACTCCAGCCTGGGCAAGAGAGTGAAACTCTTGTCTCTAAAAAATAATAATAACAAAGAATGAAGGAGGGCCAGGGGTGGGAAACAGGAAGAGACAGTCCTGGGGCATGAAGAGATGAAAGAGACAGGAAAGGTCAGACATTGTGAGACTAGGTAGAGCCTGGGCCTGACCTGTGAAAGTCCTCAATGCAGTGGATCTGACTTGTAGCATCCACCGTGAAGGGGATGCCGTCGAGGCCACGGTGACACACCACGCAGGTGAAGCAGCCAGGGTGGTAGGCCTTCCCCATAGCCCGCAGGATCCGGTCCAGGATGGGCTGGGAGCACGTGGCACATTTCTCCAGGGTGGCCTGTTGGGAAGGAAGGCAGGAAGATCTGGGAGCAGGCGGGAGCCATGGCAGCACAACAGGCACCCCAGCAACCCAGCCATCTAATTTCTGCAGCCCCCTGCATGTAATTCGGTGAAAGGCAGACTTGACCAGATCTGAGTTCAGGTCCCAGCACTACACACAGTATTTAACCACTATGAGAAAAACAAGCATCAGGCTGGGTGCAGTGGCTCACGCCTGTAATGCTAGCACTTTAGGAGGACAGAGTGGGTGGACTGCTTGAGGCCAGGAGTTTAAGAACAGCCTGGCCAACGTGGTAAAACCCTGTCTCTACTAAAAATACAAAAATTAGCTGGGTGTGGTGCTGGGCACCTGTAATCCCAACTACTCGGGAGGCTGATGCATGAGAATCACTTGAACCAGGGGAGGCTGAGGTTGCAGTGAGCAGAGATTGTGCCACTGCGCCCCAGCCTGGGCAACAGAGCGAGACTCTGTCTCACATTAAAAAAACAAAGAAAGAAAAAGAGAAACAGGAATCAGTAGTAATACCTGCCTCACAGGGGTGTCGTGGGAATCTAACACATTCTCTTTAACTGTAAGATGCTCCACACTTGTAAGAGCTGCGTCCTTCCCTCCAGCCACCAGTGTTAAGCTACTTGCTTGATACTTGCAGAATTCCTCCCTGTTTGTACATCACTTTCAGTCACCTGGCTTTTAGCACCGTTCCTGCTTTGGGCTTGGATGCTCTAGTTCCCACCTTGGATGGAAGCCCCCTGCATCCAGTAGCTGACTCCCTCCCCACAGCCCCAGCCACTCACCACGTAGCAGCCCTCGCAATACGCCCTCCTCTCCACGGCATAGAAGTGCTGGCCCCGAAGCTGGGCCCGGCATGTAGAACACACAAAGCAGCCCACATGAAAGACGCGATCGAGGGCCACAACCCCAGCCCCATCCCCGACCACATCTTCTCCGCAGCCACCACACTGGCCTGAGGATAAGAAGAGCATCAGTCTTCACAGACCCAGGAAGCCACTGTCGCCTGTCTCCCAGCCTCCCTTCCCACGCCCCACCCGCTCCACAGCCTCAGCTCACCGAAATACTCCCCGCTGGGCGGGTGGTTCATGTCGTGCACCAGCTTCTTTGTCAGCCTGTCCAGCTCATCCTCCGGAGGCTGGCTCAGGGGCACCTGGAAGGTGAGAATCAGGGGCTGGGTCCTACTGTAGTTCCTGATGCTGTAATACCAGGGTCCTCAACCCCTAGGCCATGGCCTGTTAGGAACAGGGCTGCACAGCAGGTGAGCAATGGGCAAGCAAAGCTTCATCTGTATTTACAGCCACTCTCCATCACTTGCATTACCACCTCAGCTCCGCCTCCTCTCAGATCAGCAGGGCATTAGATTCTCATAAGTGTGAACGCTATTGTGAACTGTGCGTTCGAGGGATGCAGCTTGCGAGCTCCTTATAAGAATCTAATGCCTGATGATCTGTCAGTGTCTCCCATCACCCCCAGATGGGACCGCCTAGTTGCAGGAAAACAAGTTCAGGGCTCCCACTGATCCTGCATGATGATGAGTTGTATAATTGTTTCATTATATATTACAATGTAATATATTACATTGTAATATATTACATTGTTATATGTTACATTGTAATATATAACAAAACAATTATATATATTGTATATTCTATTATTATTATAACAGAAATAAAGTGCACAATGAATGTAATGTGCTTGAATCATCCCGAAACTATCCCCCTCCCATCCATCGCCCTCCCCAGTCCATGGAAAAATTGTCTTCCCCAAAACTGGTCCCTGGTACCAAAAAGACTGGGGACTGCTGTAATGTCCCTGAAGGTGGCCAGGCAATTCCAGCTAGAAAGCTCATCTGAGAACATCTCAGCCCAGGGGCCTGTGAGCAGTTCTTTTTGTTTTTTTGAAACGGCTGGAGTGCCCAGGCTGGAGTGCAATGGCGCGATCTCAGCTCACTGCAACCTCCACCTCCCAGGTTCAAGCGATTCTCCTGCCTCAACCTCCCGAGTAGCTGGAATTACAGGCACGCCCCACCATGCCTGGCTAATTTTGTATTTTTAGTAGAGACGAGGTTTCTCCATGTTTGTCAGGCTGGTCTCAAACTCGCGACCTCAGGTGATCCACCCACCTCAGCCTCCCAAAGTGCTGGGCTTACAGGTGTGAGCCACTGTGCCTGGCCCCAGTGAGCAGTTCTATCCTGCTCCCCCATACCACGGCCCCGCCCTTACCTGTTCCACATCCCAGACCTCTGACTCTGCTCCAAAACCAGCCCCTTAGCCAGGTGTGGTGGCTCACCCCGTCACTACTAAAAATACAAAAATTAGCCGATCGTGGCGGCGCATGCCTGTAATCCCAGCTACGCGGGAGACTGAGGCAGGAGGATCACTTGAACCCGGGAGGCAGAGGTTGCAGTGAGCGAAGATGGCACCACCGCACCCCAGCCTGGGCAAACAAGAGCAAAACTCTGTCTCAAAAAAAAAAAAAACCAGCCCCCTAAAACACCACCAGCCATCCCACCCAATCAGTGTCCCATTGCCTGTAGGACCCGAAATCCCAGTTCCCCAGGGCTTACCTGGAGCCCATGCTCGCCTCCTCTTCCTCCTCCTGCAGGGCCAGAGACCCCAGCAGCTTCCTCTTTGGCCCCTGGCCCTGGCTCTCTCTGGGTCCTATAGCCAGGCCCCCAGACTTCACCTCGGCCTGGGAGAGGAAAATGGGGACCCGGGAGGGGCCCAGAGGCCTGAGAGGCTCCCCGCCTGGGTGGACCGCAGCCCCTCACTGGCTGTGCCACCTTCACTTGTACGGGGAAGGCCGGACCAGCTGGGGTGCTGGCAGTAGCATAGGAGGCTGGAGTGGGGCCCCCATAGGGAGACGCTGGGAGCGGCGAGGCTGGGTTCGGCTTCAGGGAGCCTGTGCGGTAGGCAGGAGGTGGTGGGGGCTCGTATGCCTAAGGAGAAACGCAGGCCAGAAGCTGTAATCAAGGCCCCCACTTCCAGGACCCACATTTGTGGAAATGACCCTGGGTGTGGGGAAGCACAGGCTTTTGCATTTGGCAAGGTCCCGTCCTTAAGTGGCTGACATGTTGGTACTTGCAGCCATGCTTCCTCCATGCTGAGGTGCACATCACACACATGAGGGGGGGGTGTCGGGCTGGGTCTGAGAGTCCAGAGAAGGGGGCAGGGTGCCAATGGGGAGGAGGGGCAGAGTCACCTGTCGCTCTGGTCGCCGTGGCACATGACCCCGACCCCCATTCAGCTCGGCCAGCGTGCTGCTCAGCAAGTCTATCTCGGCATCCAGGCTTCCGGGGTGAAGGCCCCCCCTGTCTGCAAGGAGCCCCTGAGGATGGAGCCAGAGCAGGGAAGAATGCAAATCACCATAGGCCTTCTCCTGTCCTGGGTCCCCCAGACTCAGTTCTAGGGGAGGCCGCACATCCCACCCCGAAATCCCAGTTCTCACCTGCGTGCGCTGGAGTACTCCGTGGGACCCCACCCAGGCCGGCCCCCGATCCTCCGGTCCCCCTGGGGCCTGGTAACACTGCTCAGATGGGAGGGGGCAAAAATTGACCCTGGGGTGGGGCTGGAGTGCTGGGTTAAGGGAAGAGAGATCAAAGGTGGGGTGGCGGAGGACAGGAGGGGTGTGCGTTTGGGGAGCTGCCCTCTTCGCCCCTCCTTACCTCCTCCCCCAAAATCTAGGGTCCCAAGAGAGCACAGGCAGCTGTTCCCCCCGGTTTGGGGAAGGGGCAAGAGGAAGCAGGCAGGGCGAGAGGCTGGAGCCGGAGGACAGAGGTGAGCGCCACAGCCGGGTGGCTCTTCTGTCTCACGAGGGCTGCCTTACCTGCTCCATGGGCCGGTGGAGGCCCCGGGGTGCCTCGTGGGATCGCCCTCCCCTGAGGGGCTCTGGCGGGCTCCGGCTGCTTCGGGGGCAGCCAGGTGGGCCCCGACATGGCCTGGAACTGGGGGACTCCAGACAGCGGTCTTGAAGCCCCGGGCCTCTGGCCTTCAACCCCTCTTCCGTCCCGCACCTCGTTTGGGACTCCAGAAAAGAAAACTTTTTCTGTCTTTTTCTTCTTCCTCCCTAATTTTGGGGACGACCACGCCCCCGATGACGTCACCACATTCCTGGGGGAGGGTCACGTGGCCCCCTAGGCCCTAAACTGCCATTTCTCCCCGAGTCGGCCCCCTCCTGCCGAGAGGGGAGGGCTCTCCCGGGGAGCCCGAGTCACTGGGGGCTGCGGGCAGCTAGGGATGGGAGGTGCAGGCCCAGGCCAGCCTCCAAGTCCACGGATGCGTCCAGGCCCCGCGCCCCAGCCCTGCACGTGGCAGCCTCACTGCGGGAGGCTGAAGGCTCCAATCTCCACCCCTTTGCAGAGCTCTCCCTTCCCACCCGCTCCCTCTCAGCTACCCACCAGCACTGCTCAGCCAGCCTGTAGTGTTTTGGTCTTTTATTCATGGTCAGCAGAGTTAGAAAAATAAAACAGAACGAAAACATCACCACCCCAGTGGGCCGGTGAGTCTGGCCAAAATGGGGAAACTGAGGTAGCCCAGAGTCACGGAGGCCTGGCCCCTAGCATCAAGGCACCAGTGAAGGGAGGCTTCGGACTCCCTCCCCTGCACGGTGGGGACAGGCGCCCAGAGTTAGTGTGCTGGAGTGCCTCTGCCAAAGGAGGTGGCATGATCCCCTTCAAACCTCCCCTGGGCTCCACATCCCAAGGGCAAGGCCACGGGACACAGTGCTTTTCTTCTTCTCCTCCTCCTCCTCCTCCTCCTCTTCCTCCTCAGGATCGGGATGGGCCACCTGCCTGGGCCCTCTCTACCCAGCCCTGGGGGCAGGGGCATCAGAGATCAGTGCAGGTGACTGGGGTGACCCCGTGAACCAGCAGTGTGGGGCCCAGGTCTCGGGTTAGAGTCTCCAGTAGCGCCAGGTATCGGGGGTAGCGGGCGGGATCGGCCGGCGGCCGAGGCAAGTACAGGAAGGTGAGGGCTGTGGTGGGGCCCTCGGTATCCCCATCCTCCGGCCCACCCGGCCCTCCTCCTGTGCCGCGCCCCTGCTGGGCCCGAACCAGGGCGTTGGCGCTGCGTGCCAGGGCCTCTGCCTCCACATCTCCCCGCCCACTGTTCACAAAGTCCCCTTCCTCCTCCGCCTCGGGTTCCCCAGCCCCGGCCCCCTCGCCCCACACCACCTCCTGCACCTCAGCCCGGATCCTCAGTTGGCTCAGCAGCGCCCGCAGCCGCCCCTCGGCTGCCCCAGGCGCCTCCCTAGGCCCCAGGCACAGGAAGATCCGGAGCCGGGCGCTGTGCCAAGCGGGCACCATGCCCAAGATGGTTGCCATCTGCAGTAGGAAGAGGCCGCAGACGTCCACGTAGCCGGGCCCTCCCCGGGGCCGCAGCAGGTTGAGGGGCCACACGTCCACGTGGTGCAGCTGAGAAGTGCCCCCAGACCCCCGGCTCAGCCGCTCACGGGGCAAGGCCCCACTGGCCCGGGCCAGCACCACATTCTTGTTCATCTTGAGGGCATCGGCCACCGTGGCCACGTAGTCCTGGGGACTGAGAGCCCGGGGGCTCCCAGGAGCCCGGGGAGGAGGGAACAGGGTACTCAGAGCTGGGGAACTGCCCTCCCTGGTACTGTCTGCAGGCTCAGAGAAAGCCGGGTCCGTCAGGAAATGGTCCTGCGGTGGGGCGTCATCGTAGAAACCCAGGACCAACGTGTTGGGCTTCATGCCACCTGGGGGCAGAGCGGGGAAGGCAGGAACAGACAGGAGTCAGGCTCACAGGCTAAGTTTACACCACGCTCCCACACGCTGACAGCAATGTGTGTCAGCCATAGGTATGACACTCCCACTGTGTACGGGCTCTCACGGCAACATTCTGCACATTTGCATAATGACTTTTCATTTTTCCTAAACACTTTCACATGCATTTATTTTATTATCTCGGTGACTAATCTCCTCCACTTAAACAGGCAAAGTTCGCATTAGGATTCTTGCCACTAATGAGCACTCCAATTCTGCGGAGAGAGTAGGACACTGTCCACTCCCGGCTTCTAGTGGGGCATCTGTTTCACGGTAGGAGATGTGAATTTGACTCAGTTGTGCAAACCAGACACTCTGATCAGCCAAGCTGATGACCTGAATCCCCAGGGTAATAGCGTCCCAGACTCTGCTATGGAAAGATGAGAAAATGGACCAGGCAGGGCGCAGTGGCTCACACCTGTAATCCCAGCATCTTGGGAAGCTGAGGCACATAGATTACCTGAGGTCACGAGTTTGAGACCAGCCTGGCCAATACGGTGAAATGCTCTCTCTACTAAAAATACAAAAATTAGCCAGGCATTGTGGTAGGTGCCTACAATCTCAGCTACTCAGGAGGCTGAAACATGAGAATTGCGTGAAACCGGAAGGTGGAGGTTGCAGTCAGCTGAGATCACACCACTGTACAGAGTGAGACTCCAGCAAGACTCCATCTCAAAAAAAAAAAAAAAAAAAAAAGAACCAGGGCTACCCAGTATGTTTACTGCAGTAAACCCTAACCCTAGTAGAGTTTACTGCAAAACCCTAATCCTGGTGGTTCATTGCATGGTATCCGCTTACCAGGGGCTGTGTCCTGTAGAAAGCACTTTGTATTTTAACTTATTTGAACCTTGAAGTAATGCTATGAGGTAGGTACTATTTAGCTTCCTCTTTTTACTGATAAGGAACCCAAAGCACCAAGCGATGAAGTCACTTGCCCACAGGCTCACGGCTGGTAGGTACCAGGCCAGGTAGGTCAACACAATCTGCCTCCACCCAGCATGAGAGGCCACATTCTGAGCCACCAAGCTGGGCATGTGCCAACCACAATGCTCCAAGTCCCTGCTGACAAGCTCTTGGTTCTTAATTTTTGAACAACCCGTGTGGAACCGGATAATTGCACCCTTGAACCAGGCTGAGTTTACAGGGAGACGCGGAGACCTCTTCCAAGACCCCTTCTCATGAAGCAAACATTGCTCAACCCGTAAGTCAAATTTTCTATGATAGGAGAATCCACCATTTAAAGAAAATACTTTTCCTTTTATTGGAATAGGTTGGTGCAAAAGTAATTGCGGGTTTTTTTCCCCATTAAAATGGCACCCCAGCACTTTGGGAGACGGAGGTGGACAGATCACCTGAGGTCGAAAGTTCGAGATCAGCCCGGGCAATGTGGTGAAACCCCATCTCTACTAAAAATATACAAAAATTAGCCAGACATGCTGGCGTATATCTGCAGTCTCAGCTACTTGGGAGGCTGAGATGGGAGAATCACTTGAACCCGGAAGGCAGAGGTTGCAGTGAGCCGACATCGTGCCACTGCACTCCAGCCTGGGCAACAGAGTGAGACCCTGTCCAAAAAAAAAAAAAGCAAAACCGCAATTGCTTTTGTACCGACCTGGTATCTTCCACAGGAAAACTTTCATGAGCATTGTGGTCTCTGCACAAAAAGTGAAGACCAGGCTCTCAGACGCTCTGTGGGTCAGTGATGCTTGGTGACACCCCAACACATCTCAGCAGGTGTGAACTCCAGCTGATCTTGCAAAATAAACTAGTCATGCCG